>NC_137454.1:167066907-168266907 GCF_964235325.1 Thermobia domestica | reverse complement strand
GTGCTCTTCGAGTAACAGTGCTTCGAATAGAAGTTTGTTGGTAGGTAATGAGCGAATATTCATGAAAAGGAAGACTAAATCCATGATGATGTGTAAGTTAAACAGTTGTTTCTTGACGTGAGGTATGGAAATGAACATAATTGTTGGTGTAGGTGGCGTAGAAATTGACGTTGAAGACAGATTTTGCTGCTTTAGTAATTTGTTGTAGAATATGATTGCGTTGAAATGGATGAATGTTTTGTAGGGCGAGCGTGAGAAATTGAAGAAGCTGCTGTATGGTAACTGGATCTGTGGTGTGGAGATTGGTTGGAGGTGAAGCGTCTGGCATCCGGAGCGGAACAAGTAAATCAGGATGTTGTTGGTCAGGTTGAGGTTTATTTTTGCATTTATAACTATAGGCCGGATGTTGGTCGTGGCAAGTGGGACATTCAGGTGGCTGCTGAAGATTAGTGCAAAGGCGCGTATGATGTGGTCCTGTGCAATATCCACAGACTGGCGGATTTTTGCAATTAGCAGTGTTGTGGTCATTGTATATTTGACAGTTTTCACATCGCACAGGAAGAGGAGCTGGAGTGCGTGACGGTTCAACCCTGTGACGACGTTTGTAAATGTATGCGCCAGTAGTGAGCAATGTGTCGATCGTATCTTGTGAAGCTGTAAGAACGCGCACCATGTATGTTGCCCCTTGATTGTTCCGTATGCGGATGACTTTGTGAATGTTATGTCCCTCATGTTGAAGTTCTTCATGAATTTCGGTGTCTGAATATGTTGGGTCAACTCCCCGGATGACAACAGACAAAAATGGTGGACGTTTTGGTGGTGGTGCTTGTTTCTGTCGTGCAGAGGAGAGAGATGTAAGAGTGGCGTTCGTCCCAAAGATCTCAAACGAGGCCTTGTTTCTGACGGTGATAGCAAACTGCGGGTCTGTGGACTTTAAGATGTAACCGTTACGAGTCTTGATGACTTCTGCTAGTAGAATGCTTGGTAGATACTTCCGTAGTTGTAATGTGATGAACTTCTCATTACTGTACTTTGTATCAAAATTTTGAAGTAGGAATGAATGAAGAATGTGGCGATTATGAGGCTGATTATTGGTGAGAGATGTTTGAGAGTTTAGAATAGTTGTATTGCTATTCTCATCGGCTGCATCCATATCAGAAGTTGCTGAAATGTCGTCTCTGTGCTGCTTCTTCGACTGATGACGAGGCTGCTTCATAGTATCAGCATACAATTGAGAGTTTCATGGGGACCTAGAACGGGTGGAGACATTTGAAGCTGACGAAGCTGTAGAGCTACCGGATATGGTTCGCTGCCGGCTGCCAGTGTCCTTCCGCTTGACCACCTTCGTGCTCGAAGCGGTCGGAGTGACAAATACCGGAGGAAGACCACCGTGCCGTCCATCCATCTGTGGTCCAGAAGCAGCTTGATCTGCCATAGCAGAGACAGATAGATTTTTAGAGAGCCGTGAGACCCGAAGATGATGTGTAGTGAGTTATGAATGTGATGAAGGTAGGACAACCCGTTTGGATAGTTGCCCAGGAGGAGCGGCTCCTCTGGCTCGATCCGTAGATCCGGACGCCCTTGGCTTGATAAGTCTGACGGACGGATCTCTAGAAAGAAACAGAGAAAGAGGCTCAGGATATGGAAAAGGAAGGATAATTCAAAAATCGTCACCATATGCAAGGTAACGCTTCAGAGCAAGCTCTGGATAATTATGCAATTCATGCTTAGAGCAGTTTTTTTTTTTTTTTTTTTTTTTTTTTTTTTTTTTTTTTTTTTTTTTTTTACAAGGTTAAACCGGTCAAGGGGTACACCCTTTCTTCGGGAAGGGCATGAAGGAAAAGCTAAGGGATAGGTGAGAGAAGGTGAGGGCTAAGTGATTTATTTTTATTTATTTATTTATTTATTTATTTATTTTTCAGTGCATTTTTTTTGGGGGGGGGGGTTTGCATTGATTAATATAGTTGGGTTTTCACATTCTTTATTTCTTTTATTTCTTTATTTATTCATTCAGGGCATCCATTGCATATATCGGACTCTTCAAATATGGAGGGCATCATTTAGGTCTATAATCGGCGAGAAAGTGGAGCTAGGAGTTCATCCATGGGATAATGAGATGATAGATGAATGCAGTGCAATTAGACAAGACAAAACACAGGGAAGATGGTTAGTAGAGACAAATGCAGGGTTATCTTCTGTTCTGTGGCAACTCAGAACTAATGAGCACAGATGAGCCTCTGGAACCACAATGATGAGTACTAGTGCAAAGATGGATAGATGTGCCGTGATAGATGGTCAGGGTGGTAGATGGCAAAATCTTGTTTAGTAGGATCGTTGTCAGCAAGGGTATTGGAGTACATTGTGAGAAGATGTTGAAGAGGGGTATCAAGATATTGAGAAGGTGTGTCTAGCAGGATGTCTGTATGAATGGCGTCAAGAATAAGGGGATTACCTGATTGAATGCCTTTGGTGATGTACTTGGAGCGGGTTTGTTCGAGATGTTGAAGAATGGTAGGAAAGGTAATTCTCTCGTAGAGTAGTGCGGTAGGGGACGGAAGGCGAATGCGAAAAGCTAGTCGAAAAGCGTGGCGTTCAATGATTTCTAGTCGCTGATACAGTTGGGGTGGGGCAGATATCCATGCAGTATGGCCATGAGTGAGTGCCGGTCGGAGAAACGATTTGTATGTTGTAAGAACAGTTTGTGTATGGAGGCCCCATGAGGTACCTACTAAGCTTTTCAGTAAAGCTAGTCGTTTAGTGGCTTGAGTTTGGATCTTCTGCAAATGGGGCTTCCAAGTCAATTTACTATCGAAGATCACTCCGAGATATTTAACATGGGAAGTTGGTAATAGGGGAGTGCCTTGAACTGAAAGACGTAGCAAGTTAGGATTTCGACGGATTTTGGAGGGACGTTTTTGAATAATGAGAGTTTGGGTTTTTGAGGCATTTACGGAGAGTTTCCATATGTCACACCAGTTGATAAAAGCATTTATGGCTGGTTGTAGAGTGCGATTAATATGTTGAATAGATTTTCCAAGAGTCAAAAAAGCGGTATCGTCCGCATATTGAAATAAGTGAATATTCGCCGGTAGGGGTGGCATATCTGTTACGTAAAGTATATACAGTAACGGGGAGAGAACAGAGCCTTGAGGTACTCCAGTGTGTAGGAATATAGGATGAGATATGGTAGAATTTATGAGGATATATGCGAGTCTATTGGCAAGGAAGGAATGTATAAGGCGGACGTAGCTAGTGGGTAAGTGAAATTTGTGAAGTTTATATAGCAACCCTTGATGCCATACTCTATCAAACGCTTTTTCTAGGTCGAACAGTAGAAGACAAGATGGGTGAGAAGAATTATAATGATTGGTGATGGTGTTACTGAGGCGAAGTAATTGGTCATTCAGACTAATGCCAGGGCGAAAGCCTGCTTGGTGAGTAGGAATGAGATTACGATCTGTGAGATGAGCATGGAGACGTGTAACAAGAATTTTTTCAAAAATTTTACTAAGGCAAGAGGTCAGTTGGATGGGCCTATATGAGGAAACATCATGAATTGGTTTGTCGGGCTTAATGAAGAGAAGGACCTTGGAGACTTTCCAATCAGGTGGATAGAAGCCTGTACGTAATATGAAGGTGTAGATAGATGCTAGGAGCTGTAGAAGTACTGGGGGAGCCGCCTTGATGAGCTTATACGTGATAGAGTCAAAGCCTGGAGCTGTTGAGCGTTTTCGATGGATGATAGCTTGGATATCTGCCGGAAGAATTTCAGAGGTTAGGTTATTATCAGGTTCCAAAATATGTGTACAATCAGGTTGGAGAAATCGGTTTTGTGGGTCACAAAATCGTGCTATGCGACGATAAATTGGTCTATTAACCAGCTGAGGTGGTGGAGTGAATATTTGCTGAAAATAAGTTGCGAAAGCATTTGCCTTCTCGAGATCGGTGTGAAGAGGATGGGTATTGAGCATGATAGGGTAAGTAGGTCGTTGGAATTTTCCAGTAAGTAATTTGAATTTTTGCCAATATTGAGTAGGATTAGATTTAATGGAAAGAGAATTACAGGCTCGCGTCCACTGTCGGCGCTTATAGGCAGAGAGATAATTAGAGACCATTCTGTTCCATTGGCGATGGAGGCGAAGTGCGTCAGGATTTCGAGTTCGTTGATAGTCCCTAAAGGCTTGTCGTGATGCAGTGATGATTTGACGATATTGAGGTGGTACAGGCGGTTTATGAGGGAAACGCATCTTAACAGGTATATGATCTTGAGCTGCGTGTAAGATTGTTTCTTGAATTTTGTCGGTAAGATGGTAAAGATCCTGTTCAGAAGTAGGAGCAGGTACGGAATGCAGTACTCTGGTAATATCTGATTGGTAAGCGTTCCAGTCAGCATGCTGATAGTCATAGTATTTGATAGGCTCAGGCTGTCGTGTGGGTTGTATAGGTGAGGTGATATCGATCAAAATTGGAGCGTGATCACTGCCAAATGGCGGGAGAACACGAATGTTTGCGATATTGAGCGTGGTAGAGGTTATAATGACATCAGGGGTTGTTAGAGCAGTTAAAATATGGGATTATATATGGGAACTTATATGCGAAAATTTGGTAGAGAGAACATTTTTTTTGTCACTTATTTAAAAAAAACTATTGTATAGTTACAAGAGAATTTTGAATCGATTTTAATTTATTTAGGAACTACCATATACAATATTATAATTATTTACGGTGAATGCGGTAGCAATAACAGATTGCGTGAAAATATGTGGAGCCATCTATTGTATAAATTGGAAAACACAATTATGACTGTACTCGATAGAACTACCCGGTGATGAATTACACACTTGTAACATTTTTGATAACTACATAAAATGTTATGAGAACGAGATGATACCACACGAATGTCAGACTTGCATTATATACTAACTAGATTTGTTTTATTAAGATATAGGTGTACATATTATGCGTTAATACAGACACACAATGAATTATTTTATTTATGCATGAAAGAGAGATACCACATATATGCGTTGACTGTGGAAATGCAGAAGCATGTGATCATTGCAACCTAGCATTGTCATATGAACAAATACACAAAATATAAACTTTATTGTAGTTTATTTTTAATATTTATCAAGAGTTTTATTTCCATTCAATGGCCGGGAGGACCGTAGAAGGCAATACCTTTTTTTTTGTGGCCAGAATTTTAGTTTTTTTTTTTTTTGCTAGCCCGAAGGCTAGCTACCCTGTAGAGGGCTACACCCTCTTGGAGGGAAGTGGTGCAAGGAAACTATTTTGGATGTGGTAGGACTGGCGTTGGGCTATGGGATGTTCCTTTATTAATAAATACTGCAGTTGGAAGGTCATTATGGGCTTTGCGTCCATAATCATTATCGAGGTAGGTAATACATAACATATATATGAACATATTATTAATCATAACTATAAATATCATATAAATACAAAACATAATATAAGAACATTAAAGAATGCAGGATAGTTTGATTATAAATTGTATGTGGGCAAGGATGAAGATGAGGGATGGAATGAGGTGCAGATAACGTCACAACACATAGGAGATGTTAGCAAGGACAAATGCTGGTTATCTTCTGCCTAGGGGCGACGCTAGGCCAATGAAGACGGGGGGAAGCCCTGTTAGAGACGGAGGTTTATCACTGTGCTTGATGCGATGGATATATATGCGGAAGATGAGCATGCAATCGATGGTCCTGCAAGAGTTCTAAGTCGGGATGATTGGGCGGCAAGGTATAACAATACAATGTAAACAATAAATTTAGAGGGAGATGGTAATATCGAGGGCGTGCCGATGAAAGTGCAAGGTAGTGCATGGTGGCTAACAGGATTGGTTGTTGTTGCATATAGCGGACAGTGATGAACTTGAGGCGAAGCGATTCAAGGTGATAAAGGAGTGTAGGAAAAGTAATGAGTGAATATAAGTGTCGAGTAGGGCTGGGAAGAGAAATGCGATGAGCAATGCGGAAGGCATGGCGTTCAAAGGTGGCAAGTTTGTAGTAGTAGGAGGCGGGAGCTGATATCCAAGCAGTGAAACCGTATGTAAGGACGGGGCGGAGAAAAGCTTTGTACGTGTTGAGGATAATTTTGGAGCTGGGACCCCATGTAGTGCCAGTGAGACGTTTGAGAAGATTTAGACGGTTGTAAACTTTGGTTTTAATGTAGTTGAGATGAGGAAGCCAGGTGAGATGATGGTCATAAACAATACCTAGATAAGTGACTGTTTTAGATGGACGGATCGGTGTACCTTGAACTGACAGAGAAAGAAGCGAAGGATTCCGGTGAGTCTTGGAACGTTTGCGTGGTGGTAGGAATACTATGGCCTGTGTCTTGGAAGCATTGATATTGAGGTTCCATTTGCTACACCAGTGCGAGAAACGATTTATTGATTCCTGTAAGATGATGTTGATATGGCTGATGGTGCGACCAAGGGCAAGGAAGGCTGTATCATCTGCATATTGAAAAGGATATACATCGTCCGGAAGAGACGGGAAGTCGGAAACAAACAGTAAATATAGCAAAGGGGACAGAGCTGAGCCTTGAGGGACGCCAGAGTTCAGAAAGACGGGATGTGATAGATGATTGTTGATATTAACATATGTGATACGGCAGGCCAAAAAGTGAAAAATAAAGCGTATGTAGGACATGGGCAATCTACATTTGATGAGTTTGAAAATGAGTGCAAGATGCCAGACTTTATCAAATGCTTTTTCTAGGTCGAATAGAACAAGGCAGGAGGGGCGGACTGAATTATAGTGATTGGTAATGAGGGTAGTTAGGCGTTGAAGCTGATCGTTAATGGAATATGACGGGCGAAATCCAGCTTGAAAAGTTGGTATGAGATGGCGGGCACGGAGATATGGATGAAGTCTGTTGACAAGGATACGTTCGAGAATTTTGCTGAAAGTTGAAGTAAGTTGAATAGGTCGATATGAAGAGACGTCGCTGGGAGGTTTATTTGGTTTCGGAAACATGAGGGTTTTGGACATTTTCCATTCAGCAGGAAAGAAGCCAGTTCTAAGAATAAAGGTGTAAATAGCGGCAAGGAGAAGAAGTAGAGAAAGAGGACTTTCTTTAATATGGCGATATGTGATGGAATCAAAGCCAGGAGCAGAGTTACGTTTATGTTGAACAACTGTTGTTATGTCAGTAACGGAGATGGGAGATGTGAGTTCATGTGTCGGCAAAAGATGATTATGATTTGGTTGGAAGGTAGGATTTGCAGTGTTGACATTGTCGACTGGATGACCAAAGATGTGGGTATGAGAGGATGGTGTGAAAATGTCTTGCAGATAATCGGCAAAGGCGTTGGCTTTATCTTGATCAGAAGGCGCGTGGCTGTTGTTGATGATGATATGGTATGAGGTTTTGCTGTACTTGCCACAGAGTGCGTTAAGACGTTTCCAATAACGTGAAGGATGTGCAGTTTCAGCAAGGTTATTGCAAGTTTTGATCCATTGGCGGCGTTTGTATGCTTGGATGTAATTTTCGACTGATCGTTGCAGCTGACGGTGAAGACTAAGAGCTTCAGGATTTTGTGTTCTGACGTAATCTCAATAAGCTTGTCGGGAGCGTTTGACTTGAGCAAGGTAATTCGGAGGTAATTTAGGCTTATATGGTGTGGAACTAGTAGTAGGGATATACAGCTCTGATGCATGTGTAATTTCTGATGTGATGGTTGCAACATGGGCGTAGAGCTCCTCTGATGTAGTGGGAGGGTGCAGATGTGCTATGGCAGTTGTAAGATAGGTACGATAATGATCCCAGTTAGCTTTGTCAAAACGTGGCGATTGAATCGGCGGAGGGACTGCATGGGGTCGAGCAGTGCCCATACGATAGGAAAGCTTGAGTGGAGCATGATCACTGCCAAGGAGGTCCAGAACTGTAAGGGTGATGTTAGCAGCAAGCGTGTTGGACGTGATAGCTACATCGGGGGTGGTATTTGTTATTGGTCTAGTAGGAGCCGGAGGAATATGAAGAATGCCAGTGGTATGAGTGGTAATATGGTCGGAAAATTGTGTGCGTTCTCTAGGAGTGCGACTATGGTAGTTGTTATCAGCGAGGATGATATAATGTTTATAGCTATGTGATATGTGACTGAAAAAAGCAAGAGGAATAGGGTGGCCTGGTCGAACGTATATAGTGGCAAAGGTGATCATGATAGACTTGAAGTATAATGTAGAGATGAGATGTTCGGGGAGATGAGGAATTGGACAAATTTGTTGGCGATAAGGTATATGATTGCGAAAGCCGATGGCTACGCCGCCATTTGCCCGTAATGCTGGTACTGTGTTGTCCTGACGGAGAAGTGTATAACGAGGTATGTTACAGTGAATGGTTTTCGTTAGAAACGTTTCATTTAATAAGAATACTGATACGTGTTCCTCAAGCAGGAGTGCTTCAAATAGAGTTTTGTTCGTTGGTAGAGAGCGAATATTAAGAAAAAGAAAGACTAAATCCATGAGAATGATATCTAAACGGCTGTTTCTTGTGGTGATGTATGGAAATGGACATAGTTGTTTGTGTATGTGGCGTAAAAGTTGACATTGAAAACAGATTTTGCGGCCTTAGTGAGTTGTTGAAGAATGTGAGTACGTTGAAAAGGATGGATGTTCTGTAAAGTGAGGGTTAGAAATTGAAGGAGTTGTTGTATGGTAACTGGATCGGAAGTTTGTTGGGCAGGAAGAGGTGAAGGGTCTGGGATACGAAGTGGAACTACCAAATCTGGGTGTTCTTGGTCAGGTTGCGGTTTATTTTTGCACTTATAGCTGTATGCCGGATGTTGGTCATGACAAGTTGGACATTCAGGTGGTCGTTGGAGATTTTGACAAGTGCGTGTTTGGTGAGATCCTGCGCAATAGCCACAAACTGGTGGATTTTTGCAATGACTAGTACTGTGATCATTGTAGGTCTGGCAATTTTCGCATCGCACCGGAAGTGGAGCAGGCGAGCGTGAGGGCTCGACTTTGTGCCGACGATGATATATGTAGGCGCCAGTAGTGAGCAAAGAATCTATGGTATTTTGTGAAGAAGTAAGTACACGAACCATATATGTGGCACCATTATTGTTACGTATACGTATTGCTTTGTGAATGGTATGGCCAGCAAGTTGAAGTTCCTCTTGGATTTCGTCATCAGAGTAGGTTGGATCAACCCCACGGATGACGACAGACAGAAATGGCGGGCGTTTAGGGGGTGGTGGTTGTTTCAGACGTGTGGAAGAAAGAGATGACATCGTGGCATTCTTGCCAAATATTTCAAAGGAAGCTTTATTCCTAACTGTGGTGAGAAACTGCGGATCGATGGATTTGAAGATGTAGCCATTTCGAGTTTTGATGACTTCTGTTATCGGTATACTTGGAAGATATTTCCGTAGTTGGAGAGTTATGAACTTCTCATTGCTATACTTAGTGTCGTATTGTTGCAATAGAAATGAATGAAGTATAGGTTTAGCAGAAAGGTTGTTAAGCGAATGTTGAGTTTGATGGTGTGCAGAAGAGCTCATGTCTCCGGTTTCCATGTCAGAATTTTCTGAAGCATTATCTTTGTGCGGTTTCTTGGCTTGATGGCGAGGCTCTTTGATAGTATCAGCATAAAGTTGCTGCTGTCTTGGAGACCTGGATCTGGTGGAGACATTGGAGGCATTAGATGCTGTCGAACTGCCCGATTGGGTTCTCTGCCTATTGCCCTTATCCTTCCGCTTGACCACCTTCGCGGTCGAAGCGGACGGAGTGACAAAGACAGGTGGTAAGCCAGAGTGGCGTCCATCCACCAACGACCCAGGATGAGCATCTGAATCTCCCATCGCAAAAAACCGATCTGTGCTGGAAAACCGTGACGCTTGACAATGAAAAGTGAATGATGTAGTAGAAGGTGATGATGATAATGAAGGTAGGACAACCCGTTCGGATAGTTGTCCAGGGGGAGCAAGTCCCCTATCTCGATCTGTAGAACCGGCTGCCCTTGGCTAGATCAGTCTGACAGACGGTTCGCCACGAAAGAGACAGAGAAAGAGCTCAGGAGCAGGAAAAGGAAGGATTTTCTCAAAAATCGTCACTGTTCACTCAGTGGCGCTTCAGAGCAAGGCTCTGGGAAAGTATGTGTCTTTTAGTTTATATTTATGACACTTAAAATATGAGAGTATATATGAGAACGTATATGCGAAAAAATTTTGTAGACAGAACTTTTTTACTTATTTAAGACTGCTGTGTAGTTACAATAGAGAATTTTGAACCCGATTTTTAATTTATTTAGGAATGATTCAATACAATATTACAATTATTTACGGTGAATGCGGTAGCAATAACAGATTGCGTGAAAATATGTGGAGCCATCTATTGCATAATATGGAAAACACGATTATGGGTGTATTTGATAGAACTACCCGGTGATGAATTACACACTTGTAACATGTGTGATAACTACATAAAATGTTATGAGAACGAGATGATACCACACGAATGTCAGACCTGCATTATATACTAACTAGATTTGTTTTATTAAGATATAGGTGTACATATTATGCGTTAATACAGACACACAATGAATTATTTTATTTTGGCATGAAAGAGAGATACCACATATACACGGTGGTTGTGGAAATGCAGAAGCATGTGAACATTGCAACCTAGCATTGTCATGTGAACAAATACACAAAATATAAACTTTATTGGAACTTATACGTTTGTTATTCGTTTGTTTGTTTATAGCTAGGCATATTGACTTGTACCATTGTAGAGGGTTACGCACTTTTTAGGGAAGAGTAATGTATAATTGGAGGATTTAAGGATTGTGTGATGTTTCATAGAAGTTTTATTACATTATAATAATTGCTAAGGTCTTAAGGATCTTTCTAATCCTTACCATTTGCTAGGAAATTAACGAGGAAATTGCAGTTAGTGTAGTATTGTATAGAACTGGAAGAGTAGAAATATGGAAAGAATAATGAATATGTACTGATAAAGTATATTATACCTGTATATTGTGAATGATGAGCATGAGGGATGAGGCGAGGTGTGCTAGTATATTACAGCACAGAAGTGTTAGGCAGATGAAGTTTTTTTTTTGCCTAGGGGCTGCTTAAGCTTTAATGTACACAATGGGAACCCTGGTAGTGGTAGATGGATTTAGTGTACAAATAATGGAAATATGAGTGGCAGATAATTATGAACTTGATAATTTGTGAGGCCCTACTGGTCAAAGGGGTTAGGAGGTAGATTGTAGCAATACAGGTAGAGAGTATAGACCAATGATAGCGTTGGAGGATAATATTAACATGGAGAAGGATGGAGAGCTAAAAGCTGTGTAGTATTTTAAAGTAAGGGGTCATGGGTTATAACGAGAGCATATGTATGCTAGACGCAAAGTTTTAAGATGAAAATGGAGTGTAGGAAAACTGAATTTGGTTGCACAACTTTGCTGTAGGACTAATCAGTTTGACTTGATATGCAATGCGGAAAGCACATTGTTCCAACATTAATAAGTTTTTGTAAACTGTGTGGATGGTTTTAATTCATGCATCATTTTCGTAAGTTAGCACAGGCCATAAAAGACGCCTTGTATGTATTTAGAATTGTGTTTGCTTTCAGTACCCAGGACGTTTGACGACACTTTTTTTTTTAATAAGTTAACTCTATTGTATGCTTTTTTTGCGATTGTTTGAAGATGTTTTTAACTGAGATGTTTAGTGAATGTGAGCATTATCTAAGTTACACTTGAATGTGTTTGGATGAGAGTATGATTTAGTTTTAGGGAAAGGTAGTTAGGATTTTTTATGGATTTTTGATGTTTTACGGAGGAATGAAGATGATAATTTGTGTTTTTTTTTGTGGCGTTGATTGTTAGTTTCTATTTGCTGCACCACTGAAGAAAACTGTTAATTATTATCTGTAGAGCAGTGTTGATGAATTGGATACTAGATTCTAACGCAAGAAAAGACAGTGTTGGTGGCATATTGAAAGAGTTGAAGTTATCAGGAAGTGGATACATATTGCGAACATAGAGAAGATAGAGATCTGGTGACAGAGCAGATTTTTTTTTGAGGTACTCAACAGTGAAGGAAAATAGGATGGGAGAAGCAGTTATATATTGAAACATATGACAGGCGATTGATTTAAAAACTTGTATATCAGTTTTATATACGAGATAGGAAATTGAAGATGAATTAATGTGTATGCAAATGTGCGGTGTTTTACTCTGTTAAATATTTTTCGAGGTTAAATAATACAAGACATGTTGGTTTGATCTAATTATAATGTTGTGTAAACATGGTGGTTAAGACTGGTAGTTGATTGTTGATTGAATATCCTGGGCGAAATTTTGCTTGATGTATGGGGAGTATTTTGTGTTTTTATGTATGCATGCAGACGTCTTACTATAATACGTTATAGAGTTTTATTAAAAGCAAACGTTAATTGAATTGTGCGTAGGATGATAAGATGGTATGAGTTTTTTTTTTTTTGGTTTGGAAACATTATTGTATTAGAGGTTTTCCAGGTAACAGGAAAATATCCAGTGTGCAGAATGAAAGTAAAAATTGTGGGTAACAAAGTAAGTAATATAAGAGGACATAGTTTTATATGACGATAGTTTATTGAATTAAAGACAGGTGCACTATTCCGTTTGTTATGAACAATTGTACGGATATTTTGAATTATGATTGGTTTGTTTGAGATTTATTTTGCGGAAGAGTATGAAGGATATGAGGTTGTAATGAAGGAGATGAAATGACTGTGTTGCATGGATGTTTATATGAATATGTGGGACGGAGCGGTGTGAAGAAGTTTTGAAGGAAATCAGTAAAAACATTAGCTTTGGAAGAGTCTGTCTATATAGATAATGCATCATTTAATAATGAATATGATGTTTTACTGCTTTTGCAAAGAGCATTGAAATGTTTTTAGTACTTGTTAGGATGAGTGACGTTAGAGAGAGTATTACAGATTTTATTTTGACACCGTAGCTTGTAAGCACAGATATATTTTTGATTAACCTTTGAACTTTTTTGGTGATGATGAAGTGTTTTTGGATTTTTTATACGTTGATATTTACTATAAAAAACTGTTGAGATTGAGTGTTAAATGTGAGATATTTTGGTGGCAATGTTGGTTGATAAGTGGTTAATGTAGTTACGGGTATGTAAAGTGAAATAGCTTTTTGAATTGAAGTTATGATGATATGAATGTTATGATACAGTTGTTTTTGATGTGGGAGCTTGCAAAGGTTCTATTGTTATCGATAGATATGTTTTGTATTGTTTTAGGTGAATTTATTAAAATGGACTTTAATTTTTTGAAATTTTTTTTTTTGTAGACTGAGACGTATGTTGAGTACTAAACTGTAATTTGATTGGAACATGATTACATCAATTCCTAATGGCCTGAGAACATCAATATAGATTTGTGAAATGTGATTAGCAGAAGTAATGACAATATTTGGTATGCTTTGTGATACAAACCTATTGGGTTTTTGGAAGATTATGAATGATATCAGGCATGTGACTTGTGACAAAGGCTTGAAAGCTAGATTTGTTTTATATATATATATATATATATATATATATATATATATATATATATATATATATATATATATATAATGTGCATGTTGAAGTTGTCCGTAATTATGAATCTCTTTTATAATTATTGGAAATACATTGCACAATTATAGTAGGTAGCAGTTTTACATGTTTGATTTAAACTCTAGCAACGGTTATAACTATATTACGGAAGTATAAAGTAATGATGAGATATTTAGGAAGATTTGTCAGCCTACAAAAAAATGTTGACGTGATGGATTATGTGGAGAAAATTTTACGGATGTTTGTATATTTGAGTGCCTTCTAGGAAGGGGCTACCCTGACGAATTAATGTATATTAAGAAAAAATGACAAATGATGGAGGGAGTGAGAAAAAAGGTTTTTGTTAAGGAAAAATACTGCAACTCGTTTTTCACTAACAACACTTTTAATAAAACTTTATTTTGACGAAGGGATTTAATATTGAGAAATATAAAGACTATATCCATGACCACTAGGTTAGATAGTAGTTTTCCAATGGTGCTGTATGAAAATAGATATTTTGACCAGAATAAGTAGTATGAAATATATCAGGGAATATTTCTTTGATGAGAGGTGATTTAAGACATATGAACAATGATTTGATTGAATATTTTGAAGAGTAAGCGTTAGAAAGTCAGCTATATTGTGCAGTGTTATAGAAGAGTCCACTGATTGTGGAATGTTTGCAGAATAGTTGTATATACGTATTGGTTTCACCTACTACGGGTGAACTTTGGTAGGGACATGTTTGCTTTTACATTTGTAACTATATGATGGATGATGTTTGTGGCAAATGTAACAATTTTGGGCGTTGTTGTAGATAGTGATATGAATGACTGGAGTGAGCATCAGATCAATAGATGCAGACAGAAGTATTTGGGCATATTACGGTAGAGTGTTGATTATATGTACAGCATTTTTCGCATTGAAGTGTTAGGGTGTTGGTGACCGTGAAAGTTTAACTTTGTTTTTTGTTATAAATGTATGCCCCACTAGTTAGAAGAGAATCATTAGTGGTTTGAGAAGGTGTTAGTACTTGAATAATGTACGTGGGACATATGACATTTCTAATTCGTATAATCTTTAGGAGTGTGTATTCTTTGTAGGTAAGTTTCTCCTGAATTCTTTTTTATCGGTATAAGGATCAACACCCCTATTCATCACGGAAAGGAGAGGAGGACGACGAGGTGGTGGTATTTGCTTGCCTTGAGATGCATTGTGGTTAGTAAGTTTAACATTTTTTTTTGTTGAAGGTTTCTATATGTACTTTGTTTTTTATAGTGCTGACCAAGTTTGCATTTTCTGTTTTGAAAATAAAGCCGTTCCTAGTTTTGACTATTTCTTTGAATGACGCACGAGGAAGGTACATGTACAGTCTTGTTTCGCAGTCGAGAAACGTGAATCGAAATGGGTCAACACAAACGATTACATTGATTGAGATAAAGTTCGAGGTAAAGTTGGAGCCACAGTAGAATTTTTTTCCATGTTTATAGTGTTGTCCACTATATTTGGTGTAGCGTGTGCTTTCTTTGCAGCTGGTGAGAACTGCAAGCGGTTAGAATAAGTTAACATGATTGAAGAGCGGGAAGCCACAGACATAACAGAGCTTCTGGTACGACCAGATAGGTTTTGTGATGGCCCCTGCATTTTTTCCACTTTAGTGGAGCAACCAAGAAGTTTACGTTAATTATTGCTAGTTAGTAAGGTTACAATTGATACTTTGATACATTTTGATAGTTTATACTTGGGAGTTGGCATCAAGAAAGATATGCTAGAGAATTTTTATTATCGATAGATGCACCCTATTATAATTAACAATAAACATTGATATGTTAGAAAATATGGAGTGTTTAATTGACACGTTAATGTGTTTTAGGTTCTGATAAGAACTATTTGATTTATAATATCACAGAACAATATTTGATTGGTATATCAGTGTTATTCATATGCAATAGATACAGCATATCGTATCTAGTATCAATAATTATATTATTTGAAATATGATAAGCACACATGATAGTTGTTAATTTAACTTCTACATAAGATATGGTTTATGAATTTTTGTGAATTAATGAAAAAAAATGAAATGAAATCTTTGAGTTTTACGTCCCACGATTATGCCGGTTAGGCTAAAGGAGACGGCGATGATGAGTAAGGAATGAAAAAGGTGGAATGAAGAATGTGGGAGGAAACGGGAGAACCCCGAGAAAACCCACGCACACGGTGAATGTCCATCACAAAGTTCTTGTGGATTTGATTACTACAGAACCGCTATGTATCAGCATTAAATATGAAGTATCACATCAATTGGCAAATATTAACATATTTGAAATTTTAACACCGGGATTGTCAGACTGAAATGTTTAGTTTCACAAAAGTTACGTACATTACAATATTAAATCAAGAGTAAACAATATTATACAAATTTTAAACAAACAAGAAATGTAAAACTGAAAAAAAGTGCAGAACAAAAAATACAACATGATAAACAAAAAATAAAACGGAAAATGAAAAAGTGTAGAAGTAAAATCAAAACTGCAACTTGAAAGACAAAAAAATGTAGAATCGAAATAAAATACTGGAAACAAAATTCATTGCAAACTTGCATTCTGAATATTGTTTCCAGTATTTTATTTCGATTCTACATTTTTTTGTCTTTCAAGTTGCAGTTTTGATTTTACTTCTACACTTTTTCATTTTCCGTTTTATTTTTTATCATGTTGTATTTTTTGTTCTGCACTTTTTTTCAGTTTTACATTTCTTGTTTGTTTAAAATTTGTATAATATTGTTTACTCTTGATTTAATATTGTAATGTACGTAACTTTTGTGAAACTAAACATTTCAGTCTGACAATCACGGTGTTAAAATTTCAAATATGTTAATATTTGCCAATTGATGTGATACTTCATATTTAATGCTGATACATAGCGGTTCTGTAGTAATCAAATCCACAAGAACTTTGTGATGGACATTCACCGTGTGCGTGGGTTTTCTCGGGGTTCTCCCGTTTCCTCCCACATTCTTCATTCCACCTTTTTCATTCCTTACTCATCATCGCCGTCTCCTTTAGCCTAACCGGCATAATCGTGGGACGTAAAACTCAAAGATTTCATTTCATTTTTTTTCATTAATTCACAAAAATTCATAAACCATATCTTATGTAGAAGTTAAATTAACAACTATCATGTGTGCTTATCATATTTCAAATAATATAATTATTGATACTAGATACGATATGCTGTATCTATTGCATATGAATAACACTGATATACCAATCAAATATTGTTCTGTGATATTATAAATCAAATAGTTCTTATCAGAACCTAAAACACATTAACGTGTCAATTAAACACTCCATATTTTCTAACATATCAATGTTTATTGTTAATTATAATAGGGTGCATCTATCGATAATAAAAATTCTCTAGCATATCTTTCTTGATGCCAACTCCCAAGTATAAACTATCAAAATGTATCAAAGTATCAATTGTAACCTTACTAACTAGCAATAATTAACGTAAACTTCTTGGTTGCTCCACTAAAGTGGAAAAAATGCAGGGGCCATCACAAAACATATCTGGTCGTACCAGAAGCTCTGTTATGTCTGTGGCTTCCCGCTCTTCAATCATGTTAACTTATTCTAACCGCTTGCAGTTCTCACCAGCTGCAAAGAAAGCACACGCTACACCAAATATAGTGGACAACACTATAAACATGGAAAAAAATTCTACTGTGGCTCCAACTTTACCTCGAACTTTATCTCAATCAATGTAATCGTTTGTATTGACCCATTTCGATTCACGTTTCTCGACTGCGAAACAAGACTGTACATGTACCTTCCTCGTGCGTCATTCAAAGAAATAGTCAAAACTAGGAACGGCTTTATTTTCAAAACAGAAAATGCAAACTTGGTCAGCACTATAAAAAACAAAGTACATATAGAAACCTTCAACAAAAAAAATGTTAAACTTACTAACCACAATGCATCTCAAGGCAAGCAAATACCACCACCTCGTCGTCCTCCTCTCCTTTCCGTGATGAATAGGGGTGTTGATCCTTATACCGATAAAAAAGAATTCAGGAGAAACTTACCTACAAAGAATACACACTCCTAAAGATTATACGAATTAGAAATGTCATATGTCCCACGTACATTATTCAAGTACTAACACCTTCTCAAACCACTAATGATTCTCTTCTAACTAGTGGGGCATACATTTATAACAAAAAACAAAGTTAAACTTTCACGGTCACCAACACCCTAACACTTCAATGCGAAAAATGCTGTACATATAATCAACACTCTACCGTAATATGCCCAAATACTTCTGTCTGCATCTATTGATCTGATGCTCACTCCAATCATTCATATCACTATCTACAACAACGCCCAAAATTGTTACATTTGCCACAAACATCATCCATCATATAGTTACAAATGTAAAAGCAAACATGTCCCTACCAAAGTTCACCCGTAGTAGGTGAAACCAATACGTATATACAACTATTCTGCAAACATTCCACAATCAATGGACTCTTCTATAACACTGCACAATATAGCTGACTTTCTAACGCTTACTCTTCAAAATATTCAATCAAATCATTGTTCATATGTCTTAAATCACCTCTCATCAAAGAAATATTCCCTGATATATTTCATACTACTTATTCTGGTCAAAATATCTATTTTCATACAGCACCATTGGAAAACTACTATCTAACCTAGTGGTCATGGATATAGTCTTTATATTTCTCAATATTAAATCCCTTCGTCAAAATAAAGTTTTATTAAAAGTGTTGTTAGTGAAAAACGAGTTGCAGTATTTTTCCTTAACAAAAACCTTTTTTCTCACTCCCTCCATCATTTGTCATTTTTTCTTAATATACATTAATTCGTCAGGGTAGCCCCTTCCTAGAAGGCACTCAAATATACAAACATCCGTAAAATTTTCTCCACATAATCCATCACGTCAACATTTTTTTGTAGGCTGACAAATCTTCCTAAATATCTCATCATTACTTTATACTTCCGTAATATAGTTATAACCGTTGCTAGAGTTTAAATCAAACATGTAAAACTGCTACCTACTATAATTGTGCAATGTATTTCCAATAATTATAAAAGAGATTCATAATTACGGACAACTTCAACATGCACATTATATATATATATATATATATATATATATATATATATATATAAAACAAATCTAGCTTTCAAGCCTTTGTCACAAGTCACATGCCTGATATCATTCATAATCTTCCAAAAACCCAATAGGTTTGTATCACAAAGCATACCAAATATTGTCATTACTTCTGCTAATCACATTTCACAAATCTATATTGATGTTCTCAGGCCATTAGGAATTGATGTAATCATGTTCCAATCAAATTACAGTTTAGTACTCAACATACGTCTCAGTCTACAAAAAAAAAATTTCAAAAAATTAAAGTCCATTTTAATAAATTCACCTAAAACAATACAAAACATATCTATCGATAACAATAGAACCTTTGCAAGCTCCCACATCAAAAACAACTGTATCATAACATTCATATCATCATAACTTCAATTCAAAAAGCTATTTCACTTTACATACCCGTAACTACATTAACCACTTATCAACCAACATTGCCACCAAAATATCTCACATTTAACACTCAATCTCAACAGTTTTTTATAGTAAATATCAACGTATAAAAAATCCAAAAACACTTCATCATCACCAAAAAAGTTCAAAGGTTAATCAAAAATATATCTGTGCTTACAAGCTACGGTGTCAAAATAAAATCTGTAATACTCTCTCTAACGTCACTCATCCTAACAAGTACTAAAAACATTTCAATGCTCTTTGCAAAAGCAGTAAAACATCATATTCATTATTAAATGATGCATTATCTATATAGACAGACTCTTCCAAAGCTAATGTTTTTACTGATTTCCTTCAAAACTTCTTCACACCGCTCCGTCCCACATATTCATATAAACATCCATGCAACACAGTCATTTCATCTCCTTCATTACAACCTCATATCCTTCATACTCTTCCGCAAAATAAATCTCAAACAAACCAATCATAATTCAAAATATCCGTACAATTGTTCATAACAAACGGAATAGTGCACCTGTCTTTAATTCAATAAACTATCGTCATATAAAACTATGTCCTCTTATATTACTTACTTTGTTACCCACAATTTTTACTTTCATTCTGCACACTGGATATTTTCCTGTTACCTGGAAAACCTCTAATACAATAATGTTTCCAAACCAAAAAAAAAAAACTCATACCATCTTATCATCCTACGCACAATTCAATTAACGTTTGCTTTTAATAAAACTCTATAACGTATTATAGTAAGACGTCTGCATGCATACATAAAAACACAAAATACTCCCCATACATCAAGCAAAATTTCGCCCAGGATATTCAATCAACAATCAACTACCAGTCTTAACCACCATGTTTACACAACATTATAATTAGATCAAACCAACATGTCTTGTATTATTTAACCTCGAAAAATATTTAACAGAGTAAAACACCGCACATTTGCATACACATTAATTCATCTTCAATTTCCTATCTCGTATATAAAACTGATATACAAGTTTTTAAATCAATCGCCTGTCATATGTTTCAATATATAACTGCTTCTCCCATCCTATTTTCCTTCACTGTTGAGTACCTCAAAAAAAAATCTGCTCTGTCACCAGATCTCTATCTTCTCTATGTTCGCAATATGTATCCACTTCCTGATAACTTCAACTCTTTCAATATGCCACCAACACTGTCTTTTCTTGCGTTAGAATCTAGTATCCAATTCATCAACACTGCTCTACAGATAATAATTAACAGTTTTCTTCAGTGGTGCAGCAAATGGAAACTAACAATCAACGCCACAAAAAAAACACAAATTATCATCTTCATTCCTCCGTAAAACATCAAAAATCCATAAAAAATCCTAACTACCTTTCCCTAAAACTAAATCATACTCTCATCCAAACACATTCAAGTGTAACTTAGATAATGCTCACATTCACTAAACATCTCAGTTAAAAACATCTTCAAACAATCGCAAAAAAAGCATACAATAGAGTTAACTTATTAAAAAAAAAAGTGTCGTCAAACGTCCTGGGTACTGAAAGCAAACACAATTCTAAATACATACAAGGCGTCTTTTATGGCCTGTGCTAACTTACGAAAATGATGCATGAATTAAAACCATCCACACAGTTTACAAAAACTTATTAATGTTGGAACAATGTGCTTTCCGCATTGCATATCAAGTCAAACTGATTAGTCCTACAGCAAAGTTGTGCAACCAAATTCAGTTTTCCTACACTCCATTTTCATCTTAAAACTTTGCGTCTAGCATACATATGCTCTCGTTATAACCCATGACCCCTTACTTTAAAATACTACACAGCTTTTAGCTCTCCATCCTTCTCCATGTTAATATTATCCTCCAACGCTATCATTGGTCTATACTCTCTATTGCTACAATCTACCTCCTAACCCCTTTGACCAGTAGGGCCTCACAAATTATCAAGTTCATAATTATCTGCCACTCATATTTCCATTATTTGTACACTAAATCCATCTACCACTACCAGGGTTCCCATTGTGTACATTAAAGCTTAAGCAGCCCCTAGGCAAAAAAAAAACTTCATCTGCCTAACACTTCTGTGCTGTAATATACTAGCACACCTCGCCTCATCCCTCATGCTCATCATTCACAATATACAGGTATAATATACTTTATCAGTACATATTCATTATTCTTTCCATATTTCTACTCTTCCAGTTCTATACAATACTACACTAACTGCAATTTCCTCGTTAATTTCCTAGCAAATGGTAAGGATTAGAAAGATCCTTAAGACCTTAGCAATTATTATAATGTAATAAAACTTCTATGAAACATCACACAATCCTTAAATCCTCCAATTATACATTACTCTTCCCTAAAAAGTGCGTAACCCTCTAAAATGGTACAAGTCAATATGCCTAGCTATAAACAAACAAACGAACAACAAACGTATAAGTTCCAATAAAGTTTATATTTTGTGTATTTGTTCACATGACAATGCTAGGTTGCAATGATCACATGCTTCTGCATTTCCACAACCACCGTGTATATGTGGTATCTCTCTTTCATGCATAAATAAAATAATTCATTGTGTGTCTGTATTAACGCATAATATGTACACCTATATCTTAATAAAACAAATCTAGTTAGTATATAATGCAAGTCTGACATTCGTGTGGTATCATCTCGTTCTCATAACATTTTATGTAGTTATCAAAAATGTTACAAGTGTGTAATTCATCACCGGGTAGTTCTATCGAGTACAGTCATAATTGTGTTTTCCAATTTATACAATAGATGGCTCCACATATTTTCACGCAATCTGTTATTGCTACCGCATTCACCGTAAATAATTATAATATTGTATATGGTAGTTCCTAAATAAATTAAAATCGATTCAAAATTCTCTTGTAACTATACAATAGTTTTTTAAATATGTGACAAAAAAAAAATGTTCTGTCTACCAAATTTTCGCATATAAATTCCCATATATAATCCCATATTTTAACTGCTCTAAGCATGAATTGCACATACCCACCCGAGGCATAGTCCTCAATCCTGGTTGCCACAGTGTTGCCAGGCGGTGTGTACTTTCTGCGAGACTGAGCTAGTGAAGCGCAGAAAGTATCTACGCTTGACTGTGTGACGTGTCAGCCCACCTAAGTTAGTATCCGAACGGCTAACTTTCTACCTAAAAACCTACACCCATCCAAAGATGCACAAGGGACTTCCCCCTTGTGTCAACCCTTCCAACCAACCTCCTAAAGGGGTTAAGGGGGGACCAAACTAGTACTCCAATGCCATACGATCCAAACAACCCAGACCAACATCACCACAGGACACTACTATTCCAACCGGTACCATCAAAAAGGCTAAGACCACCGACCAACTTGTTCATCAAACTCCAATACCCATGGATACTGCATCTCCAAACCCATCCACCTCTGCTACTGCCAACAACACACCAACAACTCCAACCTCTGTTCACAACTTCCTACTGACCGGCTACGACCCAAAATATAAAACCGAGAGAGAAATCTTCCTCCAAATCTCGAAGTACGTACCAAGGGCCGAACTTCACCAAATCATCAAGACCAACAATGGCTTCATTCTGAAATCACAAAATCCAAACTTTCACATCCACGTACGCAATAAGGCCACATTTAAAATATTTGGACCGAAAGCAAACCTGAAACCCTTAAATCCTAGCTCTCCAAAGTCTCCTCCACCTCCCAGAAGGCCTCCACTCCTATCTGTCGTTATACGCGGCGTAGATCCCGACATCTCCGATGACGAAATTCATGACGAGCTTCGTCAAGAAGGACTCGAAGTGAAGAAATGTCTTCGCATCAAAAACGACCGAGGACCTACCTACCTAGTCCGTATCCTAACAAACCAACAAGATGTCATCGATCATCTTCTTGCCAACGGCGCCTATATCTATAGACGCCGACATAAAGTCGAACCTTCCAAAACTCCAGCCCCTCTACCTGTACGCTGTGAAAACTGCCAGATTTACAATGACCACACCACCTCATCCTGCATCAACCAAACCAAATGTGGCTATTGCGCGCAAAACCATCCGACAAAAAACTGTCCCAACCTCAAAGACCCACCAGAATGTAACACCTGTGGAGAAAAACACCCCACCTACAGTTACCGCTGTCAAGGTAAACCTGCTCCCGACCCAGCCAAACCCGAATTAGTGGTACCACTCCGCCCTATAGACACTCCCACTCCTCCTAGCAACTCCCTGAAAGACCCCGTGACAGTCGAAGACCTTCTCCGCTTCATGACTGTTGCACTCCAAAACATCAATCCTTTCCATAGGGACCACATTCTCACCCAAATCATCCTCTGCGCCAAAAGCATGTACAACCTCCAGCTGCATGCCACCTACAGCGGCCCGAATGTACACTTCGAAATCCATTCTACCGAGACATCCTAAATGATGGCAAGACCTCAAGCTCTCTCAACATATAACTTCCTATTCCTCAACATCCGATCTCTACCTACTCACCAAATCATGTATACCCAGCTACTACAGGAACACAACATAACTGCCTTCGCCCTAAATGAAACCTACTTGGCTCCCCAGATATCCTGCTACATACCAAAATACAACATAAACAGACACGATGGCCCTCACAGAAACAGAATCCATGGCGGAACACTGATAGGCATTAAAAACTACATACCACACCGAAAAATCATTCTTTCTCCCCAACTATCTCTACCAGAATACAACATAGAAATATTATATCTGAAACACCGTACTATTGCAATAGGAACAATTTACATCCGCCCTGGACACCAGATCCGCACTGATTTCTTCACACACATTGATAGGAACAATAGACATTACATAATCATGGCTGACATTAACTTCCACAGCAGAACTCAAGCCGTTAAACAGGACTTCCTTACCTTTATAGACCAACAAACCAACGGAGAATTCCATGTACTACCAAAACCCACCAGACCAATTAGCAATACATCTCCTGACATGGTTATAACCTCCTCAACGCTTTCTCAACATACAACCCTCGAGGTCCTGGACTCAATTGGCAGCGACCACGTTCCTATAAAAGTTACCCTTGAATTTCCTAACCACCTTCCCCTGATAACTCCAACCAAGAGAAAAATATACGCCTACCACCACGCTGACTGGAACTCATACCGACAACAAATAGATCACTCCATTGCAAATATTGCACCTCCTACAAATTCCGAAGAACTTTCACAAACCGTCCAATCTATCACAGATATCCTTCAAACAGCAGCAGATCAACATATTCCAATTCAAAATATCACTCCTCATAAACCCAAACTACCCCCATATTACCTACCCCTAGTCACAGCCTCTCGCCGTGCCTACAGAGAATACCTATTGACCCGAAACCTTGAAGCCCTTCGCCTCCACCGACAATACCTACGAATAGTCCATAATTACATAATAGCCTACAAACGCAGACAATGGATACTCACATGCAACAAACTCTCCACAGAAGCTCACCCCACTAAATACTGGAAGCGCTTCAACCAACTTACAGGCAAAAATAACCATTCACCATATCCCATCATTGTTAATAACCAAGCTCCAACCACAGACACCGAGAAAGCTAACATATTCGCAGATCACCTGCAAGATATATTTACACCCCTTCCTGGACGCACCTTACCCCGCAATCTATCCCGAATCATCAATCAAAGATCCGATCCACACTCCCCTACTCTAACCCCGAGCAACTATCATACCGCCAATGACCAAGATCCTCTCACAGCTCCTATATTACCAAATGAAATTCATAACATCATTACCCGAAAGAAAAACACCGCACCAGGACTTGACTCCATATCCTACCGCCATATCAAAGAATCACCCCCTTCCATGTACTCTCTCCTCTGCGCGATATATAACTTCATGCTCAGAACTGGATACTTTCCAACTGAGTGGAAAGTCTCGAAAGTTCTAGTATTCCTGAAACCAAAAAAGCCTCCCCAAGATCCCCAATCCTATCGACCCATCCAACTCACATCTACATTCAGCAAAATACTGGAACGCATTCTAGTCCGACGCTTACATACCCATCTATCCATACACAATCTCTTGCCACGAGAACAAGCAGGCTTCCGTCCCCACTACAGCATCCTAGATCAGCTCCTACGTCTTAGCACAGCAATTTACAACCAGTTTAACCAATCAAAACCCTCATGCCTTGTAACCTTCGACCTAGAAAAAGCGTTCGACAAAGTCTGGCACGCCGGACTGATTCACAAACTCCACAATTTCTTCCTACCACACAATTACATTCGGCTCATACATTCCTTCCTAACCAACAGAATAGCATATGTTACCATCAATGAAGCCTTCTCACACCCTATTTTTCTCCACTGTGGAGTCCCGCAAGGCTCTGCACTATCACCTCTCCTTTACATACTGTATGCTGCCGATCTCCCGGAATTCCCAAATAACCTAAACCTTTTCCAATTCGCAGACGACACAGCCTTTCTTGCAACAGCAAACTCCATTCAACAGATAAACAAAACACTACAGACCAGCATCGATACCTTTACCCGGTGGTGCTCCACTTGGCGCCTAAAGATAAATCCTACCAAAACCCAAGCCTTAGTATTCCTACCCCCTAAGACACGTAGCAAGATCCGGAGAAATCCCCGACTCCTAGATATCACCGTCGACGATACACCAATCCCTCCAACAAACACACCTATCTTGGGATCACCTACGACTCAAAGCTAACCTGGAATCCACACCTGCAAACCATTACCTCAAAAGCCCGAAACCGACTAAACCTCTTAAAGCGATTATGTGGCACAACCTGGGGACTCAATGCACATATAACCACCAACACCTACAAAGCCTTCTTAAGACCTGTTCTCACCTATGGTCATACTGCATGGACCTCAGCAAACCACAAGTTCTACCAGAAACTAGCCATCCTAGAAAGGCACGCACTCCGCCTCGCATACCGAATAAACCTGCCCAGCCCAACGAGAGAGCTTTACGATCGGATAGATTTCCCTCCCATCCTGTCACACCTTGAAACCCTTCGCCAAAAATACATCAACAATAGAACCGAAACCGCCCATCCCATGATCCTAGACATCATCCAATATGATGCAAACCACGACGCGCCGCCAATCCATCAGGATTCACCTCTCCAACATTACATGACTTTACGCCATCTTTCCCAAGATCCCGCTACCATAGACCCCGAAATTCTAAACATCTATAGACCTCAAGAACTATCATCCGATATCTACCCGTCTTATGCATGAACCTATACCTGGATACCGAACACCCAAAATTTCCTACACCAAAAGGTCGAGCAGGCACATGTCTGCTGTGGCCAGCCATTCTGACTAAGGTTTTCCAGGGTTTCCCTTAGTCACACCAGGCAAATGCCGGAATGGTACCGAACATAGGCCCTGGCCGAAAGAACCTTCCAAATCCTTGTCCATATTCCAAATAAAAAATTAAAAATAGATAAAAATAATAATAAAAAAGGATTAAAGAAAACTACCCAAACCCCTCAACAAATAATTCACCCTCTCCTGATAATCCTTACTCCTCTAACCCGAAGAAAGGGCGTTACCCTTTAAACGGGATGACGACCAAAAAAAAAACATGAATTGCATACTTCGCTGGTTTCCAGCTTTCCCATTGGAGGCATTGTTTTTCAGTGTCAAGTCCAGGCTGTGATTATTACGTATTTGTGGACGCAAGTACGGCAAGTCTCAGCAACGGGCGAGAGAGTGGGAGAGATTAAGGGTTTCACTCGAGTGGAGACTGCGATACCGTACACATTAGTGTACATATTTTTGGAAGCTTAGCTTCATCATTCATTCATTTCATCTTTCATTTCGTCACACTTTCATTCATTATATTCACCGTGACTTATGGCGTCCCAACCTATCATTGGACAACATTCTGGCTTACCGCCTATAGCACCGGAACCTTCTTGCTCCTCCGGGAAACCGATTAGACGGAGATGCCATTCTCTGGAACGAATTTCTACCAGCCAGGGCTCTTCTTCTCGTCAACGTTCTCCTATCGCATCCACCAAGCTACCGCCTGCTAAACGCCAGCATAAGTTAAGCGATGCAAGCTCTGAAGCATCAATGATTATAGACATACAGGATGATCGCCAGTTTCCCAACCTGCCTCCTCCGAATCGACCACCAATTTATTCTTTCTTACTCCAGAACTTTGACCCTAAATTTTCGAATCCTAAGCTTCTTTTGGTGCAGATTACCAAGTATATGCCTCGGGCTAATATTACTCAAATTGTCAGAACACGGAACGGCATGATTATTAAGACGCCGGATCCAGAATTTCTGCGTACGACCAGGAACAAATTCAGTTTTGAGATCTTTGGATCTAAATCAACTATGACCAAGCTCACTGATCAACGCACAAAACAGCCGCCGCCACCGAGAAAAACACCCACACTGTCTGTTGTGATACGAGGGGTAGATCCGAGTTACACTGACGAGGAAGTTTTGAAGAACTAAAACTAGAAGGTCATAATGTAATTAAATGCCTCAGGATCAAAAACGACCATGGTTTGACATACATGGTGCGGGTACTAACTAACTCTCAACAGACTATCGATGAGTTACTAACTCGTGGCGCATACATATACAAACAGCGTCATCGCGTTGAACCATCACGCACCTCTGCTCCTTTACCTCTTCGCTGCGAGCGGTGTCAGGTTTATGGCCAGCACTCTACTTCACAGTGCAAAAACCCGTTTAAATGTGGTTACTGCTCAGGACCACATCCTACACGCAGCTGTACAAATCTCAAACTACCTCCGACCTGCTCCACATGTCAAGATCACTCTCACCCAACATACAGTTATAAATGTCGTTCCAAGCCAGCTCCAGAGCCATCGAAACCGGAGACTGTGGCACCATTACGCATACCAGAACAAATCCAACCCCCAACCAATCCTGCTTTACAACAACCTGTCACTGTTCATCAGTTACTGACGTTTCTAACTCTCTCGCTACAAAACATCCACCCCTTTCTACGAGATCACATCGCTCAACAAATTCAATCCGCGGCCAAGGCAATTTTCCATGCCAACATCTGTCCAACATATTCAGGCAATAGTGTATATTATCATTCAAATGTCCTTGAAACTGAAGTCTAACCGCTATCCAGTCACAATCCGTATTATTCTACATTGCATTATGGCGCTCTCTTTCTTATTTCTAAACATCCGCTCTTTACCACAGCATAAGCCGCTTTTTGAAGCGCTTTTACTAGAAGAACACATAAATACCTTCATCCTTAATGAGACTCATCTCACCCATAGACTGCCCTGCCGCATATCTCGCTTCCAGTTGTTACGCCAAGATAGCACGATGCCAGCTAGACGAGCCAATGGGGGAGTAGCGATTGGGTTTTCGCCCTCTATTCCATTTCGAAGCCATTCTCCAGTTCTTCCAAATCTTCCTGAATACCTTATTACATCTCTATATTATCAAGCACTGTACGTAACTGTGGCAACCATTTACGTTCGTCCGGGTCATGATATTCCATTCAGCTTCTTTCAACATATCTCCAACAACTTCCGTACTTACATAATCATGGCAGACGTAAATTTACATAGCCGGACAGTTACGCAGCGGGATTGTTTCCTCACTTACATTATCAGTCATACCACCGGAGTGATTTTGCCACTACCCAAACCGACTCGCCCCACGAGTCAGACTACTCCCGATATAGTCATTGTTTCGAGCAACCTATCACAACGTAGTTCTGTTAATGTTCTTGACCTCATTGGTAGTGATCATGCTCCAATCAAATTAGTTATTCAGACTCATAGCAATACCACTTCTCAAACGCCGCCGCCCCGTATTACCTACCGCTATGATAAAGCGGATTGGAATGCCTACCGATCATACCTTGAGAATCATCTTAATGATCTTTCTTCACCGACCACTGAATCCGACCTATCTCATGCTCTGGACTCTATCGTCACTGTTATACAAAACGCCACAGAAAAATACATCCCCAAATCAACAGTTTCAAATTTTCGACCCTCATTACCTCCTCAATACTTACCGCTGATAAACCGATCCCGACAGTTTTATAGAGATTATGCTGCAACTGGCAACCTTGACTCTCTTCAGCATCACAGACAATTGCAACGAACAGTTCACAACTATCTTAAAGCTTACAAGTTGCGATGCTGGGTCAAAACATGCAATAATCTTGGCTCTCTTTCACATCCTACTCAGTATTGGAAACGTTTCCGGCAACTTACTGGTCTCAATACTCACACAACATATCCTCTCATCGACAACAATACTCCGCTTCATACTGATACAGATAAAGCCAATGCTTTCGCCAGGTATCTCCAGGACATCTTTACACCTCTCGCACCTGACTATCCCCATCGATCTCATCCAGTCGACAACCTCAATCTGGATTCGCCTCATCTGCAGGCTAATGTTCATCACACTTTACCCGAAAACAATCCACTTACTGCACCTATCTCGATTTCTGAAATAACCTCAGTGGTAGCTCATAGACGTAACACAGCCCCTGGCATGGACTCTATTACATATCGACACATTAAAGAAAGTCCGTACGTAGTCTTATATCTTCTTTGTCTCATCTATACCTTTATTCTTAGAACTGGCTTTATACCTGCTGATTGGAAAACTTCAAAAACCCTAATGTTCCTCAAACCACATAAACCTGTTGCCTCTGTTAGCTCGTACCGCCCTATTCAACTAACGTCAACCTTTAGTAAAATACTGGAACGCATCATTGTTAAACGTCTTCATCCGTACCTGGCACTACACAACGTCATTCCACTCGAACAAGCTGGTTTCAGACCTTCTTTCAGCATAAATGATCAGTTGCTTCGCCTTTCCAATTCCATCTATAATCACTTTAACACAGGCAATCCATCATGTTTGGTCCTGTTTGACCTCGAAAAGGCATTCGACAAGGTCTGGCATCCCGCTCTCATTTATAAACTCAAACAGCTCCGATTGCCTATTGCTTACATCAGATTCATTTTTAATTTTCTCTCATGTCGACTGGCATACGTCTGTATCAACTCCAGTTTTTCATTTCCCATTTTTCTCCATTCCGGAGTTCCCCAAGGATCGGCTTTATCGCCGTTATTATATATTCTCTTTGTTTCCGACTTTCCACCTGTTCCAGCTACAGTTAAACTCTTTCAGTATGCCGATGACACTGCTTTCTTTGCGACAGGGAAAACCATTCACCAACTCAATCTCGCTCTACAGGATTCTATCAATGCCTTTGTGGATTGGTGCTCTCACTGGAGACTAAAAATAAACGCTGGAAAAACTCAAGCAATTCTCTTTCTTGCTCCGAAGCATCGTTCCCGTGTCCACAGAAATCCAAGACTTCTGCACCTCACAGTGCAAGATGTATTGCTCAACCCTACTCGCAGTGTCAAATATCTTGGAGTCACTTTCGATCAGCATCTAACCTGGACAGCACACCTAAAAGATATCTCCAAGAAGGCTTACTCTCGCCTCAATCTCCTGAAACGTCTTGCTGGAACTACTTGGGGACTCAATGCTCATACAATTCTCAACACATACAAGGTCTTTCTCCGTCCTATTCTCACGTACGGATTTACGGCTTGGATATCTGCTCCGATCCTCTACTATGAGAAATTACGCATCCTGGAACGTCATGCTTTGCGAATCGCTTTCCGTATCAAATTGCCAAGTCCCACTCAAGATCTTTATGACAGACTTACGTTTCCACACATCTTGTATCATTTAGAAACACTCCGGACCAAATACATCACCCAGCGCCTGCACAGCAATCATCCACTTCTCCAGAAAACGTTTGAAGACTACGCCCGAAGCATCTCCCCTACTGCTGCTCTTTTCCCGCCGCTCTCATTACTGTTTACTCTTTACCGTTACACTCTACCTCCAGACCACCCTGACACCACCTATTACGAACCATACTCTACAGACGCTCATGTACCTCACATATGGCCATCATATGCACAGTAATACCTTCTGTACTAACAGGGCTCCTCTGTCTTCATTGATGCCTAGCGCCGCCCCTAGGCGAGAAGATAACCTGCATTTGTTCCACTAACAGAACCTATGTGTTGTAGTGAGTTTCGCACTTCATTTCATCTTCTCATCTCATATCATTTTACAGTTATGCTTTTCCTTCACTGAAGCTTATGTATTTCCTTTACCTCATGATTATGGTTAAAGGCCATAATGACCATCACAATTGAACAATAAAGTTTATGTATCAACCCATATCCCAACCACGGCTTCCTGAACAGCACAATCTATTTAAAAATCTCTTCCCCTACAGAGGGCGTATCCCTCTTCGGGTAGTAGCTAGCGTCAGCTAGCTGGCAAAAAAAAACCATGAATTGCATTGCCTCCGTAGCCAAGTCAAAGAGCACCCACCTCATAGGCTGGATAAAGGTTTATATTCTGTGTAACTTTTCAGATACTAATGGAAAATTGTAATGTACACACGTTTCTGTTTTTCCACAGTCAACGCCAATATATGGGGTTTCTCTTTCATGCCTAAAATAAAATAAATCAATCTGTGTCTATATTAATGCGTAATATGTACCTCTATATCTTAATAAAACATAAATCTAATTACTATATAATGCAAGTCTGACAATCACGTGGTATCATGTCATTCTCATAACATTTTATATTGTCGCAAACGCAAATACTACGTAAATCCTTCAGTCATATTTGTATCAATAGTTGATAACACAATACAATACATATATTCCAAATACTTGTACAACACCACGCATATACATAAATTGCCCATTCAAAACTTTCAACAATTTCTAATTGTACAATTATTTTCGTGTAAGTGCGTTGAATACTAAAAATCAACAGTTTTCATAATTTCGTCTACGCAAATATATAATCTGCAGAGTTGTATGCTAATCAATGTGTTCCGTATTAGTACATGATCTATACCAATATAAATATACCATTCCAGCACTAAAAGTACAATTCGTCTAAATTTTAAATAACTAGTCAATAACATTAAAATATATATAATTATATACATTGTAAATAATTCAATCGATAATATTCTAATTTCGTAAGTTGTATTTATAAATAAGTCCCTAGGTATAAAAAATACTATATTCCAATAATTCAAATCTATTCAAAACTGTTTTAACATAATGGCAGCAACATCCTCTCCGGTAAATGTAAAACAATAACACCAGTAAATACAAGTCTTTGTCTATATCTTATACCTTCAAAATTGTTGATTCATGCTTTCAATAGTACACCAATACTAAAATATGGGTTTCTCTTAAAGAAATATTGGTCGTTGTATTAATTAATATAATATTATTTCCTAAAATAATAAAACTTTACCAAATATTCCATATGTCATCTTCCCTATACATCATGGTGGTCTCATTCCATAATAATTTTCGTTATCTCCTAAGCTCCTTCTAAAATAGCTTAAAACCATATCTGTAATGCTATACATTAACAGTTAAAATTACCTCGTCCTTTACAAACAAAAATATTAAATATTTTTACATACATAAAGCATTTTATACCCATTTCAATAGTTGCAAATACGTCAATTATCTGTCAAATGTATTTGCTGTTGTTTCAAATTAAATCAGTTCCGCACGTAAAAATCAATCAGCATATAACACTTCTCAGCACTTAAACCAAACATTATAAGTACTATATTCTTATAATCCAGCACACAATAAATGGTAGCTAATGTATTTATCTCTGGTATTTGTTAATTCTATAATAGCAGCTACATATATATATACTCTAGTTCGCAGTAAATACAATATACTTAAATATTATGCTTCATACCGTAATCCATTTTAAATTATTTTCAACCTATTATTTATCTAATTCTTTCAAAAAAAATTCGTGGGCGTCAATTAGCATAAAAACAATCTTCAGCATTTCGTCAATCTATGCGACATATATATTCATCAATGCAAAACCGTAGTACCAAAATCCTCCAACAGATACAATGTTGTAATACTCCGCCCGCTCCAAATCCATCATGTGCCGTTCCGCACATTCAAATATGCTAACGCAAACCACTACTAAAACTGCACCCGGATATAATCTTAAATACATCTATAAAATAAAATATAAGTTTGTTCTACTGTATAATGACTCACTGTACTTCTACACACCATATTATTAAATAAAAAATCCTAAATAAATAATAAACTACCCTACAAACTGCATACGTATCCAGTTAAACCTAATTTAATAACCTCATTACAAACTAATATATTACGCTTAAATGTTGCTTCAATTCAATAAACAATAATATTTTCTCTATTTATTTTATTCTCTTCTCTTTCTTGTACATCTAAATCTCATGTAATTCACCTTAAGTCTCCCTTTCATTCTATATCAATCTCCCATATAACGTGTGTTAAATGGAGTTGCAATTATTGCCAATAGATGGCAGCACAGTTGTACATATCGTAATACTGTGGGGTTCCGCTTTCTTTATCAAAATGTCTCGTTATCTATTATTATTATTTCAATTTTATAATAATTAAACACATATTAAAACAAAATTTAATATAAATTAAACATATAGTGTAATAATGTAATAAACTATGCAACTTCGCGCAACCAAATTCTTCACAAGATTAATTAGCATCAATCTATACGGAAATGCAAGCATACTTCCGATCGATTGCTTAATCGATCAATCAGCTGTGACGTACCAGACGTCAGAACACCTGCTTTTGGAAATATCTTCCTGCTCCTCATCCTCGGCTTTCTTTCCTCGTCATTCTGTCGAGTTTCGTTCGTCAGACTCATCTCGCCAAGGGCGAACGGTACTACAGGTCTGACTGGAAGCTAGCTGCACCTGGACTACTATCCAAACGGGTAGTCCTACCTTTCATCAAACATCACATTTCATCAAGCCATTAGCAGACATTGACTCATACATACTTTGGGCAGTAGCCCACGGACAGCTTTTCCATGGCGGACCCGCGCACAGTCTCTGGCTACAATGAGAAAGGTACACATACAGGTCTTCCTCCACTGGTAACCGGCCCATCGGGAAATAACACAAAAGTGCGACCACGGAAGGACCAATCATCGGCCAGCTCCAGCAAAGCGAAGGGTCAAAAACGCCATGATTCTGCAGAGTCCATTGCCTCAGCCGTTTCAAACGCTTCCATCCGCTCCAGATCGCCTCCAGCGACCGACAAACATACCACCTATGCCGAGAGAGTACAGCACTCTCCACCGTCCAAGAAGCATCACCTGGATTCTACTACGGCTTCCGAATCTGACCAGATGGACGTAGGAACCTCCAACACTGATGACGGCTCACCTCCAATTCACTCCATGCTGCTTACCAACTACGATCCTAAGTTCAGCAATGCTAAGATGGTAGCGATCCAGTTACGCAAATATCTGCCACGTGCTACGATCTCTCAAATAGTGCACACCAGAAATGGGATAATCCTCAAGACTACTGATTCTACACTCCTCAGCACTATCAAGAACAAAGTACCAATTGACATCTTTGGGAAGAACGCACAGCTTCAGTCTCTTACCTCTTCAAGGCGCAAGCAACCTCCACCACCAAGACGTCCACCGATGCTCTCCGTCGTCATCCGTGGGGTTGATCCTTCCTACACAGATGAAGAAATTGAAGACGAGCTTAAGTATGAAGGACATACCATCCACAAGGTGCTAAGGATTCGAAACGATCGAGGTCCTACATATATGGTTCGAGTACTTTCTCCACATCAAGCCACCATCGATGAGCTGTTAGGACACGGTGCCTCTATCTACAATCACATCCATCGAGTAGAGCCTTCTAGATCTTCAGCTCCTATGCCGATTCGATGCGAACGTTGCCAGACCTATAACTCTCATCTCACCAGTGATTGTAGGAATCCAATTAAATGCGATTACTGTGCTGGTCATCATAACACTCGCACTTGCACCAATCTCCAACAGCCACCGCAATGCGCCACCTGTAACGAACAACACCCGACGTATAGCTATAAGTGCAAGGCAAAACCGGAACCAGCTCAAGAACATCCTGAACTCATAGTTCCTTTGCGACCTCCAGCTCAGGCTACTGACACACCTCATCCGCTTGAATCACCAGTTACCCTTGATCAACTTCTCACTTTCATAACACTTTCACTACAGAACATACATCCATTCATCCGACCACACATACTACAACAAATCATCCATGCAGCCAAAACGACGTTTCATGTCACCTTCACCGCTACGTACTCTGGCAACACCGTTCACTTTCATAAATCACAAAATATATCGAACCCATAACCTCATCATGGCTTTGGTTTTTCTGTTTCTAAACATTCGTTCTTTGCCGAAAAACAAACTTCTATTTGAACAACTTCTTCTTGAAGAACACGTAACGGCTTTCTTGCTAAATGAAACCTTTTTAACGCAGTCTCGCTGTTGTCGCATCCCGCGCTATACGATGCTTCATGCCGAAAATCCCTCGCCGGCTCTTCGTGCCAACGGGGGTGTTGCCATTGGATTTTCTCCCAACTTACCATATCGTCAACATCACTATCTGACTGCACCTTTGCCGGAGTATTTGCTTACCACAATTTACTTTAAAAACGTGATCATTACTCTAGCCACTATCTATATACGACCAGGTCATCCACTTCCGTATCAATTTCTACAATATATATCAAATACTTACAAAACATACCTTATCATGGCAGACTTCAATATGCACAGCCGCCCACTTCACGACAAAACTACCTTTCACAATTTCATCACGTCCAACACTACAGGTATCGTACTAGATCTGCCGAAAGCCACTCGCCCAATTTCGAATACAACACCGGACATTGTCATTGCATCTTCTAATATCATCTCACATTGTACAGTTGAAATTCTAGATACTCTAGGCAGTGATCATGCTCCAATTAAAGTCATTTACAACCCATTCGCAGTCCGCAACTCTCATTCTCTTGTACCGCCTCGTACTAGCTTTAGGTACGACAAAGCTAACTGGGAAGAGTACCGTAATCACATTACTCAATGCACCATTCATCTCACCGAGCCCACCTCTGAAGAGACCTTATACACCACTATTGACACTATTACAACTACCATACAAGAAGCCAGCTCGTTATATATACCCACTACTACAGCTAAGCCATATCATCCTACCCTACCACCCCAATACCTTACGTTGATTCGTCGTTCACGCCAGTTTTATAGAGAATTTCTACGCACCCGAAATCCAGAAGCACTGAGACACCACAGGCAACTCCAACGCACGGTCAAAAATTATATCAAAGCCTATAAACTACGATGTTGGGTGAAAACATGTAACTCTCTTTCCGACGTATCACACCCTAGTAAATATTGGACTCGCTTCAATGCGTTATGTGGCAAATTCTCCAAAACTCCGTATCCAGTCTTAACCGCCAACAATGCTCTCTCGACAGACAAAGCTGACGCCTTTGCCAACCACTTACAACAGATTTTCACTCCAACTACGCTAGGTCACGCCCCACACGCTGCAGATACTCTCAACCTATCATCACCTCTCCTTCAACCGAACCTTCACCATGTCTTATCCCAAAATGCACCTATCCAGGCCCCTATCACCGTACAGGACATAACTTCCGTCACTCAAAATAAACGCAACACAGCTCCCGGCTTTGACACTATCACTTACCGCCATATTAAAGAATGTCCTATATCATTACTAGTAGTACTGGCTGCTATCTATACCTTTATCTTACGCACTGGATACTATCCTTTGCCCTGGAAAACATCCAAAACGTTAATGTTTCCAAAGCCTAACAAGTCTCCTCAGGATATTACCTCATATCGTCCTATACAACTGACCACTGCACTTAGTAAGATCTTTGAACGTATTCTAGTCAAACGCTTACATGCTTACCTGAACGATCACAATCTCATTCCTTTCACACAAGCTGGTTTAGACCATCCTTCTCCATAAACGATCAACTTCTCCGACTCACAACTCTTATCACAGAACACTACAATTCAAACCAACCTTCTTGTTTAATTCTCTTTGATTTAGAAAAAGCTTTTGATAAAGTGTGGCATACTGGACTTATCTATAAGCTACTACAACTTCGATTGCCCATAGTATACATTCGACTCATCTATAATTTCATTACTAATCGACTGGCATACATTTCAATTCATGACTGTTTATCTCATCCCATTTTTCTTCTTTCCGGTGTACCACAGGGCTCAGCTTTATCACCCTTATTGTACCTTCTATATGTCTCAGATATGCCTCGACTACCCGAACGTACTCATTTATTTCAGTACGCCGACGATACGGCATTCCTCACTCTTGCTACCACTATCCAACAGATCAACCTTCTCCTCCAAACCGCAATAGATCGCTTTACATCCTGGTGTACTAGGTGGAGACTTACAATTAATGCGGCCAAAACCCAAGCCATAGTGTTTTTACCACGTGGACGCTACTCTAGAGTTCATCGAAATCAACGACTGCTCACGTTACACGTTGATCACGTTCCTATTCAACCACGTCGCACAGTTACATATCTAGGTATAACATACGACAGACACCTAACTTGGACTAAACACCTGGAACATGTCACACTTAAAGCTTACAATCGGCTGAATTTGTTAAAGCGCTTGACAGGTACTACCTGGGGCCTTCGACCGCACACCATTCTAAATACTTATAAGGTGTTCCTCCGTCCAATATTAACTTATGGCTTTACTGCATGGGTAGCCGCTCCACCTAAATTCTATAATAAGCTGCTAATCCTTGAACGTCACTCTTTTCGCATCGCCTTCCGCATCCGATTACCTAGCCCAACTCAGGATTTATACCGCCTTATTTCCTTCCCAACTTTACAATATTACATCGAGAAACTTCGCCTTACCTATATCAGTAAACGCCTACACAGTCAGCATCCCTTACTTCAAGACGCAATGCATCATCTCGCACTCCACCCTACACCACACCGACATCTTCATCCTCCATTATCGCTACTGTTCACCCTATACCATTATACTTTACCGCCAGACGATCCCTTATTATTAGTCATTGGAGATTACATTATTCATGAACATCTTCCTTTCATCCATCCATCTTTTCCTGCACAGTAATTCCTTTTGTGTCTAACTTGGGCTCCCTTCGTCTCTCATTATCGCCTAGAGCTGCCCCTAGGCAGAAGATGACTTCATTTGTCTCACTAACAGAACCTATGTGTTGTCCTGTGTAATGCACCTCGCTTCATACCTCATCTCCATTTTACATGTTACATTTTAACAATTACCATGCCTTAACTCTCTTATCATAGTGGCTGCCGTTTTCTCCATGTACCAACATCATTTGTTATTTCGTTATTTTCGCGATCATTAAGTTGTATTACTATATTAATATGTTACATTGTTTTACTGTGTATAAATATGAATATGTTTTATGTGTAAATATATATATGTTTCTTCTCCTTTCCTTCCTCACCTCATGTTAAGGAACGAAGTTCCTTAAGGCCGACCTTTTATAAGATTATGAAAGCGATATGATAATGGAATAAAATAAAATCTCTTAGCTCACCAATCTCTTTCCCATAGCTCTCCTTTCTTCCTTCCCACCACGCACCTCAAAGAGGGCGTAACCCTCTTATAGGTAGCTAGTCACTACGACTAGCATTAAAAAAAAAAGAAAAGAAATGCAAGCGGACATCCGCTCACTTCCAACAAATCGGGTTCTACTGGAGACACTGGCTACAGCTCACCAAGCGGACTGCATACTACTAAATGAAACATTTCTCAAACGCACAGATCCTTACTATTTTCCCCACTATCATATGTTACGTTCAGATTTTCCACAACCAGTTGCTCGGGGTGGCGCTGCACTGGCCGTTCGATCTTTCCTACCATATCGACATGTCACGCCTGTTCATCCTGCCTTGTACCCGGAGAGCGTCATTGCCACAGTCTACTTCGCCAACAAAATTATCACTATCGCCACCATTTACGTCCGGTCGACTCAACCACTACCCTACCGCTTTCTTACCTACCTGGATACTCATTTTAATACATACGTACTCCTGGCAGATCTTAATTATTCATCACGCACCGCCGAACAAAAGCAACGCTTTGAGGACTTTCTCTTGACAACACACGCGTCCTTCATGCCCATACCGCACGCCACTCGACCGCTTACAGACACTACGCCTGATGTAGTCCTAGTCTCTCACAATCTGGTCACAATATCCACTGTCGACGTCCTGGGGACCATCGGGAGCGACCATCTGCCGGTCCTACTAACCATCAATCGTCCTAGCCGTGGTGCCGTTCCCCATATACCGAATACCAAATACAACTTCCATCGGGCAGACTGGCAAAAATATAACACCTTTATAACGGAGAAGCTCGCTGATGTATCCACCGATCTTACTACTCCAGACGCCATCACTCAACTCACTGACACGCTCACCGACGCTATAATTCAGGGCACAGACCATTCAGTTCCTAAAGCAGCAACACATCAGTCCAGGCCCCCTCTCTCTCCATACGCTCGTACGCTTTTAGTCCGCTCCCAGAGTTACCTTACAGAATACAGACGCACCAAGGACCACCATTTTTTCCATTTACATAAACAATTACAGCGCATGGTCCACTCTTATATCGTCGCCAAAAAACGTCTTACGTGGCGCGCTTCCTGCAACAACCTCCGCAACGAACAAAACCCAACGAAATTCTGGGCCCTCTTCAAACGCCTTACTTTTCAATCCAATAGACCGGAATATCCACTTCTTATCAATAATGTAGCTCCAACGTCTGATGCAGATATTGCACAAACCTTCGCAGACCATTTCCAAACAGTCTTTCAACCACATATGGATCCCGTTTTCGCTCATCCTAGTCACCATCAAATCACCGCAGCAGGTACTCCACATCAGCCTCTTTTGGAACCGACCTTCGCACCTCAGCCTACAGTCCGTACTAATCTCATACAACCCATCACTGCTGAAGACATTCATTCCGTTCTCTCAAACAGGCGCAACACCTCACCGGGGGTGGACTCAATAACCTACCGCCAACTCTCACGCGCGCCGCCTCTCTTTCATCAATTGCTAGCACTACTCTACACTGCCATTCTCAGCACGGGCTTTTTTCCTTCCACCTGGAAATTAGCCAAAATTGTTTTTCTCAAACCGGGGAAGAATCCCACCGAGGTCACATCCTATAGACCAATCAGCCTAACCACAGTACTCAGTAAGACATTTGAGCGGATCATAGTGAAACGGCTTCATACATTCATAGAACAACATAACCTCCTTCCAGTCACGCAGGCCGGCTTCAGACCATTTTTTGCCACTTCCGACCAGCTACTTAAACTCTCTTCACTGATCGCTAATCACTTTAATAAACATCTTCCCGCGGTCCTGATCTCCTTTGACATTGAACGGGCCTTTGATACGGTATGGCATGAAGGATTGATTTATAAACTACAAAAACTTTTACCTCTTCCCTATGTGCGTCTAATTTCAAACTTTTTATCTCATAGGCGAGCCTTCATCCAGATCAATAACGCACAATCTACTACCTTTCCTTTACAGGCTGGAGTACCACAGGGGTCCGTTTTATCCCCCCTCTTATATATCCTATATGTCTCTGACATGCCTCTCCCACCTTCACCGATACATGCCTTTCAATATGCTGATGACACGGCCTATCTTGCCCTGGGATCGTCCGTGGATCGCATAACAACACAGCTACAACTTGCAATAGACAATCTGCTCGCCTGGTGCCTCAAATGGAAACTCAAGATAAATCCAGCTAAAACGCAAATGACGCTCTTCGGGCCTAAAAAACATAAATACTGTCACTCTAGGAATCCGGACCGTTTACATATCACAGTCATGGGCTCACCTATACTTCTTAGCAATAGTATTAAATACCTTGGCGTACATTTTGATAGCCACTTAACCTGGCGACATCAATTACGACTTGTGGAGCAAAACATCCGTAAACGACTGTACTTGCTGAGCCGTTTAAAGGGTACCACATGGGGCTTAAATTCCACCCTTCTACTTTATACATATAAAGTATTTGTTCGCCCCGCACTCACGTACGGCCATCTCGCCTGGTTCTCTGCCAATCAATATTACTATGACCGCCTCCAGATCTTAGAACGCCGAGCCATCCGAATAGCCTTTTCACTGCCACCCCGAACACCAACCGCCCTAGTCTATAAACAGACGACAATGCCGTTTCTCCTTACTCACCTTTATCGTCTCCGAACCCGATATATCATCCACCATATTACAAATGCTCATCCGATCATTGCAGATCTTTTAGATCAGACACCTACCTTTCCTCGTCGCATCTACCCACCGGTCGATCATCTGCTGGCGATCTATGAAAGAGAGGCTCAAACGGCGGACTATAATCCAACTCGACGCATATATATAGACCATCCGCACATATACCCTACTTAAACCTCATTCTTCTGGCTGCTCACTTGTCCACTGCATTTTGTCGTCTTTTGCTATGCCAGAATAATTAACAATCATACAGCCCATTAAGGCCGAATCTTCTCCTCCAAACTTGTACTTGCCCTGATTTCCATCTCTCTTTTCTTCACTCCACAATCACTCAGACCTCTGGCCAGAGAGAAGGCGTAACCTTCTGTGGCCCGCCCATCTCCGGATGGGAATGAAATTGCTTTTGTATGTATGTATGTATGTAAATGCAAGCGGAACTGGCCACCTGGAATCTCTAACCAGGTAAAAAAATAGGGTATTCGTTGCTGGCGAAGAAAAATAACCAAGTCACTTAGTGTGTCCATCCCCAATTGTTGATTTTATTCGCGATCTTCGTACATACGGTTGGAATACTTGCCTCTTTGGGGTTTAGGAAACAACCGTCGAATTGTATTTTCATACCTCCACGGAGGTCGGCACTTTGATTTGATCTTAACTGTCGACAACCTTGCTATTCTCTAGGCTTACGATTTATTTTGATAATCTCTAGTGGGAGAGATTAAGGGTTTCACTCGAGTGGAGACTGCGTTACCGTACACATTAGTGTACATATTTTTGGAAGCTTAGCTTCATCATTCATTCATTTCATCTTTTCATTTCGTCACATCTTTTCACTCATTACCTACACCGTGACTTATGGCGTCCCAACCTGTCATTGGACAACATTCTGGCTTACCACCTATAGCACCGGAACCTTCTTGCTCATCTGGGAAACCGCTTAGACGACGTTGCCATTCTCTGGAAAGGATTTCTAGCAGTCAGGGTTCATCAGCTCGTCAACGTTCTCCTGTTGCATCCACAAAACTACCACCCGCTAAACGTCAACATAAGCTAAGCGATGCCAGCTCTGAGGCATCCATGATCATTGACATTCAGGATGATCGTCAGTTTCCAAACCTGCCTCCTCCTAGTCGACCAGCCATCCATTCTTTCCTGCTTCAGAACTTTGATCCAAAATTTTCAAATCCAAAGCTACTTTTAGTACAGATCACAAAATACATGCCTCGGGCGAACATCACTCAAATAGTCAAGACTAGGAACGGCATGATTATTAAGACGCCTGACCCGGAGTTTCTCCGTACGACACGGAACAAGTGCAGCTTTGAGATTTTTGGCTCCAAATCAACCATGACCAAGCTTAGCGACCAACGCCCGAAACAGCCACCACCACCGAGGAAATCACCAACATTGTCTGTAGTTATACGAGGGGTAGATCCGAGCTATAGTGACGAGGAGGTCTTTGAAGAACTTAAACTGGAAGGGCACAATATCATAAAATGTATCCGAATCAAAAACGATCATGGGTTGACCTACATGGTGCGGGTTCTCACAAACTCTCAACAGACTATCGATGAGTTACTCACCCGTGGCGCCTATATCTATAAACAACGCCATCGTGTTGAACCATCACGCACCTCCGCTCCTTTACCCATTCGCTGTGAACGGTGTCAGGTCTACGGTCAGCACTCCACTTCCCAATGTAAAAATCCATTCAAATGTGGTTATTGTTCCGGCCCTCACCCTACAAGAAGCTGTACAAATTTACAATCACCTCCAACCTGCTCCACATGTCAAGATCATTCTCACCCTACATACAGTTACAAATGCCGATCCAAACCAGCTCCTGAACCAACAAAGCCAGAGACTGTGGCACCATTACGCATACCGGACCAAATCCAACCACCCGCCAATCCAGCTTTACAGCAACCTGTAACTGTCCATCAGCTTCTCACATTTCTTACCTTCTCGCTACAAAATATCCATCCATTCCTTCGAGATCACATCGCCCAACAAATTCAAATCGCGGCTAAGGCAATTTTCCACGCCAATATCTATCCAACATATTCCGGCAATGTCGTCTATTATCACTCAAATGTACTCGAAACTGAGGTTTAACAGCTATCCTGTCATCATTCTCTGCATTATGGCGCTCTCCTTTTTGTTCTTAAACATCCGTTCTTTACCACAGCATAAGCCGCTCTTCGAAGCACTTTTACTCGAAGAAAAAATCCATGCCTTTATCCTTAATGAGACACATCTCACACCCAGATTGTCATGCCGCATACCTCGCTTCCAACTGTTACGCCAAGATAGCACTTTCCCTGCTAGGCGAGCCAACGGGGGAGTAGCGATTGGGTTTTCACCTTCCATTCCATTTCGTAGTCACTCTCCGACTCTGCCTAATCTTCCTGAATACCTTATCACATCATTATATTATCAGGAATTGTATGTGACTGTAGCAACTATATACATCCGTCCTGGGCATGATATTCCGTTCAGCTTCTTTCAGTATATCTCCAATACCTTCCGTACCTACATCATTATGGCAGATGTGAATTTACATAGCCGGACACATACTCAACGGGATCGTTTCCTCAACTACATCACCAGTCATACTACTGGAGTGACTCTGCCACTTCCAAAACCGACTCGTCCCGCGAGTCAGACTACTCCAGATATAGTTATTGTTTCGAACAACATGTCACATCGTAGCTGTGTTAACGTTCTTGATCTCATTGGTAGCGATCATGCTCCAATCAAGCTAGACATTCAGACTCGTGTAACTACCACTTCTCAGTCTTCTTCTCCCCGTACTGTCTATCGTTACGATAAAGCAAATTGGACAGCTTACAGATCGTATCTTCAGGATCATCTTCATCATTTACAGCCACCAGCTACAGAATCAGAACTTTCTGAAACTTTGGATTCTCTAGTTAATGCTATCCATAACGCCACAGACAAACATATCCCTAAGTCAACAGTTTCGACTTTTCGACCCTCTTTACCTCCTCAATACTTACCATTGATCAAACGGTCCCGACAGTTTTATAGAGATTTTGCTGCCACTGGCAACCTTGACTCTCTTCATCATTACAGGCAGTTGCAACGAACGGTGCACAACTATCTTAAGGCTTACAAATTGCGATGCTGGGTCAAAGCTTGCAACAATCTCGGCTCACTTTCACATCCCACTCAGTATTGGAAAAGATTCCGACAGCTTACAGGTCGAAATACTCGTACAACATATCCTCTTATCGACAATAATACTCCGCTGCACACTGATACAGACAAGGCCAATGCATTTGCAAGATATCTCCAGGACATCTTTACGCCTCTTGCACCTGAAATTCCACATCGTTCTCATCCAGTCGACAAACTCAATGTGGATTCTCCTCATCTACAGCCTAATGTTAATCACACTCTGCCTGAAAACAATCCTCTTACTACACCGATCTCTATATCTGACATCAATTCAGTTGTAGCTCACAGACGTAACACAGCCCCTGGCATGGATTCTATTACATATAGACACATTAAAGAAAGTCCGTACGTAGTATTATATCTGCTTTGTCACATCTTTACTTTTATCCTTCGCACTGGCTTTGTACCTGCTGACTGGAAAACTTCGAAAACTCTTATGTTTCTCAAACCACATAAACCTGTTGCTTCTGTTAGCTCATACCGTCCTATTCAACTAACATCGACCTTCAGTAAAATACTGGAACGCATCATTGTCAAACGTCTTCATTCATACCTGGCACATCACCACGTCATTCCACTCGAGCAAGCTGGTTTCAGACCTTCTTTCAGCATTAATGACCAATTGCTCCGCCTCTCAAATTCCATCTATACTCACTTTAACACAGGCAACCCGTCCTGCTTGGTCCTGTTTGATCTCGAGAAGGCTTTCGACAAGGTCTGGCATCCCGCTCTCATCTATAAACTCAAACAGCTCCGCCTGCCTATTGCTTACCTTAGATTCATCTTTAATTTTCTTAGCTGTCGATTGGCTTATGTCTGTATCAACACTAGTTTTTCATTTCCTATTTTTCTTCATTCTGGAGTTCCCCAAGGATCGGCTTTGTCACCCTTACTATATATTCTATTCGTTTCCGACTTCCCAGCAGTCCCAGATAATGTTAAGCTCTTTCAGTATGCCGATGACACTGCACTTTTTGCGACGGGCAAAACAATTCATCAGCTTAATCTGGCTCTCCAGGATGCTATCAATGTCTTTGTTGATTGGTGCTCCCACTGGAGACTGATAATAAACCCAGCAAAAACTCAATGTATTGTATTTCTTGCCCCGAAGCATCGTTCACGTGTACACCGCAACCCAACACTCTTACACCTCTCTGTACAAGATGTACCTTTAAAACCTACTCGCAGTGTCAAATATCTAGGAGTAACCTTCGATCATCAACTAACCTGGACACCACATCTGAAAGATATCTCCAAGAAGGCGTACTCTCGCCTCAATCTTCTGAAAGGTCTTGCTGGAACTACCTGGGGACTCCATACTCATACACTTCTTAACACGTACAAAGTTTTCCTCCGCCCGATTTTGACGTACGGATTTACAGCTTGGATATCTGCTCCGACCTCATACTATGAGAAATTATGCATCTTGGAACGTCATGCCTTGCGAATTGCTTATCGTATCAAATTACCAAGTCCCACTCAAGATCTCTATCATAGACTTACATTTCCGCATATCTTATATCATTTAGAAACATTACGCACTAAATATATTACCCAGCGCCTGCACAACAATCATCCACTTCTTCAGCAAACTTTTGACGATCATGCCCGAAGTACCTCTCCCGTTGCCGCTTTGTTCCCTCCGCTCTCATTACTATTCACTTTGTACCATTACACTCTACCTCCAGACCACCCAGACGCCGTCTACTACGAGCCATACACTACAGCCGCTCATCTACCTCACATATGGCCATCACATGCACAGTGACACTTTGTGTACTAACAGGGCTCCTCTGTCCTCATTGATGCCTAGCGCAGCCCCTAAAGATAACCAGCATTAGTTCAACTAACAAAACCTATGTGTTGTAGTGAGTTTCGCACTTCATTTCATCATTCCACATCATATCACTTACAGTTATGGTTTTCCCTCACTGCAGTTTATGTATTTACCTTTCCTCATGATTATGGTTAAAGGCCATAATGACTGTGAAAGTTTGAATAATAAAGTTTTCTGTACCTACCCATAGCCCAACCATTGCTTTCTGAATAGCAGAATATACTAAACATCTCTTCCCCTACAGAGGGCGTAACCCTCTTCGGGTAGTAGCTAGCGTAGGCTAGCTGGTAAAAAAAAATGCAAGCAAAACGCGCGTATTCGCATTTCACACTCCTACTATGGAAGAACCTCTGTTCAACAATCACGCAACGCCGCCATATTAGAATAAAATCCGTCCATCAAAAACCACAAGTGGCAAAGCTCAATTCTTCATACGTAAGTATATACATATGGTAAGTATTATAGGTTAATTAATTCCATAAATTAATTAGTTTTAAAATTCAATAACAATAATGCACGTTTGCAATTATGTAAATATATCATGTAAAGCAATACGTAGTTCCCGCGTATATATGCGCCACGTCTTGTAATTCCAAGTCCATAAAACCATTCAAACAGGTATGGCTATAAGTAATCACGTAATCATACAAAACAATTACTAATGTATAAAAAATCAGTAACAAAACCACACAGTAATGGCGCCAGCGGAAACATCTTACACGCGTCATAAGGTAAATAAAAAACAAACAGTGCTTTCTGAGCACTGTTAAATAAACAGAGCTTTCTAATGCGCAATAAAAATAAACATTGGTCGCGGGTAAAAATAACAGGGCTTTCTGTGGACTAATAAAAAATGAACAGAGCCTTCTAAGGGTTGCTAAAAAATGAACAGGGCTTTCTGAGGACTAATAAAAAATAAACAGGGCCTTCTAAGGGTTGCTAAAAAATGAATAGGGATTTCTAATGCCTAATAAAAAATAAACAGGGCCTTCTAAGGGTTGCTAAAAAATGAATAGGGATTTCTAATGCCTAATAAAAAATGAACAGGGAAAAAATCAATTTGATAGGAGTTTAATTAAAGGGTTAATTAAATTGATATCAAAATTTAATTAAATTATATCTTACAATGTTGCATAATTTACACTATAAATATACAAAATGGGGAATTTCAACCCTTTAGGGCATAATTTGACAACACCGCAACGCTAAAAAGCCCGTAATACAGCGTAAAAGGCCACAATTAAAATAATATCGCCTCAGGGAGGTCAGATTTGGAAAACATTCTACTAGATATCATAAACCTCGCCTATTTTATATCTAAGTGAAGTCAGAGCATCAATTCGGCTCTCCCTCCTTGTGGTGCCTAATGGCTTTAAAGTGAGACTGCTAACGTGTTCCTTCCTGACGCATACTACAATATTTTGCAACTCTCAACAAAGACAGTATTTTACTTTTAATTTATTCACTAAGAATTTGAATAATTTCATTTTGGACATCTTTTCCTAACTAATGGTGGTATTTAATTGTCCTCCCATGGTTCTTTTCATGTGTTCGGCCATGACGCTGTCAAACTTTGCAAAAAGTTCTACCAGTTTCAGAAAATTACCATTATTACTCGTGTAAAGTTTATCAGATGTTCTACGTAACGGTAGACATTATTCACCTAAAAACTGTATTATTGCAACTAGTCGTTCTATTACGTTCTTTCAATGTTGTGCTTCGGCATTTAACATTTTCTCGTGTTCTGCGTCAATTGTAAGACCACTCTTCAGTCGTATCGAAAGCTCCATCTACCTTCTATGCGACTCAAGGTGAATAGAAGACCTATCATGACTAGCAAAAGCTTCAGAAACGTGACGCCAATTGTTATCATCAACTGTGAAAGGTATTTTATTTATGGATCTTGGTCTATAACGACATCACTATGTGTGATATTTGTGCTCGCTTTTGTGGTGAGATCGTCATTCATTGTATCTATAGAAAATGTGAAAACGAAGGTGTATCACTAACAGAGAGCAGTCACTGAATTATATTTCCTGACTGACTGAGTTCTTCATTTAAATCTATTTTTTTGACTCATTGTCATTTGGAGGAACGTTAGGAACTTATACAATGTAGCTGATAATCTTATCTACGTCGCTGCAATAGAAATATTGAACGAGATACATGTGGCTAGTAGTTTGATAACTGAAAATGATGAGAAGTGCTCTGAGTTTCCTAAATGAGTATTTTTTTAAATGTGAGTGAAATAAGTTTAATTACATTCTCAGGAGAACACCATGTGGACTTAATACGAAGCATTATATTTTGATAATATTCTTTCTTCAAATTTTGCCGCCCATTAGACTTGCCGCCCTGGGCAGTGGCACGGCCAGACCCCCGTCGCGCCGGCCCTGGTTTTGCTAAAACTATCGTTAGTTTCGCAAAAATAACGATTTTATTCGAGAAATAAAGTTTCCCGCCAACTGTGAATTAGCCCGCCCATATTGAATTCTCATAAAATTTCAACTCATATCTTTAGCTTATCGTCAGTTGACGTTAGTTTTGCTAGAACTATCGTTGGATTCGCAAAAATAACGATTTTATTCAAGAAATAAAGTTTCCCGCCAACTGTGAATTAGCCAATCTGTAACGGACCATTTTGGTACATGGTCCTTACAGTATATTTATGCTTTAATGTAAATACAGTTTGTCAACTCTTGCATTAGCTGTTTATCTGAAAATTTGAAATAGTTTGTTTATTTAATCGATTTTTATCATTGAGCCAAAGATTATTTATGTCTAGATGTGTAATATGTTAGTAAACTCGCAGATTCGGAATAATGAACTATGTAATACAATTTAAATTTTCTAGTTAAATATTGATTGAAATTATATAACAAAATAATTATACATTTTTATATTGTATCTATGATCAATTTAATCTACGAAACGTGTGATATTAAAGAAATCTTAAATTTGTTTATAAAATATCTTAAAACAAATCTGTAAGAAGAAGAAAAAAGTAGTAGATACAGAATGTATTAAAAAAAAAGAAGATTGATACATTAATGAAAGTTGTTATTGATGCTTTATAATTGAAAAAGTGTGAAAAAGAATACTTTGCCAAATACATAAGATTATTACAGACTTAGCGTTAATTAATTTGGTGCATCTGTACTGTAAAATTTTATATAATAATATTTATATTTTACTGAAGGTGATATAAATATGATAAACATGTATGAGTAAATAGTTAGGATCCCTGACAATATTTCATCACCTGAATACGTCGGACTTCTTTCGTTTATTTACGTATTTCCAGATAATAAGCAGATGAAAATAGTTAGTTGTTCTTGGCAGATAATATAGAGTGATGAAGCGTACTGATGATGGATGTGGCCGGGTAGCATAGTAATACAACATTAGTCGCTAATGCATATTCGTCAGGAAACTGTAATGATCACTGTGAAGCTAAATACTTGAGGCAATGCTGCAATATATAAATGCATGGTGCCAATAGAGCCCTATCTAGTTTGCATGTAGCGAATTGCCCTCTTTGAAGACTTCACGTCTGTGGTATTTAAATAAGTTTACAGACTGATTGAGACATGTAACATTAAGCGGCGTTATAGTGAAATGTACGTACTTCCTTCCCATACCATCATCTGGTGTTTCCTTCCTACAAGTTACACTGATAAATCTGTTAACTGCCAATCCAGCTATATTTAATAATTATCATTATGCCACGAAGACCATCTGGAGATTCCCAATCCCGACCACATTGCTACGCATCACGACCAGGGGACTTGGCAGCGTACCTTTCGATATCCAGGCCAACATAAATTCTAAATCTATTTGGAACTGTCTCGTGTTGCCTTGGTGATATTAATAGTCGTGACCCGGCAATGTGAAGGGGCGGCTACAAATCCATATTGAATTCCTTTAAACTTCGAACTCATATCGTTAGTTTAAGATTAGTTTACGTTAGTTTTGCTAAAATTAACGTTTGTTTTGAAAAAATAACGATTTTATTCGACAAATAAAAGTTTCCGCCAAATGTAAACCCTAAGAGCACATTTACATAACAGGCATACATAAGAAGTATATAAGACACATACTGGACACATTCTCATGTACCTGAGGGAACATGATAGGCGTTATTTCTTGAATAATATCGTTATTTTGCGAAACTAACGATAGTTTTAGCAAAACTAACGATAAAGTAACGATATGAGTTGGAATTTTATGAGAATTCAATATGGGCGGGCTAATTCACAGTTGGCGGGAAACTTTATTTCCCGAATAAAATCGTTATTTTTGCGAAACTAACGATACTTTTAGCAAAACTAACGTAAACTAACGATGTGATATGAAAAACTTTTGAAATTCGTTTGTGGGCGGGAACCGTAAAGTTGGCCTGTCCATTTATTTCTCGAATAAAATCGTTATTTTTGCAAAAGTAACGATAGTTTTAGTAAAACTAACGTAAACTAACGATGTGAGTTGGAATTTTATGAGAATTCAATATGGGCGGGCTAATTCACAGTTGGCGGGAAACTTTATTTCTTGAATAAAATCGTTATTTTTGCGAAACTAACGATAGTTTTAGTAAAACTAACGAAAACTAACGATATGAGTTGGAATTTTATGAGAATTCAATATGGGTGGGCTAATTCACAGTTGGCGGGAAACTTTATTTCTCGAATAAAATCGTTATTTTTGCGAAAGTAACGATACTTTTAGTAAAACTAACGTAAACTAACGATAAACTAACGATGTGATATGAAAAACTTTTGAAATTCGATTGTGGGCGGGGAACCGTGAAGTTGGCCTGCCCATTTATTTCTCGAATAAAATCGTTATTTTTGCAAAACTAACGATAATTTTAGCAAAACTCACGTAAACTAACGATAAACTAACGATGTAGATAAAAAAAGGAAAATTCGTTAGGTGGGCGGGACAACTTCACAGACGTAATAGTTATGACCACTTGGCAATCTCGCATTTAGGCGAGGCGCAAGTTTTTCTCTCTCTCTCTCTGTAGCGACTTGGTGTCACAAAGAAACAGACTATTCCCCTTCAGGTGAGAACCGTGTCAACCAATACTACAGGGGGAGGGACGGTGGAGAAGTTCCAGTTCCAAAGCGTTATGTTTTGGAAAAGCTGCTTTGTCTGGTAGATTTGTTTGCAAAAGATCTGCAAGCATATGGAGCCTTATGAGGCAGTGCGCGGCGGGATAACCCCCCCTCTTACTGCGCAACCCCCGCAGTGGCCCAGAAGCTGTTAAGCTGGGGAGTTTGGCAAACTATCAAGCAGAAAGCAACTAGCAAGCCCCGTTTCAAACGCACTTACTTAAAAAGAGATTATGTTGCCAATAAAACGAAAAGTGATTTAGCACAAATAAAAATTGAAAATATTGGAAGGAGGTTTGTACAAACATGCAAACATTAAGAGAAACCGCCGCTGATAATAATGTTCTAATAAATAAGTATAGTGTCATTTAATCCAATGTGTTTTCGTTGTTTGTATGAGTGATATTTGTGTGCGTTACGGTCTGAATGATCATCTGATCGTCCGTGAGTTTTTCGAGACGAGACACCCGAACCTCTCGGCGCCTAATACTCATCTCATTATTGAGACCGACGAGTGATTTGGAAACAGTTTGTAATCTCTTCTTGGAGAGGTCCTTCATCGTCCTGTCCAGGTAAGTTCAAGTATCAGGAAGATACTTATTGGTAGGACCACGAACCACGAACAGCGACCAGATTACCCGGAGTGGTTACAAATAAATGTTCACCCAAATAGAGACCTCGAATTGAAATGGTTACAAATAAATGGAAGCCCGAACAGCGACCCGAACTCCAATTGGTTGCAACAAAAGTTATGTGATAAGATTAATTTACCTATATTAAAGAGAGTGCCAGCCACATTTGTTTTGATCTTTTTTTTTTGCTTGTATTTCTTTTACTTTTTTCCTTAATTTTTTTTTTTTACAAAAAAAGATAAACACCAATAGGCAGGCCTCTATGGATAGGTGCTGACTGCCACGGGTGCTGACTGCTACAGCCAATTATTGGTGCTGACTGCCACGACTGTCACTGATTGCAAATATGAAGATGCTGACTGCCACGACGGCGTGCTGACTGCCACGAGCCTGGGAGAAACTGTATTTGGAAAGAGAGGAATTAATCCCTCATACCGTCATTTCCCATAAATATAGTCCAGGCATCCAACTATGGTCCAAGACAACTCTCATGACGTCATTAGCAATAGCTAGTACGGTTTCCTGTCAGGAGTTAAGCTAGGCATCGGAAAGAACATCCAATAGATGGTGCAATAGGGCAACATAGTTGGTTTGAACGCGTGGGTCTTATTTGCGCGGGAGACGTGATGTGATAAAAATAACAATAACTGCCTCGTGCACAAAAGTCTGGAAAGTAAGCTTCGGTGGATAAAATTGATAAGTATGATACACATGAAAGTTGTTATTTTAAGAACAGTCTTATGTCTACACTAAAACTAGATATAAACTACTGAAGGAAGTTATATTGTTTCTGTGTAGTAGGCTAGTAAACAAAAGTCTTCAACTTGAATCCCAACAATGTACCACAATTTTCGTGGACCATAGTTGGGAATTCTAGTCTGTGAAATGTAGTAGCGTGTTATTACAATGTGGACCATAGATGTATCCCATTTGTTTTGCACCTTTATTTCTTAGTTCAACCCTAGGTCTATTTCATTGACTATAGGCAGTGGCGGATCTAGGCTGGGGCCCTGGGTTCCGGTCTATCAGTTTTATTGAAAATTACTAAATTATTAAATGCCAAGAAGCAATTGATTGCTTATTTTACTGGTGAAAGACGGAAACAAGGAACCCTTCCGAAAACTATTTTTCCGAACCTCTTGCGTAAGCTGATGGAAACGCTTCATGATCGAGGAGCAGTTAACCTACAGTCTGGGTTTCGCAAAACTGGAATATATCCACTGAACAGGAACGAAGTGTTAGATAGATTGCCATAATCTGATCCTGAAAGGAACAAAACTTCCTCTCTTGTATCAACCGTTTTCTTACAACATTTAGAGAAAATGCGTTATGGAAACGACACCAGTACCAGTGCTAATAATGATGATACCAATGCGTTAGCGTTCAAAAAATGTACCGGTACTACCCGGAAGAGACAACTACATGTTGAACCTGGTAGAGCATTTCAATAGATGAGTTTCAAGATTTGGGAAATGTTGGAGCAGAACAGCCTTCCACAAGTGGACCTCAAGCACCAAAACGGAAGGTTTCTAAAAGTAAGATGAAAGTGAAGCGCAGACGAGTTTCAAAAGAATTTGAATCTTCAGACAGTGAAGATGACGAGCCGGAACTCTCACGTTTAACTCTTTCAATTTCAGATACAGATACAAATGTCTCTGTTACATGAAGACATGAAGACGATTTCTCTACCATCTTTAGCCATGAAAACTCCAGTTGCAATGGCGTTGACTTGCAAGAGGGTGTGTATGTTATTGTGTCTTATGACAGTAGGCTATGGCCAGGCATTGTAAAGAAAACAAGGGAGACAGGGACTGTTGTTTCTTGTATGGAAAAAGCTGGCTCGTACTGAAAATGGCCACAAGAAGAAGATAGGTTATATTATCCACTAAGTGATATAATCATTAACATTATTCCATCTCAGCAAATTTCCTCTTCCCGAGGATTTTTCAAAGTGAAAGAACTTGACAGAGGTATGGCACAGTATTTGGAATTGAATTAGTTTTTAACCTGTAATGGTACTGGTGCTTTCTTTAGTGTAGTACCGTAGTGTTAATGTTAAAATACCACTGATATTATAAATGGTACTATTTGATAATTTACAGTGCCGTTTTATTAAAAACTTTGTACTTTAATACTTTCAGTTTCTTTTTAATAAATTTTCTATTCTGTAGATTTTCATTTTCATGTAAATTGACTTCCAACATTGCCTTCCACACCACAATCTATTCATGGACCATTGTTGGGCAACTCAGAGCATAACTATGTACCACCATATTTTCTTTCATAAATGTGAACGTAGAGTGCTTAGTTTAACAACAGTAAATTATTTTATTAGTGGAAGGTATAGACTACCCAAAGCCAAAATTACGCACTTCTGAGGCAAATATTAGAAAACATATGGCCAAATATATGCAAAATCTGGACCATAGTTATGGGAAATGACAGTACTAAATTTATGATTATTAATTAATTTAGTAGGGATTAATTTAGTAATCATCACAGCAAATCTATGTGGCATCCTGTAAGTTACAAAGTTACTCAGAAGTGGAACGACATACACTTGGATGTTTATAAAGGGATTGTTTTTTCTGTTATATGTACAATTTGCACATTTCATTGTTTATATTAATTGTTTTATTGTATTATTTAATGGATATGATGGTCTGAAGCCAGCTGACAAGGGAAGTTTGGGAGAAGCACTCGCCTGCAGAGAAATAAGCATGTCATTTGAAGGACCAATTCATGCTGATTACAACAGGTAATAAAACTCCTGTACGTTGAGAACTGTTCGAGATATTCAGCTTGGAAATTTATATGAGAAAATGAGTGGATGCACGTTTCAATGCGTTAAGTATTCTCACTCATGGCGAAGCCTGATGGTTTGAACTTGCTATTGCTTGATCACTGAGATCCATTCACAGACAAATTGTCCATTACAAGTTGCATGACAGGTGGCAAAGACCTAACGGTTGAGAAGATACCAAAGAATTGCACACGATTTGTGCAAACATTTGATGTGTTTTGCTTCCGATCAATCAAAGATTATGGCAGGAGATTTGTATATACATATTATGAATCTTCTTCATCTGGATGTTATAATGTACCAACGAAACAATCAAATAAAGTTCGTGTCCATACGAATCACTTCCGATCACCGCGATACATTGTATTGTTTCAGTTTGCGTTCTGCAAGGCAGGTTGTGAACAAAGCCTATAACTTTTGAATCACTTGTCGAATTTGCATTTTGCTTTGCTTCTGCGAACTGTTCTCTTGACGGATGCAACACAATTGCACATATAAAATGTTCATGGTGCAAGGGAGTATTTTGCCTGCGTCATTTCTTCATAAAACAGAAGAACAACAGTGATCAATTTTCATCTCTAACCTATGATTATTGTGAACAATGTAATGACTAATTGTATCTAACAAACCCGTTAGTTATTGCGAAACACTTTTTTTCTGTTACTTCCGACAGCTTTCAATTCGTATGTCAATATTCGTTACTAATTATGTTGTACTTAACGCGTATAAATGCGTGTATCCTCATTTTCTCATATAAACTTCCAAGTTGAATATCTCGAACCGTTCTCAACCGTACAGGAATTTTATTAGCTTGTTATAATCAGCATGAATTGGGACTTCAAATGGCATGCTTAGTATCTCTGCAGGCGAGTGCTTTATCCTGAACTTCCCTTGTGAGGTACAGCCAGCAGTGCTTTTTTGATGGAACTTTCAAGACCTGCTCGAAACAATTTGCACAGCTGTACACAATTCATGCTGACATAGAGAATTCAAGTGAGAACACACAAATCGTACCAATTTTGTACGCACCGCTCCCTGACAAAACTGAAAGTACACTCATGTCCAAAATTATTGTCGCATATCTATAACTGTCTTCTTGTAAGAATATAATTTGATAATTTTGCAGAGTACTTTTAATACTTATATTATGTGTATAATCAGAAAATTTATATTTGTGATAAATTTCATAGGAAAAGAATTATAAATACGAAAATCATAATGAGTAAAATAAAATATAACTAAATGGACAAGAAAATTTTATTTTCGTTTTATTGTTCTTATTAACTGCTCTTTTGACATGAAATTTACCACATACTTGTCTTTGCCGATTATACACATACTAACATTATAAGAAATACCGGGCGAATTCGTTTTCAAATTATATTACTAGAACAATATATTTATAATCATGTGACAATAATTTTGGACATGAGTGTACATACAGAGACCTGTCTACCTTTGTTATGTGTTGGTCTGAACAACACGATCCTAAGGATCATCTAGTTTCTTTCATGCTTCTTGGCGTCCGGTAATGTTACGTCTAGCAACTTTCTCTCAGGCTCGTGGCAGTCAGCACGCCATCGTGGCAGTCAGCACCTTGATATTGGCAATCAGAACCAGTCGTGGCAATCAGCACCAATAATTGGCTGTGGCAGTCAGCACCCGTGGCAGTCAGCACCCCACCGCCTGTATCCAGGGGGTCTAGGGGGTCCGGCCCCCCTAATTTTTTGCTGCCCCCCTAAAATTTTCACAGTAGGTTTGCAAATGAACTGTAATATGGTGATCAGTAATATGGTAGTACCAAAATGTTACATATGCCAAGAGTTTGGGCATGTTGCAAAATACTGCGATAATAAGGAAAAACAGCGATGCCGGTATTGTGGTAGTCTACGCCACAAAGGAGATGAATGTGATGAAAAAGATAAAAAAGTATGTGTTCCGTGCAAACTGCGGCACAAGATTTGCCAGACTCCCAATAGTGAAGAATGTGTATCTTACAGGGTAGCCCGGGAGAGGATTATTAGTAAAATCAATTATGGATAGAAACAAAATTCATAAACAAACAATCAGGAAGAATAAATCACCAAGTAAGAAAAAAAGGGATAAAAGAAGACTGGAACAATTCTTAGAAAGGAAAAGGAAAGGAACATCAAGTACTAAAGATAAAATAGTACAAACAGAACCTCAAGTGGAGGACAATCAAGGTAATAACGAATTTTCTACCCTCTTAGAAAATAGACTAAAAAATAGACATAAGAAAAATAAAACTGAAAAATTGGACAATATCCCAAAAATAGAAGAATCCTTTATAATAGGCAACGAGCAACCTTTTCAACCAAATAGAGAGAACAACATACAGGACAATGCAGTTTCTTCTACGACTACAAAATTCCTAGGAGATGATCCAATCATATTAGGCCCTAGACCTCTATATGAAAATATGGATCACAAGTATAAATTAGCGAAATTGGAGGATAGACAAATTTTAACAATAGCTTTTAGGCAAATTGTGAGGGATTTGCACGAAAAAGGTAGAACGATAACATATCCATCTCTTGAGGAAGTAGACAGGATGGAATTGAGAATCTACGATCTTCCAGCTAATGGCTGGGAACTTATCGATTTGGTGAGTGAAGTTTATGAAAGGCGAGGGATCTATTGGAGTATAAAAAATGTATATAAACAGCTAGTAAACGCACATGGCAGGGTCTACTTTGATTTCAGCAAATCAGGTAGGGAGGCAATAGTTCATACGAGGTATGCATAGTCGTAAAAAAATTATAAAAGTAATGCAAAACAATGCTCAGCGATCAAAAATCGCCACAATGGAACTCAGGAGACAGGCAGAAATAAATGAAGTGGATATCGTAGTTATCCAAGAACCTTATTTAGCTAAAAACAAACTTACAACTTTTCCAGCATCTTCAAGGATTTTAATAGGAGGAAATGAATCAAAAGTAGCAATTGCTGTATTGAATAATGAAATTGGGGTACTCAAAATTGGCCAGTATTGTGATAATTGGTTGATCTGTGTCGAAATTAACTACAATGGAAGAAGTTTTTGGCTTTTAAATTCATATTTTCAATTCTGCATGAACACTGAAATTTTTATTGATAAAATACAGGAAAGTATTCAACAAAACCCAAATAACGAGTATATATTTACCATGGACGCTAATGCCAAATCTGTTCTTTGGGGATCCCCTGAAACTGATAATAAAGGTGAATTGATAGAGGATTTTATAAATCAAAATGGATTAATTATATTGAACAGGGGTAATAAGCCAACTTTTGTGGGTCCCATGGGCTCATCCCATATTGATATATCACTATGCTCTCCACAATTGGAGACATGGATAAAAAATTGGATGGTACAGGAGAGAGTAACCACCAGCGACCATGAAGTAATCACATTTGAAATAGGAAGTGAATCAAACGAAGAGCAAATTAAGAAGAAATATAATATGAATAAAATCGATTGGAGCAAAATTGAGAAAAACTTAGAATTACCTGAAATAAGCAATTTCGAAGATATGAATGAATTGGTATCCTTAATAGAAGAAAATACAAAAAAAGCAATAGAAACTTCTACTCCAGATTTGGCTCCTAAAAGAACATATAATGGTTTTTGGTCACCAAAATTAGATCGCTTAAAAAAATTAGTCAAAGCTAAACGGAAAAGTTATCAAGAAACCTGGTCTACAGTCTTGAAAAGAAGAAGATTAAATGAGAAATCAAACTAAAATACACAGAGGAAATATTAAAGGCCAAGAAAATAAGTTGGGAACATTTTTTAAAAAAGAATTTAGAAATGGATCCATGGGGATTCCCATATAAACTTGCTATGCAAAAAATTAATCCTCTGACCCTATCAACGTTAAAAAATGAAGATGGTTCATTTACTACTACTAGAGAGGACACATTGTCGAAATTAAGTAACAAATTTTTTCCCAAAGATAATCAGGAAGATGATACGGAAGAACAGAAAGAATTAAGAAGCAAATATTTGCAACCCATCGCATTGGCAGCAGAAGAAGATATCGAACTAACGGACAATGAGGAAGTTGAAACAATAATTAAGAAACTAAAAACTAAAAAAGCTCCAGGATTAGATGGTATAGTAAATGAGATCTACAAAAATAAAAAGGATATTTGGACTCCATATCTAACAAAATTGTTCAACACACTACTTAAGAAGCAGGTATTTCCCTCGTTGTGGAAAGAATCGAAATTGCTAATTTTGTTAAAAAGTCAGGATAAAGATTTAACAGAAGTGAGTTCTTACCGTCCAATCTGCCTTTTGAGAAACATCTCAAAATTATTTGAAAGGATAATAGCAAATAGAATTCGAAAGTATAGGAATATTGAAGATGATAGTTTACAATATGGTTTCAGAAAGGGCAAATCTACGGAAGATGCCTTAAATGCATTTGTATATCAAGTTAAGGAAAGTAGCATGGAAAGAAAATATGCATTGGCCCTGTTTTTTTACATAGAGGGAGCGTTTGATAACTTATGGACGCCATCCCTCATTGAAAGGTTAAAAGAACTAAATTTACCACAATATTTAGTAAATATAGTTAGGGATTGCTTCTTGAATAGACAGATCATCATCCATGAGAACCTGGGAAATATCAAAGTTACTGCACAAAAGGGATGTCCACAAGGATCGATCTTAGGACCATTGATGTGGGATTTGGAATTTCAGCCGTGTTTAGAAAGACTGAACCAATTAGAGGAAACTGAACGAGTAATTGCTTTTGCTGATGATTTGGCTGTAATAATCTCAGCAAACTCTAGAATAGAATTGGAGAGAAAATCAGCACGAATTATAAACGAATTACTTGATTGGTGTGGAAAGTCTAAGCTAAAAGTCTCTGAGAGGAAAACGAAATACATGATTTTTGGAAGTAAATTATTAAGAGGCCCAATAATTAAAATAGGCACCAGTAAGATCGAGAGGGTATCAGTATTTAAATATTTAGGGATTATGATAGACGATAAACTGAATTTTGGAGAGCATATTCATTATGTCACTCAAAAGGGTCATAAAGTAACAAATAAACTCATTTCATTGGCTCAAACAAATTATAGGCTACCGAGAAAATTAATTAAGACTTATCAGGAGGTAATCCTAAGCGCCTCGATGAACTATGCTTCCAGCGTTTGGGCACATCGATTATTAGAGAATAACTCCTTAAAAGCAAAAATAAATCGCCCACAAAGAAACCTTTTAATTCGGCTCGGTGGCGCCTTCAGCACGACACCGCACAGCGCATTGTGTATTTTGATGGGTTCCAAACCAATGTATTTAATAGTAATCCAGAGAGCGGCAACGTATTGGTATAAAAAAGGAAATTTAAATAAGACGAAAGAACTCTTAGGGATCAAAGCAGAAAAACTGGATGAAATAGAAAGGCAAATCCAACAAAAGTGGATACAGGACTGGCAACTAGATAAAACATCAAGAAGATTATTTACGTTTATTCCAGACGTTGGGACGCGACTTAAATGGAATTACTTCAATCCCAACAAAGGACTAATTCATTTCCTAACAGGACATGGTCCCTACCCAACCCATCTTTATAGAATCAACAAGAAAGAACATGATAGGTGTGAATGTGGAGAACTAGGGACACCTGAACACAGTGTTCTGTGGTGCCTGTTCCTGGAGGAGCACTTGCGAATTCGTGACCAAATTAGACAGAAGGATATTAAAGCTATTTTGGAAGATGAAGAGGATTATAGAATCCTGGCACATGTAGCAGAGGAATACTCAGAACTATGCAAAAAAGCATTTTACAGAGAAAACACAAGCTAAATGGACATAAAATATGGAAAATAGAATGAATGAGGATTCCTTCCTCCTGGACCGAAGGAAACTTCTGGAAGCGCTGGATCTCCGCGCCCCCAGGAAGGAGGTTGAGTGATGGTGTGTGAGTGCCTAGAGCATTCTCGGTCTTTTGACTGGTAAGGAACTCCGGATGCTCTGGGAGTGTGTGTGTGATGCGATGGTGATAAAATGAGTGGGAATAAATATACACTAATATGTAATAGAAACAATCATATATAATAATATACGAAATTGTGACATGAAGACTCTGAAATAGAGCATCATCTCGAAGCCGCTTCGCGATCCGGTCACGATAGCGTGCGACTTCCGGTCCGTGTGTACGCGGCGGCGGGACACAACTGACCAGGGCCCGCACTAAGTGCTCCGAGTGGGTCCTGGGCCTCATGTCGATACTCACGGTCCGTTTTTTGATGTGCAGGATGAACCGAGATCAATGAATAATACAGCTACATTAACAAATACAGCCAAAATCATAATTTAATCATAATTTAAAAAAAAAAAATCAGAGAACCAACTTTGTCAGCATGACACTTATGTGCATTACAGAAAAATGATGTGTTTAGTGAAGTGATGTGTGTGCAGTGTTTAGTGAAGTAATGTGTACATAGTGATTATTAACCACACAGAGAAAACCATGACACAGGAGAGGAACACACACACAGGTGAAAATCACTTAGGTGAGAAACCAAGATTAGGAAGAGAACAGCATTAAGCAGACACCGAAATTATCTGACTGGAGATCAGAGCATAACAGGAAAATTTTTTCGTGCTATTTTAATGAACTCTAAAATCAATAAGACGAAAATAGAAATTGTAGATTTTGGAAATATTAAAGAATTATCAACATAATATACATGACGATTTAGGTAGGAGCTAGATAGCAATCGAATTCTGTTAAATATTATGATAATAAAATTTGGTAGGAATTAGATAGTAATTAAATTCTTGTTAGTTAGCAATATTGTTGAGATAGCTTAAGTCCATTTTGTTTTTCTTTTCGTTTTCTTTTTGTTTTTCAAAATGTTTTGTTTTGTTTGTTGTTCATTGTTGTTTGATGTTGAGTGTTGTGGTTCCGTCCTTCCCATGATGAAAAAAGGCTAAAGAAAAATAAAATGCGATGATGATAGCCCGTTTCGGTTAAAGTCTTCAGATGCCGAAACCGAAGAGGCGGATCTAAGCATTAAAAAAAAAAAAAAAAAAAAAAAAAAAAGATCAGCTATAATATGGTTGGATCACCCCCACTAACTTCAGCCGGGCCCCCCTACATTTTTGGGCTGTCTTCCGGCCTGCCAATAGGCCCAGCCAACAATGATTACAAATTATGCTACCTCGAACACAAACGGAGACTATTACTATTTTATTTATTCATTTCTGAAGAACAAAAGAAAAATTTAAACATTTATATTGTTCAACTAGTCTACGCGAGAATTTCCCTGGATCTTCACGTTTTATAGAAAAAATCCTTTTTTGCTAAATTACCTACGAAGTTTCCCTCAAACTACGAACACTGCCTAACACAAGTGGATTTTGATCCTCGCCCTTCTCCCTTTTAGTAGTGTTTTTGGAATGTTGAAGTTCTTGAAACATGTAGCCTTTTTTTTTGTTGAGAGTTTAAATTTGACATCATCAACATAAAAAAATCATTACACCTGGGATGTTCTGAATAAATAATGAAAAAATAAAATATTACAGAAAATTTCCACCTTCCCTCTTTCCCCTTAAAACGGAGTTTTCGAAAACGCTCAAATACATATTCCATTGCTTGTAGTTAAGAGTTTAAATGTTGATTTTTTACACCCCAACCAGTGGCGGATCCAGGGGGAGACGCCCCCAGAAGATGAAACTTTCTTATTTTTTATATATAAATAAAGCCCATTCCAGAATTTAGAGCTCCAAGTAGCTACATTACAACCCTCCCCCCCCCAGAAGTCCGTCCTGGATCTTCCTCTGACCAGGCACGTAGCCAGGATTTCGTGAAGGGGGGGGTCCGTGACATGAAATACTGTGGTCATCACACCAGGAGCTCGATCATTCTAAACAATTTTACTGGAACATATATTAGTTCGTTTAGCCAGGATTTCGTAACGGGGGGGGGGGGGAGTGACAAAATTCTGAAGGCCCAGGAGCTCGATCAATCTAAACTACTTCACTATCAACATTTATTGGTTGGTGAGGATATGTCGGTAAGTATTATAATAAACTATAAAGAAATCTCGATTTAAAAAAAAGTATTTTACATCCTTCCTCTGTTTATTCAAATATAACAATTTTTCTTTCATTATGACCTCACTAATTATAAAAAGTACATATTCACTAATATAAAAAGTACATACTCAATAATGTCTTGTAAAATATTTTGCAATATCTGCGTTCCTTTTTCTGTTGAATCAAATGTTAACAGACCTTTCTTTCCACATATATATGTTTGTTTTTATTTTTCCGTCAACTACTGTCTGTTTCAAATGACAGGTTAAAGAGCAGTAGAAAATTGTACTTGAAATAACATGTTTGATATTGCAAAGATGCGATGACGAAAAATTATGATAAAATATGTCCACGCTGTTACACAACGGCACTATGCTTTCGGAAGATTGATATCTCCCTGACTAGTAGCAGAAATTCTGAGTATTCCGCAACTCTTCTAGAAATTTCAAATTTCCTGACTCTTCCAGTATATATCGCTCACTTCGCGACCATGTATTGCAAGTAATACAAATTTCTTCATAAAAAAGAGTAACCAAAAGCTTCCTGTAGTTTATTTTTAACACTGATCCTTCTTTTTCTCATTTCATTTTGTTTTATCCTTCCCTAATTTTTTTCACTTCTGGTCTCGAAGGGGGTCCGCCCCCCCCTTGGCTACGTGCCTGCTCTGACCCCAACATCAGCGAATCCTTACATTTGACATTTTCTGAATAAATAATAGGGCATTTAAATATTATAGATACTGTTTCCTTTCCTCCCTTCCTTTAGATGTGGAACAAAGCTGAAATGTGTTAAATTAATTTTAATGGCAAGTTTATAAGCCGTGTTTCGTTTTCTTTAACTTCAAGGATTCGCGAGATATTCTATTCTTGAAAAAAAAATTGAGGCCCTTTTACCCCCTTTAGGATGTTTTTCCGAAAATCATTCCTTACCTCTCGATTTCGTGACAATGAATTCTCTGTCCAAATTGCATATTTTTACCTATTCTAGTATTGCCCGGGCGATAATTAATGAGTTATATAGGCCTAATTTTTGTATAGTTAAATTCAACGCTCGAATTCGATCACTTCTATAAAACAGTTTCAGACTGTAAAAATTCCTTTTAAAAATTATAATCCAGAAGAAAGAGTTCTTCCGTTGATTTATGAACAGTGTTTCTTTCAGAAACAATGTTCAGGGCACAGCTGATACTATTCTATTTATTATTATATTATAGACTTATTATTTTGGTTTGCTCTGGTGGAGCACTCTCAGAACTCCGGGGGGACAGTACCCCCTAAAAACAGGTCTGGAAGAAACACTGTTTATGAGTATGTAATGAACTATTCATTACGCTACCTAGTAAACAATGTCCATGGTCAAGGTCTTTGACAATGAGAAAAGAGATGGGTGGGTTTGTTGTTTGTTATAGCTGGCCATGGTTGGTTAGATTGAAAGGCGCGCATAGGATCGTCGACTGGGTTGCTGATGTTGCACGCTAGTCCAGAATATGGCAATGAAACGTGGAAGGGAGTATCACCAATTTAACCTAATTTTGTATTTGCTTTGCACTAGAGATGGGCAGAATCGAGTACTTTTGAGAATCGAGTACGTACTCGATTCTGCAGGGAGAGAATCGATTCTGGACTCGGATCGGAATCGGTTTTCTTCATTTCTATCCCCCCCCCCCAGCGCGCTCTTGCGATCTAACGGTACTTAAGTGGCAAACAATTTATATTTAACGTTAAGTAATAATTTTAAGTACTTGGCATTGTAATATATCTATATCTATCTATCTATATCTATATATATATATATATTTGGTAGGATTTTAGTTAATAAAGTACATCACGATTAGCAACACGAATTAGAAGAATCTTTTTATATTGCTCACCCTCTATTTTATGCATACCTATATATTTCATTGTTTACCCTCCTTTTCACATTTATTTGCATTCCCGTTGTTTCTGTACACTGAATCCCACGCTTTGTAACCCGCAAGCACATGAGGCTAACTGAAGTTCACTCTCACTCTTTACCATAAGCCAAATGTCGCCAAGCGAGTGGGTGGAGTTCTGGTGCAGGCTGTTCACTCTACGGTGCATGCTGTTCAAAGGAATTCGGAATCAATTCCAGCCAATCAGAGCAAGCGTAGGGAATCGAGTACGGAGCTCAGAACTCATTTATGAGAAAACAATTCCGAGCACAAACAGAATCGATTCTGGATTCAGATGTCCTGGACTCGGTTTGTGAAAAGTGAGCACAAGCAGAATCGAGACCAGCTGTGCTCGGAGTGGAAGTACAGGAAAGCAGATGCTTTATCAGCCTATTTGTTCGTTACTGCTCAGTCAGACTTGAATAAAGGGACAACATTAACACCATCAATGGCACCAATATACAAGATAATTACAATTTCTAAATTACAGGTGTTCCATACGCGTATTTTAACACATACATTTGCTATAATTATTATAGCCTTCATCCTATGAATGTTTTTATCCCGCCAGATAATAACGTTCAACAGAATGATATGTGGTCAGTACCAAGGACGTACGCAGGGTGGGTTCTTGGGGTTCGGTTCCCCTCCCTGAAATCTCGATCTGTCTGTAAATTTAATATAATTTTAGGGGTAATTTTACAAATTTTAATATAATTTATTCTCATATTGAATTTGAATGCACCCGGAAAGACTTTGGACCCCCTCAAAATAAATTCCTATATACGTCGCTAGTCAGTACAACGACTCAGTGTCGTTTCTTGTTTTTCGACAAATTCAGTGGCGGTTGTAGCCCGAGGCCAGGGCCCTCGGTCCCCCAGTTTTTGAGTGACAAAAATAATTTAAGCTATTTTTTATGTATTTTTGAAAGTGTATAGTAAACTCATGATATACATATCATAGTCTGAAGTCTGGCTGGCCCCCCACAAGTTTTTAATTTCTAGAAAAGCCTCTGGACTCATTACTTACAATTGACTAGTTACAATACACTCACAAAAATTATAATGAACCATAGGAATTATGAGATATGTAGTAAATCCAGAGTTGAATTACGCATGCAGCATTTGTGGTAGGTACTGCAAATCCTACCACAAATCAGTGGTGGATCTAGTCTGGGGTCGGGGAGCCTAGCCCCCCAGTTTTCTAAGTGACAAAAATAATTTAAGCTATTATTTATATACATTGAAAGTTTATAGTAAACTCATAGCATACCTATCATAGTCTGAGACCTAGTAGCCCCCACCCCCCGTTTTTACCTTCTAGATCCGAAACTGCCACAAATGCTATCAGATTGCTATACAGTTGCCTATAATTATAAAGAAAGATGCAGGGAACTAGAAATAACTACAGCTGCGATCAAAATTGCACTTCTGTGCTAAAAGAAGAAGTGGGCTTTGTGGTGGATAAACACTGTGTGGGGTTTTTATTGGGGTTCTCTTGTTTCCACCCACTTTTGTCATTCAACCATTATTATTTTATTATTATCCATCTCATTATTACCGTATCTTAGCCTCGGTTCATGCTCGCAGAATGTTAAACTTAATAATAATAATAATAATAATAATAATAATAATAATAATAATAATAATAATCGATTACGAGTAGAGTTCATTTATGAATCATAGTTTATTCTGTGTTGGTTAAATGTAAGAATGATTAGTTATAATTAAATTGTCTACATTGCAATACGTTACAGGGAAACTGAGCTGATTCATTTAATTCGATTCTATTTTTCGTGTAGGCCTATAGGTAATTACTTCATTCTTCCCGATATTCATTGATTGATCGATTGGTTTAATTTTAATGCGCTTTTTCGCAACCCAAGCTGATATGGAAATCATTGTTTAAAGTAGGATACAAATTTATGCAAGTTACAGGCATAGCATTTTCACTTATTGTAATGACATTACACTTATCTGCTGGGGAGAGGCGTATTGTTATCCTATGTAAAAATATTTCTAAGCTAATAACATCTTGTTAGGTACGGGGCGTTTCGGCTGGGTGAATGCGTAATTGGTCACAGAGATGTTAAAGAAATATGACGAACGTTGTCATTTACCTCAATCAGAAAGATATTATTTATATTTTGCTAAAATCTTCCTTTATTCTGTTATGAAATATTTCCTTCCTCGATTAAAATTCTCTTCAATTGAATCGGACAAACTTGGGTAATAAATCATGGCTCTCCAATGTGAATAAACAAACATTCTAGGCCTACGCTATATTTAAAAAAAAAAAAAAAAAAAATGCGCATCATATGCACAGAAGCATGTTGCAATTCGCTGTGCCACATTTGTTGCTTCCATACTTCTTATCTTACTGTTTCTGCTGGACTCGATTCTTACTCCTTCCATGGCTTGCTTTACTGGCCTTTCCCTCCCTCCGCTGATAACAAGACGAAACAAGGAGTACGCTACTTTAGTGAATTCAGTCAAAGCTCTTTACGCTGCGTAAGGGTTAGTTTCCCATCAGTTGGTATATGAATAGCAGAAATGTGTTGTGTATACGCAGCTTGTTGAATGCACTGCCAGGGAGGTGAGCCACTGATTGAGCATAATAAAACCGAATACAGAACCGATCCAGAAAGCGCGTACATGAAGTCATGAACTTAGGATCATCAACGCAGGCCACTGAGTGAGAATAATTAAACCGAATCCAGAATCGAGTCCAGAGAAACCGAGCACAAGAGAATCGAGTACAGTAAGGAATCGAGTGGAATCGATTCTTGGACTCGATTCTGCCCATCTCTACTTTGCACTTGTAGTACGAGAGAAGCGAGAGTGGGAGGATTTGAATTGATTGTTTAGTGGAAGAGTAGTGGTTTAAGCCGGTGTTTCCTTAAAAATGGCATCTAAAGTTCCAAAAATAAAATTAAATAATGGTTTAACTATGCCTATGTTTGGACTTGGTACATGGAAGGTAAATAATCTGCAAACACATTTATTGATCTTAGAATAGGCGTAGCTCACAAATAGAATAAGCTTTAGTACCAAGGTTGGCACGGTATCCAAGGTCACGTGTTTGTTTATATTTTATGCTACTTGATTTGTTATAAAATTTATTGTTATGCTATTTAATGATCAAGTTTTTCTTTAACAAGGCAATCAATTAAAAACAGATATAGAGGTAAAATCTTGGTGAAATGTAGGGAGCGTGATGGTAGTAATTATGAGATTAAGTGAAAAAGTATACATAGGATAAATAACAATTATACTTGTTTAATTACCTGGCTGTAGTTTATGTAGTCCACCTCGAGAAGGCTATATAACATGAGATTATTTCAATAAATTGCTTACGATGCGGTTTAGTTTAGGGACAGTGTGTTCTCATATAAGGAGCTACATCTTTTCATGGACGTCAGGTTACGCTCAATATTAGCTTCTTGTTTGATTAAATGTTCCTATTATTGTTTTACACAAGTTGATTCCATCATGCAGATGAGGTGCCAAGTTTAGGCACACCACTCCAAAGAATTGTTAAAAAATCATAATTCTTGACATTTTTGGATTTGGGGACTAGAATATTTTGCATAAGTTTTGTGCTTTCTTGCTATATTTTCTGTAATTTTTGATGGTTTAGGTAAGGACTTCTCGATTTGAGGGGTCAAAAATTGGCTGAAAATTTGTATTTCTATATTATCTGTATTTTTGATGGTTTGGGCTAGGTTAGGTTAGCAGTTACTCTTACATAACATCAACTCATTTCTCCTGTAAACATTGTGCTTTGGATATAGTATACGTAAAGCCGCGTCAGTTCCCGAAGGAGCTGGACGCTCATACTTTCAGGGATTATTCATTGAGTATCTACGAACTTACCAAGGGGGTAACAAAGCGACTTTGATTTACTTATCGACTGATACGAAAATAAAACAGAACGTACCTGTACTTCATATCTGCAGGGTTAAATTCCAAAGTTGGGCGTCCGTTTCCTGCAAAATTTTTAAAATTTACAGGAAAGATATGGATAATTTGATCGTTTGTGTGCTTGATAATATATAAAAGTCTCGAAAAATATGTTTATTTGTTATATATATGCGGCTATAAACATGGGACTATACGGCGAGCGGAGGGAACTACTTGGCGCAAGGTAACCAAACAGTTGCATTGTGGGAAAGAAACGAGCATTTATGTTATGAACATGGCGAATGTACAAGGGCAATGAACTAACAGTTTTAACATTTGTGAAGCAATACGTTGATAACGAGCAAAATTTTTTAAAAGTTTGTGAAGAGCACGAATTAATGAACCTAATAACAAATTACACAAAGTGTGCAGAGGAGATAACAGCGAAAAAACGTGGCGAAAGCGGACGCCCAACTTTGGAATAAATGCCTATCTGCATGTGTTGTGCCCTTGTACTTTATCTATGACTATGTGTGTGTAAGGGGGGGGGGGGAATTTAACGCATATCGCATGTCTTGTGCACATGGATACTTCTTACTATTGCACTACGTAGAAAATTTATGGTATTTCATGTAGAAGTGGTAATAGAACACAGAAGAAACGTAGATCACGACGTTTTCATGTATACTACTACCGTGCTTTTTTTTAAAACCTGATTTTGGCCCGCCAGTTCCAAGATTATCCCATAATTCTTTCACAAATTTTCTTAATGCTCTTCAAAAGGTGTACGCTGGGCAACATGACATTACCCCACTTCGCATAGATGAAAGGGGCTCGCCATAAGTAATTGTTAAAAAGTTTCCCTGTATTTCCTTATAGGTACAGTGTCCGGTGTATGGCATTCAAAATACGATGCAAAAATACAAACTAACTTGTGCTAGATCGTCACGAAAAATCACGAATGCTATGTAACCGAGTCAGGGCAAAGCTGCTGGGCCAGTGTGTTATCGCGCGGCTGCGTCCGAAGGGTGCAGGAGCCTTAGGGATGGTGGTTATGCATGTAAGCAAGGAGGTGATAACACATAGGTTTTCGTAATGATAAAAGACTGCTATTTAGCTTTGGGGGGCCAGCTTTTTCATCTACTTTTTTGCGATATTCTATTCCGATTCGGTCGTATTATGGTTTCAAACGTTATATTAGGGTCCATAGTATAAGTAGTAGTAGTAATAGTAACGGAGTAGAAGCCGTGCAGGGGTTGGTTGGATTCTGTTCTCGGCATAAAATGGGCAATCACTTCCACTTGCCTTTAAAAAATTGTGTACGATATTTTCTCAACACTATCAACTCATTTCTCCTTTAAATCGTCTAGTTTTTCACTAATTTTGGCCCCCATTTCTAAACAATTACCTAAAAGACTTCCAATAGCACTTGTAATGGTTTCAGGCTAGTACGGCTATTCTTGTAAACCTAAAATATAGCTGTATTGCTTACTTGGTGTTTATAATTTGCTACCTGTAGAAATTTGTTCCTTATAAGCATGCAGAGTATTGAATTGTACCTGTTAATTTTGCAAAATGTGATGTATCTAGACTTGACCATGATCGATTCTGTAGCTCTTTATCTTTAAACGAGTACGGAGAAACGTCGATTTTTGAAGTTACTAGTAGGATGTAATAGAAACTAACACTTATCTCGTGACTTTGTATGATTTATTTATTTATTTATTTATTTATTTTTTAAATATGTATGGATTGAACATGATGGGCGTGGTGTTAAGAAGCCTTTTTTTTTTTTTTTTTTTTTTGTCTCAGTATGAATCAAGAGATACAGCACTAAAAGAAACTATAAAATGTAAATATAACACACGGGTTGTAAAGCAATATATTGCCATATATAAATACTACGACAGATTAACACAATGCAATCACATACCGCATCTACCGCCAGTAAACAATTCAACATAGATTCCGAATACGGAAACGAAACTGAATGGAATTTCGAAAATAAAAAGCAAACTAAAATAAAATTTATGCAGTTAACATCAAAGAAATAAAAAACGGGCTATGTTTAGCAGAAGGGGTCCAAAACTTTTTTCTTTCTAAAAGGATGTTACAATTTTGGTAATTTCTCTTCACATTAGTTTAGTTCAGGTTTATGTTATATTATGTTAGTGTAGGGGTCCAGCATAATTTTCAAAAAAAAAAAAAAAAAAAAAAAGATTTTGCTTATTTCGACTAATATTGGCTATTAGTTTAGTTTCATTGGGGTTAGGTTAGATTTGGTTATGTTATGTTTAGTCTAAGTATTTGCATCATCCATTTCTCTTGTAAACTTTGTTTTTTACGTGCTTCTGGACCCCTTCTGCTAAACATACTCCTAAAAAATATTCATTTATGTAAAATTATAATTAATTAAAACATTGCTATTAATGTGTAAAACAATAACCTACATATGACTGGTGTGGTTATGGCAATAGACTGTTCATAGATAGAATTTCAGCGTTCTTGGTTTCGGTAATAGAATATTTCAACGATAAAAAAAGTCCCAAACCGAGAAGAAGAGTATGGAACGAAAAGGAGCCAAAATGAGGCACGTAAAATATATTTCATTAGTTTTAACCTCCCTGTTAACATATGATATGGAACCAATTTGTGGTATTTGAATACTTTGCACTAATTGTTCCGTAAAGAAAACAAAACTTAATAATAGGAGTGGTAAAAGTAGGGACCTGGCAATACAGTAATAAAAATAGTGCTGACGTTCTCGGAGAGGAAAGTAATATTCAATTAAAGTGATATACTCGGATGCAGAAGTTTTATAATGGGTATTAGCCCTCTAGCTAGTAAAAGTAGATATTTTTGGAGATTCTAACCTTCAGTCGTGTGGATGTCACTTTCGGACCTAGAGCTTTGCTAATGTGATATTGTGTTACTTTAAAATTATGCAAACTAAATTTTGGTCGTTAATATACGCCAATGTTCTTTCTAAAACCAGCATCTAGTAAGGTGACAATTACTTTTTATATCATACGTGGCTAGACTTTCGTATGTGAATAGAGGAATGCCATATTCAAATTTACATGATGCAACTTTCCAAATTTTTCATGCCTGTCTTCCTTGTGTGTGTGTTTTCGAATTATAATTCATTAGCATGCGTGCTCAAGAGAATCAAAGTCAAGTAGAGTTTCAATTATATTATAGCTATTTTTTTTTATTTATTTATTTTCGCAGAACAATTGTGTGTAATTTTTAAGTTTCTTCACGGTATCACACAAAACCTTCCGATTTGTTGACGTGCAGTTTTTTCCTATTATTATGTTACGGTCATTAACTGATTACCAGAGAAGTCTCTTAGGATAAGCAGTAGATCCAGAATGCATGTCAGTAATTTCTGAAATTAATGTGTCAAACATGAGGGTGATGATTACACACACACACACACAAAGTTTATATGAGAGTAAAAAATACATTTGTACAGTTTCTTAAGGGTAATACATAAATTCGTTAGTAGAAAAATTGAAAAGAGTCATATATATATTTAACAGCTCACTCCCGAATTTAAAAAATACGATGTTAGAAATCAAGCTACACGTGTTTCGAGTTTCGCTATTTCGCCGTTACCTTGATACTCTGAAATATAATTACATTTTTCTCAACTACTGTTTAGTTTGTAAACGTTTTGATGCCCAGTTTTCGATTTACATGATAACTATTAATGATTGTGTACAGATCTCTATGTTATATGCATACATACATATGAAACTTAAATAATCGAACTCCCTCGTGGCTATATCATTACCGTACGTGGGTTGAGTGGGTTGAATTTCCGGTGGAAACCAATGTAGTTTGGGTTTCATTTTAAGTTGTAGGTTCACGTCTCTTCTATCCTTGGTACTGAAAAGGGTCACTAAATTCCAAAATAAGCATCAACTAATGCATTATTATAAGCTAGCTTTACGCTTTGAGGGGTTGAAATTCATTTATGATTGGCACCTGTAGGTTGGAAGATTTAACCATATGTTTATTTATTTATTTTGAGCAGTGTCTCACTAAGCAATTTAATTCGTTGAAGATAAGTATGTTAAACTGACCTAATGAATCTCAGAAAAATAACAGCTACAGGAATCTCATCAGGCTTCTTGTAACATACGATAGTTGGTGTTGCTGCGAGATGTTTATTTTATTTTTTTCCCTCTTTAGTTCACCATCGTAATTCTACCATTATCTCACAACATTATGCTCACGTTAAATCCTTGGCAACGACTATTGCACATATTTTTTAGTTTTTCGTGAAGCAAATTAGGAAAAATAATGTATATTTTCGTTGCTTTCCGCACTTCAGTTTTGTAGCCTGTATGTATTCACTCCGACCAGGAACAGCAATCACCACTACGATTTCCGTCAACTTCATTACTGGAAGAACCTATTTCGTCCGGCTACACCATTTGGACTATTTTAGCTTGGAAACCTTCTTGTAGTAAATTAACGTCCACTTAGCTCTTTATAAAGGTGGTATCAATTGAAGTGGTGTTCTACATTAGTAAGCGAAACCTTTTAAGGACAGAAAGTTGTAGCTATATGGACCCCAGTTACAGTACATTTCTAATAAGCAGTTTATGATTAGATGGCATTGTTCCGCTCCCGATTATTCTTGACCCATCTAAGCCTATAAGAGATTTCCTTCTGGGTAATGAATTTCCCACCTTGACCATAATGTTCTAGTTGTTTTCGTAGGCTTTAATTTTAAATACTTTCTTTTGTAGGTAATTCGTAACTCGTTTTATATCCATTATTAATGACCTAATCAATTTTTATGCTACTAGGTGTGTATTAGGTTTTTTTTCTTTATGTTTCTGATAATATTTGACCTTTCTCGTGTTATCGTGGTATTTGACCTCCTGATAACATTTGTATAATGATGATAACTTCTGTATACTTACTTATTAATTGATTTAACGACAGTTGCATATATATATAATCTCACATCGCTTATTGATAGCAGTTACGTAACTGAAGTGGTTTCCTACTCTTAAGCACATATTACGTAATTTACTCGCCCTGTGGGATTGGCTTTCTGTATCTTATCATGTGCCGCACCTGTAGATAAAACGTTCCGCGCAAGTCTGTTGCGAACTCGTTTGCTGGGTATTGTGTAGCGTGCACTTCTGAAGCTTATGTGTACTTTGTAATACCGGAAAGATGGCACCAAATCCAAAAGTTCCTAACGTTAAGTTAAATAATGGGAGATTGTTTCCCATCTTGGGATTTGGAACTTGGAAGGTAAGGGTTTAACATGAAATAGGTCATTTAAAATATATATATATATATATATATATATATATATATTTTATTTATTTTTTGCTAATATCGACAATTTGGACTACTTCGCCTCGATTTGGATAGTTTCGAAATAATTTTGAAGTAATGTAATGTCACAACTTGATTTAATACCAGGATATCTATTGGTCACGAGTGTCACGAAAGAGTCACGAAATCAGAAAACGGCCATGCAAGTCACGAAATTTAGCTTTTGGGCCACGATTTTTTTTTTTTTTTTTTTTAAACTGTACAAATGTAAGTACAGATGGGAAAATGATGTTCTATAAAACGTCAAAATTCACCACCAAAAATGTTTATGGTCGGCTTTAGACGCTACCAAATCGCAAGCAGAGTACTTTTCTATCGCATGGTTGAAAATTCGGCCTAATTCGCACCCAAATTTGCTCTTAAAAATGTTAGGAAATTTTATGATTTGGTGAGGAAAAAGGTCACGAAATTTCATTTTGGAATTTTAGTAGACACCCTGAATATCCATTCATCTTGATTTGATAATAGTTTATTATCATTTTCAACGGAGTGATAGTTTCCCCTTTATTGTCTTTTAAATACATCTGTACTATTTTGTAACTTAACCAATAATTTGTATACTTCTCGAGCGGAGAAGCGAAGTACCTCGAAACAACTTTTTTTTTTTTTTTTTTCAGTGAAGGATAGATGAATAACTTAAAACATTTTTTTATTTTTTATTCCACAATATAGAATTCTTACTTGTAATCGTAATGTTCTAATCTTGCTTGTACCTCGTCTGTGATTAAAGTGATGGAATATTATTCTGTGTCCGAGATGAGACAAAATTGTTTTTCTTTTTTTGTCATAATTTTAAAGAACCTTAATAGAGCTGATCAGTTCACGGTTATTTCGTTGTCTTGTTTTGTTTGAAAAACTGATTAGTGTGCTATCGTATCTTATATTCTTAAGCAAGTAGTTCTTACTTGAATATTTGGTAATACGTTTATCTCGAAAGGAGTCTTAACATCTTTCATGATTTACGATGTACCAGCACTTGAAAGAATTTTAGGCAAGTCTCAACGTTGAAAGAACTTATTTTCGGGACCTTAACCGTTTTCATTAAAGATGGGAAAGCCTTGGGATTGGAAAATTTTTGTAGGATCCTGTAATAAATCTTTAGGATACGATATTTATGAGAGACAGAAACTTTATACAAGTTTCTTACGCTTGTGGAATATCTTTCAGATATTTAAATTTTTATATGGGTTATTGTCTGAATGTTCTCTTGGATGTTAAGTGGATGATTTAAAGTTAACCGAGGCTGTATGAAGCGTTGGTTTTGAACCACATGAGCTTTCACCGGGAAATCAAATTTGAAGGCACGTACACTAACCATATAGCCAGGAACTCGTAAAAATTTCCTTGAAATGCTTTTGACTCTGTGTACCATGTAATATGTATTCTTGGTAAGTACTTCTTTTTTTCATGGAAATAATGAGTACAGTAAATCCGTAAGTTATTGTCTTCCATACGCTCCTCGTTACTGGCTAGTTATTTATTACGAATAAATGGGACTCCTTCAAATACGGATGCACGACAATATTTTCTACGCATTTTGCAATTCGCAGCGCCGTTTCTACAAAATATTCCACTCCTGTGTTATATAAGTTAATTGAGTTTATGACTAGGTCTCAGGATGCCAGTGGAAGTTTCATGTAGTTCGATCATATTTATGTGTATCATTACGTTTGATTAGCTAATAAATCGCAACTTCAATTAAACGGAACATTTTAAGTAAATAAGATAAATGGGCTTATATCGTGACTACACCTGACTACAGAGAAACACTTAAAGGATGACAGACGGATTTGAAAGTATTAAAGGAGTGAATTGCTTAGGGATAATAATAACAAAAAATCCTTTGGCAGTTGTCTTAAATTTCCTGTACTGTTAGGGGAGCACTAGGGTATACCACTAACTTCTTTCCGTCGGTTCGTTATGGCAACATTGATTCCATGAGACTATATTGTATTTAAGCGTATAGAATTTACTACGATATTTATGTAGAAGAGGAAGACGTGTTTTTCAATGAATATTTACAAGACTGACCAAAAGATTTGTAAAGACGTGTAAAGAAAAATAGAACAGTACACATAGTTAAATGGTACACTATTTAGTAATATATATAATGGATAGGAAAGTGATATAAAACACGTTAATGAAGTGCTATCGTCATTCAGTGAAACACTGGGCTACTACACTTTTCGGTAATTGGTTATTGCCAGTGTTCGAAGTGGAGAAAAAGCAGAGGCGGTATTTTTTATTACGATTTTTGACTTGATATACCGGCTATCTAAATGTGGAAATACAGTGAGGGTATGTTGCCTGAAAGATTGCATTTCTATTTACATAACGACTGAAGATCATTGGAGAGGAGCTCTGTAGTTCCGGGTTGGAGGTGTCATGGAGATCCTTGGATTTCCCACTAGGAACTTTCTAGAAGAAAAAAAATCCCCTTATGTTGTATTATCGAGGATTATACATGTAAATTATCAAAAACCCAGTTTTTATATTAACAGTTTCTTACAGAAAACCTTCAGGACCCTCCACTCGACTGAGGGGTATTCCAAACCCCCGGAAGATTCGCTCCTCTCAACAGACAACCCGTAATTCAGTCCATGCTCAAAACATGATATTTATATGCATTCAGGCAAGACATACACATACATAAGAAAGAAACAATTCAGCATGGCACATCAAAATATGAACTAGATGAACTTCTTTGAAGACACCTAATTTTAAAAACAAAAAGAAGGAAAAAGATAATAAAAATGTCGATGTTGTCAGGTTAGATAAGAAATAAAATCTTTTCAGTGCAAAGCTATTCGTCAATTACTTTGTATAAAAATAGATTTATTAAAGGTATTCAGCATTTACTCTCCAGTGACGGTATGTCTTGATCACTGAAAAACCAGAGGCGGTATGGCATGCCACTGCATACCGTCTCACTTCGATCACTGGTTATTGCTACTGAAAGCTTACAGTTCATTCCAGTGAAGGGCATTCGTGTATTATGCCTGAAATATCGATGAGAAATTGAAGATATTCGATAATCAGCAGAATACAAAAAGGTTAGTGCAAGTATTAATTTTGAAAATGTTTTATATGCTCAGTTTGTTGTTGAGGTTTGCCACAGTGTGCTACCCTGAAGAATTAAAACCTGATGATTTTTTCAGTTTTTGAATGATGTTAATTTATTTTTTCTTGATTAAAGATTTCTGAAGACTCCATAAGACAGTAACTTGAATTTTAGAATTCAGATCATGACCGAACACACTATTTTTAGACACTATGTTCTTGTAATTATATGGTGTATATACAAGCACAATTTACCATGACACGTAAAATATCACAAAACATTTTCCAAGTGTTAGATTTTCAGCTTAAAGTATGACCTTTTAATAACCATAAATTATAGGTTTTTGTTCTTACGTGTCAGAGTTCTATATTTTCGAGCACCGAAAAGAGAGAAGATATAGTGATTGTGATAAAAAAAAAATCGAATTTGACATTTCAACAGATTTATATATTTTGTGGCCCATGTGTACCAAAAAAAAAAAAAAAAAGTGATTTTTCGACGTCCGTGCGTCCTGATGTATACTTGCTTAGAGGCCATCCGTTCAACGTATCTCACCCATATTTTGAACTCAAGGTTATATTTGTGATTCTCCGGAGGTGTTCTTCGATTTTTTTTTCGTATCCCTGAAAATAAGAGTAGTTCACTGAAGTGTGAAAATAAGCAATTTTCTCACAAATGGCTCTATTTTGCTTATTAATTTTTAAATTCTTAACTCAATTTTCCACTGACAATCCCATACTGTGGTATGAGTCATTTCTCGGGAAATAATCGAGAAAGGCTAGTTTTCTCTTGGGTGATTTTTTCGGACATTTTTAAAAAAATACTACTCAGGCGATTTTGTTCATATTTCATAAGTATTTCATTAACAACCTGACAAAATGTCATAACTCATTTGCTGTCCCGAAAACAGTCCGCGAGGGGTAGTTTATTATTGGGGGTGAGTTTTTCAAACAATTTTCTCAAAAACTATTCAGGCGATCTTGGTCGTATTGCATTGAAGTCCTGACAATATGGCATAACTCATTTGTCCTGAAGTAGTCTACGAGGGTAGTTAATACCTGCGACGAGTTTTTTTCTGATAATTTTCTCAAACGACTCGGGCGTTTTTGAACTTATTTATCCTAAAAAAAATCTGCGAGGAATAGTGTATTTTTGAGGATGATTTTCTAAAAAATCTACGACGGTTAGTTTATTCTTGGGGGTGAGTTCTTGGCTAGACTACTTTCTCGTAAACTATTCAGGCGATTTTGTTCATAAATAAATATTTCGTTTTTATTTCTATAAATCACGTTTATGAGAATATCTTCAAGTGGTATTTTAGTCTTGGGGTAAGTTTTTTACGATTGTGTGAAATACTACTCAGGTGATTTTGCTATTTTGTAAACAAATGTTTCATTAGTAACTCTTAACATGTTGCCTGGAAGGCACGGTGGTTCAGTGGTAGAGCGCTTAGCTGTGTGCATGGGGTCTCTGGTTCAATCCCCGGCCAAGTAAGTTTGTGGTGGGCATCACCATGCTCGTTGGTTTTCTCGGGGTACTCCCGTTTCCTCCCACTTTCTTATTCCACCAATTCTATCATTCATTTGCTTTAATCATCGTCTCCCTTAGTGTAATAGGCATAATCGTGGGACGTGTTAAGCTCAAAAATTTCATTTCTAACTTATGGCTTGAGTCATGCAGAATTCTATAATTGGTAATTTACTTTTGGGGATGACTTCTCTGTGGGTGAAGTTAATGTTCTGTGGATGATTTTGTTAATATTTAACAATGAAATGTTTCATTAATAACTGCAGCACATCATGATTTAGCTTAAGGGATTGGAGCGAGAAATTTAGTGCGTAACTTTTATTTTAAATGTTTAAAACGTTAAATGTTCCATTTTTCATTTTTAAGGAGGGGAGGAGGAAAGAATGACATTTGACATAGACCTTGTGTTGGATAGTATCTAGAGACAGTTACGATACTTTATTGAGCACTTTTTCATTATCTATAAACTGTATGCACTCTAATGTGCCTTGTTCTTCCCAATTGGTTGTAGTTTGTATAAATTCGTTGTCTTGAAGCTCGTAGTATATATATAATTCTACTACTTTGCGTGGCTATTCGCGAGTGCTGCGAAAAATATTTTCGCGATGCATGCAAATAATTACTGTATGTTCTAAAACAAAACTAAATTGCATTGTAAAAATCAATATTTCCAACATTAGTGCACGTTTCGAAGTGCAACTCTACTCTGAGCAGAAGCTGCTTATTGTAAGGTGTGATCAATGGAGATTGGGAAGAGTGATTTGCGTGGTAGTGAATTACATTTATTGTTCACTGCGGAGTGAGAGTTCTAGCGAGAGAAAGGTATTGTCACTTACATAGTTGGAGGAGTTCGAACGGGGCAGAGTGATCGGTCAGCGGTAAGCGGATTTGTCGTATTGCTAAATTACTGCTCGTACAGGACACGATGCGACAACAGTGATGCGTGTGTGGAGGCAATTAACAGAAAGGGTCATACAAAGCGACGAGCAGGGGCTGGTCCACGCAATGTGACCACAGCACGGGATGACAGACACCTTGTCCGGATGATCATAACGGACCGGACAGCGGCATTTATAGGGTTGGCTCGACGTGGGAGCACTGTTACTAGTGTTGCAATGTCTGCATCAACTGTCCACGTCGTTTGCCGAAGGCTGGACTAGTGGTTCGCATACCGTTGCGACGGCTTCCCTTGGCTAGAAGCTACAAACGCAACAGCTTGATATGGGCACGCTAACACTGTTACAGGCGTGCTGAATGGCAAAAAGTGGCGTTTTCGGGCGAGTCCCGTTTTAGCTTGTTCTACAGTGATGGTTCATACGCGTACGAAACTACCGTGGTGAGCACAATCTGCCAGCTTGCTTTGTTGAGCATAATAGCCGTCAAACGTTCAGTGTGATGGTGTGTGGAGCATCATTGGTTACAGTATGCGATCGCAACTCATCCGTATTCAGGGCAGTCTGAACAGCAACCGATCTCTTGGCGAGGTTTAGAGTTCGCGATGATGCCCTCACTACACTCAACTCCACATACCATGTTTCAGCAGCACAATGTTAAAGCCACATGTAGTGAGGAATGTGGAAGCTTTGCAGAACGCCAAGTATTACTACTTTCCTGGCCTTCACAGTCGCTTGATATCTAGTACATATGATATGTCTGGTATATGATTGGGCGCAAACTTCATCACGGTCTGATACCGGCAAAAGTGGATTCTTGTGGACTCGTGTACAAACCGCATGGCAGCATAACCTCCAGGAAGAAATGCAGAATCTTTTGATTCCATGCTAAGACGTATAGACTAGAGGCGCTGATCCCAGAACGTGATGGATACCCACGATACTGATTTTGTCAAGGTCACAGGTGAGGTATAGTTCTGTAATTCTAATCATTTGTGTCTTGTCATGTACCTAATCTCGGTAAATTTCATTGTTCTAGCATAGATTTTTTGAGTGTTGCAATTTTCATAAACAACAGTGTATGTACGAAGCTGTGAAGCTTCTTTGTGTCGCGCCTAGATTAATTTGCGTTATATGGTGTTGATTGCTATTATTAGAAGCGTGTAATAGGAATTGGGTGTGTGGCAATATCAATTTGTATTCTAAATGAATAATTTCTAAAATAGGTATGATATACATATATACTGAGTACAAATGTTACAATATTTAAACCTAGAGAAATTCTGGATTTGTCAACGTATAGGGTGCCCGAGAAATCCCCGAATCCCTAGGTTTTGAATATCATAGAACAGCGTCAGTGTAGTTTTGGTTCATATATATATATATATGGGTGAATCCAAAGGGGGCCATAGCCCTCTTGGCGCCAGGGTTTGCCCAAGTGGGCCAAGCCCGGAAAAACCCAGCAGGTTTTTTCGGGTTGGACCCACCTGAAAAAACCCACCTGGGTTTTTGAGCTTTTTGTATATATATTATTGATATAACCAAGGTGATCACATTGAAAGTGATTTTTATCAGATTTTGGACTTTCTTTGGGTGAATTGAATGTTTTCCCGTTAAGGTATACAACATTCAACATAAGACCTTTATAAAGTTTTGAATGCACTGAATGAATAAAAAAAAACCTTACCTTAGCTTGAGGTAATTAAGTAACAAATTAATGTATGGATTATGCTTATAGCCTATTTGAAGGGGAAAAAAAATGCAATTTTATATTTTAGAAAATACTTTCCTTGAATAGTGTGCTCGCCAAATCGGCGACGCCGAGGGACGTTGTCCCTCATAAGTTTGACGCGTTTAAAGCCATAGATGCTGGTACTACCAGTAAACATGTAGTGCATTAGTAAAACTATTAGCATTATTACTTACCTTTGATGGTAACACACGTATTCTTCAGTAAAATTTAGTTTTCCACCAACTGTTTAGTGCAGACTCTTCAAATAAGCATTCTGTAGTATCAATACCAACAAAAGCGTAAAAATTCGTCAAATTTAAGAAACTCGAAGCTCAGAGTTCCGAACTTCCGTACTAGTGGAAGTTTAGATGTACAGTAAAGGGAGCTGCATTTTCGAAGGAGGAAAAAAAAAAAAAAAAAACACGTCCCGGAAGATGTTCTCGGGAAATTCCTCCAATTGAACGCACAAAGCATCTTAAGCGATCATACTTTTATTGTTGAAGTATTCAGTTCCGATACTTCAACAATAAAACTATTTATTTTATGCTAGAAGATATTTAAGACATTCTGAAACATCCTAACTATATATATAAAAATACATTAGCTGACATAAATTGTTGAGTACTTCCTGTAGGGCTTCAATGATTAAATTTGACATGATGGTAGCTTTCCGGGACAAACCCACAGGAAAATTGCCAAAAGTGAATATTTTTTATTTTGAGAGAGTCTAAAGATTGGATGAAGAATTTCCCCATGTTATTTAAATGGGCTTTTTTTTTTAAAAAAAACTTATAATATCGTGTTTTAGGTACTTGGAATAAAATTTTGAAATTCGGTATGCTTGTTCGTTTTCGTAAGCGTTACGTAAGTGAAACATCAGAAATAAAAATTTCTAACCGTAGAGTGGTTTTATGGACAACTGAAAAATCTTTCCCATGTTATTTATATGGGGCGTCTTCTACACCCCAAAATGTTTAGGCCCTTCCGGCGTGATTAGAATGATGAAATTTGGCATGATTATAGCATTCCACGACTAACCGACAGGAAAATAGCCAAAAGTGAATATTTTAAATATTTTTAGGGGTCTAAAGGCTGATGAAAAAAATCCCTTGTTATTTAAATGGGCGTTTTCTTGGGATACAAAATCTTATCTTTTAAATAGTTGAAATAGGAAAAGAAATGATAGATTTGTGGGTTGAAGAGATGCGAGGCCGTAGGCCGAGCAGAGACAATGTGTGGGGGCGATGCCCCCGGGTGGATAGATTCAGGAAATATGAAGAGCAAGTTCACGAAATTCACTGTTGATGCAAGGGGCGATAGTAAGAAATGCGAGGCCTATGGCTGAGCAAACTCGGGGGTCTGGGGGCAGAGCCCCAGCTAGTCAAAAGCTAGTTTGTTTTATAAAATATGAGTTATATCTTTCTTAATGGTCTTAAATTAATTTTCTGGAAAGATCCCTCTTGCAACAAGTGCTCGGGAAATTCCCGTAATTAAACGTACAAGGTATCGAAAGTTCACTTCAACAATAAAAACAATTTATTTTACGCTGTTAAATTAATATATTTGGTGTTCATATTTGGCAAACGTCACTGGGGCTTCTGGGATGATTCAATCTGCATTTGTTCGTTCGTCTGCTTGTACCACACATACTACAGGGAATCATTTCCGGTCTTTTAAGTGTAAATTTTCAGAGTACAAACACGAGACATACTAAATTTATTTTGATAGATATATGTATAGATTTTGGCTGCATACCAACGTAAAATTTCAAAATGGTGACAATTTATTTTTTTCAAAATAGCGGGTATGCCCGCTATAAAGCGCAATTTTCGGTCTTTTAGGTCGAAAGTTTTAGAGTAGAAACACGAGATACTCTAAATTAGCTGTATATATTTTGGCGATGATCCAACGTAAAATTTCAAAATGGCGGCCATTTTTTCAAAGCAGCAGTGAATAGAAAATAGTTGCAAGTTGTGACAATGATAATCTTGAAATATAAATCACATTTTAACACTTTTACCCCAAAGATGTTGAAATATTTTGATAAAACCCGAAAAAACCCATATGGGCCCAGGTAGGTTAGACTTTTTCAGAAAAACCCAGGTTTTTTCAAACCCTGCTTAACGCTCAGGTATACACTGGATAAAATGGACTTCAAACCTGTTTTACACTGGATAAAGCGGCAAACTATGGTTTATTTCCTCCCTTGATCATATCCTGGATCCGCCACTATATATATATATATATATAATGTAGGGTGGACGATTTATCTGGAATATCCGTGATAACGGAGAAACCAAAAGAGGGAGAAAAGCGAAACTTTGCACGAAGCAACTATAAGGAGGGGGACATCGTTTACGAATTAACCGCCACCACCACCCAGTGAACAGTGTTGCCATCCCAATATAAAGTTACATTTTTTCAAATGGCACTACGTCAGATTATTACCTATTTCAAATCAACATGTCAAACAAAAACTTAAAATACCACATTTATTATTCAGTGTTGCAAACTAAGAATGTAATATTATCACAAACTACCAAAGTTTGGAAGCTTCTATCACACATACAGCACAACGGAGATAAACAAGACAGTGCACATTGGAAGTACTTTAGCGTTAGATACTATGGTCATGATGTGACTTCTTTTGAATGAATAGCACGAAGTTGCAAGGGATTGAAAAATTATTTTTTTTTCGAAAACATGCTTAAGTAAGTATTATATGTAATTACCTGTGTGGTAGCAATTGGCAAACTAATCATTTTGTCGTTTACAGCACTTCTATATCTCAAACCGCTCCGAAGATATGATAAACATCGATGAAGTTCGTAACACTGCTGAAAATGGCGTATTTCTGGAAAATATTAAATGATTGTTGTTTTCCTGCTCATTTATAGCATTGAAGGAATAACTTTTAATAGCTGTAATTTTACAAGTTCTCGCAATAACATGGTTTAAGCAGTGTTGCAAACTTCAATTTATCATATATCCGAAACGATTTGAGATATCGAAGTGCTGTAAATTGCTAATTAATTTACGCATCAATTGCAAACCACTGAGGAACTAGATATGATACTTATCTAAGCATTTTTTTTTTCGAAATAAAGCCTTTCAAAAAAAAAAAAAAATCAAGCCCTTGTAACTTCGTTGCTTCATTCAAAACAAGTCATACCCTGAAATTAGTATCCAACGCTAAGGTACTTCCGATGTGGATTGTCTTGTCCATTTCCGTTGTGCTGTATTGGTTATAAAGGCTTCCAAACTTTGGATGTTTGTGATACTATTGCATTCTTAGTTTGCAACACTGAATAATAAAGCGGTATTTTAAGTTTTTGTTTGACATGTTGATTTGAAATATGTAATTATCTGACGTAGTGCCATTTGAATAAATGTAACTTTATATTGGGATGGCAACGCTGTTCACCGGGTGTTGTTGTTTAGTACGTAAGACGATGTCCCCCTCCTTATAGTTGTTTAGTGCAAAGTTTTGCTTTTCTCCCTCATTTGGTTTCTCCGTTATTACGGATGTTCTAGATAAATTGTCCACCCTGTATATGTGCTCCATCGCATTGTACACACAGATGTTTGCGTATTCATGTCCTCCGTGACATGTTGCGAAGCGATGAGAATCTAGTTTTACGTTCCTCAGTTACGGTATGTCCTTTAGGATAGAAACGAATGATTAATGAAGGTGAATGATGATGAAGTGGTAGAATGGTAATGTGGAAGGAAGCATAACCCTCGGACATGATATTGTCCACTTAAGACAGTCGGGGATCGAACCAGAGACCCCTTGCACCAGAAATCAGTGTTCTACTGATCAATATAAATTTCAAGTTCTTATCTGAATTTTGTGTGTAAAGTATTGCAGGCAGATGGCAGAAGTACGGGTAAAGCTTGCTTATTTGTGTGGTTTTAACGTGCCTTCGGAACGTCGAGGCTATATGAAATTTAGACCTACTACCTGAACCGTATACACTTCACTGAGAATGGAATCGATTGTCTCGCACCGAAGAAATTAATAGATATGAAGTTGGGTACTAATGTTATTAGAAGTTTTTAATGTTTTTTTTTTTTTTTTAATTAGAGACAATTTAATGGATTTTTTTTTATGATACCTTAATCTGCTTAGGGTCGAGAGCAAATAAATATTTCGGGAACTTGCAACGCTACTGGTGAAACTGTTTTGTTTATGCTGAGATCTGCAAGCTCTGCAGCATCGGGTTTCGCACACTTGTATTTTGCGTTGCGGAAGTAAGATGCTTTGAATATCATGCGGATCACGTCCTTGAAGTGGATACGAGTTCCAATTGCGCAGGATGTGCTCTGTCAAGGCCGTCTGTTGTCTGTGTTGGCTTCTTGCATATAGCTGCGTGTTTTCCATATTAGAATAAAACGTTATTTTCTTCCTTTTCTTGTATCTATTTTGAGGAACAAAATTTGAAGGTAGAAATTGAATTATATCAGTATTTGATTTAATCGTTTCAATCGTTTGTGCAATAAGTTTTCATTTCGAGAATTGTTTAGCTTTTGGAGTCAGTCAACCGGGAGTGAAATTAGTGATGGGAGTATTTGTGGTTCGAGTTCCTTAGTCTGTCTGATACTTCAGTACTAGATGGAAACGTTAAACTGCAACCGATGAACTTCAGTCATTTCTTAATTGTCTGATAAAACAGGCTTTCAGAGCACATGGTGACAATGAAATTTTAATAGTTTTTTCATATAAAAAGGGGGAAAAAAAACTTAAATACAAATTACTATAACTTTTTAATTTACGGAGTTACCTCCCTCTCCTCCGAAATGGCATACAATTTTGATTATTCGGCCGTTCTGCTTTAAGAAAAATATTGTAGTACTAAAGATGTGCTGTAAGCCTTGTGAGGCTGTTTTCCCTCTTCGCAGTAAAAACGACGATTTTGACGAGTTGGACTTCCAAATTTAAGAAAAGTACGCTGTTGTATATACAGGAACGGCGTATTGTGAATGTTAAATTCTATTTTTCCTATATAATTTCCTAGAATGTGCTAGAACAATAATTAAGGGATTCGGATTCCATGTTAATCAGTAGGTCCACGTCTCATATAGGCTCGCTGCTGAAAGGGACGCTAAACTCAGAATCAACTCAACGTGCCCTGTCCATTTTTTTTTCAAGTTCAGGTTAAGCAGGCGCAGAGCTTAGGACTATGTTCTGTGTTCTAATGGATTCTTGCAAACATTCACGATATCTATATCACTGTACAGTACCAAGTCGTAGTGAATTAGGAACATTGAAGGTATGATTACTATATAATTATCGCTTTACGTCTCACCTTTAGGCTAGCCATATATTGACCAGAGGAGAGGACAGCAGGACCGAAGTTCAGTACTATGAGCAATGCAACAAAACCTCGTACTGCATATTCACGTGACCACGTGCTAGATAAAGGCGTATCCAACGTTGTGGCTGAAATGCATAGTCAGTCCTTTCGACTTTTACTTCAACATCATCTGATTCCGCTTGGCTGAACTTCCTCTGGTCAATATAGGCCGGTCTTAGACCATACTTACAAACGGACCAACTACATTCGATATTCAATAAAAACTTGGGCATCTCCCTAGGTTTTTTTTTTTTTTTTAATCAGCGGAGAGCCTCTCTCCAAACATTGAATTCTCTCCCCTTGTCGTTCCCACGTTCTTTATTTAAATGTTCTACACGGAAATCGTAAGAAAGTCCGCCACTTGTGTTGAAACTCTGATTTTACTTTACATTGTAAACCAACACCGACATTGCGAACAACTAGACCAAGGGCATAAAATGGTGTCGACCAATAGCCTGAGGTCTTAATTCAAGCTTACATCTATTATTGATCTCATTGTCATACGGAGCAAAAAAAGAATGCACAATAACGTATAACATTTATGACAATGTCAAATTTGTTACTTGGGGCTGTAGCCTCACCTCTGATGCAGGTGTGGCTCCCTGTGAACCTAGCTCTCGTTAAGTAAGTTTTGTGTGGGACAAACACTTGTGCGTAGGTTTTCTGAGGGTAGCTCCGTTTCCTCCCACTTTTGTATTCCACCATTATCGTCCATGTTATCACCGATTTCCCTAGCCTCGACGATACAGTATCACGGGACGTTAAATTTTTAAAAAGAACGTATTCATTTTCTGAATCTTTTATGACACATTACTTATGTATAGGTAGGACCATTTATTTTGAAACTATCTTGTAAATTCAAAAAGTGAATGATGAAAGACGTGGTGGAATGAAAATGTGGGGGAAACTGGAGAAAATCCACAAACATTATGTTGCCTACTACAAACTCACATAGCTTGGGATCGAACCAGGGACTACTCACACCAGAGGGGAGCGCTCTAACACTGAGCCACTCACTTACCTGACGTTTTGATTAAATGAATTGGGACATAATATTGGGATGATAATTTGAACTAACTCGAATGTGTAATGAGCTCCCTCGTCGCTAAGCGGTTAGCGTACGCCCCTGGCGTGGGAGACCCGGGTTCGATTCCGGCGGGACCTCATGTGGTTCGGACTCCACGTTAATCAGTAGGTCCACGTCTCATATAGCCTCGCTGTTGAAAGGGACGCTAAACTAAAATCAACTCAACTCGAATGTGTAATGATGATTGTATACATTTTTCTACGAAATGCAGTAGTTCTACTTATGCTAGAATGTATATAAATAAATATTTTGGGGTACTGTGCATTGCAATACTTCATGTTTTTGTAATGAAATCGAGAAGAATTGCAATGATGGCCAATCCAGCAGTGAAAGCTGGTTTTTGTCTCTTTGACTAGAAGGTGAATAATATGCTGTCTGACAAACATTTGTTCCGTCAGGTGGTAATCAGCCGGGATTTATAATAACTCTTTATACAGTGATTCGTTTGGCTTGTATTCACTATTTATATTCCCAGCTATTTGTTATTTACGAAGCGTCACCTGACTCCATCATATGAACGTCATTGTCGAAGTGTAATATCAAGGTTAAATGCAACTTTTTATAGATTGGAAATACCACACACATGTCGTCATACCGTCATGTTCTTAATGTAAGGCATTTATAATCTTATCCTGTGAATGTTGTATTGTGAGATAGCACATACTTGAGCAGATAAGCCGTACAATATGTGAATGATTGTTCTCGCATTTTCATTTTACGTAATGCTAAGGTGAAAAATTCTTTTAATTTACTGGTTTTGCTCTCCAACAGATCTTCCGTTATATCGCCAACTTCTGTGTTTGTTCAATCATAGATTAGTATTTGTCTCTACGATAAAATGAATATAGAAAAACACAATGAATTTTCGTGTAATGCCAATTTCTGTTAAGATACCCTAAATGAACAGATTTATCGTTATAATAAAGTTTACTGGAAAAGTACACAAATGTACAGTAGCATTTTAAGACATTTCTAGTGCAAAACTCACGTTCTTTTCTATCCAGCATGTCGCCGTGATATTGTTTATCAAAGATTTAATGAGCGGCTATAAGTCTCCACTCTTACCAGCTCTAGTTATTGTTTCCTTGTTTACGGTGTTTCATTCAAGTATGCAGAATTTATTACTCTTGGAATATATATTCTTGGAATTATATATATAGTGTCTCAATAGTCCTGCCCCCGCCAAGTGAACTTTGTGGTGGACAAACACCGTGTGCGTGGGTTTTCTCGGGGTTCTCCCATTCATCCCACTTTCTTCATTCCGCCATTTCATTCATCACTCATCATCACCGTCTCCTTTAGCCTAACCGGCATAACCGTGGGACGTAAAACTCAAAGATTGTCTCAAAAGTCCCCTGATGTATGGTATCTGTTATCAAAGTTACAACAAAATGTGAGGGGGGAGACCGTCTTCAAATAAGTTTTCAATCTAAAGTGAAGGATTTTTTTTTTAATCAGACGAGCCGTTTGTGCTTTACATTCTTTATACGCGCAATGTTAACTGAAAACAACGTCGCCATTAACCTGGATCCACAACATAAAGTAGATGGGAGCTGGCCATCGACACGTTAGTGTAAAAGACAGTCACTTCATTCACTTATGTTGTGGATTTGTTGCTAAAATCTTTCGTGTTCCCAGCCGTAAAATCACCACCAATGATGTTATTTATGTTTCTGTGGGTTTAATGATTCATAACTTCTGTTCAATTAACAACAAACAAGCTAATGCTACAAGTTTTCTCTTTCGTGTGTTTTAGGCTTAAAAGTTCCATTGTAATCTTACAATTTATGACTTATATGCTTCTATTTCACTATAAATCAGCTGTTCTTTAGACTTACGATGGTCCCACGCCGTATTAATAAGGTAAATTCAATTTTCTGCAGAGGGTTCCTATTATTTTGATACCTGCATGTATGGATGGTTATCAAAATAATGGAAATGCTTTACGAGACGTAATATTTATGTGTTAACCTGAACGTTTGTGCAGTGCGATTAGCTCGTGTCAATGCTACATTGCGTAATGAGTAGTATGTGAGGCGGTGTAGTACAGGTTATGTGTAGTAGACCAGACATTTGTGGTGCATAATGGGTGAGGGGATTATATTTTCAAAGAGGGCAAATTTTAGGTATGCAGTTAGTGGGAGCTAGTGTACCCGCGACTACAATTATGTTACTATTTCGATAGTAAGAGTCCGAGGTAATGACAGAACACAGAACTGGTGGTAAGACATCATCAGAATTCGAGGAGACTTAAATAGCATCAACATCCACGGTACGTTTGCTATTTCTAAGCGTCTAATCACCGTCACCAGGACATTGGTGTCGAGAACATACAATGTGAACTGTCGGTGATTGGAGAAGATTATTATGGTGCAACGAGTCAATTTTCTACTGTATTCCAACATGTCGGGTTTGTATTTTAGACACCCTAAGAGGAGTTTTTTTATAATTGCCTACTTCAACTGTTAATAAACGAAGCCACGGGTCAGAACTGGCATGGACCGCAATTTTCATGATACGTTTCGTTGGTCTTATTATTGCTCTCATTGCTGCTGGTGATCATGTTGACACTATATGAACCAGTTTATGGACAACGAAATAAATACTGAATAATGAAAATGATAAATTACAATCTCCAGGAAATTACTTTCTTTATACTAACCCGAGATGTACTTGAACCTAAACCCACAAAGTGGGGGTGGTGTATATATTTCCTGAAAGCTTGGCTCATGGCAAGATCAAAGCCATTTACCAAAATTGGGGAGGTATCATGCATTCCGCTTGGGAGCAGCACTTTACTCATTTAAAAAAAAAAAAAATCTTTAAGCGTGTCCATAAAGTCCGTTGCGATCCCGCAAAATCTGAAACGGTGAGACATATGAAAACAGAAAAACATCTTTCAGGGTGTCTATCGGTCACGAAAGTCATGAAATCAGAAAACTATAAAACGTCAAAATTCACCACCAAAAATGTCTATGGTCGGCTTTAGACGCTACCAATCGCAAGCAAAACACCCTTCCATCGCGTGCATGAGAATTCGGCCCAAGTCGCATCCAAATTCGCTCTTGAGAATGTTACTAAATTTAATGGTTTGGTGAAGAAAATGTCCGAAATTTCATTTTGGAATTTTAGTAGATACCCTGTCATTCATCATTTCAAAAGTACAACATATCAAAGTAAAATAAATTGTCACAGACCGGGTCCAACTCAAACTTTTTAAATGGAAAGAGGGATCAACTTGCATATCGTATGAAAGTTGGTGTTAAATGAATGAAGATAAATAAAGTCACTTCGATAAGCCTGTGCAAAATACTTGTGTGTCAAAATTTTTGTTTTTACATCTATCCCACCGTTTCAAATTCATACGAGTGGTCATAAGAGACTTTGCAATGATATTTTGACTCACCACTATTTTGCACAGGCTTATCGTACAGAGTCGAGACTTATCTTTTTTTTTCTCCATTTAACACCAACTTTCATACGATATGCAAGTTGACCCCCCCCCCCCTTTCCATTTAAAAATTTTGAGTTGGACCCCGTCTGGGGCCCTGGGACAATTTATTTTAACTTTGATATGTTGTACTTTTGAAATGATGAAAGACATGTTTTTCTGTTTTCATATCTGTCTCACCGTTTCAGATTTTTCGGGGTTGCAACGGACTTTATGGACATGCTTAAATTTTAATAAAAATGAGTAAAATGCTGCCCCACGCGGAATGCACGAGATCTCCCCAATTTTGATAACCAGTTTTGATCTTACGTTGACCCAAGCTCTCAGGAAAAATTAACAGCACCCCTACTTTGTGGGTTCAGGTTGAAGTACATCCCTAGTAAGTTTCCAGTTACGCACAAACTGGTAGTTTTAAGCTAACCTTGAATTCAGTGTGAATAAAGTTTAGTGCCTCATTTAAATATGTGTATGTAGAACACTATTATTATTATTTATTCATTCATTTTTTTTTTCGTTGCTCGTCTTAAGACCTATTTTATTATATCCTTTTTGCAAATTTCCGTAAAGCTAACCAGCAAACTAAAACGTGTAATCACGTTTCGCGCAGTCAGATGATTTTTTTTTATCACCGTGTGTAAACTGATATATTATGTTTTTTATCAGTTGCTTAGTAATAGCTTTTTTAAACATTACCTCACGTTCATAAAGATAAGTTGAATAAATAACTTTTTCCTTGCTAAAAAAGTAATCGAGAAGTTTTAAAGAAGTATCGATAGTTAGCAATGTATGTATGTAGAAGGAATCTTGATTCTTTACGAGGTACTACTATTGCTTTTTGTAAATGTATTAGCTCTAGAAATTCATCCCCTGTTCTTGTGTTGAAGTCTAATATCAAGTTAACTAGAACCTGTCCCCCCCCCAAAAAAAAAAAAAAAAAACTAGTTCTACGTCTCTAGATTATGCCTTTTAGGTCAAAGGAAAGGGATGATTGAGACAATTGGTGGAATGAATACTGTGGATGAAAACGAGAGAAGAAAATTCATGGACAATGTTATGTAATACACTCTGTCATGGACTGGGATCGAACCAGCTACCTCGTACACCAGAGGTAAGAGATCTACCATTGAGCCAACGTGCCCCCTTGTCACTTGTCAGTGTTCATGTAAGAACACTAGAGGCGTATGAATGTTGTAGCCTATTATATCCCATACCTTGCTGCCTAAGATTGGTCCTCTGGCGCTGCTGTTATTCTGGAAATAGCGCCTCCAACATTCATCATCAGGAGCAGAGTCGACTAAATACAATGACTTTCATTCATCCCTTCAGTTGCTTACTTCGCGATACCATTAAGCTCGTTACATGGTCATCCGGAGCTCCGCGCTACGCGTCTCGTGATTACATACAAGATTATTCTCAGTCAGTGTTGTGAGTCAACATGAGAAGATCGAGACGTCGCGACAAGTTTTTGTAATTGCATTTTAAGTTTGATTTGATAAGACTATCAAAAATTCGAATGAATTACTTTCTTCTCGTTTCATGCCTGCACAAATGTCAGTTTTTTTTTTTAATTAATTTATTTATTTTATTCGTCCCATAAGCATGGTGTTAATTCAGTCTCCGTAACAAGTCTTTCTGGATCAATCTGCGTTTTGGTTTTGTTACTGTGCACCTTGCTTTTTAAATTTTAACACTCAAATGCTCAGGATTTTCAACTACCTTAAACACCAACGGGTGGACAATTTTTCCTCAGTCCTTTTATGATTTTGTCGTTAGATAAACGTTGAAAATAGGTCATAATTAATTTGTGTAATGTCTATTGCCTTTCTCTCTCTCACTACCTTTGGCGGCTAGGAGTTAACTTGGGCGATAAGAAGGCTCGGAGCCACAGAGTAAGATATAATTTTAGTTAAATTTTGGTAAATGTTATATATATTCAAGTTTACAAACCAAACTTCCACATACGTAGCAGGAATTTGGTTTCGTTCTTTTCACATCGATTTGATATCCGATACAGTTTGCACTTTTAAACTTCCTGTCTTTTAATAGCGTGAGAGATGTTCTTGTTTGTCCTTATGTAATCAACATTAAAGTCTTCAGTCAACTTCTGAATAAACGTTTCCCCCCTCTCTCTCTCTCGATATGTTTGGCATTATTACAGATATTTAGAGGATAGTTGCGTTGCTGCTATTAACTACTCTGTTTTTGAGACAATGGACTAGGTAAGTGAACAGAGAGTCTTGCGGAGATATGCATTACTGGATTTATACGATCCTAGTTTGGTCAAAGCTTGAGAGGTTTCAATGAACTTACACTAGATCTCAATATACTGTATAATAGGTGCCGGTACCTGTCATCTAGAAACTGGAACTGTACTGCTTTGTCATATTTCTAACGTTCACAACCAATTTGGTGCACAGTATTGTGCTGGGAAATCCTGAACAAGCTATGAACTTCCATATTGGGCTCCAAGACTCAATAACCATACTCACTTCCTATTGTATCCGCAACACGGTGTTATCATCGCATATGCAGCGCTCTACCAGTAACACACACCAATACTGTTTCTACCTCATTTCTTTCTGGCTGTTCATTTTTAATTTTCTACCAGTATATTTAATATTCCAGTTGAACCTGATGTTTGAATGTACACTGGTCTATCTACGCGTTGCATTCACAAAACTATAATGGTACGATTTATATAATAATGCAACTTCTTAATGTATAATACAAAATTCAATATAACCTATATATTCGGGTTTCGAATTTGAAATATTTTACCTAGCCTATCTTGTAGCAGCGGAAATCTGTAAGTAATAAATTTCGAGTTATTCCCTTAAATAAACAAGTCGTCTTTTAGTATGTATGAGGGAGCTGCATCTCCCAAGTCAGATTTTAGGGTGTTTTTTAAATGTTCCTAGTATAAAGTAAGCGGAATCTAGCTTTGCGTTTAAGTTTTCAGGTATCGATTGACAAACAGAAGGAAATAAGATTTCTACAAATACGATGTAATATTCATGAGTGTACATTTTAACTCGCAAGGATAATAAACATTTGACTGAAGTCGAGATATGGTTCAAAACTCTTCGCAGGGAAACCAATTAGGTACATAATAAACTATGCAAGAACATTGTAGATTGCGTCATATTAACGGTGCAAAGTTATGGTACGCATATAGCCTTGACATTCCTTTAGTCAGATGACTGGTCTCCAGCTAACCAAACTACGTTTTACGAATGCGGAAGGAAGTTACACATACAGTATATATTTAAAATACGGTAAATATATACGTACGGTATATATTTAAAATACGTATGGTTTATTTTCAAACCTATTGTCGTCTAAATTAGACAAATAAACATATTGTTTTACATTAACACCGTAATTATGTTATTTATTAATACAAACTTACTGGAAATTATGATCTGTATTTGTCACATCTTTTACTGTGTTCAAGAATGGATACAGAATCTGGTCAGTCCACTTTGTTAAGATGATAGTCCTCAATTCATCTGGTGTTTGCCTATGAAAATGAAAGCAACATGTGAAGAATTTTATTCGGAGTGCAGCCTAACATACTAAGTACTCTATCATACGCATTTTTTTTTTTTTTAAATTAAAGAAATCAATGATGGAATATATACCTACATAAGTAAAAATGTAGAATGTATACAGAAATGAATACCCGAGCGTAGCGATTAAACAGTAGATAGCTAAGATACTTTTCGTTAGCTTCGTTAAGTGTCGTGCCAATTGCGATACTGTTAATTCCGTGGATTTCCACGAGTTATGCTAAATGAATGTAGCATGTAATACCTAGAGCTATTAATTTTTTCGATTCTCTTAACGAAATTTGAAATTTGAGGGCCATAAATAACATTATTAGGGGCGCAAGTTGATTTCTTGCGCCACGGACACAATGCTCCTGAAATACACATAATAGAGCTATTAAACTTCGTTCTGGAAAAAAATGGTAATTTTATAGTGCATATTTTGCCAATTTTAAGTTTTTAGGTCTTTTCTTTTTTAAGTTCCGGTAATTTTTTCCTTTTTTGTCATTCTTTTAATTTTGGTGATATGCTCCAGGCTAAGGTAAACACGTTTTCTCATAAGATGACAATTTACAAGCAACATATAAAGAATCTGAACTACATATATTACGCCTTTTTTCCTATGTTATTTAACCCTTTGGAGTTCTAGTACCTACTTTTAGGTACTAAAGTAGTGTCTTCATTATTCGATTAAAAAGAACGAATAAACCTTTTTACTTCGTGTTTTTTTGGCTAGAGGCATTGTAGAAGACGTTACGTATGTTTCACGCCGTCCTGCTTCGAGACAGGAGGTGATGACGCCATAACTTTAAAAAAAATGTTATTTTCATTATTATTATTATTATTATTATTATTATTTTGGCGGGCTTATTTTGCACAAACATTGAGTCCACCGAGTAGTATTTATCAGATTTTTTCAGGTTTCTGCGTTAACACAGGGGGGTCCAGAGCGGCAAAAAGTTTTTAAAAGGGATATTTTAACCAAAAAATCCCTTTCTTCGCGATTTTCCCGCCTCAGATACATGATGAAAACTTGTGAATGGTATTACCTGACCAGGATATTAGTGCGGTTTTTCGTGGAGGGCGCTAGTATAGTGTTTACATCAGTTTCTAGGTAAGCGCGGTGAGACAGGGGAACGGAGAGCGTCACTCTGCAGTGTATCCAACGATTTTCAAAAGTTGCAGTTTACATGTTATAAGTAGCCTAATCTGTTTCGCTTAATAAAGAACTCCATAAGTTATATAGTTGTTATTGAATGCAGTAATGGTTATTCCTGCAGTAATGCAGATGTATTGTGGATAATGGCATATGCATGGAAATTAACAATTTAAGAACAAGATAGCATACAAGTGAGTTTCTACCGTGTATTAAGCAGATTATATAAAAAAAATGATTACGTTTTATTTGATTTCATTATAAAGCAGTAGAAACCTGTAAAACTCAGTAATAAGATGTAATGACTAAAATATTAATTATGGGTTGGTAGCTTAGATACTTGCGCAATATCTTGTAACTGTAAGTTTAAATCAAGTTAAGGCTCGCGATGCTTGTATTTGTTTTAATGTAGGTCTATCGATTGACAACTAAATTATTTTCTTGAGTTGTAGCCAAGAAAGAATTCCGATACGTTTCCACTCGAGAACTGTGGAAGTTCTCTCCGTTGGTCTATTGGCTAGCGCATGTGTCTTTGTTGTACGTGGTTCTGTGAGAGCCCAACAATTAATTTTACAATGTTTCACTTTCATTAATCATCTGTCTCCTAGCATACAGATCATAATCATGGGACGATAAACTAAAGAAATTTCATTTCATTGTTTCGATTAATGTGAACCCTTTGGGGGAAAAGGAAGTGAAGAAGAAATTTTCCTTAATTTTTTAAAGAGCTACGGGATTGGATAGCTTGCGGGATTGCCTTGTAAAACCTGATTACAATGTATCTTTCTTTTAGGATTATAATCGTAATCCAACCTTTTGGTAAATGTGAAATAAAAGTATCGATAAAACATCAGCGTATGGGTAATGTAAGCATAAATATCATTGGTTCAATACACAATAAATTCACAACTTTTATTTATGAGTATAGAAATTCCCTTTGAACTCCCTCTGAATTTCTTTCAGACCCTAGGTCTCTTGTGACAAAGAATTAATTCTATTATCTGTTTTCATACACAATATAATTTTGAAACTTGGGAGCCTAGTGTTGTCTTTGTGTCTGTAATACGTAATCATTTGTCGATTGACTTCAGAAGACTGAGTTTAGCCCGTGAGCATAAGTTGCATATAGTTCAAACATATCAGATGTACGGTCTTGTTTAACAAATCCTGTATGCACATATGAAATTCAAAGACAAAGGTAATCAATCGTCTTTAAACAGCTGTATTTTTATTTCAAGTATAAGTACTAAAATGTGCTACGTAGATTTCCGGCCAATTGTTTCATCGCCGGTATCTTTGAGCAATGAGATAGCAGTGGAAGACAAACTTCGTTCTTCTAACTTGATATTTTGAAAAACTTATGCAAGTGGTTTTGTTACTTAAATACATATCTATTCACTCTAATCAATTTCAAAATTACCATTAACTTTATAATAACATAATGAATGTAAGAGTTACCCTGAAAATGTATTTTGTATTTCTTTTTTAATATGAAATTCATTTTTTCTGAATTTCACGAGCTATAAGAAATCAATTGTCAGGCTCCCCACTTTAAATTTTAATCGCTCCCCTACCGTCTCAATGTAACATTGGGTTTATTTCTTTTAAATATTTTTTTTTTTTTCAAAATATGGTAGAAATACTGGATTTTTAAATTACCAAACCATGCTAAATAATGACAGGTTAGATATCAGAGAAAGTTATCTTTATCTACCTTTTTAATTAGGGGCGGATCCAAATCTCCTTCGGAGGCGGTTAGATTTATCAGTTTCTCTCTCACCAGTCTTTTGCAGCACATCCGAAAATGATCTCAATGCAAATTTGTTACTGAAGGTACTGTCAATCGATCTATCACATGGTCCAAATTGGTAGCAATTTCGAAGACGCCTTATCTCAAAACTACACAATAGAACTTGCTTTAAACAATGAAAGCGCAGTTGCCAAAGTATAACTTTGATTCACAAAGATGAACTTCGAGGTTTCGTTAACAGATGAATTAGGAATTCCTTACACTCTAATGCTACGAAGTTCTCAGTGTTCCTTTGTACAACACTGAGGTTAGTTTATTCGCAAGTTATTGTCATATTAATATGGAGGGTGTATGTACTTTTTTTTTTCAGTCCCATAAAATGTTCTGAAAATAACTTCCATAACTTTTGAAATTGTGTTTGTCTTAACTTGAACATATGCATGAAGTGGTTTATTATGAACAGGGCAAAAACAACTGTGATAGATTAATTACAAGTGATCCGGTTAGAAACACTGTTGTTCGTATTTTAGTTCCAAAATCGGCCACCCGCACTCGTTCGCTGGTGGACTAATACCGCTTGAAAGGCAGTTCTATTCTGAAGAGAATGATGGGTAAACTATGATCCTAGGATAAATAAGGACCTGAGATCAGGGTCTTTTGCGGTAATCTGGGGGTATTGTGGGGATTATTGATAAATATTTTTACCGCCCTTACTATTCAAGACAGAAGCTTGAAATTTATACACACATTTAGCACACCCTTAGTATTTTTCAGTCGGTTTTCAGGTCTCTGCGTTAACACAGGGAGGTCCAGAGGGGCTCAAAATTTGAAAAAAATATTTTCAGAGAAAAATCTCGATTTCTCTCAAACTTGACCACCTCAAGGACATGATAGTGAGATGTGAATAGTATCATTTGAAAGGTTGCTCCATTGTAAAAAAACGAGGTATGAAGCATGATCCTGCGATAAATAGGGATGATGCTGTAGCCGCTTGACTGAAAGTCTATAAGTTACCTGTAAAAAGCCGGAATCTATAAGAGTTAAACAATTTTGATGTACTGCAATCGTATGTAAAGTAAGTGGAAAAAATTGGAATTTTCATTAAATATTTCTAAAATTAATTTGTATGTGTCTAATATTTGTGAGAGTCCCCCTCCCCGAATATGTCTGGTTTTCACTTTTGATTTTTCATATACAATTTGTTTAATTCTAACCAATTACACGATTTACATGGCAATACTGTTTCTTTATTTTCGTAGTGACGCGCAAGACATTAAAACATATTATGCTATGCAGGCAACTAATGCATTTTACGCACATAATTTACTTTATTTGTCTTCATTTCCTTGTTTATATTTTATTTGCTTATTTTCATTGAAAATCAAACTTACATATTTCAACTGAAGAAGGTACGTCATTGTTTTCTGCTATGATACTCATCATTGGGTATGTTGTATTCTTTTAGTTACAAATTTAATCGTCATTTTTCGCAATTTTTAGGTCATGAACTTCCGCTTTCTAAACATTATTTACGGGTACAAGATTATTTATTATGATCGAAGGTGACACAGTAAAGAGGGGAGTCCTTGTAGATCACAATACGTATTTATATATGAGGCGCGTCCAGAAAGTTAATTTCCTTACGGTGATAAGCAAAGACACAGTGACTTTGAATAATCGAGCTTTGCAGTCATTATACTGGATCGGGTTTGACTACCCATCGTAGCCCGGATCTTCCTCCGAGCGATTTTCATGCCGCCTTGCGCCTCAGCAAATTCTTATCCAGTAAGATTTTGATAGTGTTGCAGACGGATGACTTATGATATCAGAACACAGAAGTTGATGACATGAGATGACAATAGTAGTATACCCATCTCTTCATCTCACTCGGCGCTGATTGGCTGAAGGTCGTCACGTGACCGGATTGTGTGGTATGTCATAGGAGTCATTGCATACTTGATTTTGGTAGAGATACTTTGACCAAACCCTAAATTTTGGGAGTGGTGAATAGGACTACTCCCTTAAATTTTGGAAATTGCCAAATTTAAAAAATTGGTACGGTAGTATAAGACCGAGGTATGTACGTACCTCTGTAAGTTTGATTGGTTCATCTCATTCCGGTTCATGGGTAAAAATTTACCAAAAATGTAAATTTCGGAGGTTTTTGACCTAATTTATTCTTGATAGGACTTTTGCATGACATGGTTATATGGATGAGTACATGGTTGAGGTCCCCTATCTTTTATAGGACAGTGAGTACCTTGATACTCTCCAAAATTTTGAAAGGAATTGTGTTGGCCCATCGCAGATTTGGGAATTGTCAGAAAGAAAATTGGTAAATGTTCCCTAGCACCCAAATACATACTTCATTAAATTTGATTGGTTCACCTTGTATCTTTCTATTTGGTCTAGGAATTAATTCGTGCGGTTGGTACGCACACATTGAAGCTGTAGTACAAACACAAAATACATAAATACCTTAAGAAAAATATTGTCCATCGCTAGCCACCACTTTCGCCCATCTGTCAGGCAATGTACGGATTCCGTGGCGAAAGAAGTCCTCATCCTTGGAAGCGATCCAGTCAGAGACCCATGTTTCGATATCTTCTGAAGAAGTAAACCGCTGTCCAATCAAATCGTTGTTCATGCAATCGAACAAGTAGTAGTCCGAAGGAGCAACGTCTGGTGAATACGGCGGGTGGGGTAAAACTTCCCATCCGACATTTTCTAAATAGGTTTTGACCGGTTTTGCGACATGTGGGCGAGCGTTATCATGTTGAACAATAAGTTTATCATGTCTGTTCTCCCATTCTGGTCGTGTTCTGGCCAGAGCTTGCTTCAAACGCATTAATTGTCGTCGATAACGTTCTCCATTCATAGTTTCACCCGGTTGCAGCAGCTCATAGTACACCACACCTTTCATATCCCATCATATGCACAGCATAACCTTTGCACAGTGAATATCTCGTTTTGGTTGTGATGGACCTGGTTCACCTGGTTTCACCCAGGCCTTTTTTCGTTTAGGGTTCTCGTAATGGATCCACTTCTCATCACCCGTAATAATTCGATGCAGAAACCCCTTTCTGCCAGGGTTTGCCCAAGTAGGCCCAGCCCGAAAAAACCCACCGGGTTTTTTCGGGTTGGACCCACCTGAAAAAACCCACCTGGGTTTTTGAGCTTTTTGTTAATATATTATTGATACAACCAAGGTGATCATATTGAAAATGATTTTTATCAGATTTTGGACTTTCCTTGGGCGAATTGAATGCTTTCACGTTAAGGTATACAACAACATTCAACACAAGACCTTTATAAAGTTCTGAATGCACTGAATGAATAAAATAATAAAAAAAAACAACCTTAGCTTGAGATAATTAAATAACAAATTAATGTATGGATTATGCTTATAGCCTATTTGAAGGAAAAAAAATGCAATTTGATACTTCAGAAAATACCTTCCGTGAATAGTGTGCTCGCCAACTTCGCGACGCAGAGGGACGTTGTCCCTCATACGTTTGACGCGTTTAAAGCCATATATGCCGGTACTACCAGTAAACATGTAGAGCATTAGTAAAACTATTAGTATTATTTCTTACCTTTGATGGTAACACAAGTATTCTTCAGTAAAATTGTTTTCCAACAACAACAGTTTAGTGCAGTTATTTGTAGGTACTCTTCAAATAAGCATTCTGTAGAATCAACACCAACAAAAGCGTAAAAATTCGTCAAATTTAAAAAACTCGATGCTCAAAGTTCCGAACTACGTACTGCTTACTATTTCAAGTGCTGAATTCGAACTTTCGTACTGGTGGAAGTTTCGATGTACAGGAACGGGAGCTGTATTTTCGAGGGAGGAGGAAAAAAGCACGTCCCGAAAGAAGTTCTCGGGAAATTCCCCCAATTGAACGCACAAAGCATCGGAACTGAATACTTCAACAATAAAACTATTTATTTTATGCTAGAAGATATTTAATTTCACTTAAGACATTCTGAAACATCCTAACTATATATAAAATTTCCTGTAGGGCTACAATGATTAAATTTGGCATGATGGTAGCTTTCCGGGACTAACCGACAGAGAAATTGCCAAAAGTGAATATTTTTAATTTTTAGGGGGTCTAAAGAGGGGATGAAAAATTTCACCGTGTTATTTAAATGGACCTTTTTTGGACCTATAATGTCATGTTTTAGATACTTAGAATTGGAATAAAAACTTGAAATTCGGTGTGCTTGTACGTTTTCTTAGCAGTACCTAAGTAAATCAGTAAAAATTTAAAAATCCAACTTTAGAGTGGTTTTATAGGGAGCTGAAAAATCTTCCCCATGTTATTTATATGGAACACCTTTTACACCCCCAAATTGTTGAGCACTTCCTGTAGGCCTACAATGGTTAAATTTGACATCATTGTAGCTTTTCGGGACAAACCCACAGGAAAATTGCCAAAAGTGAATATTTTTAATTTTGAGGGGGTCTAAAGATTGGATGAAGAATTTCCCCATGTTATTCAAATGGGCGTTTTCTTGGGATACAAAATCTTACCTTTTAAATAGTCGAAATAGGAAAAGGTATGATAGAATTGTGGGTTCAATAGATGCGAGGCCGTAGGCCGAGCGAAGACAGTGTGTGGGGGCGATACCCCCGGGTGGGCAATTCAGGAAATATGAAGAGCAGGTTCACGAAATTCACTGTTGATGCAAAGGGCAATAGATAAGAAATGTGAGGCCGTAGGCTGAGCAAACTCGGGGATCTGGGGGCAGAGCCTCCAGCTAGCCAAAAGCTAGTTTATTTTATAAAATATGAATTATATCTTTGTTAATGGTCTTAAATTAATTTTCTGGAAAGATCTCTCTTGCAACAAGTGCTCGGGAAATTCCCGTAATTGAACGCACAAGGTATCGAAAGTGAACTTCAACAATAAAAACCATTTATTTTACGCTGTTAAATTAATATATTTGGTGTTCATATTTAGCAAACGTCACTGAGGTTTCTGGGATGATTCAATCTGCATTTGTTCGTTCGTCTGCTTGCACCACACATACTACAGGGAATCACTTCCGGTCTTTTAAGTGTAAATTTTCAGAGTACAAGCACGAGACATACTAAATTTCCTGTATAGATTTTGGCGGCATACCAACGTAAAATTTCAAAATGGTGACAATTTATTTTTTTCAAAATAGCGGGTATGCACGCTACAAAGCGCAATTTTCCGTCTTTTAAGCCGAAATTTTTAGAGTAGAAGCACGAGATACTCTAAATTAGCTGTATATATTTTGGCGATGATCCAACGTAAAATTTCAAAATGGCGGCCATTTTTTTCAAAACAGCAGTGATTAGAAAATTGTTGCAAGTTGTGACAATGATAATCTTGAAATATAAATCACATTTTAACACTTTTACCCCAAAGACATTGAAATATTTTGATAAAACCCAATTAAACCCGAAAAAACCCAATAAAACCCGAAAATACCCGAAAAAACCCATATGGGCCCAGGTGGGTTGGGCTTTTTCAGAAAAACCCGGGTTTTTTCAAACCCTGCTTTCTGCTCTGTCGTTGAAGCAGCAATTCGCAAATGGTTTTTCGTCTTTCAACGTCTCTGTCTTTCAATTCATGTGGAACCCAATGTGACATCTTTTGAATCATTCCCATGGCTTTCAAGCGTTTGGAGACTGTTGTTTGATCAACGCCTAATGCTGCTGCAAGTTGTTCCTGCGTTTGACACAAATCCTGCTCGAGCAATGCTGTCAATTCTTCGTCTTGAAATTTTTTTGGCTGTCCAGCTCGCTCTTGGTCTGCCAAGCCGAAATCACCACTTCTAAACCGTGCAAACCACTTCTGACACGTTCGCTCAGCTAGAGCATGGTCACCATACACTTCCACCAAAATACGATGACTTTCAGCCGCACTTTTCTGCATGTTAAAGTAATGCAGCAGGACACCCCGCAAAAACACTTTATCAGGCACAAATTGCGCCATGTTCACTTAACTACAAACTGGTGTTGTTGACGCTTTAATCCACTGCCCTATACTACGAACGATACGCGATGACAGGGGTTTGCAACACATGTGTGGATACACGGAACTGTGGGACGCTCCGTTCGTTGCGCCATCTCTTGTCCACCCGCACGAATTAATTCCTAGACCAAATATGATAAAAAATGCCAAAACTATATTTAAGCGGGAAATTGAATTAGCATGAGGCGGCATTTTGAATATAATACCCCAAGTTCCACTAAGACTAGGTTTTATTGTAAGATTTGATCGTATGGATGAGTACACTGGTTCCTTCTTTTGAATACGGCATGGGTACCATGATACATCTTTTCGAGGTGGCCTACTCTTAAATTTTAATTGTTGTCGAAATTAAAAATTAGTAAATGGTCTCCAGAACTAAGGTGCATATACGTCCGTAAATTTGGGTGATTCGTGTTATTCCCTTCTATGGGTAAAAAATTGCCAGCATACTCAAATCTGGGAGGTTTATGATGTAGTTTGTCTTTTATGGTGTGGTTTTATCGTAATATATGATCATATTGGATGAACACAAGGTTTCATTTTCTTTCATTGGATATGAGTGCCGTGAGATAGTCTTCCGAAATTTCGCGAGGGGTACATTTGGGCCGCCGTTAAATTTAGGAATTGTCAAAAAATAAGAATTAGTAATCGTTCTTAAGAAGTTGAGAACATGTTTTAGTACATTTGGACGGCCGTATTGATTCCTTGCGTAGGTAAAGCATTATCAAATTTTAAAATTACGGAATTTTGACTTCATTTAAAATGAGAGAATCTATTATATAAATGAGCACAGGATATAGTTTGAAGATCATTGATAAAAAGTTACTTTTGATGGAATCTGGGTGGGCAACCCCTTGAGCTTGAAATCCGGTAGGTAATTATTATAGCCTACTAGCTGAACCTGCGCTCTTTACACAGCGCATCATTCATATATGAGCGTGAATCTCCTTGTTATTCCCTCACCTCTGATGCTTGGGGTCTCGGGTTCAATCCCCGCCCCCGCCAAGTGAACTTTGTGGTGGACAAACACCGTGCTCGTGGGTTTTCTCGGGGTTCTCCGTTTTCCTCCCACTTCATTCCACCATTTCACTCATCTCTCATAATCACCGTCTCCTTTAGCCTAACCGGCATAACCGTGGGACGTAAAACTCAAAGATTTCATTTAATTTTTCCTTGTTATTCCTCACATCTGTACATGTCCCTTTGCAGACAAGTGAAAGAAGTCTTGGTAAAAATCGGCAAGAGATACCGTAAAGGGGAGATTTTTTTCGATTACTTTTTCAACATCTCGTACCGTTTGCAAGATTTGAGCCTACTTCCGGTTGAAGTTTTTAATTCATGTATGAGCTGGGTTTTCTTCCTTCTTGCATGTAGTATGTAATAAGCAAATACCTAAACTAAATAACTCTATGGCCTATGGAACCTGGAGGTTCAATGCTGTGTTATCAAAAGGTCTCCACTGACTTCTATCCTTAGCCAATTGCATCCAGTTTCTACTTTGTATTCCTATCTCTGCGAGATCCATCTTAATATTGTCCTTCCATCTGCGTCTACGTCTTCCTAGTGGTCGTTTTCCGGCTGGTCTTCCAGTTAAGATTTTGAAAGCATTCTTACTTTCTTCCATCCTGGCTACATGACCTGCCCACGTGAGCCTCCTAGACTTGATGACCCTAACAATGTTGGATAAACCGTATAAATTATGTAGTTCTTCGTCATGAAGATTCCGTCATTCCCTATTTCCGTTTCTCTTGGGTCCGAATATTCGTCTCATTATCTTGTTCTCAAATATTTTCAATCTATGTTCTTCGTTCCGAGTAAGAGACCATATTTCGCAACCATACAGAACAACAGGCATGATTATCGTTTTATACATTTTAAAATAAGCTGATACATTACACATACAATCAATTATAATGTCAGTGATATATGGTGTTCATTGGGCAAAACACTCCAAACAATAAAGATTCAACTTAGACTGGAGAAATGGTTATCCTTCGTTTTTCATTATAATTTGGCCATGAAAGAAACACCTGAGAGATATGCAACCTCTATATACAATGATACGGTGTTGGAATGTATAATAAGTAGGATATGATTATTTATTTATTTATTTTTTTAAATTTCAACACTTCCAGTGCACCCGTAAAAATGTAATAAATAAATAAATAAATAAATAAATAATGGCCAAGTTTTTTTTTAAATATTAAGTTAAAACTGGACAATCTACGCAAAATTTGCAATCGATCAGTGAAAACGTCATCTTTCTAGAGCCTGTAGTTTCCGAGATGTCACTGTCGATATGATTTGCCACAAACATATAAACGCCCACAAACATAGTTTAAAAAACTCCAGAGATGGCAGCATAATTAATTTGCATTTATTTCGTAGAAGGCTTATTAAAATGCAAAGGCTTTGAACAATAATTTAAAAGGATAAACTTTGCGAAAAATATCTCTTTAAGTAATTTATTTAAAGTACACATTTTTAAAAATATCTGTCTTTGTTATAAACGTGAAATCACAAATATCCGTAAATCAAAAGTTTGAAAGCTAAAGTTATAGGTTGGAGCTCAGTCGCTCTTAATTGCTATTGTAACATTTTAATAGATAGATTGACATACATCAACGATTCCATATTTAACCTTAGGATTGTAGTTATGACAGTCATTGGTGGGACATGACAGTGATTTTCTTGATGCATTGTGATAGACTGGTTACTTTCAAATCTTCGAAAGTTTTTGTTTGAAAAAAAAAAAAATAAACACTGTTTGAAAATGGTGTTTTTTTTAAATTTTTTTAATTAAAAATTTTTGTACCCTAGTATTGTAGTTACAACTCAAAGTTGAAGGTCATTGAAGGAAAATTATTCTTGGTATAATCTGATTGACTGATTACTTTTAATTTTTGGAAAAGGCTTGAAAGTTTTTGTTATATTTTTAGTTTGCAAATTTTTCTTACCACTATTGTAAAATTTGTTTGAAAATTTCTGAACCATAGGATTGTAGTTACGACTCAATCTAAGATCAGGGACCGCTGTGGCTCAGTGGTAGAGTGTTCACATCTTGTACATGAGGTCCTTGGTTCGATCCCAGCTCGCGTCAAGTGAACTTTACGGTGGACAAACACCGTGTGCGTTGGTTTTCTCGGGGTTGTCCCGTTTCCTCCCACTTCCTTCATTTACCATCATCACTGTCTCCTTTACCGTATCCGGCATAACCGTGATTCATTTTCGTTTCAGTCTAAGATCATTGGTGAAAAAATTAGGACTTAAATCCTGATAGGTAATTAATAAAACCTTTTGATTTGTAACAACAAAAATTTTAACTTTAGTCAGAACTCGTACTGTAAGTCCATTAATGTAAAGGTGTTCTCGGTGCAGTTTGATTGCTTGAGCATTTTAAAAAGGTTTTGAAGTTTTTTTGTTTGAATATCTTTGTTTAAAATTTTTCAGGTTAAAAATTGTTGTACTTCAAAGTTTCTGAAAGTTGTTGATTGAACGTTTTAGTTCGAAAATTGTTTTACACTTGCTGAAAAGTTTCTGAAAATTTTAGTTTAGAAATTTTACCCGAAATTTTGTAGCTCACTAAAACAAAATACAAGAAAAATAGTTACTAAAGAATCATAATAGTTAAAATAAAACGATCTGGCAACACTGTATACAATAGTTTCATAATCATGATGCAGTAATGCATGTGCCGTAATTTTTGTTGTTACCTTGGAAAACTCTAATTTCAAACATGGCAGGAATAAATAATACAATCAGACCGGTAACCAATACTGAATTGTAAAGTAGCAATAATCGCAGAAAGTGAGAACGTTGGTCTTCTTTGTAGTGCACAGGAAACTCCACTGTGTTAAATATTGCTCAGATATAACAAATTTTCAGTTATTAATCTGATTCTCGGAGAACGTTAGTTCTGCAATTGTGTTTAACAAGCGTATATAGGAATAGAATGTCGCAAGTACGTCTAATAGCACAAATCAATGCATACCTTTAATATCACCAATCACTCATGTGTTAAGAAAAGTACCAGTTTTCTCCATTTAGACACTATAAGTACTAAACAGTTAAAGAAAAGGGAAAACAATTGGAGATTTCGTTTATTCAGCCAAGCATCAGTTCAATTCTGCCTCCACTGAGAGTATCTCGAACTTCCGTAATACTAATGAATACAAATGGAATTTCGTATACAAATAAGAAATTCGTTCAATTTGTTTGTTTAAAACTTACACTCAAACCAAAAATGGCGCGCCTTAAAATTTGAAACACATATACAGAGAACTGTATGTTATAAAGCAGTATTATCTATAAAGCATTCATTTTAGGTCGGGTCCTGTAATTCGGGAAATCGAAAATTGAAATACAGTCCAAATTTTGTAAGCTGCTTGTGAATATTGAAGTTGTTTTTAAATAATCTGATTAGTTGCTATCTTGAGAAACAGTGGGCTCTAAACGTCCTTCTTTGATTAATATTGAAATTCGGATTACTACTGTGAGGTATAGGCAGTTTTGGAACAATATAAGATATTTACTGCGTTAGGAATAAATAGTGACTTACACGCAAAACTACTAGTACTCTTTCGGCAAGTTATTACTAGTATAAACACTTTCCGATTTTCATAGAACTCATTATAAAATTTTCTTACAGTAATATTCTGGATTTCTCGGAAACATTTCTTTCTGTCAGTGTTTTTCTTTTTCAATTTCGTTAACGTTTATACTCATTGCTGTGGAGAAATATACCGTTCTTGACGGTGTTTTTGTATTCATTGAGACCCTTCCTGTAATCATGTCGTGTTTTCCCATTTTCATTTCCTTTCTTACAGTATATATATTTCCTTTCTTACTGTGGTTTTCTCAGGGTTCTATCATTTCCTCCCACATTCACATTCCACCAATTCACAATCATTCACTTTTGTTAATCCTTCTTTTCCCTTAATCTAAAGAGCATATTCGTGAAACGTTGGAATGCACGTTTCGCCGTGTTTTTTTGGTCTTTTAGAATTGACAGTACTAACTTTAACTTATAACAGTCACATGTATGCATAGGTCCACCTTCTTTCCAGATATTGTACGTAAGCAAACTCTAAGATGGTGTTAAGTAAAGAAACTGTTAATCCATTGACGTCTTTGGAATCAATTCTGATGGCTTACAACTAACAAGCAAGGGACTTGAGCTCGAACGGGTGAATACGCACAAAAAGGAAAGCATGTGAAATGTTAGCACCTCGGAAGCAAACAATGATGTCCGTTTTTCTGCAAGATGCTGTAAACGTCCGCGAGAGCAGGGCAAAGTGGAGCACGTACCATAATAGCAGGGCGTTAGTTCCCAAGCTCGCGTTTCATCAAACTTTGCTATGGTGCCCTCCTTGATTGTTTTTAACTGTAGTGGACGATTTCCTTTGAACGCAGCTTTGTTTTGCCGTTTTTTGCTACATATTGTAACACGCATTTAATATTATTTTTGTCTTCCGTTTCCGGTATCGTTACAGTTTATGAGTTGAATCCGCGCACATAATAATCCTCGAATATGTTCTCTAGTGTGGCACCAGTAAACTGTGATCACACTGTCGACGGTTCGTATTAGTGCTGTTGAATTTTTGTGACATTTGCGGTTTTCGGTTTTTGAGAAAACCGATTTTCTGAAAACCGAAAACCGCAAATGCGGTTTTCAAAACCGAAACCGCAAAAGCGGTTTTCAAAACCGAAACCGCAAAAGCGGTTTTCAAAACCGAAACCGCAAAAGCGGTTTTCAAAACCGAAACCGCAAAAGCGGTTTTCAAAACCGAAACCGCAAAAGCGGTTTTCAAAACCGAAACCGCAAATGCGGTTTTCCAAACTGAAACCGAAAAAGCTCTTTTCGAAAGCGAAAGCCGCCCGAAACCGTGTTTGCGGTTTTATAAGGGATTGTCCTTTTCAAAGCAGAAACAATGTTTGCTGTTTTTAATTACACCTTTTATCAATTGTGAAAGCATCTATCGATCGAGACAAATGTATTGATTTATATGTGTGTTTTAACTTTTTTTATTTGCTCCAAGACTATTATGGTAATATGTGCAGCACAGTGCGAAAGGGATAATTCGATGGTTGTACAATCAGCGGCAAAAAACCTGCAACATAATCATGTAAGTTTATTGTGAAATGACGAAGTCTTTTGCTCCAAAATAAGTGTTCACGGGAGGATGTCGAGGTTTATCCTGGCGTGATTCGTGCCACTTAGACTTTATGTTGATTCCCTATGCTGTTAGGCGTAGTATCACAATAAACTTATATTCTCATGTTGCAGGTTTTTTGCCGCGGATTGTACAAGTCACAGCTAAATTAGGGTGACAAATAATGACGTTCAATCCTTAGCTTTTTTCTTTCTTTTTTTTTTTTAGTTATTTCTTTGACGACACTTTCAATGTACCTTTCGGCTGCAGGGAAGCAAACCCGGTGGACCCCACCTGTTTTTCATATATGTTGTAAATTAGACCACCAGGAACACGAATCTGAAGGAATTTTGACATTTCGAATGTCGGAACTCGAGATATTCGAACATAAATTGACCATTGAAGCAAACTGGACCCCACCTAATTTTTATATATTTTGTAAAGTAGACCACAAGGAACACGTATCTGAAGGAATTTTGACATTCCGAATTTCGGAACTCGAGATATTTGAACATCAAGTGAAAACGGAAGCAAACTAGACCCCAACTGATTTTTATATATTTTGTAAACTAAACCACGAGAAACACGAATCTGAAGGAATTTTGACATTCCGAATTTCGGAACTCGAGATATTCGAACATAAAGTAACCAGGAAGCAAAAAGGACACTATTTGATTTTTATATATTTTGTAAACTGGACCAAAATTAGCAATTATCTGAACGAATTTTGACATTCCGATTTCCCGATCTCGAGATACTAGAACTTATACAGTAGTTTTATGTAATATGTATAAAAGTAACGAAGAAAGTTCTGTCGCTTTTTGACCTATCACTTAGAGCATAGATATGTCACCAAAGACGTACCTGGAAGATCAAAAATAGTACCCATCAGTATCAATGACCTTCTGCCAACGTTCGGGATGGGCATGGATTCCTTCGCGGTAGAACTTGGTTTGCCGTGAAGCGAAGAAGGTATCAAGTGCATTTAGCACCTCTACTACGGAGTTGAACTGGAGTCCTCTAAAGTGAGTGTCCAAGGAAAGGAACAGGTGATAACCGGACGGTATAATGTCCGGACAGTATGGCGGATGCAATAGTGTTTCCCATTCAAGGTGTAGGATGGTGTTCCGGCTCATTCTAGCTATGTGGGGCATAGCGTTGTCCCGTAAAGGGGGAACCCCTTAGCGATTGAGAAGTGTTGGCTCCAGGGTTTTGAGTTTTTCTTGAACACGGCTCAACTGCTGACAGTAGACAGTTGCATTGATGTTCTTCTCTGACCGCCCGGTAGCAGTTCCCGATGCACGATGTCGTGAGCAGTCCACCAAACACACAGGAGGACTTTCTGGAACGGGAAACAAATCATCTGGGACACATAGACCCAACTTGTAGTGCTTCCCAAATTGATGGAGGTGCTGGCGAATGGTTTCTCGACTAACATTGAATGTTAGCACCAGTTCCTCACATGTCTGTTCGGCTCAATTGCTACCTGAAGATCCTCATTTTGTACATGTGTTGGTCTTCCGGCACGTGTGGTGCGTCTTTCGTGAGTGTTCCGTCGCCGTCCTTAAACTTGCTAAACCACCCTTGCACTGTCTGCGTAATCACGACACCCTCACCAAAGCCCTGAGGTATCTTCCGCCCCGCTACAGTGGCGTTTGATCCAAGTTGAAACTCGTACAGCATACACGCCCCTATGACGCTCTGTGGAGGTTCCATATTCACTCCGTCCTTACATACGTTTACGTTGTAACTGAACTTCCACAACCATGTAGAATGTCGGATATACCCACACCAACAACTGACCTTCGCCTTATCTCCATTTGCATTAAACTCACGGTATGAGGGTCAATTTTACACAGAATTCCACAAAAAGCGACAGAACTTTCTTGGTTACCTTTATATATCTCTCAGGACATAATATGTTTCGTATAGAGAATATTGTGTTTTTTTCATATAACGTCTATATTAAACTTTAAGTTTTAATATCTCGAGTTCCGGAGGTCGGAATGTCAAAACGCCTTCAGATTCGTGTTCCTCGTGATCTAGTTTACAAAATATATAAAAATCAGGGGAGGTCCAATTTGCTTCCCTGCATCCTACTTTTCAAACGAAACAGTTTTCCAGAGTGTACATTTTGCTTCAAATTGAGTTCTGCCCTGGCTAAGAAACGTAAATTCGCTTCTATAAGAGTCTTTAAAGTTACACTTGAAATTGTCGTTCGGCATTCTTGTAGCTTGTGAAGGTATGAATAATTCAAGTATGTTTGTTACAACATCTACAAACGAATACTCATTCGTATAGAACCTCCAATACATTACATAGAAAACACATGAACTATACAAAGAAAACCATTGTGCATTAGAGCAGATCTCTTATTAGCAAATGATTCTGCACACGCGCACTGCTCAGATAGCCCAGAGCTTGAGCCTGAGCGCGAGTCCAAATTTAACTTAATCGCGATTGAGATTGTCAAAGGTGTAGCGGTTTACGTTGAATATACCATACCAACACTTTATCAAATAAGTCCTCTTAGATTTTTCTCCAATCCCAAAAAGCGGGTGGTTTTTCGTGATTAAGATATGTTTAAGCGGGGGACGAATATATAACCTGAAAATCGGGTGGTACCCGCTAAAATAGGGTAATAAGCCAACACTCAATAGAAATAAGATATATCCCTATTTAATAAAAATAGTACTGCCACTCTTTCTTTTGTTAACAAAAAGGCACCACCTCCCTTTCTTAATATAAAGAAAGAGAAAAGAAAGAAAGAAAATCTCTATCGCAACACACAATTTTATTGTTGATTTATTGCCACTGCGATAAATGTGAATGTTGTGGTTTTGCATGTGTCGACTGGCTTCTTATCGCAAGTCCCAGACACCTGCAATAGTTTATACTAGATGGAAACACCGATCATATTTTATTCTGTATCTTTTTACTTCCCAATAACGATAGCCGTGCCTCTTTGAGAGATCGCAACTTTTTTTTTTTTTATTCTGCCAATTGTAAAAGTATAGAATTTCCCTACACTTTAGGACATTTTAAGAAAAAATACCTTCTTTTCCTTCTGCAAATTTTGATCATTTTTCCCTAAGCCGCCGAGGGAAATTTCCCTCCATCTGGCAACTAAGAGCCGGTGTGGGGAAAGATTCTTTGCTGTTTTCTCGTCGTTACTTGATATTAGTGCTGTAGAATTTTTGACATTTGCGGTTTTCAAAACCGAAACCGCAAAAGCGATTTTCAAAACCGAAACCGCAAAAGCGGTTTTCAAAACCGAAACCGCAAAAGCGGTTTTGGAAACCGAAACCGCAAATGCGGTTTTCAAAACCGAAACCGCAAAAGCGGTTTTCAAAACCGACATTTCGGTTTTATGAAATTTCACTTTTTTCAAAAACCGGTTTTCGGTTTTTTCAAAAACCGATTTCGACAGCACTAATCTTCACTGTTGGAAGTAGTGTAGCGATAGACTTGAGGTGGGCAATCTCTACCACTATGTAGCGTCATCTATTGGTGCAAATTTGCACCATCTTGCAGACAAACTGACATCACCTATCACTTTAGGGGTATTAACACTATTCATACGCTTATTTCTAAGGTATTTTTTCGGTCGAAGTCACGTACTTTCCTGGACGGGCAAATACGCACAAATGTAAAAGCATGTGTAATATTAGCACCCGTGAAGCAAACAGTAATGTCCGTTTTTCTGCAGCTGGTGTAAACGTCGACAAGAGCACGTGCCATGCCGACAGGGCGTCTATAAATTCTGGCCCCAGGCCATTTTTGCGGGACGTTTGAGTGAATGGAAACATCGGCGCACATGTATCCCATTATTTTTTGGGGCACTCATGTTGAATGGAAACGTATTGGAACAGGGTCCCAGGCAGGTCCACCTCGCAATTTTCAAATGGTAATGTGGTGAAGTAGTATATCGCTTGAAAGGCATTGTGAAAAGAAACAATCTGCAACAAGTCCGAAGTCTGTATGCGCATCCTATGCAAAATGGTGATCATAAACTCTTTCATGACTACTGTGTTGACATTTTGACTGTCTATCATTTTGTACAGAGTGAGCGTAGAGACTCGGAACTTGCTTCATCTTGTTTCTTTTCAAATACCTTTTTAATGATATACTACTTGAGCCCCCTTATCATTTGAAAATTTTGGTTAGACCATGTCTGAGATCCTTCGGGTGACCCTGGGACACAACTTTTTCATTCAAAATGTGTACCTCTAAAAATAATGGGATACGTGTTCGTCTATTTTTCCATTCACCCAGGCACGTAGCCAGGATTTCGTAATAGGGGGGGTCCGTGACGAAGTACTGCGGTTGTCACCAGGGGCTCGATCATTGTAAACAATTTTACTGCAAACATATATTGGTTCGTTTAGCAAGGATTTCGTAATGGGGGGGGGGGGCATGGCATGAAATACTCTGGTTACATACCAGTGACTCGATCAGTCTAAACTATTTTACTGCTAATTACCCATATTGGTTTGTTAGGACAATAAAATGAGGATATTTTGGTATTTTAATAACGAACTATGAAGAATCTCAGTAAAAGAAAATAAACAATAGTATTGAAAAATATATAATCTTCCGAGTTTTTAAGTTGTTCTGAGAGTCTATCTGATCGAACCGGTTTATCGATCGTCATTTGTAGTCCATAGGATTAGCATTGAGCTAGATGGAATTCGGAATGCTCCGTTACAATAATATCCATTTAAACTTGACCTCCTCCCAGTTTTCTCCATACAAAGCTCCTCATAAGAAAGAGCAACGAAGCGCTTGCTGTAGCTAGCGCTGTAGCTCTATATTTTCAACGCTGATTCTTTTTTTCTCGTTTCTTTTTGTTTCATCCTTCCTTAATTTTTTACATTTCTGATTCTGAAGGGGGGGTCCGGACCCACCCCTTGGCTACGTGCCTGATTCACCGAACCCTTTTCTGCAGAAAATGGCCCGGGATCAGACAGTATAGACGCCCTGTAATTATGGCACGTGCTCTACTTTGCCCTGCTCTTGCGGACGTTTACAGCATCTTGCAGAATAACGGATATCACTGTTTGCTTCCGAGGTGTTAACATTACATATGCTTTCCTTTTTGTGCGTATTCACCCGTTCGAGCCCAAGTACTTTCCTTGTAAGAGCAATGAAAGTCCCAATAAAATATTACAGTTTTGACCTTTGAATTCCATTCTATAGTTCATGTGATCCTATAAACTACGTCAGGCACAACTCACTGCATTTACACAAGTAATTTTTTCATCACAATAACAGTTAATTTTACCTTTCTTAGATGTAAAATAGTAATATATATATATATACAGAGTGTTAATAAGCTATACTGACAAACTGTAAAATGTGATTTCTTACATGAAAATAAGAGAAAAAGTTCATATGGACCTGTGGGGAAAAGTGCATAGTTTCAGAAGTAGGGCTGTCCAAAATCGCGAAAAAGCCAAATTTCAACAGGCCCTATTTCGAATTCCAGAAACTGGATGGCGGTCCTTATCAGCGTAAAGGAAGTCACGAATACGCAATCCAAAAAAAAAAAAAAATATATATATATATATATATATATATATATATTTTTTATTAAGTTTCAGTGGGTATACAGAGTATTTCGTACAGGGGGAAATTCCCAGACATGCCATCAACCGAATTGTGAGATATGCTCTGATTTTATGATTGGTACAAAGTAGGCAAACGATAAGTATTGACAGCAGTGAACACAGAATCCTTTGGCCCGATGTCGTAAGTTTTAAGTGTCGTCAGCAGCACGGTTTCTGGTACTCGGGAAAACGCATTCTGTAATGTTTTCTTTCACGCTTATAAGTGAAGAAAACTTGAAATATATACTGTGAAGAAATACATTACAAATCCGAACTCACGAATACATGGAGCTGCCGGTTTCAGACTCTTCCGACTTCCGTCTGAAGCATTGGATGTTCATTGTTGTCAAGGCTTAGCTTCTGCCTGCTTTGAACTCTCTTTGAAATCAGGGTATATCTGAAAACTGTATTGAGAACATATCTGAGAATTACACCCTGTAGGGAATACCCTGTATAGCTATTGAAAATTAACGAAATATGCACTTTTGAATTGTGTATGCGTGGCTTCCTTTACGCTGGTAAGAACCACTATCCAAAGTTTCTGGAATACGAAATAGGGCCTGTTGAAATTGAGCTTTTTCGCAATTTTGGACAACCCTGGCTCTGAAACTATGCACTTTTCGCCATAGGTCCATATGAACTTTATCTCTTATTTTGATGTGAAAAATCACCTCTTATAGTTTGTCGGTATAGTTCATTAACACCCTGTGTGTATATATAGTTCATTAACACCCTGTATATGGTGTTTCAAAAGTCCCCTGACATAGGGTAACTATGTTATTATCAGAGTTAGAACAAAATGTAAGAGGAAAAAACATATTTAAATATGATGTTTTCAATCTAAAGTGAACGAATTTTTCAAATCGGACGAGCCGTTTGGGCTGTAAACTCTTTATATGCCCAATGTTCAATGAAAATGCAACGTTGCCATTTACCTGGTCCTACAACATAATTGAATTAAGTTATTGTTTGAAATGAGGGCTGGCCATCGACACATTAGCGTAAAAGACAGCAACTTCATTCACTTATGTTGTGGGTTCAGGTAAATGGCAACGTTTCATTTTCATTTAACATTGGGCATATAAAGAGTGTACAGCCCAAACGGCTCGTCCGATTTTGAAGTATTCCTCCACTTTAGATTGAAAACAACATTCTTGGATATGGTTTTTCCTCTTACATTTTGTTGTAACTCTGATAATAGTTACCTTGTATCAGGGCACTTTTGAGGCACCCTATAATATGAATCTTGTTTTCTGTGTGGATCAGTACATATATTAGTGTATAGCATACATTCGCACATATAACAAAAACTAAATAAATACTCTTTCTAATGTATATTTATTTTATGCAGAAAAAATGTACATTGTGATACATTTTTTAATCAGGTATAATTTCTCTCTCTCTCTCTTTGTAGTCCAAACCAGGAGAAGTGACACAAGCAGTAAAGGATGCCATCGATGCCGGTTACAGACATTTTGACTGTGCTCATGTCTATGGCAATGAGCAGGAAGTTGGAGAAGGGTTGAAGAGTAAAATTGATGCTGGAGTTGTTAGAAGAGAAGATCTGTTTATAACAAGCAAAGTAAGTAGTTCCAATTATACGGAGGGTTGATTTTTCTGATTAGATTTCTACGTAGGTCCAATCCTTTGGATATCATTGCCGTACAATTGCGGGATGTGAGAAGTGTATAAGGGTGCTGTAGATGTGGAAGCGTTTACCTTGGCAGGGTTGATTGATTTAATCACGGTTTAAATCGTATATATATATAATATTAACCCTTAAATAGTACGCGCGCTTCAAAACCCTGCGTCTCGTAAATTATGAAGCCATTTAAACTGATTTTGTAGGGTTGAGAAAAAAAAAAACAACTTCTAATGTTTGGTTTAGCTGGAGTCAAGTATTTAGGCCTCTTCTTTCCATTCTTCAAAGATTATATCAGAAGCCATTCGAGCTCTTTGCGTGCGATAATATAAACAGAATTGAAAGTGGTACAAAAGTTATTGTGGTCGTATTTCGAAAATGAAATATCTGTAGTTGGGTCTCTACATTACGAAAACGATATGTTCGTGATTTAACGGTTAAAATGTTATTTAAATAAAATTTATTTTGCTTAGAACAGAATTAAATGCGGTATTTCTGATCATTGTTGGATACTAATCGAACGTCAGTAGTATGAAACTAGCATCCTAATTCGTACTACATGATGATAGAATGTTAATAATAATGCATGTTTTTAGACTAAAGGTCATGTATGGGCCATGAATAATACCCCTACGGTGTCAAATAAATGGGCCATGGATTTTCGACAGTGTATTTAATTGAATCATTTCATATTGTACATGAGATTTGAGGAGGTGAACCCATTTACCGTTCAGTACTCAAAATTTTTACTTCAGAATTTTACTCATTGTGGTAATATATATATATATCATAGCGTTTTAACTGTAATTGAAACGTCTGCACATACGCTGACAACAAGGTGTTTCAAAAAGTAAAGTGAATTTTCGATTTACTGAAAAACGTGCAAAGATAAATATCTGAAACGTTATCATGTTTGGTACAGTCCACAGCAAAAAAAACCTGCAACATGAGCATGTAAGTTTATTGTAAAACTAAGCCTAACAGCGCAGGGAATCAACAAAACGTCTAAGTAGCTCGAATCACGCCAGGAGAAACTTCGGCGTCCTCCCCTGTACACTTATTTTGGAGCAAAAGACTTCGTCGTTTCACAAGAAACTTACATGCTCATGTTGTAGGGTTGTTGCTGCGGACTGTACATATCATACTAATATTTGATATAACAGCCATTGCGGTCCAGACATGCATTCCAATGTGACACCTAGTCGTTCATGCCCTTCACAAATATAATATTACTCCAGGTTTCCTAACTAGATAATCATAACCTGTTTTGCCTCTTCCTGTGTATTGAAACACTGCCCATGAAGATATTTTTAGGGGTCCAAACAAAGGCTAATCTGACGGAGGATGGTCAGGAATTTCCCAGTTGAAACCAATGATGTGTGTACGAATCCGTTGGACTGCATGTGGTCGTGTGTGTTATCGTGCAGTAACCCTCTCGCGTAGTGGCCCTTTTAGTTTGACATATGGCTGCTTTCAACCTGTCCATGGTTTGACAATAGGTGTCCACAGTTATGTTCCCACTCTTTGCCAGAATATACATGAATAACATCCTTACGGTCCCAAAACACAGGATGTTGGCAGATGTTGTGGTCTTAAATTTCTTGGTCGGCGGTGATAAGTGATGTTTCCATGTCAAGTTCTGGGATTTTGATTCAGGTGTCCATAGGAGTATTGGGGTTTCATCGCCCATTATGATGCGACGAAGGAATGAATTTCCTTCAGGGTCATATAGTGCGAAGTGGGTCAAGTGTTTTTGGTTCTGAGTCAGATATTTTGGCATCCATTGCGCGCACACTTTCGTAAAACCAAATTAGTCATGGACGGTACTTCTCATCGAACCATATGAAATTTGCAGTGCATCTATAATGACATGCAGCCTCACTCTTCTCTCTTCACGAATCATCACATCGACATCACACACATCCCTGTCGGTGATGGATGTTGCTGGTCTGCCACTTCTGTCATTAGCTTCCTCGTGGAGAAGCGGTTAGCGTACGCGCCTTTGGCATGAGACACCCGGCTTCGATTCCCAGTGGGAGCTCATGTGGTTTGCATTCCACGCTAATCTGTAGGTCCACGTTTGATATAACCTCGATGCTGAAAGGGACGCTAAACTGACAATCCAATTCAATCAAATCACTTTTGTCGAGATCTATGACAATTCTACCACTACTACTTGCGAATCCGTTGCACCATACATTCACTTGTTTCATCAACATAAATCTCCCTTTCTCCATAGATCACCACAAATTCTCGATGATTATCAGATAGTTTCTGTCCTTTGGCCTGTAAAAAACTAATAGCACTGCTATATCATTGCTTGTTTATCTTCATTATTTCGAATTAGAATTTAGTTTCTATTTTTTTGAATCATAAGTGTCCATTTGCCATATTTTTAGTGCCTAAACATCTAATATCTAGTTATAACGTAACTGAATGCAACGTACCTATAACGTAACGTATTTGATTGACATTTTTATGCCGGATTCAAGGTTTGCACAAGTGGGCACAGCCCGAAAAAACCCACCGGGTTTTTTCTGGTTGGACCCACCTGAAGAAATCCACTTTAAAACCCACCTGGGTTTTTGATCTTTTTGTTAGTATATTATTGGTACAATTAAGGTGACTACATTGAAAGTAATTTTTATCAAATTTTGGACTTCCTAAGGGCAAATTAGATGCTTTCGTGTTAAGGTATACAAAATTCAACATAAGACCATTATAAAATTCTGAATGCACTGATGAATTAAAAGAAAGAAAAAAAACTTGGCTTGAGATAATTACAGAACAAATTAATGTATGGACTATGCTTATAGCCTATGTGAAGTAAAACATGCAGTTTTATATTTTAGAAACCATTTTCCGTGAATAGTGCGCTCGCCGACTCTGCGACGCCGAGGGACGTTGTCCTTCATACGTTTGATGGATTTAAGGCCATAGGCACCGGTATTACCAGTAAATATGTAAATACATTAGTAAAACTATTAGTATTATTTCTTATCTTTGATGATAACATGAGTATTCTTCAGTAAAATTTGGTTTCCAACAATAGTTTAGTTCAGTCATTTGTTGCTACTCTTCAAATAAGCATTCTGTAGAATCAACACCAGTAATAGGGTAAAAATTCTGTAGGGTGTCTATCGGTCACGAATGTCACGAAAAATTCACGAAATGAGAAAACGGTCATGAAAGTCAAGAAATTTAGCTTTTGGGTCACGATATATATATATATATATATATATATATATATATATATATATATATATATATATATATATATATTTTCAAATATACGTACAAACTGGAAAATTTTGTTCTATAAAACATCAAAATTCACCACCAAAGATGTCTATGGTCGGCTTTAGACGCTACCAAATCGCATGCATGAAAGTTCGGCCTAATTCGCATCCAACTTCGCTCGTGAAAATGTTCCGAAATTTTATGGTTTGATAAAGAAAATGTCACGAAATTTCATTTTGGAATTTTAGTAGACACCCTGTTCTTGTCAAATTTAAGAAGCTTAATGCTTTGAGTTTCGAAGATTACGTAACGCTTACTATTTCAAATGCTGAATTGAACTACCGTACTAGTGGAAATTTCGATGTACAGTAAAGAAAGCTGCATTTTCGGGAAAAGAAGTGCTCGGGAAATCCGCAGTTGAACGCACGAAGCATCGGAAATGAATACTTCGAGATATAAGACTATTTATTTTACGCTGGAAGATATTTGTCATTTTGAAACATTTACTTTATAAAATATGAATTATATCTTTGTTAATAGTTTTAAAGTAATTTTCGGGAAAGAACCGTTTTGCAACAAGTGCTCGGGAAATTCCCGTAATGGAACGCTTAAAGCATTGGAAGTGAACTTCAACAATAAAACTATTTATTTTACGCTGGAAAATATTTATTTCATATAAGACATTTTGAAACATTTATTTTATAAAACATGAATTATATCTTTGTTTTAAATTAATATATTTAGTATTCATATTTGGCGAACGTCTCATCTACATTTGTTCGTTTGTCTGCCTGTACTATACACACACACTACAGGGTACAACTTTCGGTCTTTTACTTCTTAATTTCCAGGGTAGAAGCACGAGACACTCTAAATTAGCCTATAATATTTTGACAGCGATCCAACGTAAAATTTCAAAATGGTGGCCATTTTTCAAGTTATTGGGTATCCATTTTACATGTTGCAATTTTCGGATTTTTAAGTTGAAATATTGAGGGTAGAAGCACGAGACATTCGAAATTTGCTATATAGATTTTCTCGGCTATCCAATGTAAAATTTCAAAATGACGTTTTTTTTTTCTTCTTTTTTTCGGTCAAACAGCAGTGAATAGAATATTGTTGCAAGTTGTCACAATGGCTATCTTGAAATATAAATCACATTTTAGCACTTTTACCCCAAGGACATTGAAATATTTCGGAAAAAAAATTAAACCCCAAAACAACAATTAAACCCAAAAATACCCGAAAACCCCATATGGGCCCAGGTGTTTTTTTTTAAATACCCGGGTTTTTTCAAACCTTGGCCGGATTTAAATAAAATTTTACACAGTTTGTTGTAGATCATTTTTTTTTAAATGTACTCAAACATCTTTTTAACTTTATGAATGTGTTGACAGCATGTTTTTCCACAACTGCCTTAATTATGTGATATATATATACCTAATTTGTGACGAGAACAGTCTGTGGTTTGAAACAATTCAGTCCAGTGTAATAGCATTCAATCCAGTTATAATAGCAGACTCGGATTCATTCGAAAGTGATATTATTGAAGATCATTCAAATGAAAATTAACTACTGATTCTCATGGACGTTTTAGTAAATTATTTTTCAGTTGTGATTAAGGTACAGTGATAAAACTAATGTTTGCGATATTTCATTTTGGAAACGTTACTATTATAGATATTACTCGTTGTCTAGGAATTTACATTGAAAGTAAAATTTCAGGTAATAGTTATTAAAATTTGTTTCTTTGCCGAGTGTAAGTAAAATGTTTGTTTTGTAGTTATGGAATACCTTCCACCGACCTGATCTAGTGGAACCTGCCGTAAAGACAACTCTGAAGAACTTGGGCCTAGATTACATTGATTTATACCTGATTCACTGGCCTATGGCATACAAGGTAAATTGTCTATTTTGTGTATAAAAAAAAGACAGGTAATTATACAAAAACATTTTTTTCATTTGTAATTGGAAGAGAAAACACGATAGAAAGTACAGTTTTTGATGATTCAGAATATCTTTTCATTAATTAGATTTGAGAATATCCTGAAATACAAGTTGATTAGTATGTAAACTAAATTTTTTATTTTTATGTTTTGTTCGAGAACAATAATGTTCGATTATCTGTAACACATTTTTTTTCTTCATTATTCTTGGAAAGGTTTTAACCGGTCGAACAGATATTTTCCTATGTGTAAATATGGATATGCAATTTACAATTCAAGTAGTAATTAGTTTTGAGCTCTGCACAGTGTGACATTTTGATGATTTAGGAGGACAAAATCCATTTTTCCAAGTTATTAATATACATATAACTGCTAGTTATTCCAATAATAGAATAACCATAGTTTATCAAAACAACATTTGTTTCCAATTCTGTTATTTAATCTAGCCCATAGATAAGCCCAAACTTGTCGGAACACCTGCTCAGTGGTTTCACAGTGCGCGTTCGTAAATCTGTGATGCGACTTCGCTTGCCCAGTGTGGATCACACGAGTCGTGTAACAGCAAAAGGGAAGTGGGCATGTATTGGTGATCATATTACGTCTGTTCTGAATTGTAGTGTTTCGGTTCAAAACATTTTGTTCGTTCTGAAAAAATGTACGGAAAACTGTAAGTGTTAAACACACAATTATATTGAAATGTAGAAAAGAGCTTTTAGTATATTATTCCGCATTATTCCAGTGTTAAATTGTATGTAAGTTATTGCTGAGAATTTAGATTTTTCAAAAGTGAAAAGAGTTGTTGTGCAAATTTGCGCTCTTAAAGGATTTTGGTTTTTAATTACAATGGCGCTACAAATTTCCTATCACACTTTATTTGAGATATGGGTACAGAATTCAAGTTCGATGAGATTTGATGCCTTACTGATGCATGTTGAGCGATCAGTTGGCTACACCCCATTATCTGATTATGATTTATCATCTATTAAGGCGTTGCTTAGGACTTTCACTCACAAACTTGAAGTGAAGTGGAAGACAGCATCAAAACATCTCGAACGTTTACTGCAAAATAATTCCTCTTGGCTTGAAGGAAGTCTTCAATTCCCTAATATCATGACATTACAGCCTAGTACATCCCAAGGTCATGTTGGAAGGCCACACAAATTCTTCATTGACTGCAGCCGAAAGTCAAAGAAACGTAGAGTGAAGATTCTCATTGAAGAAACGAGCCATAAGGAACTGTAGTTGGTCATTTAACTAAAACTTAGACAAGAAGGAAAGAGGATCCTGCTTTAATTGTGAGTGAACTTTCAAGTGCCTCTCCCCAGAGAGGAACTAGAATGAAATCTCGTCTTGTATTCTTCGTATTGGCGAGCTTTTGGAGGAAGAACAACAGACCAGAAATAAGCACCACAGGTAATACAGGGAATTCTTAACGAGGAATATATCGAGAACTAATACAAGTAGGATCTGCTCCACGGGCTTATTATATCTGATCCAGTCATTGAAAGTTACCGATTTCCTCCAAAAACAAAACACAGTCGTACTTGATTTATTTGATGAGCCTTCTTTGCACACTCCCAACGAACATCAATCTTCATCAGATGACTCATCGGCCAACTAACTCAGCAGTAGTGGTTCAGAGGGTGATATGTGAAGAATTTATAAGCCAAAATAATGTTTAACTGTCCAAATAGTTTTATAGTACAAATTATGTTATATTTTGTGTTGTGTTATATAAAGTAGAATATGTGATAAATGAAAACACAGGGGAGGAATAATTAACAAATATTGAACAAAAATGGTGAGAAACAGAAAACGTAGAGTGAAGATTCTCATTGAAGAAACCAGCCATGAGGAACTGTCGTTGGCCACTTAACTAAAACTTAGACAAGAAGGAGAGAGGGATTCTGCTTCAAAAAGTAGTATACTAAATTATTTCTTTTTGTTTGTTTGTTCTATTTTCACCCTGTTTCTTTTTTATCCTCAATTATGCGAGTCCACTTTTAATGACGAACTTTGTGTTTTTCCCTTTTCTTTTGTAATAAAAATAATAAATTATAAATTAATAAAATGAGAAAATAAATGGCATGGCTTAAACTAATAAAGTATCATGCAAAAAAAAAAAAAAAAAAAAAAAATAGCAACCTCGCTCATCCTGTTGATGTTTCAAAACAAGAAAAGAAAAAAGTAGGAGAGAGAGAACAAATTGGTAAGAGGCAGTTGCGTCTGCCATGAATAAAACCAAAAGAACTTGTCCAAGGCAGGGGGAAATAGAGGCTAAAAAAATGTTTCCATGCTTTGTTTCAATAACTAATGGTCATTACTGTTTTTTACAATCAACTTTCCTCTCGTTGTCGTTTTTCTTTGTGAGCAACCCTTTCTTCCTTTTTATTTAACGTGTGTCTACGAAAGTTGTTATTGTTGCCTTGGATTTGTTACTATTTCTATTTTTTTAAAACATATAGGGTTCAATAGCATGGGTTCAGTTACTTGTACTACTGTACTCGAGACGTCACTTTAATGTGACAGATTCTTTGGCAAAATGTCACACTGTGCTCTGTCTTGAAACAATGGCATAATCTGGTTGCACTCTCTCTCTCTCCTCCAATGGAAAATGCGTAATTGCTTCGAATATTAATGAGTTTAAGCTTTTGTTATAGGATGTTTTCTTGTTTTCTGCCTTCAATTTCTCAAATGTGTGTTAGAGTAGGCAAATTTTCTCGGGCCCAGCCTGGAATAGCAGAGTTGATATATTTCCGTAAAGCTATTTATAGTTAACTTCTACTGTGATTCTATTGAATCTCATAATGCCATTCTCTTGTACTGTATTTCGAAGTTGAACTAATATTGATGGCAACTCATGGTGTCTGTCGGTCACGGAAGTCCCGGAAAAGTCACGAAATCAAAAAACGGTCATGAAAGTCAAGAAATTTACCTTTTGGGTCACGATTTTTTTTATCTGTACAAATGTAAGTATAGACTGGAAAATTTTATTCTATAAAACGTCAAAATTCATCACCAAAAATGTCTATGATCGGCTTTAGACGCTACCAGATCACAAGCAAAGCACGCTTCTATCGCATGCATGAATATTGGGCATAATTCGCACCCAAATTCGATCTTGAGAATGTTGCGAAATTGTATGATTTGGTAAAGAAAAGGTCACGAAATTTTAATTTGGATTTTTAGTAGACACCCTGCAGCTACATGAAAAGAAGTATGAAATTAGCATATTCGTAAAAAGTCGTGTTTCATAATTTTCTCTTTAAAGTCTTGGTAATTATTGTAGGCAAACAGTAGGGATAGATTTTCAGCAAAGAACTCTCTCAGCTTTGTATGACGTATCCAAAAAAGTACTGTTGAATTTTGATGCAACAAATAGAAAGATTATAACATGAAATAAGATGTGCCTGGAAAATATCCATCAGCAACCGTAACTTGTCTCCAATGCCCGAAAAGACTATGAACCACATAGTGGTAGAATTCACCAAGTTTTGAGCCGAAGAAAACATCCAGTGCTTGAGCCAGATAGTCGAGGGTTCGGAACGATTATACACACAGACGGTTTTCTAATGAATCGAACATAGTAACCCGACTGTGCAAGGTCCGGAAAATATAGGGTATGCATTATGTAGCGTTTTGCAACCAAATAGAATAATGATGCTACAGGTGACGTTAGCAACAAGGGACTTCGCTTTGACTCAAAACAGAATAATTCCTCTGATGCTCAATTGCACCAATCGATGGTTAAAATCAGATAACTGATCTGATAATTTTCATCTTTGGATAAGAATCTTACATCGTTGCACCAACAGCTTGTGAGAAAGAATTAACTTATCCACGAATAATCGGAAGTTGCATAAACAATGGCGTTTTCGGCAGGACGTCATGCAGTATAGTACATTTGATTGGCTAAAACGTGTAACAACTGAAAATATTCGCGTAGCATATGGTGACTTTTTTTGTTACTAGATATGGAAAAAAAGCAAACGAAGAGCTTCAGTCCTCGGGAAAGCGAATATGTCCTAATGGTGGTGGACAAATACAAACGTATTCTTGGGAAAGAACGGAAAAAAAAAGGTATCAAATACTGAAAAGAAAGCTGCATGTCTAATATTTCAGAATATTAGGGGTGCTCAGTTTAATTTTATGGATAATGTATTATATCGGGTTCAGATATTGAAAAAAAAAAAAAATGTTCTAAAACGGGTTAAATTTTCTTATCGGCATTTCAAGCGACATTTTCAAGTAAGGACATTTTGAGAGAAACATCCTCCTTTTGTTACATCATGTTTGGTTAAAGACGATACTAAATTTCCCACAAATACTGTCTTCTCGTAAATTCAACGTTTGGTCCTTGTACTGAAATGTAAGGTAGGGAAGAGAAGAGTAGAGAGGATTATAGAGTTGCGTACAGTAGGGTAGAGTAGTGTACATTAGATTAGGTTAGGTTACGTTAACTCAATGTTTAGTCATCATTATTACGTTACGTTAGTTCACTTTACATCCAATGTTTATCCGATATTTTCAAATTAGGTTAGGTTAGGTTACGTTAGGTCATCGCATGTCCGCTTCACACCTTGACACTTTATTTAGCAGTTACGCAACAAGAAATCTCCCTCGCGATCCTAGTTCGTAAATCTTTTTAAAACCCAAAATTTGGCTTAAGTTTACATCTGTGTCGTCAATTTGTTTCGCTCTACTCCAGCAATGTCGACGTATCTTGCAACTAAGTAAACAAAGTTTGTTTTAGTAATTTACTGTCAGATTTGTATAATATTACCGACTGGCGATGCTAATGTAAATTTGATCACATCTCTGGTGCAGATTTATTATACAGATCCACACATATTCATTGCATGTACACTTCTTTTTCTGTAAATAGACTCTGTATCTCAACAACCATTTTTGAGATGTGTACTTTCATTTCTCAGTGCAGAACCATTTTAGAAGGGCTTCAGTGTATGTACATAAGAACTGTTAAAAAAAAAATTAACTAATTTGTGCTAGGTGGCCACTAAAAAGCACGAATACTATCTAATCAAATCAGGGCAGGAGCATGGCGGGGCCCAAATAATTGCGAGGGGGTTCGTCTGTAGGAAGCAGGCGCGTCAGTAAAGGTAGGTATATATAAGCGAGGCAGTACAGACACTATATATGGCATGGAAACACATTACGTGTTGAATTATATATTTGTACGTTACTAAAGATGTTATGGGTAATATCCCGAGCCGTCCTGGAGCCCTGCGTGGAATGTGGAACACACGTGGGGTCCGCCCGTGAATCAGTGATCAGCTAACTCATGAGTTTTGCATAGTAAGTGTGATTTAAGTGATATCTGGACAGGATTTTTCCCCCTTGTTATAGATCTTATTCAAATCAGTTGATGGAACCCATAATAAAGGGAAAAGAATTATATATAGTTTTAAAAGCTTCTTAAAGAAAAGTACTTGGGCTCGAACGGGTGAATACGCACAAAAAGGAAAGCATGTGTAATGTTAGCAGTCCAGAAGCAAACAGTGATGTCCGTTTTTCTGCAAGATGCTGTAAACGTCCGCAAGAGCAGGGCAAAGTATAGCACGTGCCATAATTACAGGGCGTCTATGATCCCGGGCAATTTTCTGCGGAAATTGGTTGTGTGAATGGAAAAATAGGCGAACACGTATCATATTATGATATTTTTAGATGCACACATTTTGAATGAAAATGTGTCCCAGGGTCACCCGAAGTTTCTCAGACAGGGTCCTACCTAAATTTTCAAATGGTAAGGAGGTCAAGTATTATAATCATTGAAAAGGTATTTGAAAAGAAACAAGATGAAGCAAGTCCCGAGTCTCTACGCTCGCTCTGTACAAAATGATAGACAGTCAAAATGTCAACACAGTAGTCATGGAAGAGTTTATGATCACCATTTTGCATAAGGAGCGCATACAGACTTGGGACTTGTTGCAGATTGTTTCTTTTCACAATGCCTTTCAAACGATATACTACTTCACCCACCTTACCATTTGAAATTTGTGAGGTGGACCCTGCCTGGGACCCTAGGGGAGCCCCTGGGGCAATACGTTTTCATTCAACATGTGTGCCCCAAAAACTAATGGGATACGTGTGCGCCGATCTTTCTACTCATTCAAGCGTTTCCGCAAAAATGGCCTGGGGTCAGAATTTATAGACGCCCTGTCGGCATGGCACATGCTCTTGCGGACGTTTACACCAGTTTGCAGAAAAACGGACATTACTGTTTGCTTCACGGGTGCTAACATTACACATGCTTTCATATTTGTGCGTATTTGCCCGTCCAGGAAAATACGTGAGCTCGACCAAAAAAATACACGCATAGAAATAAGATTATGAATAATGTTAATACCCTTAAAGTGATAGGTGATGTCAGTTTGTCTGCAAGTTGGTGGGAATTTCCACCAATAGATGACGCTACATAGTGACAAAGATAGCCCACCGCATATCTACCGCTACACTACTTCCAACAGTGAAGCTGCAAACGCTAGTTTTTCGCATGAGAAAAGGTTGAATATGTAGTGAAACGTCAAATGGAGTGGAGAGTGGTAAACAATCCAATGGATGTAGTGCGATTGGTTGAAGTGAAAGTGCTACACAGGGTACGTCATTAGGAAGTAATTTGTCTGAAAGATGAGACATATCCATGTTTTCTAGAAGAAATAATGATGCAAAAATATGAAAATCAGTTAGAAACCGAAGGTTAGAGCGCAGTGGTGAAGATTGTAAAGAGAATGAAGAGGAAGAAGTAAAAACGTATAACACTGTAAGTCTTGCAAGAGACAGTGAAAGTAGCCAAAGTGAATACGAACCGTCGACAGTGTGGTCACACAGTTTACTGGTGCCACACTAGAGAACATATTCCAGGATTATCATGTGCGCGGATTCAACTCATATAAAATACTCCTGCAACGATACCCGAAACTGAAGGCAAAAAGCAAAATTAAATGTGTGTTACAATATGTAGCAAAAAACGGCAAAACACAGCTGCGTTCAAAGGAAATCGTCCACTACAAAGACAATCAAGCAGGGCACCATAGCAGAGTTTGATGAAGCGCGAGCTATGGGAGCTAACGCACTGTAATTATGGCATGTGCTCTACTTTGCCCTCCTCTTGCGGACGTTTACAGCATCTTGCAGAAAAACGGACATCACTGTTTGCTTCCGGACTGCTAACATTACAATGCTTTCCTTTTTGTGCGTATTCACCCGTTCGAGCCCAAGTACTTTCCTTGTTAGTACATTAGAGAATATTAGTTGATGAATTACACACTTACTATGTTATTTTTCTTTTTATTATGTTTAAGATCGTTCAGAGATTAAAATTCCATAGCGACTAGTATCACTTTTGTTTACTTCATTTTGAATGTATTTTAAGAAGTGGAATGTATTTTAAACAAAATTATGAAATGAGTTATGTTGTAAGATAGATTGTAAAGCCCAAGAGTCAAAATACTGACTTTAAGTGATTAAATACATCGATATGTATCAAAAAAGAAGAAAGAATAAACAATTGAATTCACTGTTAGATTTCAAAAATTAATTTATTATTTTGAATTATTAAAAGTCAAGCTTATTTCGTTAATTGTTGTTTTCTTGGACTTTTTCTCTAGTACTACTGCTATTTTGTGTATATTTAATTTCTATTTCTTGTTTTATGTAGGAAGGAGAGGACTTGTTTCCAGAAGAGAATGGCAAAACACTCTACAGTGACGTAGATTACGTTGATACATGGAAGGCGATGGAACCATTGGTAAAGAAAGGTTATACACGATCTATTGGACTTTCGAACTTCAATTCGGAGCAGATTGAACGCATCTTGGCCGTTGCTTCAGTAAAACCTGTAACCAATCAGGTATGATCTTTCTTCGGTAGATAGAGAAGGATTAGTAAAAGTTTGTTTCGGTTTGGTAAAAGAAGTTGAAGGGGTTAGAGGGTTAGGATGATTTTATTATGAAGAGGGAACGGGAGGTGGACTAAGTTCTCAGCCCAACCAGGACTTTAGCTGTATGAGTTTGGCTATTCAGTGTATTCTCCCCGAAGGTCAACACACTTGACACATCATTGCACCAACTTCTAACTATTTACTGCTAAATTTTTATCATTCAGAACTTTGTTTTTAGTTTAGGGAAGAGAGAATAATCAGAGGGCAAGGTCTGGCGAGTGAGGTGGGTAGTCAATGCACTGAAACTCTGGGTCCTTAAAAAAAAAATCCATTGTTCTTCCAGCCTTGTGAACTAAAACTTTGTCATGCAGAAACAACATATCCCCTCTCAATCTTCCCCGGTGCTTTTCTTTAATAGCACGCTTTAATTTAGCCAGAAGACTGCAGGAATACTTTTAAAAACCTTTCAGGTTAAGTGAAGAGAGAACAATATATTGCATCTTGGCTTCCCCATTATAACACGAGAAAACATTTAATTACTGATTGTGGAAAGAAAATCGTGTAAAAAACCGAAGAATCAAAGAAAATCGAACATTCGATAGGACAAAAAATGCAAATCAGTAGGCGCAATCTAGTTCCAACGAATTGTTTATAGAGCTATTAGATTAAGTTCAACGACAAAAATATTTTACTAACGTTTTGTTTAAGTTTAATAACGTTAGCAACATCTTTTCTGAAAATGCAATAGATTTCGTAGAACAAAATTACCATTTACAATTCATGAATATCCTTAAACTTCATTATAACTGTGTATAACATTTATTGAGACCACTAAAATTCGAAGGAGAGAACATTTAAAACGCCATCCATGAAGTCCTTACATCGAAACTTTTGACACGATGGAACAGTAAAGAATAAATTCTTTAGATAATGATGATAAACCCAAAATAGCCTTTTGTAGCTTTAATTTTGTAAACGTAACTCTGAAGCTCAGAACGAAATGTTTCCCGAACAGAAGAGAACGAGGTATAAGCAAGATTTTAACACATATTTCAAGATGTATAACTTCCAGATACTTAATAAGATGGTTAGGCAATTAAAACATTTCTGATATGATGGTTGCATAGCGTATACTTGCTGGCAACAACTGCAGGAAACCAATCAAGGCAGCCAGTCCCAGACTGAAGGTCTGGATTGTTGTAAACTCACTTTCTTAATTGTAGAATCTACAGCAGGTAACAAAAGTTGTACTTTAATAGGAAAGTGAAAAAAGAGCGAAAATTTAATTTTTTTAATTCAGAAACCCGACTTACAAAACAAACAAACAAAAAAAAAACTCCCCCCCCCAAAAAAAAAAGCTGCTTTTTTTATCTCTGCTCACCAATGTCAAATTCGAGGCCACGCGCACAGAAAGCATATTCTTAGCCACTTGGCTAAGAGCACCAATTACTGTTTGGTGGGTTTTAGGTAGTGATGATGATGTGGTCAGTACATAGCTTATGTCGTCGTTGTATATTGCTTTCTAAATTGGATTTCTGTGAATTCAAGCAACTCCCGAATTACATCACTTTGCTGCTTTCAAAATTGGGGGTTCCACCACCAGCTTCCTCAATCTAATAATTCTGTTGTATATGAACATAATAATACTAACTCTCTAATGTATGAACAGAAATAATTGTGATTTCATTTTTGTTTCACTTTCTCATTTGACCATAAATTATATTGTGAATATGCAGAAAATTTTGAACTTTGGATTGTACTAATAGTGCAATCCATTGTTTCCTATTTGAGTACTAAGCCTTCAAATGTAGAATTGTGACTAATAATAATAACAGTAATAAATGAATTTTTGAGTGTATTATGAAATAGTTGTAATTTACCTGACAGGTAGAATAGCTAATATTTTAAAAAGAATCACGCTTACACATGAATATTGTAGACAACAGTAACTTCAAGCCAATTTTTTTCTTACAATTTTTGTAATTGGTCTTCAGTTATATTTTTACTCCAAACTTTACCCAAATTGATAGTAAAGTGGACACGAGCGTAAATAAACGTGTAAGTGAAAAAAATCATTTGCACTCTTCAGGAGTTACGTTCTTCTTTGCAAAACTGGTAGCCTTCTTCATTCTGAGTAGATTAACGCGTCATTCAGTGGTTTTAGTGGAATAAACAATCAGGGTGGGAAAAAAAAAACATTTTTATTGATTTGTTTGATTTAAATCCAATCTTTCTCTTTGTATAATACAAGTCGCGAACTGAAGAAAGAACATTAGGAATGCTAAATGCTAAATATGCCATTTAATTGAAAAAAAATGGGGTTGAATTTTGAATTAATCCCCAATCGTTAACCTATTTCATTCCCAAACAATGTTTCTTAAGCATTAAGGAAAAAGTACAGTAATGTTTATCAACATACACTTTTTTTTTTCACAAAAGTTACTGATATTTGGCAGGGACATATTTTTAAAAAATCGGAACTAGTTTGAGGCACGATATATATATAAAATACATAAATTTCGCCTAAAGTTAAAAACTAAAAATAATAATAATAATAATAATAATAATAATAATAATAATAATAATAATAATAATAATAATAATAAAAATAAAATAAAATTCCGGAGAGAGGATTGGACCTCTCTAAATGCGCCTCTATTATCTGGGAACAAACAAACAGATGCGCACACAAAATAATTTTCGTCCTAAATGTCGATGGTCATTTCCATGTTGGAATAGTTAACGATTTACAAACCCTATGTTACGAAGAGAAGAAAGCAGGCTTCTACGTCACCCGTTCAAAACTGGATTTTCCCTAATCATCCTCTGTATGACACTCGTTTCCATACTGTGCTATACATACATTTGAGTCTCATTGTATTATGACTACTATTTTCCATAATCGAAATAACAGAACAGAAACGGGATTTTACTTATTTTCACTTGATTTATTTCGGATTTTGATTTAAATCAACGATTTTCATTTAAAAAATCAAATGATTTAAATCTAATCCACCCTGTAAACAATTAACAATTTTCTCAGGGGAGAAAATAAGTTATGAATTAGTTTAATTCACATTTAGTTTCCTTGATCATTTTTAAATTATCTAACATTAAAAATTCTTAAAACATATAGACTCTAAAAAAAGTGTACTGTTTTATCTGTAAAGTTGTATTAGTTGATTAACATTTCAGTTGAAAATTCCAATACAATAAAAGAAGCTTGTACTAAAGGATAACGAAGATTTTCTGAAAGAATCAGCTTTATTGGTAACATTTTAATGATAAACATAAATGAGAATTCATGCTAATGCTAATAAAAATTAAAACTATTCACGATATATATATTTATCTTTCAAAGTAATTTTTCGTTATTATTTATTATATTAATATGATAAATATTTAATAATGTTTTACTCACGTAAGCACTCTCTGGTAAGAATGGCAAGCTTGGCCGTAGATGTTTCAATGACTTCATCAATGACTTGTTTGTCATCTTCAACAACACATTCTTTACTATGAAATAAAATCTTAACTTAATGTAGTATAGTTCTACGTATCCTTTCTCCTACATTTATGATTCTTCCTCTTTACGTGGGTTAAGCTCGTCGGGAAAGTAACCAACATATGACTGTGCCCAATACTGTACGCTTACAGAATATTTCTTCTACGTAAACGAATCTCATACTGCTCTAATGTCTGCAATATTTGTAATAGATAGATTTTAATTCAAAGCACTCAACATATCTTTATCCACTAATTATACATAGTTACTATAACTTAATCTCTGTGATGACTTTAAAATAAAGTATTGGGAAGAACAAACTATAATTCCTCAAGAACTGTTTAAAACCTCGTTTTATATTTAAATATATGATCTTAGTTTGTTTTGCAGTTACGAAAGCAGCAACCGAAAAGAGATCGCCGAAACCAGTCCCATTGGAACGTTGATCTCGTTTTGAATCTTTCGTAGTTGTTTCAAAATTTTTGTTGTTTATGTTAGGTGTTCCATGTTATTGACTGATTAGCGCGCACACTGAAAAGTTGATTTTCGGTGTTGGTTTTAGTTACCATGAGAAAATATGGAAGGCAACAAATTATGGTATAGAAAACCATACCATTTACAAAATGTGGTAAATATATGTATTTACATCAATAATATTTTTCTGTATTCTGATCGTTAATTTATTTTGTGTAGGTTGAGTGCCACCCTTACCTGAATCAGAAAAAACTGATCGAATTCTGCAAGGCAAGAGATATTGTAATAACAGCGTACAGTCCACTTGGATCTCCAGATCGCCCTTGGGCTAAGCCAGATGATCCTCAATTGCTTGAAGATAAGAAGTTGAAGGAAGTAGCTGCGAAATACAATAAAACACCTGCACAGATTCTTCTGAAATATCAGGTAATTAAGACATTTCGCAATTCTGGAAAATGCCTTGTAGATTGGTGGTAGTATATGAAAATCTGATCGAAGTACGAGATAATATTAAATTGCCGAAAGTGTGTTATTTGTAGTATGTTCATCAGTCTTAGGAGAAATCAAACAATGGATCAATCTACAGTTCTCTTAACAACAAAGGTGGTATTCGGAACTGTTCGAACAGTTGTATCCTCTTATTAGTGACATTGTAACTTAACGTGTTGCCAAAGACGTTACCATATTTTTGGTCCCCTTTTAACTGTGATAATGAATTACACATGTGGGTTTGGGAGGCCACTTTGCTTTTTCCCCTCTCGCCAACGAAAGGTAGATGCTCCGAAAATGAACACACTGACCAACTGCCTGCATATGGTTCATTCCTTCTCAACGGAAGAAGAGAGAGTTTCTGCTGAAAGTGTCAAATAATAAAACAACACAAACCACTCGAGTTTCCAGGCTTCTTTTTTTTTCGCCAAAACATTGAAGACATTGCATTCCTTTGTCAACTGACAGAGATCAGCTTTTACTCACCCCTAGTCTGGCCGAGAACTATCAGACAGTTCGAATTTCTTGGCAACACCGGGTTTAGGAGAAAATATCTGTTTTACTACCATGTAGGAGGAGGAGAAGGCTAATAGATCAATTTTCTATTCCACCCACTAAGGCTTTTAAGCTTTTGCAAGAAGATTGCTACTTAACATTGTACATTTTCATGTATAATACATAAATAAGTAAATTTATTCCAGAAATATAAATCTGTCAGATTGACAAAAACAGCATACTTCTTAATGCTAATAAAAATTCATTTTTCTCGAAATACTACGCATGAGAATTTACTCATCAAGCATGTCATTTTGTTCAACTCGACGAGAGCTATTAATTGGTATATGTCTCATCTTTAGATAACATTAACCCTTTGATTATCAACGAGATACATGTTGATTTTTTAAAATTCTAAAAGTATATGCTGTTGTCCCGTCGGTTCAAATGTGACTAGGAGACTGTGTAGTTTTCAAACCTGTGTACAGATGTCAGGAATTTCGTACATCAAAGGAGTCATACACGTATATATATAAAACAATCTTCACATTGACAATAAGAAAATGCAATCTAAGGGTTAAACAAAAATTAAAGTTTGAGAGTTAATAATAAGAATTGAACTATATCTCATACTGTATACTGTTGTCTTGCTAGTCTCATATGGAAAAGCTTGATTATTGTGTATATTTCAGTATGTTTAATCATAATAGATGGAGTGATTATTGTAAATCATTAATTTTTGTTTTAAAAAAATGCCTATATTTTTCTTGAAAATTACTAATGAAGATTTACGCTCACTCGCATTATTTGGTTGAGTTCAGTCAGGTCTATCGATTGATGTGTCACACTTTTGGACAAATATTTTTCTTCGAATGGCTAGTAATAATGTAGAAATTATTCCCTGTTACTAATAAACACAGTGCTAGTTTGAACAGCATGCAAGACTGCTGATAAAATTCTCTCTTATCTCAATTCAGTATGGATGCCCATGAGGTTTTATATATATATATATATATATATATATATATATATATATATATATATAGGGGAAGGTAGTACACAGTGGATCAATTTTTAAAATTTTGAGCATAAATCCGTTTAATATATTATTGGAATTTGTTTAGTGTAGAACATGGGCACATGTCTCCACTACATTCGTAAGTAATTTGTTAATTTGTAGCGCTGCTCTGTATCTTACAGTTACAGTTAACGCTAATGCTTGTAAAGTGATTCACTGTGTACCACCATCGTGCACAGTGGATCATATATGCGTACACAGTGAATCAAAGGAACAATGTATTGAAAGTAATGAATAGAAACGTATAATAAACGGGCCCATCATTTAAAAATCTCCAAATCTACATAAATTGTAAGCATTATTGTCAAAATCTGTACTATTACTCACAAAACAAAATAAATTTTAAAATTCTAAATAAAAGTTAGAATTGAAGTATTACAAGATCTTAATAGCATACTATAAATTTCAGGAATTGATTACCAAAATAAATAATACAAATGACTGTTATAAAACAAACGTTTTAGATAATTAAATTGATATCTTATACAGAGAATCATTGGTTCCGGATTAGTAAATTTAGAAGTTTAAGTAATTATGCACAATAGCATAAGCAATTTGTTGTGGATTCAATTTGTGTGATTATGCAAATTATTAGTCAAGAGGTTTTGGAAGCCCTCTTACTATTCAAATATTGTGTATGGGTGAAATATCTGGATTATTTGGTTGGATGAAACTTTCAGGTATCTTCTTGCTTCGTAGAAACAAAATCTAAGGTCATTTTCATTGTTTTTCCTAGTCGTGATGTGACCAATGTAATGTGTCCGTGAAAGAAATCTTACAAGAACGTAATCACCAGGTTGAACTTCTCTTTGACTCTGTTTCAAATCATCATAAGTAGTAGTTTCTGTTTCTAAAGTAACATCGACCGTCTTCCTTAGCCTGAGGGACACAATCGTGTGACAAACTAAAAGATTTCGTTTTCTAAAGTATCATGATCATTTGAAAAATCTTATAAAACAATTGGCTGAAAATCGTCATTCTCCGTTGAACTACCATTTTCTTTCACTTTCTTCGGAACGGAACGTCTTTCTTTTATAATTTTTGTTTCAGATTGCTGCTGAATTTGGACTCCCTTTTTTTACTGGCTTTGCCTTCAAAATGTTTGGCTCTTTCCTGAAACGGCTTCTGCCTTTCTTTCTACGATGTTTCTTGAGGTGACACAAAACACTGTTTAAGTTCTTCTTTCTGGAAAGCATTTTCTTTCGAATCTGCATCTACATTCTCTACTTTTTGAATTAAAGGATTGTTGCTTGAGGAAGGTACATTGATTTGGTCTTCTATCTGTTTTTGCTTACATTCAACGTAGAAAAGAACCATTGTCTATAAATACATTTTGATCATAAGGAGACATTCCTGTCTTTCTAAAACCTGCTTTGATGTTGGTTGGAATCACTGCTTGTGCAAATACTATTCCCAAGATTGAGCTGCTTCGTATATTAACATGGGCACTCTTGGCTTTTGTAACAATCAAATATCCACAGCTACATTTTAATGTGCTTTCAATGGTACGAAAACAGGCACATCCAACTGATTGCATTTTATTGCTCGAATGCGGTAACAATTTTTCATTCATCCATTCTGATGGAGTTCTCAAATTAAGTGGGTTAGGCGATGTCTCATTGATCATCTGCTGTTCAAAATATTTCCTAGAATAAACCATAGCTGGTGGCAAAAATATACCCGATGCTCACAGTCACACACGTCATAACGAGGACCCCATTTTCGCCACTCATGCATAGATTTAATTGCTTGGCTTCTTTCTCTGCTATTACTTTCTTGGATGTCTGAATTGCTCTAGTTCATGTCTAAGTTGGAAATACGTGAAAGGCTACAGAATTTGGGATATTTCGTAGATAAGTTACATAAATTACTAAAGAATGCCTAAACATTGTGTTTGTTGAATGACAACAATCTTGATAGTCCAAGATTGACGCTTTCCAACCAGGGGCGGCTTGCCAATAAGTGCTGCAGAGCTGCAGAACTACCAGCTATTTTAGTGGCATAAGAGTATTTTCAATTGAGTTGAATTGTGTTTAATTTAATCAATGTAATAACATGTAATGATGATATTTGGTCTATCGGTGTCCTGAAACTGTACTGCTGGATATGCTACATATCGTAGTATTACTGGAGACACCTTCTAAAAGTTAATAATATTGCAAGAGCTGTGCACCGATTGCTCTATGCTTTAGCATTGAAACCAAAATCTTCACCAGCCGCACTGTATTACGTTTTCCTTGTCTCTTGGATAGGATTTACTAGAGCTGCACTGCCAGCAGCTCAGAACTCACGAATACTTCCGAAGAAGCCGAAGACACACGACGTGATGTACAGTACATGAGGCTTCCCTCTCTTGTTTTTGATAACGGTGTTCAGTATAATTGTTGTGCGCTTTGAAAGTAATAGTATTCCATGTTCAAGTTTGTGCAAATTTTCTGAACAAACAATTTGTGTGACAATTTTAAGGAAACCATAAACCTTTTGGAAATTCTTCTAATTACCCCAACGACAATAGCTGAAGCAGAACGTTACTTCTCTAATTTTAAAATAGTTAAAACATTTTCGAGAAGCACAATATGTCAGGAAAGAATCAATGCTTTGGCTGCCTTATCAATCGAGCGTGCCGAACATTAATGATAGAGTAATAGAACAATTTGTACAGCAGAAGACACGTCCGGATAGACTATTTACAAACGATAAAATATTTATAATTCAGCAGTATTAATAAAATTTTCTATTTGTAGACATTACGTGAATCCGAAATTGTTATGGTATCTGAAAACAATGTTTCTTACGATATGGATATGGTATTTTTAAAGTTTGGTACACGCAACAGTGGCGTATTTAGGGAGGACTTATCAGGCTCAAGATCCCCCGAAATTTATTTAAACTTATGGGCATCCCAAAGGAAAAATTAAGTGCTTATTCATATGCTGTGTATAGCTCCTCCCGAAACAAAATCCTTAATACGCCACTGACACCCAATAAGCAAAACAATAGTGTTTTGGTTGCGATACAATAAAGTTGTATGTATATTTGTTAATTTCAATTATAATTGTCATTTACGTATAACGATTAGAGTGCTAAAAGATATGCAATTCGTGTACATTTTATAATTAATTCCTGCAAACGGGAAATTTAATATACAAAATACACACTGTGCAGAACTACCTCAGATTATGGTATCGAGCCGCTACTGTTTCCAACACATCTTCGGGATTTCTAATACTAAGATCTTTATAACGATTCACTCTAGACCTGAAATTTTGCTTTTTTCGAACGAAGCAGGTATCGATATATTGTTGTTCTTGGCAATTTCATACGCCAAAATGCCTCACGGCCACGGTAGACTAACACATTTTGTTGCACATTTTTATATATTTCGGGAATAAATGCTCCAACTCTGAAAAGAAAATTTGTCATACAGAATAATTTGACTTCATTTTAACATTGTCACCTGGTACTTTCTTATTTTTTGACGTCTGTTCAAAGTTCTGTAACTAATGTTCTTCAATTTACCAAGACGTCTAATAGAATATCGCTGCTCTACCACTAATTGCACTGCTTCTCTCATCGAAATGTCTTTCATGTTGCCTTGCGTGTATTTCCTCGTGGTCAAACCATTCATCTGTAACATGTGACATGATAGTAAAACTTTCGTAAGATTCCAATATTATGATGTGTATCTAAATGAGTATGCCAAATACTGGAACTTCTATAAACACAATGAGGTACAGAGTGGATCAGTCCACTGTGTACCACACCGATGTGATCCACTGTGTACTTGTTGCTGTCAACCCAAACAATTTCCCACGACAAGGAACTATTAAAGTAGAAGAACAAAATAAACAATGCTATATTACAAATTCATTCTTACCTACTTCCCATGTCCTGATATTCTAAATTACAAGATAAATCACAAAGTCAGAGCATTCACTTCTGTTACTTAATTTTTTACTTTAGCACGAGGAAAATAGATTTTTCACTTCACCACAAGTGAGAAGCATCCATTGTTGTTGACATTTCATTAATAAGTGTGTAATGTGAAAACAGAATAACTGACGTGCGCTAGTTGAATTTGTGCAATAAATAAATAACACCTTCTGATCCACTGTGTACAATGATCCACTGTGTACTACTTTCCTCTCTCTCTCTCTCTCTCTCTCTATATATATATATATATATATATATATATACTTCAATTTTAATAGCAACATGACCGTAACGACCAACTTAACGAAATTACAGTATTTTGCGACATAATAACATCGTGAGGAGATATTAACATGTTGTGTGTGATGGGAAGTGATCAAACCACCACTGCTGCGCTCAAGAATTCCAATGATTTAAGAAGTGCTTTCTTGTTGCGTGTGAAATTAGCAAGTGGTAGTTTATTGCACTCGTATTTATTTATTTAAATGAATATGCATTACATTGCTTTTAACTGAACTGGAAAGAGAGAGAGTAAGTGCCAAAACAATTAGGTCGGGTCATAAGTGTCTAAAATAACAGCAGCGAACGTTGGTGTGATCAGATCCGTATGGCAAATAGCGTATAAATAATCATCATGCCTTTGGCAGGTTATGTATTCAAATAGATATATTATATTTTCGTATATTTTTGTCTTTCTACCAGGTCCAGCGTGGTGTTGTTACAATCCCGAAATCTGTCACTAAATCTCGTATTGAACAAAATATAGATATTTTTGACTTCCAATTGGCTCCAGAGGACATTGAGTACCTTGATAAATTTGACGTTAATGGCAGGGTGTGTCATTTGAACTGGTAAGTTCCATTAATTATATTTATCTACTAGCAGATGTACTCGTTCTCCTTACGGGGAGAAAAGTTTTGTGGAAAGTATTTGAACTCTCTTTACGCCTTTAGGATACGCAATTCAGTGGAAGTGTAATGATAAAAATCTAATGTCAACTCTTATCCCCCATGCCGATGAGGGCTGAACCTATACTTAAATGGCATCCGGAGTGTCACTATTCGTCTTATCGACCCCTAAAACTATGGATTTGACACTAATATCGAGGGTTTTCGGTAATTTTTACATGTCATCTTCCTTCTTGTCGCCTAGAGGTGTCATAAACCTAGTATTTGTTCCTAGACTGTAAATGATATATGTATTGTTTTGGGAAGTTACTCCAAACGTCCCAGAGTTAGGCTGGTACATACATACATTTATATAGGGTATAATATAGATATAAAATAGCCCATTAACTTCTTTAAAACAAAAATTTTCAAAAACGCTGGGATATATCAGGATCTTGGAGGAAAAAGGGCGAACCTAAAATATAAATATATATATATATATATATATATATATATATATATATATATATTCCACAGCGGACAGGTCTGGACAACCCATAGATACCGCGTTTTGCCCTGGTTCGCCCTTAGTTTTCTCACAGTTTCAAGATAAACAAGGATTCGACCATGCTATCTTAATGTGCTTGCAAAACTTTCAGCTTGATTTCCCAACACCCCGATTTCAGGATTCGCTCTTTCTCCTCCAGGGTCCTAATAAGTCCGTTTGTTTTTAATGAGGAGTTCATACACTGAATTCCATGTTCTTAGCATGATGAGGGATTGTGAGAACCCAATTTTTCGCATAAATTATGACTCCGCTTACCCCTTATGATATACATTTTAATCATAATATGATAAAAACCCAGTTTCAAGATAGATGATACTTATATCCAAAAAATCATCTCAGTTGGTTCAGTCGTTTTAGCGTGATTCGATTACCAACAAGATCAGTTTAATTTTTATATAATAGGTTACAGAATTAGGAAAGTAAGAAATCGTTACTTATCCGCACTGTGCTTAATTACACAACTGAAACAATAATTTTAAGTACAAGTATCGATCGTATCTCGTAATACCTGATGCGTAATATTATAAGTAATGCTAATTAGATTATGGTGCTACATGTTGCTGAAATCTCTAAACTGTTATATTATAGTAGAATGTTTACAGTATTTTGATTTCTGTCATAATGTAATGTTAGAAACAGTATCCATCACATAATTAACACGTTATAACATACATCAGGCTAAGATCTGAATGGCCAGATTCACGTTTGTTGTGCCAGGATATTAGAAGAGAGTACAAAGAAAATTTACTCTCACCAGAGAAGTAGCTGTAACTAAATATAGGTTATCAGTTCAATGTTGTGCTCTTGTTTTAAGTGTCACTACATGTCGTCAGTTAATCGATAGAATTTGAAATAACTACTTTCTTGGAATACTTTTGTCTCATTAGCAGCGCTGAGATTTCCATTACTGAATCACAATTTGAATCTTGAATTAGCGTAACGTACACTGATCTATACATTTCTACTCTGTGAGGAAATGCCCTCCTAGAAATTAATCCTAAGAAAATAATCCTATAGGAAAATCTTAAATGTCGATTAGTTAAGATGAAAGAAACCGGAACAACCTAAAATTGTGTTCTTATTTGTTCTGTTTTGGAAAACTGAATGAAAGAATGTCGGTTCTGCAAAATTCTGTCATTTTAAAAACATACTAGCACATTGTAATGATTCATGATTTTATACATGAAAACTTCTACATATTATATACTAAGCCAGTGGTTTGCTTTTTACAGGGCTCATAGCGAGTCACTTTCATAACTAAAGTATGATTTGTGTTTTGCATTGGCAGTTTTCTAAGAAAAATATAAAAATAAATGCAAAAAAGCAGAAACTTGTTACTCATTACTCTTCTGAAAGCTTCATTACTTGCTTTCACATGTAAAACAGTCAGTTTTATTCTCACTTCAGCTTTTATTCTTTCTAAAGCACAGTGGATGGTTGGTGGATGCTTAAGCTCTCAAGGTGGGGTTGATGAGAACCCTTCTGTGTCTGTTCTTTCTTCTATAGACTTTTAGTTTTCTCTCGTTGGTTAACACTCCGCTCAACGTTGCGTGCATGTGTTTGTGTGGTTCATCATGTTCGTCTTGTGTTATGCTTCTTGTATGTTCTTCTTAAGAGTATGTGATGAATTTGAATATTTCACGGCTTTGAGAACTCTCAATGCTAAGTTACATATAATGTCTGGGATGAAGAAATTCGGAAATAGGCCAGAACTGGTTCCACTTACTCAGAAGCTTCCTACATCTGCTAAGCCTGCTTACCGTAACTACAAAGCATACTTCTTCTTGTTCACCTCAACCATAGGTTGGTGGGCAACATGGAAATTCTAAAACTTTTCTCTCGCTTGGGAGAGCTGTTTTATACTTTGATAAGGCCTCTTCCTCGTAACTGCATCTAGATATTCTATCCTTGGTCTTCCACTTCCTGGTTTTCCTTCTGCCTTTCCCTCTATCAGCACAGTGATCCAATTGGAGTGTCGAATAAGATGGTCCAGCATGCTGTTTCTGTTTTTTCCTATTACACTGTTCAACAAATTTTGATCGAAAGTATGTAAATTCTTTGAAATTGCGATTTTTACATTCATTTAGGCATAATATGAAAGGAAATGATAATAGAAGAATTTTCTTAGCTCAGGTTGTGAGAAAAACGCCCTTGTACAACAGTAGCTTTAGAACATTTAAGCAAAATCCGTGTAAAAACCTACATTTCACTTTTTTTTTTTTATCTATTTCACTGTGATGTGATAAGCTGGGGAGTTAAGAAGTACCCTAACCTATAGCTTTCTATACCCTTGTACTTCCTTTTTCAAAATTGCGCAAATACCAGTTTCACAGCGATACAGAAAATAAAGTAACCGTGGTCAAGTTAAACATTAACAATTCCGTAATAAAAATCAGTATTAACATCAAAACATGAAAAATATGTACAAATACCTTTTTGTGCAAGAACTATACTTCAATGTAGACAAAAGTTTCAAGTGATCCCTTGTACAGGATTATGTTTATTTTATTTTGAGCGTCTTCGCTTGGCTTGCCTTTTGTAGGTTACATCTGGAGCATCCCTTGCAATAGTCCAACAGTAGTCGGCCAATATGTTAAAACTCCACTTTCCCTCATATCTCTTCTCCATGGCTGCAATATCTTGATGGAAACGCTCACCATGTTCGTCACTTACTGCTCCACAATCTTCGGGAAAGAAGTCTAGATGTGAGTGAAGAAAGTGGAGTTTCAGAGACATATTGCAACCAAGATTTTCGTAGCACAATAACAACTTCGCTACCAGTTGTTTGTAATTTGTTGCTCGGTGTCTTCCCAAGAACTGTGAACAAACACTCTTCAAGCTTTCCCACGCAGCTTTCTCCTCACCTTGGAGAATTTCGTCGAACTTGTGATCTTTGAATAGTTGCCTAATCTGTGGCCCTATGAAAACACCCTCTTTAACTTTGGCATCACTTAATCGAGAGAATTGTCCTCTTAGGTACTTATAGGCATCATCCTCTTGGTTCATGCTCTTAACAAAACTTTTCATAAGACCTAATTTAATATGTAGAGGGGGAAGCAAACTTCGGTTACGATCTACCAGTGGTTCATGCTGCACATTTTCACTCCCGGCTGAAGAGTTTTTCCGGTACTCCAATCACTTTTGCGGTAATGAGATCCACGATCTCTACTGTCCCATTTACATATAAAGCAACAATACTTTGTATACCCTAACTGCATACCTAGCAACAGTGCCAATACTTTAAGGTCACCACAAATGAGCCACTGAAAATCGTAATATTTAATAGCTCGAAGTAAACGTTTCAAGTTTTCATAAGATTCCTTCATATGAACTGTGTAACCTACAGGAATTGAAGGAAGTTCATTTCCAATATGTAAAAGCACTGCCTTTAAACTCACCTTGGACGAATCTATAAAGAGCCTCCACTCCGTAGATTCGTAATTAATTTTAAGTGCCCTCATGAGACCATTTACATCTGTACATGCCACAAGTGAGTCTTCCATAGTAAAAAATGAAGTGAACATCTTCTCCCTATTCCGATACACTGAAATATTTACTTTTTCCTGCAATAAATTCCATTGCTTTAAGCATGACGCTAAAATTTCGGCTTTGCTTTTCGAGAAGTCCAAGTCTCTGATTAGATCACTTAGTTCCTCTTGAGTAAGTCTATGTGGTTTACATGGAGGTTCTTCTACAACAAACGTAGGGTCCTTCGAAGTACTTGATTCAGGAGCTTCAACTTCTTGATCATCATCAGAAAAAAGATCGTATTCTTTAGGTGGATCAGGAACAGGTAGTCCTTCTCCATGTGGAACAGGGCGCATTGCAGAAGGAATGTTAGGATAGATCAAGGCCCGCTTCTTCTTCGTGGAAATTCCCTTCTTGACGGAAGGAACCATACAAAAATAAGTCTCTGATGTGGTCGCTTGGCTCCCTCCAAATCATGGGCACTGCAAAAGGCATTGAGCGCCCCTTCCCATTAATCCAATTTCTTAGATTGCTGGCACAAGTGTTACACACAATGTGGGGTACCCAAGATTTATCTTGGTCTCCAATTTTACAACCAAAGTAATATTGATAGGCTTTTCTTATTAGTGGTGTTATAGTCTGCTTTTGTGAGGAAAATGTCACTTCCCCACACACGTAGCAGAAGCTATCCGCACTGTTTACACAATTTCGCGGCATTTTTGTTTATTGAAATCCTCAAAATGTCACTTAAAATAGTTCCGACAACTATTTAAAAATATACATTCGAAATACCAGTATTTTTGCGTACTTGTAGTTGTATTTTTATGTCCTGCACTACACAAACGTCACACCCAAAACGCTGATAACTGCACTAAACCTGTCTTTTCTAACAATAGCAGAACACTACTGAGATAAGGAACACAATGAAAACAAGCGCTCATATAGTTTCTCCAGTGTTGCCGGATCAGTGTAACATTTTACCACAAACGAAGCGAATATATTTATTTTTAAAGCGTTATTATTAGACATGCCTGTAAAACGAAAAGTAGAGCTAATATTCGAAAATAACTTTCAAATTCGTGATCAGCACCGCAAAATCAATAAGAATTAGCTGATTTTGTTCAATTTACATTTTCGTTATTGAACAGTGTTATCTTCATGATCTGTCGTCCTTCATTAGCTTCTTTAGTACGTCTTCATTCCTTTTCCTATCGGTCCATGATATGTGCAGCATTCTGCGCCAACACAGAAAACCCAAGAAAGGAGGAAGCTCAAGGAAAGAAGTAAAGCAGAAAAGATGAAGCAAAACAACAAACAGAGAGAGAGAGAGAGAGAGAGAGAGAGAGAGAGAGAGAGAGAGAGAGATGATGGAGAAATTGACAAAGGAAAAAAGGGGCATGATGAGATTTAGGTCACTTTTTCATCTGCTTTTGGTCACTTTTTCGTGTGCTTTTGGTCACTTTTCAATTTTATAAGAGACCAGACCACTATGAGCCCTGTTTTTAATAACTAACAACAAACTTCACTGAAGGGCTACAAGATTACGACATATTTGTTTTACATTACAATAGTGTAAAGCTGTATCTTGCTTTACAGTAGTGAGTATGTAGTTTCACAGCCTTCTTTGTGAAATGGAAGAGGTGTTGGCCATTCCGATTTCTCCATTGGAGACCTGGGCTCTAGGGTTGAGAGTACTTCCGGTTCATTGCCGATGTCTTGAACTCAGCCATTTTGAATCAGGGTTAAATTTTTCAAATGGAAAGGTCACATGGTGTATCAGATAATAGCAGCAAGATTCCCTGAACCAACATAGGCCAGTCCAATTATGATTCTCGTATATGGTGCTCGTGGACATAATTAGTAATGAATTTTTCTCTTCACAAGATTGCTGTAATAGTGGTTCTAATCAACATACTAAAAGTCCTGAATGATCCGCCAAGTGCTAACTCCGCCATCTTGGAAAATGGCGGACGATCACTCATATTGATTCGGTTTTCGGCTAATTTCTCAAAAACTGTTAATTTTAGAAAGAAAATGAACCGGGCCAATTTGAAAGAGTAGAAAATTTCCTATTAAATAGTGTGTTTACGTTTCTCTCAAAATTTAAATTCTCTAAACAATATGGCCACTTTTCGGATCATCAAATTAGCTTTTTTTTTTTTTTTTTTTAAGTCACTTTTGCAGGATTATTGAAATGTTTGTGGTTTTGATTGATCATTATTCAACTCTTAAAATAAAGTTCACACTTTTTAGAGATCCGAAGGATCGTCACAGACCACTAAGCATTTTGGTGATATGACGTGTGGTCAGCACATCGGCTGACCTCGCCGCTTTTTGGCTTTCTTTATCTCAGTTTGTTACTGATTTCAGTACAATGTATAATTTATTATTTCTAGCATACATTGGTAAAGAATGAGTTTAAGGAGGAAGGTTTAACAGGGGGGAAATTCCGAAACCGGACTGTATAGAGCAGATTTATTAAAAACATCGACCCCAGATAAGTGGAAAAATACTGAGACAAAGAAAAATTATTATTCTTGAAATGATGCCTGGTCACCATTACGCAAGGACTGTTCGAGCTCATTTGTTAACGCAAAGAGCATTAACACACATTTTGCTGAACAACATAGACATTCCCAATGGGATGAAAGTAGAAATATTACACACTAGCAGCGTTCACCCCGCTTCGCTGCGGTCACCCCGGAACGCAATAAACTTTGTTACTTAGATAATTTTTACTTTTTCGCTTTCAAGTGATATGATAAAAACCATAGAAGATTGCACTAATGTTAACATTATATCGCCTGTCATTTATGTTAACCCGCCCCGCTTCGCTGCGGTCACCCCAACCCGCCCCGCTTCGCTGCGGTCATCCCGGAACGCAATAAACTTTGTTACTTAGATAATTTTTACTTTTTCGCTTTCAAGTGATTTATAGCGCCTGTCATTTATGTTAACCCGCCGAGTCACAGGGTCATGCGGGTTGCATATAAGTACGTTTATTTTTATATGATGAACTAATAACAAAGGATTTGTACGTATGGACACCTGAATGGTCAATTATCTCAAGACACTGGTAATTGAAAATTAAAGTGATATGATAAAAACCATCTAGGGTCCAAATCCTAACAACCCCCCAAAAATGAAAGAAATCGGTTCAACCGTATTAGCGTGATGAGCGGACAAAGGATTTTTTCTACGTATGAACACCTGATTGGTCAATTATCTCAAGACACTGCTAATTGAAAATTAAAGTGATATGATAAAAAACATCTAGGGTCCAAATCCTAACAACCCCCCAAAAATGAAAGAAATCGGTTCAGCCGTATTAGCGTGATGAGCGGACAAAGGATTTTGTGCGTTCTCTTTTATATATATAGATTGCCAAAGAAACTATCAATGGATTAGGTACTTCCAAATCCATTAATGGTTCTGCAGTAGTTAAGGATCTTTTAAGCAGATTTCAAGATTGCTGAAATCGACAGCTAATAAAAGGGCCAACTGCCAAACTTTGTATTCAAACTTCCATATGGTGACTATTGTAAAGAACTTCTTAAAGGCAGAAAGGATGAGTGATTGGAAGCTACATCTGATATATGTCAAACAAATGATGCCGCTGCTGGCCACTTAGCATATGACAAATCTTGTCAAATGTACTTTCAGCATATGAGCATTCTTCATACAAAGTTAACCGAAGCGAAGATGAAAGTATACATGAGAAGTTATGCAATCAGAAGGCCAGACAAATTGTGGGCTGGCCTATGAACCGATATGACTATTGAATAGACGCTTATGTGGACCATGAAAACTGTTGGGAGGTCTTAGTCGAGGAAGAGGAGTGTCAGAAAATGTTGTCAAAGTGGATACAATCAGAATCATCTGAGGCGGCTGAAAGCTTCGAGGAATTTTGTAATGTAAGGCCGGTCACAGTGAGCCAACATGTTGATCTCGAATAAACAAGAATGGAAAAGGACGATCAAGATACTAAGATATTTGTGAGCTGGCTTGAAATACACTATCCACTTGTGGAACGCAAGGAATTATCCTTATCGACAGGTATCAGTGCAGATGATACCATCAACTGCCATAGAAATGTGGAAATAGGAAAAGTAATAATGAACTTAGTAGGTTAGTACTTCCAGAACTTGAAATTAAAAATCCTGATGCTACTATAATGAGATATCGTCCTTGTATTATATGAAACTCAGTGTCTTAATCACTACAGGTATAAATGTTTTAACAGAGAAATTGCAAAAGGGAAAATTGAAGTGAAGTTGGATAGTCTTCCTCCAGCTTCAGATGCAGCCTCCATGCACATATTGAGGGTTTTCCATCAAGTGCAGTTATGGAAACACCTTGATCCAGAAGAATGGGAATGGAAAGTTCATGGAAACATTTTTCTACCTATCCCCATGACTCTCGCACCGGCACCTGATGAATTAATGCAACTAATTTCATTCTCCTGCATAATAATAATAATAATAATAATACTGTGAAGGCCTTTGTTTATGAAAAAAAAAAAAAAAGTAATGCACTGATCTTTGCGCTTACTGCAGCGGCATGGAATCTAGTAATCAACCTGTAATAGAAATAATGGATGATGAGAATGAAGATGGAAATGGTGATTACATTCATGGATTAAGCCTCCAGGGGACACCACGTTATTAAAAAAAAAAAAAAAAAAAAAAAAAAAACGCCAATTGACTTTACCTCTCAATATGATAAAGATGGTGTGGAAATAGACCTTACAAACATTATAAGCAATATCTGCGCTTGCGATTTATAAATGACGAAGCGGAAAGCATATCTTTATTAGCAAAGGTGATATGGCTAGGTAAGGAAGAGAACATTTCTCTGCGCTCAAATACTCAAGAAATATTCTACAATTAGTCCCTCTTTAAAAAAAAATCAATTGGAGATGAATAATATTCAATTATCTTATAAAAATAATATAAAAATTTAATAGATTTTGTTTTACCTCTTTCAAAATGTCCAGTTAATTTTCTTTCTAAAGTTGTCATTTTTGAGAAATTAACTAAAGACCGAATGAAGGTGCCTGATCGTCCGCCATTTTTCCAAGATGGCGGCGTGAGCACAAGTTGATTATTCAGGACTTTTAGTAAGTTGATGAGGGCCACAATTACAACAATCTTGTGAAGAGAAAATTTCATTACTTATGAATAAGGAAGAAAATCACAAATATATCTCAAGGAGTGTCGATGTGCTAACCACACATTACCTCACCAAAAATGCTGTGTGAATGGTGATAGAAAGTTAACCTTTTGAAAGAAATGTAAAAGCTCGATCTAATAGGAAATATTCTGCTCTTTCAAACTAATTCATTTTCTTTCTAAAATAATCGTTTTTGAGAAATTAGCCGAAAACTGAATGAAGATTTGTTATCGTCCGCCATTTTCCAGGATTGCGGAGTTAGCACAAGGTGGATCATTCAGGATTTTTAGTATGTTGATTAGGACCACTATTACAAGAATCCTATGAAGAGAAAAATTCATTACCAATTATGTCCACGAGAGGTACCTAATTCGATTGGTGTAACATATCTCTTGTCAGTTTAGATTTATGGAGGAACCGACGTCAACATCACATGTCCAGTAGTAATTGTGTGGAAATGTTACAGGCAAGCACTGGTGAACATATACTGTATGTGGATTAGAGGATGTGTTCGGTGTGTTGTCCGTTATGTGTAACACATAGCTGCAGACGTTTGATCCAGTTGAGCCGTTCGAGTTGCCACGATACCCAGTCCAATAACTAGAGCATTGCATCTTGAGAAATGTGCGAATCTAATACCATAGTGCTGTGGGACCTATCCTATTACAAGTAACAAAGGAAACTTCAGTTTTCATTTAGTAGGGAAAGAAACATTGTCTTCTATGGCATTTCCAAATACCGTTCAGCAATTAGTGCTACACAACAATGCGGGTATTCCATAGGGATGGCCAAAAATTTTCGGATCCGGATCTCGGATCCAAACCTCAGATCCGGATCTCGGATATGGATCCGAAATTCGGATCTCAGATTTGGGTCCGGATCTCGGATCTGGATCCGAAATTCGAATCTCAGATCTTGATTTGTATCCAAACCTACATCTGAAATTGTGATGATAAAATTGAATATCTAAAATTCGGTAAAACTTTTTTCGGATTCACTGATATAGTAAGTTGCTGTGCTTTTAAATGTTTCCATAACACGTTTGTGCTACCTTTGTTCTGTATTTTAACCTTGCAATATTTACATGTTGCACTTTCTGTCGAAGTCTCTTTAATAAAATGTTTCGAAGTTTGATTTCTTCCCATTTCAGAGTATAGTGAACTGTCTGAAAACTGATGTAAATGGTAACAAATTCTTCTGTTTAGCTCCTCTTCGAAACTTAATGTTAGCTTCACATTAAAAATATTTATTTTATTCTTAGAAAATAAACTTTCTTCTTTTCTCATATACAAATGAAATAGCTTTTAGATAAGGCCCTTCTAATCGCAGGAATACTAGACAAAACAAACTCTTTATTAATAGTAGTTTCTGACTCACTAGAGTCCAACCATCAACAAATGTAATAATGAATATCTTTCACTTCGAAGGTATATACAACAAAAAATATAGACTGGTTGGCGTGGAACAACAGTAGATTTTTAAACATACACACACGAGAATTTCAGGAGAGCGATATGGTTGTGTTCGTTGTATGACTTTATTACTTATGCCCTTCTGAGGTCGGGAGTTTGTTCAAGGAGTAAATATAAAAGAGATTTCTGTTATTTTTCTTCACCCTCCAGGTTTCTTTAATCATACATTGCAGGACGTAACCAAAACATATCCATGCATCGTATCATTGAAGCGTTTTGTGTTTTGTATATTAAAGTGTTCAAAAATATTTAACATATTCGCATTTGTTCATGTGATCTCAGGTTCAATTTTCGGTGGGAACATACATGAGAAAATTGAAAGCTGAAACAATATGAAAATAGTATTTAAAAGTCAGGAAATTGATATTAAAACTTTATCTATCTATTTTAACTGTAAGGCTGTAGTTAAATTAACCCACACGTTTCGTGAAGATATATCACGTCGTTATTGTTTATTTACTATAAGCTACCAGATAATCCTCAGAGGCCACTTTAGACTGTAGTAATCAACAGATGAAAACATTGGAAAAGGAATGGTAGGAAGGTTTCCAGAGCCTTAGATCAAGGTACTAACCTAGCATTTGCCCATTATAACTGAGGAACCACCCTGGAAAATCCCCAGTCAGGATGGCTGGTCTCCGAATTCGAACCCAGTATTATCCAATTGCGAAGCAAGAATCCTAACAAGTAGCCTGAGCTCGCTCCGTATTATTATTATTATTTAATTAACGTAATGTTTTAAAATTAATGCAAATTAAACCCTACTTTCTTTATTGCTGATGTTATAGTTAATAAGCCTACATGAGATATCAGTCCCCCATCAAGAAAGAATACTAGAACTGGAATTCAGGAAGCGGGGTTGAAGAGATTAATGAGGATGAGGAAACTGTGTACGATGCAAAAACTGAGTAATTATGGCTTCGTCACAGATATATTCACTTACATACGTCAATTAATATTTCTCTGATACAGTGCACTCTTACTTTCTATAGTGGCAGGAAGATGGCCCGCTTTTGTAAACGAACACACTAAGCACGTGCGTATAGGCGCAATGTCCGTGCAAAGAAACATAGGTAAAATTAGAAAAAAAAAAAAAAATAGGGAAAGCGAGGGGAAAATGATAAACTGCTCTTCAACTTAAAAAAAAAAAAAAAAAAAAAACCAAGAGCTACGAAAGACGCGAGGCGAATTTTATTGAAAAGATTGTTTTTCCTTAGTGATTAGTTGTGCTAACTATGAACATGAATTAAAAAGAAAACAAGTAGCTAGCTCTGAGTTTCGCATACTAGTTGAAAAGAAAATATTGGATAAAATTTAATAATAAAGAAGGCATCTATGATAATTAAAACAAACTAAATTCTTGGCACGACAGTCCTTTGGTTCCTACCAGCGGGCTTATGTTGAAACTGGGGATGTGTAGTCAACGCATCGACACCCGAAGTCCCTAATGCCGGTTTTCTAGACTGGAGTCCGCTACCTCTTACTTAAGATAACTCCCCAATTGTCCTCACGATGCTGGGTCAACATCGAGATTGTTGAGTGCCTCTCCGGAAATTGAACCCATGACCACGGGCACCGAAGGCACGCTCTCCGTCTTCTGTAGACGAAAAGCTATAGTTACTCACATTATCTAATACAGAAATAAGTTCTGATTCTCTAATAGCTGCTGATGGTGATAGTCAAGGTTCACCGAAGCATGATCCCAAACCCAAACTGAGATATTGATGTCACTGGAACGCCTGAAAAGTCATTGTGGGTAAGTGAATTGCCCACTACTCAGGATGAAGGGCGATGGTGATGGGAAATGCGGGGCTGTCAGAGGTACTACTTATAATAATTGGATTTATAGTATTCTATGTTGCCATAAATCCTCTTCAAGAACATAACTGTTAATCTTAGCTTTGAAAATGTTACATAAGGAGTTTTATTGCTATCATTAGGTTGCATTAGGAATTATCGGATTTATTTTAACGCTTAACTTTTACATCTCTTCTGATTTACGAATATTTAAATCGCGATTATCCTCTTAAGATCAATTAGTGATATTTTAAATCATTTCGAACCAACTTTATATATGGTTAGTCTTGTTATATGGGAATAATTGAGACCAGAAGCAGTCTACAGGCTAAGTCCAAAAGAATCTTGGCCGACCTCCTGATAAACCACGTCTTTCAGCAAGGTGAATTGTGGCAATCCGATACCCACATGAAGAAATCTTCGGTTCAGTGTGAAAGCTTCCATAAGAACCAACACTTTAATCAGTGGAATGTGCTTTGCTAATTTTTATTCAATGTGAAAGTACCTAACTTTATTGCTAAAAAAGAAAAGGCATTTATTTCAAACAAGTCGCCATTACAGTTTTCGTATTTCAACACAACACTCATGAAAAGTCATGTTAAAGCGCGACTTGCCTCTGAAAAGGAATATTTATCTTTTTTTAGTTTCTCGTGTTTCCCAAAATACATGCGGAATTAGTGCAAGTGCCTTCCGCTCGCATTACCTAGGTACAAACGGCTACGATCTTGGTGCTAGCACTTGTTTCGGCTTCCAGATCTGAAATATTTATCTTTTAGCCTGATTCTATGTATGAATCCGTAATTTCAAATCTAGATAAGGGGCACCAAAATTCATATTTTTTCTCGGTGCTCATATTGTGATTTACTAAATAATTATTAAATCTAATTGTAAGATATACATTTGGTACTTTGAGCAGACTGAGCAAGATAAATATACGTAAAACCTAGTCGATACTTGTCTTAACTGTTTGTTTTCTTAACTGTCAATGAAATAGGTGTATTGAGGAATTTTAAATATTTGAGTTTTGTATTCCGGTTTAATATATATATATATATGTGTGTGTATTTCATCTCGGTCCTGCAACAGGGTGGACCTAGATTAGACATACGAACTCTCATCCGGATCAAATCAGATTATTTTTTAGTAAGGCAAGCATTTGATCTTTAGTGAAGAATGAAGGAGACAGACTTGTCAATATTCGTCTTAATTTTCTGTTTTCTTCTTCACTGTCAGGACTTCGTGAAATTACTTTCGGCGAATTTTTAATATTCAAGTTTATCACAATTTGGGTAGGATGTGGGTTTGGATAAGAATCAAGATCTGAGATCCGGATTTCAGATCCAGATCCGAATTTCGAACCCAGATCCGAGATTCGAGATCCGGATCTTCGGATCCGGCCATCCCTAGTATTCTATATTCCGCACCCACCATAATTTTGCTTGAAACAAGCTCTTTAGAGTCGCCTTTCCAATGAGATAGGATACTTACGATTCTGACAGGTAACACCCCCACTGACAAAATAATGGGCCTCATTACTGAATAGAGTGCCCTTAAGATATGAGTTCCCTTTCGTATTGGTACAAACCCGGGTGCAAAACTCCATACGTCTATATTAGGGCTATTCTCTTAAAGTGTCGGCTACAGTTGGGCTTCAAATGAATGCCACTTATTTGCATGCACAATCTGTACCATGATGTTGGCTAACACCTGCTTGTGTCGATAGATTGCCTGTACTGTCAGTTGGACTCTTCGTGAACGCTGCCAAGACCATTGTTTATGTACCCTAATCAGTAGTTCAGGACTACCACTAGGAGGCATACCAAGAGCACTTTGTTTCACGTTGTCTATTAAGAGTGTAACTGTGTAATGTGGAATTGGCGACATGCCTGGGTGACGGTTGTTAGTCAGCAGCTAATGGCATGGCAGCTCCGTTCGACAGACTTAAGATCACTTCTGTCCTTTCCCCGTCGTCGATGTCATTGTTATTTGCCTGTAAGAAAGTAACACTGGGTATCTGTGCTCGTAACCCTAAAGTAACAACAGATATTATATAAGTGGAACTCACTAGTATTATCTAATACTCCACGAGGGCTTCTTTCCATTAAAAAAAAATCCAATATGGTAGATTTCAAAAATGAAATGAAAATGAAATCTTTAAGTTTAACGTCCCACGGTTATGCCGGTTAGGCTAAAGGAGACGGTGAGGATGAGAAACGAGTGAAATGGTGGAATGAAGGAAACGGGAGGACCCCGAGAAAACTCACGAGCACGGTGTTTGTCCACCACAAAGTCCACACGGCACGAGCTGGGATCGAACCGGGGACCCCAAGCACAGGAGGTGAACGCTCTACCACTGAGCCACCGCGCCCCCCTGGCAGATTTCAAGTTGGCAGCCATGAACCATAAATACCGTCAAACATGGGGTCTATATGCAATGGTATACATACAGTGGTGAACTCGAAATAATTAATCCCTTTCAGAGAAAGGATGATGTCCTAGAATTTTTGACTCATTCTATATTTCTTAGCCATGCATATCGTCAGGATAAAGAATAAAAAATAAAAAAAAGTAAAAAGTATTAGAAAGAAATATGGCAGGAATACATAAAATGTAATTAAAAATTATTAGTATTATTGAACTGAAACTAAACTGTCATCTTGTGATAGTGGTACGTATGATAGTCGTAATTTTTAATTTATATTTTATGTATATTCCTGTCATCAGAGTTCTTACAAATCTGGAAAACTGGGAAAACAGGGAAAAGTCAGTGAAAATGAAACGAAGGTCAGATGTCAGGGGAAATGCTGCTTAACCTGGAAATCAGGGAAAATTGAGGATTTTTGTTAGGAAATGAAACTATTGTCCGTCTTACCTATTTGTTAAGATAAGCCAATAATAATTTGTTCAAAGAAGCACTACAAATAAATGATTTTCGTTGAGTTCTGGGAGTTGTATTTATAGTATGTAAACTTGTTAAGTAAAGTAGTGACTACTTCATGTACAATTGTACAGAACATTATTTCTAGTATTAAGAATGTAATTTATGAAGATATTTTGATTTGTTTTACACTTCACGTTATAAATGGTGGCATTTCTTTCTGTTGGGAACATAATAGTGTAGAAGTACTGTTAAGTAAATGATTTTAATTTGCTGCTACTCAATACTTCTCAATATAGTGAGAAGTACTATAGTTTTCATGGAACTTCTTTCATATTGAGTTCTAGGAATACTAGGAAATACAGTTCTGAAATACTAGGAATATGATACAGGAAAAAAGAATATGTTAGTGCTATCGTCACCTTATTCCTATTATATCTAGTTCACCATTTGTGTTTTGATAACATTTAATCCTATAAGTACTATTACATTCTATACAGTCATATCGAAAGCTAGTTATGGTATATTAGCGAATTAGACAAAACAGTGTACATATATATATATAGCTGAGAGCATCAACAAAGGATATTATCCAACATGGCAAGAGACTACATGAAGGATTTTCCCTCTCTTTTGTACGGATTCATAGAAAATCGGAATCTAAGCTGTTCGTTTGTAAGTAGTGAAAATATGTAGTTACATTGAGAAAAAAGATTTGTAATTTAAGTATCACTATCTATACTTTCGTTTTTCTCTCATTACAGGGTTAATGATCACAAACACTACCCATTCAGCATTGAATTTTAACGACGAGAAGAAACTGAATGTTAAGAATGAATGATGGTGACTTTCCGCGTCTACAATTTTCCATATCTCATATCTAAATCTTGAATTTTGGGAACATTCAGCACCGAATAACAGTTACTGAGATGCTTTAATATATGATAATTATAGATAAGAAAATAATGTATTATTCCTATGTCTTTTCTGTTTTGCTTTATTCCAGTTATTTTTGAGTTTGTTTCAGTCTTTGAAAAAAGAAGAAAAAATTTTAAACTTTAACATGCTAGTCTCGTGATAGCTAATCCGGGTGATTGGCGATTTTTGTTTTAAGTTTGAAAATGTTTCAGAAGTAGTTGCAAGGTAGCCTGTACCTGAATATACACAATTGTTCCATACAGTTGAATATGAGATAAATTTACTTCTATTGTTCATCCAGAAGTAAAATTACTGTGATATCTTAAACAATAAGAAAAAAGAAATTGATTATTATCTTTGCAGTTGCACAGATACCACTATTTGAGTAAAGCACTAAAAGAAGAAAAAAAAGTATTAATGTTGACAGAGCACTATATACAATTGTTACTTAGCATAGAATGAGAACTGTATTATATATTTGTGCATATGTCCTTATATGTTAGTAGTTTACCTATTTCCATTTAGACACAGCAAGGCTTTAGTTTTTTATTTCACGTAGTTTTATTTAGTAACGTGACGCTATTAATATGTAAGTTCACTTTCAAAAGAGAAAAAATCGTACCCAACTTTACCAGTGATAGAAGAGATTGTATGTTTAGCAGCATTTCAGTAACATCTGTTGAATTTGCTTTTTTATTACTATTATTATTACTACTACTATTATTACACTTACGTTTTGTTATATCATTGCAAGTTTCATATTTTTGTCAAGATTTCTTATTAGATTGAAAGCTCTTTACATACAGTAATGTATTATTTTGTTCTCAGATATGCAAACGTGTGAAAGTAGTTGCTCAGAGAGAATATAAAGATGACTGTTAGCAAATTTATTCAAGTGTTTGTCAATGAAAGTGAAATAAACTCGAATTGTGCTTTTTTGTTGTTGTTTCTTCTATTTTTTTAAATCCTATTGTCTAACGGAAGAACCAAATGAACAGCTCATGAAGGTATGAGAGTAATCAACTCAGGTAGTTTACATTGCAAAAGAAAAGGAACATGCAAAACAGTTTGATTTTATCATACCGCTAATACACAGGAAGTTTCCCGTTCGCTAGAAAGCTGATGTCAGGAGACAAATCCAAATTGCAAGGGAAGGTGGAAAAATAAAGCACACTTTTTTTCCCTGCAGAGAGTTTTATAGTCAACCTAAAACATGTACACAGTGAAACTTCATATATTCCTTATTTTTGCAACCTATAAACTGATATAAACCTTTGGTTTAGCATTCCAGTAGTTTTAGTATATCTTGTTCTTTAAAGTCCCTTGTCTAAACGTTACTATAACGTATAGCCTTGCAGATGATGGTCTTCAGCCGAATACAATAGTTGGACCGCCTCTACGTCGTTTTAGGGATCAGAAGAGATGAAAACATACTAGGTCTGCGCTGTGTAGTGGCTACACCACAACTTCCCAGCCCAATTGAGCAATTTTAGTACAGACATGTTGAGCAGCATGGGGAATGAGCATTGTTTCATGAAGCAGTCTTTCAGTCATATCTGTTGGGGCTATTTTCGCGAAGAGAACCGCACATCTTTCGTAATGTGTTGGCGCAGGTGATTAGATCACATTAGTCCCAAACGGACGAAATCTGAACGGGAGAATACCTTGCATATCTACCATATTGAACTAATTTGTGAGTGTCTCCAGACTGTCACGACGTTTGTATGTGTAACAGCAAGAGATCCAAGGATGGTGATAATTGTCTAGGCGTTCTGTTCGTCTGTCATGTTCACTGATATCCGTCGCGCACTGATTGTCCTATTGATTATGCCAGTTTTATGTGCTGTGCTGTATGAAATGTTGACCTTATGTATCAGTTCTCAAATGGATCCATTGGTCATTTCAAATTGCTTCTTGTGTGCTTCTGACAGTGGCTGCTGTTGTAGCGGTTACAAATAGATTAAGCAAATCGGTAAAAATTATCCAGCCCTTTTCTAGCGATGCAGGCCATGCATTCAACATCTACGCTATGTTTCTTTCCTAATTTGTCGTTTACCCACAAAATTTCACCACAAGTTTTGTTTCTTTTTTGTAGGAAACTCTAAAATACGCGACATTTTTGTGATGATTAAATCAGTTCCACTAAAAGGACAAACTATTCAGCGGATTTGTAGCATGAACTAGTTGCCTGTCAATTAACTTTCACCCTGTTACTTTACAACCCGTAAAGGAAGGAAAACAGGCGTGAGTTACTTTTAGATCTTTCATCCTACAATCACGGTCAAATATTTTCCTATTTCTTTCCGAAGTTGAGGTAAATAATTTACGCTATAAAAGTTAAACCACTTACTTTCAAACGCTCTTAATGGTATTGGTGTGTTCTGTTCATTGAGTCACTGGTAATAATGTGGAGGTACGTACACTCTGTAAAGAAAAAATAGCGACACTTGCTCGGATATGGTTTTCGCAACATACTTTAATCAATATGATTTTTACATGAATTCCTGATAATATTACAATGCACATTCCTAATGAGCAGTTCATTCTTAATACTTGCGCCAGAGTTTCAGGGTTTTGACATGAATTTAATGAATTTATATGCATATATAAGTAGCTGTGTGTGTTTTGAGCAAAATCGTTTATAGGAAGAGTTATACATAAAACTAAAAAAGATCAACAACAATAGCAGAAAACAAGAAATGGAATTTCTTAAGGTTAAGACATATTGTGTGCAAACATCGGGAAGTACCATACACCAAACTAGTATTTTGTATGTGCACCATGGGCTTTCTGTAGTGCAGCGAATCATCGGAGCCCTTTGGTAACAAGGCTATTGCAAAATGCAACCTCGATTTCACGGAATAACACCGGATTATCTGTTCCTTGAATTCCATTCTATTTGAGATAGTTGTCTATTGAATCTTCTGCTCATATTGATCCACAAATTTTCAACTGGATTCATGTCAGGTGAGTTTGTAGGCCACATGAGTCTCTAAATAGTCATATTCTCGAACCACGTATTAACGAGTTTCGCTCGGTGACATGAAGCATTATCGTCCTGGAAAAGGAAGTAGTCCAAATTTTCTTCAGAAAAGTCATCTTTAGCTGTTGTAAGAACTTAACGTACCAGAATTTGAAGATATTTACGTGCATCAAACGATCCTTCACATATATCCGTCGTTCTGACGTCTTTAGCGGTGAAACAAGCCCATACCATCACTCAGTAACTGAATATTTGCATCTCTCAAACAAAATCCTTGTCAAGTTCCTTCCTTGTTCGTATCCACAACTTCACACCACCATCTTTTCCCACTATTCTAAACTTCTTTTCAACGAAGAAAACGACGTGTTTGCAGTTGTCATAAGTCCAAGTTGTATATCGACTCACAAAACTACATGTTGAAGTCCTCTGTGTTTTGTCAATTTCGACTTTCTACGCCGTCTCTTCTTTGTAATATCCTCTTCATACAGTCAAGACAATACAGTTGTACGAGTAACTGCAGTTCCAAGATCTTGTCAAACTACACAAGGGATTTTTGGGGAAATCACTCCTTAAATCTGCAGTGCTATTGATTTCATTTATCAATCTGCTCTGGGTGATGCTTTCTTTTTTCTTTCATACTGTTGACGAAGGGACGATTTGTTACGCTGTTTTCACTTGCGAATTACTCTTCCTGCCGTAGAATGATGGATTTTCAGTATTCCATCTATTCCCTTAGAGATTTACCTTAGCTGCGCAAAGCAAGAATTATGTCTTGTTCACATGGCAACAAGTCACATTTCTTACCCAAATTATTTGTTTACAGTCCACATGTAGCAACAATATCACACACAAACAACGCTGCACAACAACAATTTTGCCACTTGACACTGTCCAAACAATGAGAAAGCAAAGAACAATCATAAAATGCTATTTACCTCAGCCTACACATCACAAATGCAATGCAGAATTCTCACTACAATAATTTACGAGACGCACTCAGTGCCATCTAGCGAAAATATTACTGATAAACAATTGGCAAGCGATGTTGTACACCACAGGTGTCACAGATAACGCAAATTACCTATCCCACTCTTCATTTCCTTCTATTCCTCTTCTAATGGGCTGTAACTATGGTTTTCTGTGTAAGTTAGCTTGAGAATTGAGGTGTCGCTATTTTTTCTTTACAGAGTGTACAAGTGAAATTTTCACACGTTGTCTCTGAAACTCAAAGAAAGTGTAAAGGCTTAATGATGAAAAGTTTTTTTTTTTTTTTTTTTTATTTATTAAGAAAACATCGTCAACATACTTCCTAGATATATACAATTTGATAAACGAAAGTTGGTTGCCAAACCTTCATAGCGTGTCCTGGGTGACAGGGATGGCGGTTGTAATCCGTCTCCGTAATTTCGTTAACCATGTATAATTTTAATCTTTACCTGTACTTATAAAAGTAGTAGTGCTGACTGATTAACGCTCAATCCAAACCGCTTAAGTTAAAACTTGAAATTTTGACAGCTTAGGATTGTGATATAAGGTCCCACTCAGGAAGGATTTTTTTAGGCGGGTGGGAATTCAGCGGGGTAGGAAGGAAAGAACAGTGGCACTCATCTTAAAATGCCTATACCTCGGAATCTCTGTATGTTAGAGAATGAAATTTGATATGTGGACTTCTCATTTAAAATAATTACATCCTTTAGCGTTGTTTTGATATTTGACAGAAGGGAAGAAAAAGAGGTGAGCAGGAATAAGAGATGGGAATTACAATTATTGTAATATGTTCATATTTCGGAATCTGTTGATATTAGAGACATCAAATTCGATACTTGGAAATAATTTAAAATGGACACAAGTTTCAACGTTTTTTGAATACTTAGTCTAGAAAGGAAGAAAATAGGGTAAGGTTACAATTGTTAACCTCCTCTGTGGCAAATTTAAGTTTTCTTTTTACACTTATTGAAGGAAAATGTACATTTTGAAATGTAGATGTATATATTTTTAAAAGTTTCATTATAAAGTACATTAAGGGTCCAAATAAATGTTAAGATGAAATTTTATCTCAAATAAATCAATGTGTCCCTAAAGCATACCAAAGTTCGATATTACAGTGTACTGTACAAATTCACAGAGAAGGTTAAAATAAAATGGCCATACCTCCAAATTTGTTGAGCTTAGTCACGAAATTTGGTATTTAAAGTATCAAAGTTAGTATAAGTTAGAAGGAAAAGATAAAAACGGATGAAACACATCTTTAATTATTTTAAATGAAATCGAAAGAAGGGAAGAAAAAAAATGGGGTTGCAATTGTTAAAACAAGATTTCCATATCTTGAAATCTATTATAGTTAGAGTTTTGGTATTTAAAATAAAGACATGTCAAGCGTTTTTATTATTATTATTATTATTATTATTATTATTATTATTATTATTATTCTAGAAGGACAATAAATCAGGGTTGCAATTGTGAAAGTAAGATCGGTATATCTCAAAATCTTAAAGTTAGAGGAATGAAAATTGGAGTTTAAGCTTTGATAATGAAACACGTGTTTCAGTTTTTTTTTTTTTTTTTTTTTTTTTTTTTTTTTTTTAAGTGTGTTTGTGTTTGTTTCCTTTAGAAGGGAATAAAACAAAGTAGGGGGTTGCAATTTATATAAGATTACCAAGCCAAGATAGGGTGAGTTCGCCACTAGACCGCCATCCAATAGTCGATAATTTTTGTTTATTATTGTGTATATAAAATATATCTAATGGTCTTTTGGAGCGAAAAATTATTCATGATAAAGCTTGCATCATATACTACCAATGACATTCATTGTTTCACTCTCCCTTGATTAGCTGGTAGTCTTTGACCAATAAATTTTGACGTATCTGTGGAATTACGACTCAATTGGGCAGTTTACGACAGCGTGTAATGAGTGTCTTGTGATCCTGTTATTTTTCGTTTTTCTGAGAATATAGATAGTATGTAAGGTAAGAAATGTTTTTGTTACATAACTAAGTTCGTCTAGAAGCTGTATCAGCATAATTTGTCAATAACTAGAAAGTATTAAATGAAAAAATAAGCGTTAAAATGTGGTTGGAATTTGGCATTTTTTCTGCCCCATACAAACCAATTGTCGACCTAGGGTGGTCAATTATTGGATTATTTAAGAGTACTCCAAATTGCTTCAAATTATTCTCCGTTTGGCATTAAGATCAATTATTCAACATGCATGTATAAAATTTTCGATTTCGTGACATATTCTAAAAATCGACCGCCTGTTTCTCATGTTGGTCGACTATTGGAATATTTCTTGCCACCTATCGACCACACTGTTTCATACTGTGTTATGCGTTTTGCTGTCTGGAATTTGTTCAGTTACATTAGTTGAAAGTTTCTTTTTCTGACAATCTTCTATTTCAATGTGAAACCAAGTTTTTTACACGAGAACAAGAAGCCCTCCTCGCTGGTCTAATGGCTAGCACGCGTGCTATGATCTTAAGACCTACCTCACCAGTACGAACAATCTTTTCGTTCTAGAAGATCCACGTAGAATTTTTAACGCGTATGAATCTTATTTTCAATTGTGCCCATCATGCGGGAAAATTTTGGAACAAAACGCTGGAAGAATTTTTATGAGGTTCAAGATAATTCAAAGGAAACCCTTACTTTTCTAGGAACGTTTAGTGCTTCGGGAGAAACAGTAGCTCCAATGATCGTTTATCCATACAAGTCGCGAGTACCCAGAGATATTGTGTACAATATTCCCTCGTCGATTGTGATAGGACGATCCGAATCTGGCTGGATGAATAGCGAGACATTCTTTGAGTGGGTAGCCAATGGTTTCAATAAATGGCTATTAGATCACGATGTATTTTTTTTTTTTTTTCATTGACGGACGATTAACTTATGAAGTAAGCAAATTTTGTGACAACAACGAGATTATATTGTATGCCCTGTACCCTCATGCAACGCATATCTTGCAATCATGCGATGTATCCGTCTTTAAGGCGTTAAAAACAAGCTGGAAATTCGTTTTCCGCAGCTATCTAACGGAACATAATTTATCTTCCATAACAAGAGATCAGTTTGCACCACCTATTGCAGAGGTCCTACAAACAGCAGCTATACCATCAACAATAAAAAATGGATTTCGCAAATGTGAACTGTATCCTTTGAATCCGGACGCCGTTAACTATACAAAATGCATCAAGTGTGTATGCAAAAACAGAGTACTTCCACTCAGCTAAACGTTAGTAAAGAATATCTTACTGCAAGAAAAGTTATTACTGTGTACAAGAATGAACTTCAAAAGGCTGCGGTTGGCTTCAACACAGTCCTTGAAGTTTTGAAACTTCCAGGAAAAGAACCGATGGACGAAGCAGTACAAACAGATGATAAAAGTGACAGCTTACCAGCAGATGACGAAGTTGTAGTTGGTGAAATCCCTGTAGTTGATGATAACTATGAATACTTGTCTCACGCTACTCTTACTGTTAGTCAAGAATTACTAAATGATCTCCAGTCATTGGCTGCTGAAGTGAAACAGTGAATATAGCGCCTACTCTACCAACGAAACCTGAGGAATCCGACGCCATTGCAGCACAGAAGAAAGAGAAAATCATTGTTGTGCCAAACCAAGAATCAGTTATGTCTGCTCCAACAACAGAATCAGAGAGGCCTTTAATTATTCTGATAAATGAAACTTGAGAAGAAAGGTTACACATCAACTCTACTGAATGAAACTGAACCTATGAAGGATATTCGGCAAGATACTTATTCTCCCGAATAACCTTCTACTGAAACTGGTTTCTATACCAGAAGCACAGCAAGAAACAAAGGACATTGAAAGCGATGATGTTGCTGGACCAAATGAATCAAGTCAGAAGAATATCACAACATCTAAAACTATTAGACCAATATATATAATGCCAACTTTTTAAAAGCATCTGTTCTGGCCCAAGAGTCTTGTCAAAAAGAATAAGAGGAAAGTAGAGAAGATACCGTTTGCAATTAGCTCAGAAGATATCGCCGAGTACCGACTACAAAACAAAAAGAACAGAAGAAACTAGACGAGGAAAAGGCAAAAAGAGATGAAAGAACGGCAGAAAAGAGCAACAAGCCGGAAAATCCAAAGAAAAGATCGAAGAAGACGGCCACTGCTGTTGTAGAAGAACATCACAATGAAGAAGATGTAACTGACTACGGCGATGGAGCCATATGCGCAGGATGTGGAGTGATAATTTATGATTTTTATTTGCAAAGTGAGGATAAACTAGTGGATTCCAATCAATGTGATAAATGGTTCCATCTTCGATGTACCGATTTATCTGGCTATGCATGGGAAGATCTTGCAGATAAGCTGTTACTGTGTGCGGATTGTAGCATATAAATTATTTGAACAAACAATCAGGAACTCACTGTTATCACATGAAAAGATAACTCAATGTGCTCAAGTAACTCAGGAAAGAAACCTACCACGAGAGAGAAACCTTATCATATATGAGAAGATAACTCGATGTGCTCAAGTAATACAAGAGAGAAACCTAACACAGAAGAGAAATCTATTTCATACAGGGAAAACGTGAACACTTAGGATTTTCTAAATTATTACTGACTCGTACTTTGTTTAGAATTTGTAAAGCCGTAATACAAGTGACAAGATAACGTGTGCATATAACGCAGGAGAGAAATCTTGTTTCACGTGGAAGAAGCATTTAATATTCAAATCCTAATAGTTGCGATCCTTCCAATTTCAAATAAAGTAGCGATGTATCAGATCCTAATAGCCTGATTCTTTCATTTATAATCACTAAGGAGAAAATCTTAAAGAAAATTAAAGAAAATCTGTATTCGTCTTGTCAAGTTCAAATCTCTACGAATAATACAATTTCCAAAGATCATCTAAGGCAATCAATTACTTCTACGAGATCAAAACGATAGAAATTGCGCGCGGTCGGCTAATAGCATGAATGTGGTCGACTACTGAGCGATGATGGTCGACAAGTGGGAATTTTGATGTTTTCGTAAAACGTATTTTTATATCATTGCAAAATGTTAAAAGTGAGCAGTTAACTCACGGTATGATACAAAATAACCCAAATAAAGCAAATAATTCACTTTCATCAAATATGAAATCATCACGTTTTATAAGTGTTTAGAAGTTTTTTTTTTTTTTTTTTTTTTTTTTTTTTTTTTTTTTTTTAGCGGTTGACTATTGGCGAACTCACCTTACGTCAAAGGTATGAGAAGTGCGAGACCGAAGGCCGAGCAAATGCAGGTATCTGGGGCTAGTATTTATATTAAATAATAGTATTAAATTTACATATATTACAAATTCACTTTTGCAAAGATTTTGTTCCCAAACATATTAAAGAATAACAAAATTATAAGGAAAAAGCAAAATAAAGTTCGATTGAGCAAATGGTGGGAATCATGCTTTCGAGGCATTCTTGTAGTAAAGGGAAATTCACAAATGTCTAGTAAAGGAGATGAATATGGGAGGGAAGGAATTAAAACGTGTAATCTGTTGGTTTAAACCTGATGCGTAGATTATTACATGTACAGTCAGCGACAGTAGAAACTGGAGGTTGGATACATAAGAAATGATAGCTTTTTCCAGTAGCAGAATAGTTTCACTGTATGTCTGATAGTTGGACAACCAACATGACAGCAAATACATGCCCGAAAACATAACATGCCAGGATATTCCTCCATTTGGAGGAAAAAGTATTACTATCTGAGAGCATCACTTAGAGAAACAACCACGAGATAAATCTACAGAAATTCCATTCACTTTAAGATCAAAGAGATAGGAATTAATGCAAAGGAAACGAAAACAATAATACGCATCATGCAGAGACCGAAAAAGTATGGAAAGCTAAACAAAATGAGAAAAGAAGGAAAGAGGGAAAGGAAAGAGCAAAAGACATGGGAATAAATTAAATTTTAGCACTTAAGGATAAACAGTGTCCGTCTTTCCTCCTGCCCCCTGTATCCGTCCTGGTTTTTCTCCCTTCATAGGATAAATCTCATTCAGCATCAAACGCGAACATAATTTATAGTGTTTAACTCCTTGAAAAAATGTAACTCAGTCCAGGCCGAGAATCGAACCCCGGACCCTTAGCATAACAGTCAGACGCTGTAACCACTTACCTACACACGCTATAGCAAGTATGTTTATAAACCAGCCATTACTCGCGCTATCAAACGTCTTAAATCAGCCATTGTCGGGAGTTACCCCAGTTACACTTGAAGTTTGAATTTTATTTACGGCCTTTAGCCATCTACGGCAACAGGCCCCATGTTTTCATTAAAAGCATTTGTTCTGTAGATTAAAATCAAGAATAACTTAATCTATACTCTTACTTACTGTTGTCAATATATATATATATATGTTACCGTCAGAACCCGAAATTAGGTAAAACTAGAATTTCCTAGTTAAAACTAGTTTTCTCAAAGCCGTTTCGAAAGAACTAGTATTAACTAGTCAATACTAGAATTTACTATGTTAGTTAGGTAATTCTGGAATTAACGAAAAAGGCTATATAATGTGAATCATATACAGTTTTTACTAGTTAAAACTAGTTCTGACCAAAATGGATCAGTTAACAGTGTTTCTGCAAGTTCGGACTTGCTCCTACTGGGAAAGTATTGTTTTGTTTTCTCTAAGTCTGTTCGGAGCCTTTGTAAAGTGTGCAGGTGCGTCTCTCTTGTCGTGGCTATGCGTGTGTTAGTGTTTCGGGAAGTGTGAGGTGATTATTCATTGTAATGAGTCAGTCCGATAAAGAAACAATTTTGAAGGAAAGATTCTTCAAAGAAATTATTCGTTTGGAAAATGAAAAAGACAGTCACTATAATGCAATGACCAAGGACGTTTACAGTAAACTTTTAACTGAAGTTGAAGAGGCAAAATCTGCTGCAAAGAAAACACCTTTACAGTACAGACGTTTGAAACGGTTTAATGTTTTGGAAATTGGTGAAACAAAAAAACTGGTGTCGAATAGTGAGCCTGTGAAGTACTACTTGCCTGCCGAGGAGATCTTTGATGTTATTGAAGCATCACATGTTGCTGTGGGACACGGAGGTCGAGATAGAATGAAAGCTGAAACTTCTAGGAAATATGCCAACGTTACGACTCAAATGATAAATATTTTTCTGTCAATGTGTGAAACATGTCAACGGAAGAAAAGTATGAAAAAGAAGGGCTTTGTTTCTAAGCCAATACTTCACACAGAAATGAACAGCCGATGTCAAGTGGACCTGATAGACATGCAAGCACACCCTGATCGTAAGTTCAAGTTTATCATGGTATACCAGGATCATCTGACGAAGTTTGTCTTACTGCGAGCGCTGCAAACCAAAAGAGCTGAAGAAGTAGCCTACCAACTGACAGACATATTTTTGACATTTGGTGCCCCCTGCATTTTACATTCTGATAATGGCAGAGAGTTTGTTAATTCTGTCATCAAGGAACTAACGACACTCTGGCCTGAGTTAAAGTTAGTCAACGGAAAGCCCAGGCACAGCCAAAGCCAAGGGTCAGTAGAACGGGCAAATCAAGATATAGAAAATATGCTTGCCTCGTGGATGCATGATAATAAAACAACAAACTGGTCAAATGGTCTCCGCTTTGTTCAGTTTATGAAAAATCGAGCTTATCATTCCGGAATAAAACAGTCTCCATACCGTGCGATGTTCGGCATTGAGCCAAGAGTAGGACTTACGACTTCAGCACTGTCATCAGATGTTCTCCAAAACATAAACGATGAGGACGACCTCGTGAGTATTATTGAGGACATGAATGAGCGCCTTAGTGAACATGAAACATTTGATGAAGGAGAAAATGAGGCTGGTCCTAGTGCGGTTGATATCACATCATCCAGGAAAGAAGCACGTGAAAATTTGTCAAAGCAGGCCAAGAAAATGAAACGTATCTCTGATGCCACCCATCCACCTGTTGAAGTGGGAGATAATGTCATAATACCAATCCCGGATGTGGATAGAGCAAAGGCGGATTTTCGGAATGTCATTGGAGTTGTTCTAGAAAAAAATGAAGATCTGCACAAGATTGGAACCAAAGATGGAAAGCTGGATAAATTATATTGCAGGTAAGTTTTCTGTCTTTTATGTGCTCCTTATTGATAGAATTTGTATTAACGTCCTAAACAAGCTAAGGAGCTTTTAACGACGGGACCTACAGGTTAAAGTATGATCCGAACCATTGCTCGGGTTTGTATCCGAGGCGGAGGGCTCCCAGCGGGATTTAGAGCCCGCGACCACGCCCGCAGAAGGCCTTAAGCATTTTCATTTAAGGCCTTTAAGCATCTCTGGTACGAGATAGCATATGGGAAGGAAGTTGGTTAAGGCCTAGTTTTATAGGCACTATCACATTCTTTGATTGGTATGAGAGGGATAAAAGCTAAATCCTCAGTCAGGATGGTAGGCCGCTGGACGCGAACTTGCGACCTTCCGAATGCGAAGCCAGCACTTTACCAACTGATCTATGGCCGCTCGGTAATTAAGAGCTATATTGTATATGTTAACGCTGTTGACTAAGCTCCCCACCACTTTCTTTTCTTTCTTTTTCTTAAGATTGTGGGAAGTTGTAGGTCACTATCACAATTTTGGATAGCAAGCAAGATAGAAATTAATAAGTCTGTGATCTGAAAGGATTATTCCTGTAAACAACTTATTTTTTTGTTTAGATTTTTGAGTAGTCAGCGTGTGACATCATTATTCACAGCTATTCAAATTTCTATACAGAAAGTAAATTGTTTACAGCGCTGATCCTTTTAGATCATAGAATTACTTAAATTCTGTCTTGCTTGCTTTCCAAAATGGTGATAGTGACCTACAACTTCTCACAATCTTCAAAAAACGGAAAAATTAATGGGGAGGAGTTTGGTCAAGTGTTTTATACGTATCTGTAATATTATTATTAACCGAAATAATGATGGATTCTTCACATCATTTTATGTCAAAATAATTTTCTGTTATAATGTCCATTATGTTTTTCCGGAACCGATTTAATAATGTGTAATCCATCTGTTGTTGTCTGCTGTGTACTCACCAGTAGATTGATAACATGTCACGAACTTGATTCCGGTAAAAGACTGTTGTTTAGCTTGTGAAACCGGTACTCGTGAAATGTGCTTTAGTGCATAGGCGTTTTTGTAGGAAATACGCAGATTAACTACCGGTGTTTCTCTGAAATACTAATTATGACGATGTGGAAATTGTGCGTTAAAATACATTATTATTTTGTTTTGAAAAGTCATTATTATTTTTTAATATAAGTGATTCAGGATTCCCACACCATGTGATTAAACAAAATGTGTCTGTTGTAGGTCTGAATTCGACATTTGCCACGAGCAGTTCCTGACACCAGTCGAAGTACCAGATACTGAAATTTCGTTGAGAACTGCAGCCAGGGAAGCAGCATTAACCCCACAAGGGTTCACACGTTGTGTGTGCAAGAAAGCATGTATTTCGAAAAGATGCTTGTGCAAGAAAAAAGGTTTTCTCTGCAACTCAAAATGCCATGATAGTTTACCTTGTGGTAACAAATAGAACTATTTCAGATGTTTTAGCAATAAAAACGTTTTTCTTTGTATTTCATAATAAATATACAATATTACGTCAGTAGATTTGCTTTGGCACCACCGAATTGAATAAGTAGTAGTGCAATAGTAGTGTGTATTTTACCTTGTGCTAACATACAAAAGCATTTCAGATATTTCTGCAAAACGGAAGTCTTTTCTGTGTATTTCTTAATAAATAAGTGTTTCTATAGAATTGTATTTGAACGACAAGGATTCACATGTTATGCATGCAAGAGGGCTTATATTTCGCAAGGTACTGCAAAAACAAAGTATTTCTATGATATTGTGAGTGCCATAATACTTTTTAGAAATATATAGAAACATTTATGATGTTTGTGCAAAAGAAAAGTTATTTCTAAGTGTCTTAAAATAAATACATTTCTTCAGGTTTCACTAGTAATATTGTATTTTAATGAAAATAAATAGTAAACTACGCATTCTTAATAAGCGTTGTCAATTTTACAATTCACTAGTTAATACTGAGTTAATACGAAAGGCTGACGAAACTAGTTTTAACTAGGGTATTCTGGTTTCAACAGATTTCGGGTTTTGACGGTAACACATTTCAGTTAATACTAGTTTTGACTAGTAATAACACGTTTTAACTAGAAGGAAAAATAGTAAAAACTAGAACTACCTAACTAACATCGTAAATTCTAGTATTGACTAGTTAATACTAGTTCTTTCGAAGCGGCTTTGAGAAAACTAGTTTTAACTAGGAAATTCTAGTTTTACCTAATTTCGGGTTCTGACGGTAACATATATATATATATATATATAGATAGATAGATAGATAGATAGATAGATATAGATATAGATATATATATATATATATATATATATATATATATATATAGAGAGAGAGAGAGAGAGAGAGAGAGAGAGAGGTATATAAAAATCGGATTAATGGGAGCTAAAAAAGTGATTTCGTAACTGCGAAATGGGTGATCGCACGACTACTGACATCTGGTAGCGGTGTTACGTAACACACACACTAGAAATAAAGGTTCGACACGACAAAATGCACATTGTGCCGTGGATAAGTCGGTAAGGTGTCTGCTTATTGAGTAGGCAATTCGAGTTCGAGTCTTGAGTACACCAGTTACTTTTTCCTTCAAAATACATTTCTATATTTTTATATATGTTATTAATAATTGATTTCTTGCATTTTTTGTAAATTATCTTAAATTAGTGAAGGTTCAGTAATATCAAGAAGGTTAAAATACATATATATGATTGTTTTATCCGTATGTACAGTCCAGAGATGGAGCGGGTCGGGGGGCCACGGGTCAACAGAACGTGACCCACTGCAACCCCCCACCCACCAGGACCCACTCTGTCTTAACAACGTATTACGACCCACAGACTCATTCTGCTCAGTGCATTGTAGACAGCTTCTGAACACTGGTGAATTTGTCTACTTTCAAGGCATCCTTTTTCTTTTCATTTGTTTCTATTGACAAAGAACTTCAGGCAATTTTAAATATTGATATTTGCAACTGTAATAATAGCAATAGAACTTATTTGAGACGCAGCCTGTGATTTCTTAGAGGAGCTAACTACTGGGAAAAATGTTTGAATCATGTGTAATATATGAATTATTATATAAAAAATTGAATGTAACTATGTCTGCATGATTATCATACCCAAATTGCAAAGTCAAATGAAATGATTTTTGGTATATACTTAGGCCTCAATCTCAACTAGGAAGTTATCATACATGTATCGGTTTCATTATATTACATATTCTAAGAGGTTCCGAATTTTGGCGAAAATTTTAGTATCTCAGAAGCCGTTCAAGTTGGAGAGCTGATATTCAGTATATTAATTCTTTATCTAATATAAATAAAATAAAGAGTTTGTTTGTGTATTTGTCTGTATGTCTGTCTGTCTGTCTGTGTGCGGCCTGGGAACCAGACGAGTGGACCGAGAGTTACCAAATTTTGGTCAGGGGTACCTTGACTTAGGCCCCAGATCAAGACGAAGCCGTTTTCTTTTCAAATTTCGAACCAGAGGGGTCTCAGTGGGGCTTTTACCGGAACTGGCTTGGGAACCAGACAAATAGACCGAGAGTTACCAAATTTTAGTCACAAATACCTTGGTCCACGCTCCAGATCAGAGTTAAACGTTTTTCTCAAAATTCGAACCAGGGGGTCTCAGGGGGGCGTTTATCCAGACATGTAAAAGTAGTAGAACATTTCCGATATTAGTGTCGAATTCATAGTTCTCGCGGTCGCTGAAATCAATGGTGAAACTCTGATCACATTAACTTCCAAATTCACCTTATTCGAGCCGGGAGTCAGCGGGGAGGGGGGGATACCGAAAAAATTAAAAGTAATCTAAAATGACCGATATTAGTGTCCAATCCATAGTTTTCGCGGTCATTGAGATCAATGGTGACACTTCCATTAGCGAAGATTTGCAAATTGAGCTACAATTGTATGCAAGCCGGGAGTCAGCGGGGAATACTGAGAAATGTAAAAATAATCCAAAATGACCGATTTTAGCGTCAGTTCTATAATTTTCGCAGTCGGTGAGATCAATGCTGACACTTTCATTAGCGATGATTTGCAAATTCAACTACCATTGTATGCGGGCCGGGAGTCAGCGGGGAGAGAGGGGGACACGGAATGCGGAGACATGTAAAAATAATCCAAAATGACCGATATTAGAGTCAAATCCATAGTTTTCGCGGCCGCTAAGATCAATGGTGACACTTCCATTAGCGATGATTTGCACATTCAGCTACATATGTATGCGGGCCGGGAGTCAGAGGGGGAATACTCAGGCATGTAAAAATAATCCAGAATGACCGATATTAGCGTCAATTCCATAATTTTCGCAGTCGGTGAGATCAATGGTGAGACTTTTATTAGCGATGACTTGCAAATTCAGCTACAATTGTATGCGGCCGGAAATCAGCGGGGAGGGGGGATACCGAGACATTTTAAAGTAATCCAAAATGATCGATATTAGTGTCACATCCAAAGTTTTCGCGGTCGCCGAAATGAATAGTAATACTTCCACAAGCGTTGACTTCCAAGTACTGGCCCCATGCGAAGAACGGGTATATTCAGCTGGTATATATATATATATATATATATATATATATATATATATATGTGTGTGTGTGTGTGTGTGTGTGTGTGTATTTATATAATCTTGGTATTTGCCTAGAGTCTTCTTGTTCTATAAAATCCCTATGTATCTGCTTAAAACAATTTGAGGATATATATATATATATATATATATATATATATATATATATATATATATATATATATATATATATATATATATATATATATATATATATATATATATATAATTTTGTGTATATTTACATTGTTATAATTTATATTAATGGTTGTTAACTTCTATCTTAATATCACATTCATATTAAACAAGAATAGTCAAAAATGGTAGCGAGAATTGATGAGATTAAGTAACTACGAACGCCATGATAGTACATTGACGAAAGCTACACACTTTCGTCGTGATCCGACTTGTTGAGTTGACTTTTGTTAGTTATTATTCATAATGGAACCTGAGCAATCCGAAGTAGCATTCAAATCAGTTAGTGTTAAATGTTGTTTCTAATGGCTGGCATGGAATTTTTATTCAGAAAAATATGATATAACTACTCAGATAGACGACTAACAATTGTCTTTTGGCGATATTTTTAGTTCTCTCGTAGAAACAGAGAGTGATCATAGCAATTGTTTGCTTAGTAGCGATAGCGTTAAGGGACGGGTATTGGTTGACAGTGTGTGTGTGAATACAGAGCCAAAGGTCGTTCACGCGAGTTGTTTAGATGGCTTGGCTGATAACAATTCATTCAGCGTCTCGTGCGAATCAGCTGTTTTGAAGTCAAATGAAAATGAAAACGAAAGTTATTTTTCTTTAGGCTTTAAACCTGGAAGAATTGTGTCTGGTGATTCACGTGTAGGGAATTCATTTATGCCTTTTAATACTAATTTAGATAAAGTAAGTGTAGGCATTGCTTCAGACAGCTTTAGTAATTTATATAAACAAATCCCTATTTGTGATGGACAAGATGATTATGTATTATTTCAATTTCTATTGTCTGTTTATAAAATAGCTAGATTAAAAACCTTCCCTGAAGAAAGCATTCTGACGGCACCTATAAGAAAAGTCATAGCCCATTCAGCCCGGACCCACACAATTGTGCACGTAGAATGAATGACCAATCTTTCCATCTTTCGTAATTATTAAAATAAAACAATACTGTTTTTGTGGAAAACTGAATTTGTGACTTGTAACGTAGCCTGTGGAAGATAAAATATTTCCACAAAAACTAACGCTATGGGACAAGTACTGGTAAATTGGTTTTAAATAACTAAAGAAATATATATATATATATATATATATATATATATATATATATATATATATATATATATATATATATATATATATATATGTGTGTGTGTGTGTGTGTGTGTGTGTGTGTGTCGGTGTGTAATAAATAAGCTGAAACAGAAGCATTAATACTATCAACTGAGTAAATCGCTCAATAGGCTATTCGAATTATGCAATGAAATAATACATAAAGTTCGTCGGATTATAATATGTAAATTTCATTAAGGAAACAGAACATAAAATTTGACTTAAATAATTTTATAAACAATTTGATCACTCCAAAATAGATCCTACAACAAATATAAAAAATTAATAACTGTGTATTCATTGATTATCAGCACAAATATATTCAATATTCTATTAAAGTTATTTTACTTGATAATCTTCAATAATCTTCAATCAACTTAATAGGATAACTTTGAGATAAAACAGTATTCAATTAGGAAAGTTAACATTTACCAATATTTTTCGCATATCACTACAACATCTTTCATAGCGAATATTACACTTTATACAATAAATATATGGTTTTGATCCAAAACAAGCTAATAAGGAACCTTCGAAACAACTTTAAACACAATTCATTTATACTCAATACTCACAAGAATTTGACTAATACATACACTATAGCCGTATTCACAAAACTCATGAAAAGCAGAATAGCATTTGCCACTAAGAAACTTCAACATATTTTCGGATCAATCACAGAATATAGAATAAATCTTGAGATATTGGAAGAAATTGCTATATAACTCTACTATCCATATAGCAATAACTTGAACATTGTGTCACAAAATTTCATACAAAACTTAACTTCCCGTAATAACATACAGATTCTTGCCTTTTAAACGTTTCTCTTCCAGTTTCGGAATGAAATTGTTACAGAATACATTTCGTCGATATTTGATAAATAGGACCTTACTCATGAATTTGTATACATTTCCATGTTTTCACTTCTGAGTATGTAGAAAACTAAAATGAAGACCCAGGATCAGATACTGAACCTTGAGAATTTGACTGTCCACTTCTCTATCGTAGTCGTAATTATGAACATACGGACGGCTACGGACAATTCACAGGCTAGCGCACGAGTTCCAATTCTAGCCACTATCACATGAGTGGTGCTATTTATACTATAAATTGACTGCCGATTTCCTCACTTTTTTAACTTCAATGAAATTGATACATCACTTGGGTCGTTAGTGGGGAGTCGGGGGGACGCGTCCCCACAGGTTTTAGTCAAATATATTTAAAGAAACTTTACTACTTTCTATATATAACTTTTGTTGGAAAGAGGATTTTGATTTTGATTCGTCCGACCTCCCCAAGTTGAAAAGCTAACGACGCCAGTGGTTGCAGACTAAAATTTACAGTGTAGAGCATTGCCAACAACACACTGAACATTGTCTACAAAACGACCGATAAACGGTCGTATTAAATACCGCTATAAACGGTCGTATTTAGTAGCTCATTGTCCAGGTTGTACTGCAAGAAATGAAAATATTTGTTCGAGCTACTGTGATTGCCAAAGTGAAATGTGTTTTTACTCAATTTGCTTTTCTCACATGACAGGATAATTTTCAAAAAATATTTGGCTTCAGTGGGAATCGACTTGAGAACCCCGCAATCACTAGTCCCTTGTGTTCGAACTTTTTTCTAAAGTTAACTGATTTATCGAACGTGCCTCATTAGCTTGTTTAACTACTTATTAGTAGGTTTCAACTTATTTTACTCGCTTTTTACTCGTTTAACTCGCTTTTCCATTAACCTAAAACGACAGGGACACGAACACAGGAACTTCGAAGACATTTAAAATTACAAAGGCTCTCCCACTGGGACCTGCACACCAAAGGAGCACAAGCTAGCCACTTGGCGAGCGGGAAGAGCATACCGAGACACTGCTTACAACAGGAACAAACTAAATCAGAATAAGTACTGTTCAAAGTTGCACGTAGACACAGCCGTAACGTAAGTTCGAATCCACTCAAAGAAGAACGATTTTTTAAAATAATGCATACAGCACGTGAGAAGTGGTAAAAGAGAGCGTATTACCCGTTTGAAACATTAAGAGAAAACGAGGCAAAAATTCCAGTGACATTTATTAGAGAAGTGAAACAATGAAAACGAGGTAGCAGGTATATGTAATCAGGGGTATGTATCAGAGGGCGGTGATCGGAAAAACGAAATCTTCCCGAATTTCACACATGTGAGTCTCTACAACAGACAAACTTCTTCAGAAATATGCCTATTGCAGAGACCATGATACACCACCGATTGCGCTAGCCAAAGTTTGTTTAACAAATGGTGTAGTGCTTTTTCCTTAGAACGATAAATCAAAAAGTGTATACTGCAGATCAATGAAGTGTTTAGAATTTCCTGATAATTTCCCTTCCTTTTCCAAATTAACATGCATAAATCGTCTCTATCATGATACAAGTGCTTGGGTCTACTTTCTTAAGGATCGCCCATTTAGTATAAGAAGTCACTCTTTGATTCTTCACGATTGCTTTGAAAAAAAAACTCTAAAAAAATTTGAAAGGGGACAAGCTCTAAATAGGCGGTCAATATGTGAAAGTGACATCGTGATTGTCTTTCCGATCACCACGGGAAATCGAATGAACCGTTTGAAATGAATATTTGAATACATTTAGTACTTGAAAAAATGATTAGCTGACGTCTACTGGAAACTTGACAAAACTTCACAAACATATTATGAATTAATATTTTACTCGTAGTTAAAAATGGCTGGGGGCCGCGGTAGAGCGTTCACCTCTGGTGCTTGGGGTCCCGGGTTCGATCCCAGCCCCCGCCAAGTGAACTTTGTGGTGGACAAACACCGTGTGCGTGGGTTTTCTCGGGGTTCTCCCGTTTCCTCCCACTTTCTTCATTCCACCATTTCATTCATTACTCATCATCACCGTCTCCTTTAGCCTAACCGGCATAACCGTGAGACGTAAAACTTACAGATTTAAAAATGGCTGCTTTATTGGATAAAGAAAAAAAACAAAAAAGACTTAAGCAGGAATCGAACCCAGGACCCTTTACACCTGAGACGTGGATCTTTCTGACTCTGCCACGCCTTCACTTGGTTACTTTATGCTTCGTCTCATACATGAGGCGAGCTGGAACCTTTAAGGCACTTTTCCCCTAATATTTCTGGCAATTGCGCTACTCGAGTTTGTAATATTAACACTTTAAACGTGCAGTACTACCTCCGAAGTATATCCCCGAAGTTTATTTTAAAAAGTCTGCTTTCCCCTTGTTAGTTAACTCTCGCCGGGCTTTTCTCACCTTACTTCAGGGTGCGAAATCATTTGAAAATAGTGGGGTGGGGGAAGAAGTTCAGCGTCCACACTAATGCTTCGTGGAGCCTCCAAAAAGGTTGAAATTTTAATGGATTATTATTATTATTAATAATATTATTATTATTATTACTAGTAATAATAATAATAATAATAATAATAATAATAATAATTAATGTTCAAACTACTCGACATTATTTAAAAATACTTTAATGTTATTTATTCATTTAACCAAAATTGATAACATATCTACTGCATTTAATATACACTTCGGTGCGTATGGTCCAGGGTTAGAGTCCCGTAGGACCACAGTACCCTTGTGTTTACCATCGTATTGAAGACTGCATTCACGAAAATGCGGTAGAGATCTATAAGCCAGAAATAATAGTCCTTGAGAACCGATGTCCCAACCAAGCATTAGAACTACTAACTTGAAGCGCTTCACCTGGCCAGCCATAGATCCCCATGAGCAGTAGAGTCAGAGCATAGTTTTTATTATTTATGAAATTCCCGTTTCTTCGCTAAGTATTTAGTATTTCAGTTTGGTCGCTCAGATATCCGATCACTTATGTAAGTCTAAATAATACTATGTATTTATATTGTTTTATTAGCAAGAATATCTATATATATAAAAGAGAACGTACAAATCCTTTGTTAGCTCATCACGCTAATACGGCTGAACCAATTTCTTTCATTTTTGGGGGGTTATTAAGATTTGGACCCTAGATGGTTTTTATCATATCACTTTAATTTTCAATTACCAGTGTCTTGAGATAATTGACCATTCAAGTGTCCATAACGTACAAATCCTTTGTTAGCTCATCATAGCTAAATCTAACCGTATTTATATGCAACCCACATGACCGTGTCACTCGGCGGGTTAACATAAATGACAGGCGATATAATGTTAACATTTACTCCAATCTTCTATGGTTTTTATCATATCACTTGAAAGCGAAAAAGTAAAAATTATCTAAGTAACAAAGTTTATTGCGTTCCGGGGTGACCCCAGCGAAGCGGGGTGAACGCTGCTAGTATTATTATAAATAACAGATATAATTTTAATACAAATACTTGATAGACAACAAAAAGCCTCGCTGCCGTGCTGCCTCAGTGGTTGAGCGCTCACCTCAGGTGCGTGGAATCCCTGGCTGGATCCTAGCTCGCGCCAAATTCTGCTTGTGGTATACAAACAATTGTGTGTGGATTTTCTCGGGGTCCTCCCGCCTCCTTCCACTATCTTAATCCACCATTATTATCTATCTCATCATGACCGTCTTCCTTAGTTTTACTGAATATTCGTAGGTCGTTAAACCTTAGAAAATGAAAGCACAAATACAACAATACGATTGATTTGCTTATTTAAATTTAGTGTGCCTTTTCAGCAGCGAAGCTATGAGATGTGGACTTACAGTTTAAGGTGGAATCCGAATCAAGGTAATCGTTCAAATTTTTGTAAGGCGCTTCCACCGGGAATCGAACCCGGGACCCAGTGCACCGAAGATGGTGCGCGAATGCTAGCCAGTAGACTAGCGGAGAGAGCCACAATAATACGGGTAATGAATGATTGTGTTACTGTATTTATAGACCTAAAATATAGTTTGTAATAACGTATCTTACCTTAGAGAAAAAATATAAGATTAAACTTCACTTTCTTTCCGTGTGTAACGAGAGTTGAACATGTGATGGCCAGAAAAAGCCCACGTATGAGCAGCAGTAACAGCATCCCATAATTTTAAAGGAGATCCACTGAGTTTAATTGTTAATAAAGATTGAAAGGTACTCGCCAACATACGGGTTCTTTCGAAACTTTTAATATGAACAACACTGAATCCACGTTCACAGGCAGCAGTTGATAATGGCACAGAAAGAACTTTCCGCGTTAAGTCTTTAAGAACTTGAAAATCATTTACCGACTTAGAACTTGACTTGTACTCTCTCCATTCTGACACTGTAGAACCCCCGTTTGATCTAGTGGCTAGCACGCTTGACTTCGGTTAATGTGGTCCCTGGTTCAATTCCCGGTGGTGTACAGTTGAACGACCAAAGTGGTCGGATTCCATTATAATCAGTAGGTCCACGTCTCCTTTATCCTAGCAGGCATAACCGTGGGACGTTAAACTAAATCAAACCAAGCAATTCTAACACTGTAGTATCGATTTAATCCAAACAATTGAGCTTCTTTATATACGTCTACGTTACCGTATAAACCACTCATGTTATTACGATCTTTATTTTCAAACACTGAAAAGCACTTTAGGACATCATTAGAAGGAAACCTTCTTTCCACTTCTTCTACTAAACCCTGGATTACCTGCCCCCTTATTTGATCAAACTTACTATCATCACTCCCTGTATCAGACGCTTGTCTGCAGTGCACTAATACAAAGACTTTGGTAGACATCATCTTTCATACGCATTTCTCTCAGAGCTTGGATTAAAGATTCAATTCTTGCTCTATTTCATTGTACGAAACTGGTCCTTTTGCATCGTTTTACTAATATTAGACAGAATGGACGCAATATCCAGAAGAAAACCGAGCAATAGAATGTTCTTTTTCTCCAACAGATTTTTTTTTTTTGTAAATACCACTCAGTTTAAAACTATCTCTGTTGAAATTGTCAGAATTTTCATACTCCAAAAGTAGGAATTGCATTATACAAGAAAACTATGTAAAGACTGCAAATAATACATGCTCCTTATTTGAAATCCAACGTATGTGATACAATCTTTTGATTTTTAGCAGTCCTGCGGTATATGTGACTGTCGCGATACTTTTAAGTTTTGCAGCTGTATGAAGTTCGCCTAACAAATATTCAAAGTTGTGGACAGCATTCACAACATCAAAAACTCTTTCAGATACAATATCCATTCGATGTGCCATGTAGTGTACGCTAATTAGGCACTGGTCGAAATTTCTTCTAATTTGGGCAGCAACACCTTGTTTCCCCCAGTAAACACTACATCCCCGTCCGAACCAAATCTAACAAGCTTTTCTTTAAGATTAAAAATATGCCATCTTCGGAAAACGCTTGAATAATTTTCTCTTCAAGGAATTTTGTATCGGCATTTTCTACAGACACTAATTATAAAAACAACAATGGTTATTTTCTTTGTCCACATATGTTACATAAAAAAGCAAGTGCTTATCCGCAAACCTGTTTGTAGATTCGTGAACTGTTTAAGAAATTTTACCAATTTTGCACGCAACTAGTACGCTAGAGAATAAAGGTCTCCATCTCGTCACAACGAAACAGCCGACAAAGTTAAACACCTGATACCTTTACAACTAAACTACGTTTTTGAAAAACAGGCATGCATTCAAATTTATTGTTTGTTTAAAAATTTTCATTATAGACCTACTTATATTTTCATATTAAGGTGTCCCCCCTTACACATTTTGGTGGAGGGAAACGCAAGTAAAAAATTTTTGGTGGGAGGGAAATCCCTCCCGCCCCCCCCCCCGGGATTTCGCACCCTGCCTTACTTCCATACAATACATGTTCTAAGCGAGGAAAGGAGTATGAAAAATGTAAAGAAAGAGAGTTTCTGATAAAACTCTTATGATAGGAAGATGAATCTCGGCATTTAAACTCCTCCTTACAAATCTGTGACCATGTGGTGCATCGTTTTCGGGAATTCCAACTCTAGCAAAGAAAGCAAGGCAACTGATACAATATCTTAATTTCTAATTTTGTATTCATAAACTGGCCAAAGTGAGTAAGCATTTTAGCTGTTTACAATAAACATAGAAGATATTTGGTAGTTGGAATCACTTGGATCTTTTTCATTTCACTTCGATTGATATACTATTCTATTGGAGAAGAGGTTTTAATATTTCGCAAAAAATATTTCCATAAACTTATTCTTCTCGTTCGAAAAATGAACATTTCAACTAATTCGTGTCGGACCTTTAAAGATTGCTCCAGCCTATATTTTTAAACGAATTGTATATTCTATTTGTTGATTTTTAAAAATATATTTACAGGTCTTTTGAACCCGTATTACGAACCTAGACAGCGGCGCAAATCTGTCTTCAACATTAGGGGGAGAGGGTAAGACTGTTCACATATATTATTTAAAGCGACGTTCAAAATATTATGAAGTTGATAAACAATGCTGTGGAGTATCAGGGGAGCAGAATTGTCTTCAACATAGGGAGGCAGGCAGATTTGAGGATTATTCTGGGGGACATCAATTTCATCTCACTTTCCTTTGTGGCAATCGGATACAAATCATCACTTTCCTGAAGAAAAAAAAACTTCAAATTGGATTTTGTGAGGACAGTCCTCCTCAATTCCAAATTGGAGGAGACATGTCCCTGTCATTCCCCCAGCTTTTTCTCCAGTGAACCTCGAATCACAATTTTACGAAGCTAAAAATCAAGTTTAATTATGGATCACAATGGTTCAGCGAGCCATCAACTTTTATACGCATATTTGTGACTTTAATCTATTTTGGGTTATGTGGAAATTGCTGTAAGTTTGGCTTGTAGATTAATAGAGACCTTTCACAGTTCACAAATATATCATCTTTCCTGAAACTGATAGTTCTAAGACTGATCAGTTGGTTCTATGGGAGTGTAACATCCCTTTCAGCACCGAGACTATATGAGACATGGTTCTACAACTTAACTTGGGATCCCTAACTAAATGAACTCCCTTCAGAAACCAATCTCTTGATAGGTTGATTCCATAACTATTACATTCTTTTCATTCGCACGTGAGTATTCCCCAAAAAAAAGGCCCTCCCAGAATTCGTACTGTCATTCCACTCGGTATGAACACTAATTTATTGATCATATTCTCATTTAATAGTGGATATGATTTCTTTTTTTCAACATACTGAAACATCTAATAATAAAACAAAATATACTAATATTGTTCTTTCCTCTTTTTTTATGTTTTTACACAGACCAGTAATTCATTGACAACATTGTGTTTTTAAAAAAGGTGTGTTCAGTTCACAGTTAAAACAGAGATAAAACAGCCACCTGAATGCGCCTCAGGTTATATTGCTTTGGTTTTCTGCCTAGTGGTTTGCTCTTCTGCCCTCAGGTTAAATTGAACCAACCTGCTACTTTCATTTCAATTACTTGTATATTTAGTTTCCGATTTAAGCTTATTTTTATATTTTATTAATGGAAAGAAATCTAGAATATCGTTACTCTTGATCTACCTAAATAGAATCATACTTGCAGCCTTATATTATTACCTTAGACGAGAATAAGAAAAAAATCTAACAGAAGGGCACCATAATACTACAAGTAATAGCCGTTCTTTCGACGAAAAGAGAAAAAAATACTACAATTACTGGCTGTTCCTTTGATGAAAAGTAAAAAGAGTAAATATTACAAATAACGGCTGTTCTTCGACGAAAAGAAAAAAAAGAGGCACTTGCCGAATATTCGAACATGGATCGGCTGATTGGTAGGATAGAACGTTACTCACTACACCACACTCTCAGGTGTCTGTTTCCTTGCTATATACTTTAAACGTTCAGTTTATGATTTTTGTTTGTCTCGTCTTACCGTATAACAGTTTCTCTGTTTTCCCTGCTTGTCACACTATTCGTGTTATTTGTTGTGTAAATTGCATTTGCAAACGTAATATGTTTTGTTGTTTTACTTGGATCCACGGCTTTAAAAATTTTAAAGGTCAATTACATTACGCGAAATGATTTTCTCATATTTTCCATCGCTTCAAGGGGCAAAAGATAATATCCATGGAAAAAAATGCACTTACTTATGAAACAGAAAATCCACCACGATACATGATTCTTGCTTTCATCTCTAGATTGAAAACTTTGAGCAAAGAATATTGATCATTCACCTTCCGTGCAGCCATTATTTTATGCGAAAAAATATGTTACTTGGTGTGGAATCGAATGGAAGTTTTCTAGTTGGAAGCCAAACATGATACTCAGTGGCGGCTTTAGGGTTTAGGTACGGGCCTACCCAAGAATTTAGAAAAAAAATTAAACGCGAAAAGATACGATAAAGAGTAAATATACTTTCCACTTTTTATATTAATGGTAGATAATTATTTAACAAATAGCATCAACCACTCCTGTAAAATTTATTTTCTCCTCTCATTAATCAATCAAATGTGTGTATGTATCCATAAGTGAGGGAGCGGGCATACCCAAAATTGAAGTATTGAGTTGAAAAGAATTTGGACCTATGTTGATTAGCTGTATTACTCAGAATTTCACCATGTTATCCTTACACGATCTTCCCACAGGAAATCATAAATCAAATAAGTTGGTATTACTAAGTTCAGCCCTGATGTTTGGAGCGAACAGGTAATGTTCTTCCTGTAATGATATTTTTCCACCAAAGTGCATGCCGAAACTCATTTATTCGATGACCTGGAGACAAATTAGTTCCCATTAGTAAACTAAATAACATGCAATGCAGGAAAATTACATAAACATTAACATATTATAAAGTAATTTCAGCACTAAACAAAAAGTATTATCAGCACTAAACATTAACAATAATAATTGCTATGAAACACTAAAACGAACAGCTGAGCTCCTAACGACAGGACTTACAGTTGTGGCCAAACTATGTTAAGAATCTCTGTGTTCAATAATCCCCAACGGACTAGAATCAATGTGCACTCGCACGAAGACGTAAGTAATTCGTTAAAGTTAAAACTATACAGTGAAGGTGATAATTTATTATTATTATTATTATTATTATTATTATTATTATTATTATTATTATTATTATTATCATTATTATTATTATTATTATTATTATTATTATTATTATTAACATACTTTTGAATATACACGGCGAAATTACTGTATAATATGTTAATCTTTATGTAATTTTCCTGCATTGCATGCTATTTAGTTTTCTGGCCTGGTACTTACACCCTATAACTTTGAGTAGTACATATTTTGATTTAGTTTGCTTCGGAGATACCTAACTTGCAATAAAAAAGGGTTCTCATTTGAAAAATCAAAGTTGAGCCCCCTGGGTCCCACACAGAGCCGCACATATTTTGACAGGCACGAGCTTCCGATAGTTCCTTTGATATCCTGCAACTTTTGTACCTTCTAAATTTTCGAAAAAAACGCATACTATCCGAGATATTTAGCCGTTCCGGAACTTTTGACAAGCACGATATACAGTATATAAATTGTTTTGGCCTGCGGCCTTAACCAAGGTACCCATAATCTAAATTTGGTAACTCTCAGCCCAGACCCCAGGCCGGTGCCGGTAAATGCTCCCCATGAGAACCCCTGGTTCGAAATTAAAAAAAAACAAACGCTTCGTCTCGATGACCCCTCTATTATGACCCCCGTTCCTAAGCTGATTGAGGCTAAATTTCAAAGTAAACGCGATCTTAAGTTTCACCATTGAGCTCAGCGACCACGAAAGCTATGGATTTGACACTTATATCGGTCATTTTAAATAATTGTTACATGTCTCGGTAACCTCCCCCCACATGTGACCCGGGCCCGCATACAATTTCACCTGAATGTGCAAGTCATCGCTAATGAAAGTGTCACGATTGATCTCAACGACCGCGAAAACTATGGATTTGATACTCATATTTGTCATTTTGGATTATTTTTACATCTTGGTAACTCCACCCCACATGTGACCCTCGGTCCGCATACAATGGTAGCTGAATTTGCAAGTCATTGCTAATAAAATTGTCACCATTGATCTTAGTGACCGCGAATATTTTGAATTTGACACTAATATCGGTCATTTTGGGCTATTTTAACATGTCTCGGTATCCCCTACCCGCTGACCCGCGGCCCGCATACAATAGTAGCTGAATTTGCAAGTCATCGCTAATGGAAGTGTCACCATTGATTTCAGCGAGCGCAAAAACTATGGAATTGTCACTAATATCGGTCATTTTGGGCTATTTTTTACATGTCTTGGTATTTCTCCCCCCCCCATTGCCGCTGACTCCCGGTCCGCATACATTTGTTATTAAATTTGCAGTTTATTGCTAATGGAAGTGTCACCATTGATTTCAGCGAACGCGAAAACTATGTATTTGACACTAATATTGGTCATTTTGGATTACTTTTAAATGTTTCGATATTTCAGACCCCCCCCCCATGATGACCCCTGGCAAGAAGCCGAATAGCGTGAATTTGGAAGTTTATTGCGAGAGGAGCTTCATTATTGATTTCAGCGACCGCGGGAACTATGAATTCGACACTAATATCGGAAATGTTCTACTACTTTTACATGTCTGGATAAACGCCCCCCTGAGACCCCCTGGTTCGAATTTTGAGAAAAACGTTTAACTCTGATCTGGAGCGTGGACCAAGGTATTTGTGACTAAAATTTGGTAACTCTCGGTCTATTTGTCTGGTTCCCAAGCCGGTTCCGGTAAAAGCCCCACTGAGACCCCTCTGGTTCGAAATTTGAAAAGAAAACGGCTTCGTCTTGATCTGGGGCCTAAGTCAAGGTACCCCTGACCAAAATTTGGTAACTCTCGGTCCACTCGTCTGGTTCCCAGGCCGCACACAGACAGACAGACAGACATACAGACAAATACACAAACAAACTCTTTATTTTATTTATATTAGATAAAGAATTAATATACTGAATATCAGCTCTCCAACTTGAACGGCTTGTGAGATACTAAAATTTTCGCCAAAATTCGGAACCTCTTAGAATATGTAATATAATGAAACCGATACATGTATGATAACTTCCTAGTTGAGATTGAGGCCTAAGTATATACCAAAAATCATTTCATTTGACTTTGCAATTTGGGTATGATAATCATGCAGACATAGTTACATTCAATTTTTTATATAATAATTCATATATTACACATGATTCAAACATTTTTCCCAGTAGTTAGCTCCTCTAAGAAATCACAGGCTGCGTCTCAAATAAGTTCTATTGCTATTATTACAGTTGCAAATATCAATATTTAAAATTGCCTGAAGTTCTTTTGTCAATAGAAACAAATGAAAAGAAAAAGGATGCCTTGAAAGTAGACAAATTCACCAGTGTTCAGAAGCTGTCTACAATGCACTGAGCAGAATGAGTCTGTGGGTCGTAATACGTTGTTAAGACAGAGTGGGTCCTGGTGGGTGGGGAGTTGCAGTGGGTCACGTTCTATTGACCCGTGGCCCCCCGACCCGCTCCATCTCTGGACTGAACATACGGATAAAACAATCATATATATGTATTTTAACCTTCTTGATATTACTGAACCTTCACTAATTTAAGATAATTTACAAAAAATGCAAGAAATCAATTATTAATAACATATATAGAAATATAGAAATGTATTTTGAAGGAAAAAGTAATTGGTGTACTCAAGACTCGAACTCGAATTGCCTACTCAATAAGCAGACACCTTACCGACTTATCCACGGCACAATGTGCATTTTGTCGTGTCGAACCTTTATTTCTAGTGTGTGTGTTACGTAACACCGCTACCAGATGTCAGTAGTCGTGCGATCACCCATTTCGCAGTTACGAAATCACTCTTTTAGCCCCCATTAATCCGATTTTTATATACCTCTCTCTCTCTCTCTCTCTCTCTCTCTCTCTATATATATATATATATATATATATATATATATATATATATATATATATATATATATATATATATATATATATATATATATATATATATATATATATATATATATATATATATATATATATATTGACAACAGTAAGTAAGAGTATAGATTAAGTTATTCTTGATTTTAATCTACAGAACAAATGCTTTTAATGAAAACATGGGGCCTGTTGCCGTAGATGGCTAAAGGCCGTAAATAAAATTCAAACTTCAAGTGTAACTGGGGTAACTCCCGACAATGGCTGATTTAAGACGTTTGATAGCGCGGGTAATGGCTGGTTTATAAACATACTTGCTATAGCGTGTGTAGGTAAGTGGTTACAGCGTCTGACTGTTATGCTAAGGGTCCGGGGTTCGACTCTCGGCCTGGACTGAGTTACATTTTTTCAAGGAGTTAAACACTATAAATTATGTTCGCGTTTGATGCTGAATGAGATTTATCCTATGAAGGGAGAAAAACCAGGACGGATACAGGGGGCAGGAGGAAAGACGGACACTGTTTATCCTTAAGTGCTAAAATTTAATTTATTCCCATGTCTTTTGCTCTTTCCTTTCCCTCTTTCCTTCTTTTCTCATTTTGTTTAGCTTTCCATACTTTTTCGGTCTCTGCATGATGCGTATTATTGTTTTCGTTTCCTTTGCATTAATTCCTATCTCTTTGATCTTAAAGTGAATGGAATTTCTGTAGACTTATCTCGTGGTTGTTTCTCTAAGTGATGCTCTCAGATAGTAATACTTTTTTCTCCAAATGGAGGAATATCTTGGCATGTTATGTTTTCGGGCATGTATTTGCTGTCATGTTGGTTGTCCAACTATCAGACATACAGTGAAACTATTTTGCTACTGGAAAAAGCTATCATTTCTTATGTATCCAACCTCCAGTTTCTACTGTCGCTGACTGTACATTAACTTCTGTAACCAAGATTTCATACGCAAATAGAGAAACAGACTGAAAACCCCTTCTCATGAGGTTCGAAACGATGTATTATGACTAGGAGAGCTTAATGCATGGTATACAGTAATGTAACTTTTGTCAAGTTTTCTAAAAATCATCTCAGAAACAGTATTTCGGTAATGGTTCTTGTATACTTGCCTCCCTTCCACCTCTTTCCTTTCATTGAACAGCGAACAGATCCAAGGGCGCCGATCCTAGGGGGGGGCCTTCCCAAAACTCATGTGGCCCCCCTATTGTATTTGTGAATATACAATATTTGGCATAATTTGAGTGCAATTTGTCTTAAAATCTTCATATATATACCTTATGCATCTGAATGGGCCCATCCAAATTTACAGAGAAATCGGCGCCCTTGAACAGATCCACTTCGAACTCAGGTAAACAAAAGCTTACTACCTACAGAGTTGGCGTGGGTCATTGAAAACTTGACTCACTGTAACCCACCGTGACCCACTCTCATCCACTGTGACCTACTCTGACTCACCTAAATCTCGTCATCAACTCTTATACATGATTCACGGCCTCTTCTACTGACTAAAGAGTTTACAAATGTAATAAAACAAGACTGTGAAATTGTCACTAATCGGAGTTTGAATTTCTAGTGAATCACTCAAGCACCACTCTGTTACAATAACGGTGGATCTGACCTTTACGATATAAAATGGTAAAGTGTTTGCCAGTGAGGAAATTGAAGCACTTTGAGGTGGGGGGGAAATTAGTGTGTGCCTAAAATATACTTGTACTAAGAGAGTATTCTTGCGAGTGTTAATTTCTCAACGCGTTCCAAAAGATACCTCTATTCTCAGGAAAATACTTCTGTATAATATGGAAAAGGTTATGATTTCTCAGTTCACAGTATTTTTCTTCTAAAGACTTGAAAAATGAATTTCCCATAGCGTATCAGAAGGTCGATTCGCGTATATGTGTCCAATTTTGAAATAGCACTAACCTTATGAAAATCCATGGGACCACCATCGGTTGGCCTCAATGTGATGGCCATGTGTTCTGGCAATAGCCCTGCACCGTAACTTCCACTGTAGAAGACTTCGACGAAGTACAGGAAGTGGAATCTTCTCCCATTCCTCCCGGCAAGCTTTCCACAGGCCCCCGAGAGTAGTGACACGACGAGAAGAAAGTGCCCTCTTTAGTAGGCCAAACCCGCAGAAATCCATGGGACTGGCATCTGGTGATTTCACTGGTGTATCATGAAATGGAACAGCACGAATACCGGTGTCTGTCTCCATCTGCTTCAGAAAGTTCTGGGTAGAACGAGATGTATGTGAGGAGGCCTTATCCATATGCACATACACTTGCTTTATGGCATGCCCATACAAACGAGGCAGATCTTCTGTATAAATTGGGGCCAGTATATGTTGCTGAAAGAATGCAGAGTTGATTTTACAGTTTTTAGGGACCTGACGAATTGCTAACTTGCCCTGATAAGAGTAACCGGCGACAACCATAAATCCTTGCGAGAAAGTTGCTTAGCAATGACGGATGAACGCAGGACGGCTTTTTGCATCTCGCGAAGTGTAAGTTATCGAGCGAATTTTGCCACAATCCGATACATACACCCACGCTTCATCCAGTGTGGCCACGAACTTCCTCTTTTCCCCAGATAGATGGCGTTCATAGAGGCGCCTGCTGTTGGTCTTTCTCTCACGGCGATGGGCCACACTTAGGTAATGTCCATGACTTTTAAAGACCCTCCGGAGGTGTAATTTCCCTCTCAGGGCGCGGTTAACAGTTGACTGTGGTATGTGGAGTCGAGCTGCCATCACACGTTGCGGAGGGGGATTTTCTTGTAAGGCCATTCGCCGCAACTTCTGAGCTACTTGTGGAGTCACTGTGGTACACGCTCGCTTCCTCGACCCCTTAGTGGGTGAATGCTTACCTGGTATGTCTTCTTTTTTATACTGCTTGATTATGTTCTTGATAGTCGTTGAACCCAATGCACAACCATTTTCTTTGCACTGCTTTTGAATTTTAGAAACCGAATATTTGGCGTGGAAAAGTCCAATTACGTAGCCCTTCCAAAAACGGTTCACCTTTTGAGCCATGATGCACACGATACATAGTTTCGCTTGGCAGACGATAGAATGGACCTCCAGGTATAGCACACGCGTTTAACCACTTGGTTCGGTCGCTTCTGTGGTCAGGGGTACGGGTGTAAAATTGGACATATATACGCGGATCGACCTTCTGTATAAAGGTACTCGGGTACTGTCTGTAAGAGCATCTCCATGAAGTATGCTCATAATTGTAATTTGTGTAATCACTAAAACACCACGTTAAATTTAAGTTACAAATATGCATAATTGCAATTATTATGAATATTTATTCAAAGTAGTTTACCTTCTAGTTTATAAAAAGGAAAGAACAGACATTAAAAATTAGGTACAAAAGTAGTAGAAAATGGATCGATCTGGAACAGACCTGAGCCAGTTTTAGCCAACTCACAAGCCACTGAGAAAATGACCACCGTGCACCGTGAGCCCACGGCCTTTTACGACCTCCATTTTAGGGGTGAATTCGTTCCCTTTTACGAGCACTTTTAAGGGGGTGTATTCGTTCTCTTTTACGAGCACATTTTAGGGGGTGAACTCATTCCCTTTTATGAGCATATTTTTCAACCCCTACGAACACATAACAGAACAAGGGTATACTCGTTCTCTTTCATGAGCACTTTTTCAACATAGCAGACAATGAACATAACAAAGGGGTACGAACACATAACATAACAAGGGTGTACTCGTTTTCAACCCCTATTTTAACATAGGAGATAACACATAAGATTACGAACACAGAGAAGAGAAGATAACACATAAGAGTACGTAACACACAGCACAACAGATAATACATAAGAATACGTAACATAACAAGGGTGTATTCATTCAACCCCTATTTTAACATAGGAGATAACACATAAGATTACGAACACATAGAAGAGAAGATAACACATAACACTACGTAACACACAGCAGAACAGATAACACAAAAGAGTACGTAACATAACAAGGGTGTATTCTTTCCAACCCCTATTCTGAACATAGCAGATAACACACAGAAGAGAAGATAACACATAGCACTATTTTAACATAGCAGATAACATATAAGATTACGAACACATAACATAACAAGGGTGTATTCATTCTCTTTTATGAGCATATTTTCCAACCCCTATTCTGAACATAGCAGATAACACATAGAAGAGCAGATAACACATAGCACTATAAGAGCAGAAGACTACATAACATAGCAGGCCTCCATTTTAGGGGTGAACTCATTCCCTTTTATGAGCATATTTTTCAACCCCTATTTTAACATAACAGAAATGACATAAGCATGTCCTCAAACTACTGACCATCGTGAACAAAGGTCAAACTCGAAAACGAAACAACATATCGAGGTGCTGTTTCCACATTTAGCAATTGGTCATCAAAAAAGTACTGACCATCGAGGTCAAAGGTCAAAACTCGAAAACGGAGCCACATACTCAGGTGCTGTTTCCACATGGAGTAATAGGTCATCAGGTACCACAAGTTCCAAAATAGTGGCCATCGAGGTCAAAGGTCAACATACTTAAAACCTCATAACTCTTAAATGGATCCACATATTGAGGTGCTGTTTCCAAATCTAGTAACTGGTCATCAACTACTACAAGTTTCAAAATAATGATCATCGAGGTCAAAGGTCAACATACTTAAAACCTAATAACACGAAAACTGAGCCACATATTGAGATGCTGTTTTCAAATCTAGTAACTGGTCATCATCTACTACAAGTTCCAAAATAGTGGTCATCGAGGTCAAAGGTCAGCATACTTAAAGCCTAATAGCTCGAAAACGAAGCAACATATTGAGGTGGTGTTTCCACATTTAGCAATTGGTCATCAACTACCACAAGTTCCAAAATTAGTGGTCATCGAGGTCAAAGGTCAAAATACTTAAAACCCAATAACTCGAAAACGGAGCCAAATATTGAGGTGCTGTTTTCAAATCTAGTAACTGGTCATCAGGTACCACAAGTTCCAAAATAGTGGCCATCGAGGTCAAAGGTCAAAATACTTAAAACCTAATTACTCGAAATCGGAGCCACATACTCAGGTGCTGTTTCCACATTTAGTAATCGGTCACCAACTACTACATGTTAAAAAATCATGACCATCGAGGTCAAAGGCCAAAATACTTAAAACCTAATAACACGAAAACTGAGCCACATATTGAGGTGCTGTTTCCAAATTTAGTAATTGGTCATCAGGTACCACAAGTTCCAAAATAGTGGTCATCGAGGTCAAAGGTCAAAATACTTAAAACCTAATTACTCGAAAACGGAGCCACATACTCAGGTGCTGTTTCCACATTTAGTAATCGGTCACCAACTACTACATGTTAAAAAATCATGACCATCGAGGTCAAAGGCCAAAATACTTAAAACCTAATAACACGAAAACTGAGCCACATATTGAGGTGCTGTTTCCAAATTTAGTAATTGGTCATCAGGTACCACAAGTTCCAAAATAGTGGCCATCGAGGTCAAAGGTCAACATACTTAAAACCTAATAACTCTTAAATGGATCCACATATTGAGGTGCTGTTTCCAAATCTAGTAACTGGTCATCAAATACTACAAGTTCCAAAATAATGATCATCGAGGTCAAAGGTTAAAATACTTAAAACCCAATTACTCGTACACGAACCAACATATTCAGGTGTTGTTGCCACATTTAGTAATTGGTCCTCAGGTACTACAAGTTTCAAAATAATGACCATCGAGTTCAAAGGTCAAAATACTTAAAACCTAATAACACGAAAACTGAGCCACATATTGAGGTGCTGTTTCCAAATCTAGTAACTGATCATCAACTACCACAAGTTCCAAAATAGTGGCCATCGAGGTCAAAGGTCAAAATACTTAAAACCCAATAACTCGAAAATGGATCCACATATTGAGGTGCTGTTTCCAAATCTAGTAACTGGTCATCAAATACTACAAGTTCCAAAATAATGATCATCGAGGTTAAAGGTCAAAATACTTAAAACCTAAATAACTTAAAAACGGAGCCAAATATTGAGGTGCTGTTTCCAAATCTAGTAATTGGTCATCAACTACTACAAGTTTCAAAAATAATGGTCATCGAGGTCAATGGTCAAATATTTAAGCCTTAATAACTTTAAACAAAGCCCGTGTGATCTATTCAATTTTGTACAAGTGAAGAAGGAATAAATTTGAGTGGCTTATTTAGTTTTGTATTAATGAGAAAGAAATCCAATTTTAACTAGCGCAGAATTTCTGTAACAAGAAAGAAAGCAAAGATATGCCATATTAACTAGCTGAGAATTATATGTCATCTTGTATTATTTAAGCAAAACGAAGAAAGCGAACATGGACCATTTTACTCAAATTTGGATGGAGTATTCATCTTTGTATGAACCAGAAAAAAAAATGAAGAAGGTTCAATATTTCTATACAATTTTGTACTACACAAATAAACGAAATTTTATTTTTGCATCAATCACAAGAAAATCAAATAGTAGAGGGAACAAATTTCAGTGGTCTATTTTATTTTTGTACCAATCAGAAGAAAAGCAAAGATATACCATTTTAACTATTTAAACAAACGAAAAGATAAATTTGAATGACCTATTCAATTTTGTACCAACGAGAAATGCCATTTTATACCATTTTGTATTACTCCAATAAACGAAGGAATACCAGAAAAAAAGAAGTGAAGATTAGGTGGATTATTTTCTTTTGTACCAACTAGAAAAGAGAAGAAGAGCAACTTTAACTAGCTCATTATGTACTGTTTACACAAACGAAAATTGACCATTATGTAACTTTTGAACTACTGAAATGTTCTATTTTTGTATCAATCAGAAAAACCCGAAGAAGGATCATTTTAAGAAGTTCATAATTTCGATGTTCTACTTTTTATACCAACGAGAAAAAAAATGAACTAGCTGAATATACAAAAGAATAAATTTAAGTGACCTATTCAATTTTGTACCAATGCTGAAATGTCATTTTTAACTGGTTCAGAATTTTACTACACAAATAAACAATGGAATATTGCACCATTTTGGAGTATTCAAATAAACAAAGGACTTATAATTTGTGTCAACTCTAAAAAGGATCATTTTAACTAGCTGAGTATTTTATATCATTTTGTATTATTTCAACAAGCAAAAGGAAAAAGCAAAAAAGGACCATTTTAACTAGTCTAATAAACGAATGCATAAATATGAGTGAGCTATTTAATTTTGTAGCAACGAGAGGATTATTTTATACCATTTTGTACTACTCAAATAAACGAAAGAATAAAATTGTAGTAACCAGAAAAAGCGAAGAAGGCCCATTTTAACTAACTGAGAATTTCTGTACCTTTTTGTACTATTTAAACAAACGATGGAATAAATTTGAGTGGCCTGTTTTTTGTACTAACCAGAAAAATCGAAGGAGGTCCCTTATACTAGCTCAATGAACGAAAGAACAAATTTGGGTGTTCTACTTTTTATACCAAACAAATAAGAACCATTTTGTACTACTCAAATAAACGAAAGAAAAAGCGAAAAAAGACCTTTTTATCTAGCTTAGAATTTCTAGTGCATGTTGTATTATTTAAACAAATCGAAGGGCTAAATTTGAGAAAGCGAACATAAACCATTTTACTCAAATTTGAATTGAGTATTTAGCTTTGTATGAACCAGAAAAAAAGTGAAGAAGGACCATTTTAACTAGTTCAATATTTCTGTACAATTTTGTACCAATCAGAAGAAAATCAAAGAAGGGTCATTTTAAATAGCCAAGCAGAAAAAAGGAAAGAATTAACACTTTGTACTAATCAAGTAAACGAAGGTATAAATTTGTACTGACCAAAAACGGAGAAGACATTTATTGAGGTGTCCTATTTCCTCTTTTACCAACGAGAACCATTTTTAGCTGGCTTAGAATTTTATACCTTTTGAAAAATTTGTATCAAATCGAAAAAAGCAAGGAAATACCATTTTAAATAGCTCAGCATGTTATAGCTTTTTGTGTTTTTGATCTACCCAATTTCTTGACCATGTTGTACTATTTAAACAAACAAAGGAATAAATTTGTGTGACCTATTCACTTTTATAGCAAGCAGAAAAAGGAAAGAATAAATTTGAATGGCTTAAGCAAAGAAGGTCAATGGTAACTAGCCTATTGAAGAATGAATAAATTTTGTTTGCAATTAAAAAAGCGGAGAAGGTCTACTTTCTGTACCAACCATAGAAAAACAAATTTGTTTGACCTATTCACTTTTATAGCAAGCAGAAAAAGCACGAAAAAAAGGGAAGAAGGTTCATTATAACAAGCTCGGTATTTTTATCTTTGTGATGCTACATTTTGTATTATATTTGTGTCATCCAGAGAACGATTTAAATTGCCTCTCCCGTCACTAAGAAAGGCTCATAAAATATTTGAACGTGAGATTTGACAAACCAGAGTTGCGTAATAATTGTGTAGAACAGACTACATAGCAATTTGCGTACTAAAGAAAAAAAGAAGAAAGAGCATACTTGACCAGCAGAAGAAGAGATTATATCAAAGTAAGAGAAGTTTTCAAAGTTCCATGTTGCTGCAGATATTTAACATTTGTACTGCTAGACTTTCCTTCCTCGTCTAAGTTCAAAAAGACAAATATATATTTTTGCATTTATGTATTTTATTATAATGGAATATAAATTTATGGAGTATATTTGGAAATAATAGAACATACATCACGATGTTGTATTGTTTTGAAACATATTATTAAACACGGAGAATGCATAGAATGTTTTTATTGTAGATATATAAAATTATTTATTTGATTTGTTTTTGCTGAAGAGCAGAAAAAATGACTAGCAAGGAGATTGTTTATGTTTCACCTAGAGAAAAAGAAATTCAGCGTGAAAACGAAAAACCTATACTGTTAATTCACCCGTCTGACCCCGATTTGCCAGATGAATTACGTGATAAAGTGAGAATCATATATCCAACACAGGAAATAGAAGCTGTGTATTATTTTAGACGCTATAATAGATATAATGATGAAATACTCCCGGAAAGAGATGATGACAGTGTTTCAAATATTACCTGTTTTGAACTGGAAGCTAATGAGTGCGGGTGTACTAGTGAAAGTATTAGTCATACATGTGTTATACAATTATTTAATGAGTATACACCAAATTCAGTATTATTATGTGAAGCATGTTCTAAACATAATGAGAATGAAAAAGATCACAACTGTTTGCTGCAGTATGATTACGAATTATTGCAAAAGGTGTGGACAATCTTGATTAAACGTAACATGAGAGAGAAAATCTATAAACTTTATATAAAGAATCATTTTAAAGGTTGTAATATTAAGAACACATATACTTTGGAGAAAAAATTTAATCTGGTATATGAATACATTACAGAGTGTGATTATTATATCAACAAATTAGTAGAAATGTTTTTAGAGAAAGATAAACAATTATTTAATCCTGTAAATGAACACTGAGCCCACTGTAGCATATGCATTTGATTGTGTAAGAAGAGAAGAACTTGAACTGTTAACTGGATCAATTTGTAGTACTGTAATATTAAGAATTTAATAGATAACTAACATTGGACTCTGGCAACTGATTTGTCAGGAAGAGGCAATTTAAATCGTTCTCTGGATGACACAAAAATAATACAAAATATAGCATCACAAAGATAAAAATACCGAGCTTGTTATAATGAACCTTCTTCCCTTTTTTTCGTGCTTTTTCTGCTTGCTATAAAAGTGAATAGGTCAAACAAATTTGTTTTTCTATGGTTGGTACAGAAAGTAGACCTTCTCCGCTTTTTTAATTGCAAACAAAATTTATTCATTCTTCAATAGGCTAGTTACCATTGACCTTCTTTGCTTAAGCCATTCAAATTTATTCTTTCCTTTTTCTGCTTGCTATAAAAGTGAATAGGTCACACAAATTTATTCCTTTGTTTGTTTAAATAGTACAACATGGTCAAGAAATTGGGTAGATCAAAAACACAAAAAGCTATAACATGCTGAGCTATTTAAAATGGTATTTCCTTGCTTTTTTCGATTTGATACAAATTTTTCAAAAGGTATAAAATTCTAAGCCAGCTAAAAATGGTTCTCGTTGGTAAAAGAGGAAATAGGACACCTCAATAAATGTCTTCTCCGTTTTTGGTCAGTACAAATTTATACCTTCGTTTACTTGATTAGTACAAAGTGTTAATTCTTTCCTTTTTTCTGCTTGGCTATTTAAAATGACCCTTCTTTGATTTTCTTCTGATTGGTACAAAATTGTACAGAAATATTGAACTAGTTAAAATGGTCCTTCTTCACTTTTTTTCTGGTTCATACAAAGCTAAATACTCAATTCAAATTTGAGTAAAATGGTTTATGTTCGCTTTCTCAAATTTAGCCCTTCGATTTGTTTAAATAATACAACATGCACTAGAAATTCTAAGCTAGATAAAAAGGTCTTTTTTCGCTTTTTCTTTCGTTTATTTGAGTAGTACAAAATGGTTCTTATTTGTTTGGTATAAAAAGTAGAACACCCAAATTTGTTCTTTCGTTCATTGAGCTAGTATAAGGGACCTCCTTCGATTTTTCTGGTTAGTACAAAAAACAGGCCACTCAAATTTATTCCATCGTTTGTTTAAATAGTACAAAAAGGTACAGAAATTCTCAGTTAGTTAAAATGGGCCTTCTTCGCTTTTTCTGGTTACTACAATTTTATTCTTTCGTTTATTTGAGTAGTACAAAATGGTATAAAATAATCCTCTCGTTGCTACAAAATTAAATAGCTCACTCATATTTATGCATTCGTTTATTAGACTAGTTAAAATGGTCCTTTTTTGCTTTTTCCTTTTGCTTGTTGAAATAATACAAAATGATATAAAATACTCAGCTAGTTAAAATGATCCTTTTTAGAGTTGACACAAATTATAAGTCCTTTGTTTATTTGAATACTCCAAAATGGTGCAATATTCCATTGTTTATTTGTGTAGTAAAATTCTGAACCAGTTAAAAATGACATTTCAGCATTGGTACAAAATTGAATAGGTCACTTAAATTTATTCTTTTGTATATTCAGCTAGTTCATTTTTTTTTCTCGTTGGTATAAAAAGTAGAACATCGAAATTATGAACTTCTTAAAATAATCCTTCTTCGGGTTTTTCTGATTGATACAAAAATAGAACATTTCAGTAGTTCAAAAGTTACATAATGGTCAATTTTCGTTTGTGTAAACAGTACATAATGAGCTAGTTAAAGTTGCTCTTCTTCTCTTTTCTAGTTGGTACAAAAGAAAATAATCCATCTAATCTTCACTTCTTTTTTTCTGGTATTCCTTCGTTTATTGGAGTAATACAAAATGGTATAAAATGGCATTTCTCGTTGGTACAAAATTGAATAGGTCATTCAAATTTATCTTTTCGTTTGTTTAAATAGTTAAAATGGTATATCTTTGCTTTTCTTCTGATTGGTACAAAAATAAAATAGACCACTGAAATTTGTTCCCTCTACTATTTGATTTTCTTGTGATTGATGCAAAAATAAAATTTCGTTTATTTGTGTAGTACAAAATTGTATAGAAATATTGAACCTTCTTCATTTTTTTTTCTGGTTCATACAAAGATGAATACTCCATCCAAATTTGAGTAAAATGGTCCATGTTCGCTTTCTTCGTTTTGCTTAAATAATACAAGATGACATATAATTCTCAGCTAGTTAATATGGCATATCTTTGCTTTCTTTCTTGTTACAGAAATTCTGCGCTAGTTAAAATTGGATTTCTTTCTCATTAATACAAAACTAAATAAGCCACTCAAATTTATTCCTTCTTCACTTGTACAAAATTGAATAGATCACACGGGCTTTGTTTAAAGTTATTAAGGCTTAAATATTTGACCATTGACCTCGATGACCATTATTTTTGAAACTTGTAGTAGTTGATGACCAATTACTAGATTTGGAAACAGCACCTCAATATTTGGCTCCGTTTTTAAGTTATTTAGGTTTTAAGTATTTTGACCTTTAACCTCGATGATCATTATTTTGGAACTTGTAGTATTTGATGACCAGTTACTAGATTTGGAAACAGCACCTCAATATGTGGATCCATTTTCGAGTTATTGGGTTTTAAGTATTTTGACCTTTGACCTCGATGGCCACTATTTTGGAACTTGTGGTAGTTGATGATCAGTTACTAGATTTGGAAACAGCACCTCAATATGTGGCTCAGTTTTCGTGTTATTAGGTTTTAAGTATTTTGACCTTTGAACTCGATGGTCATTATTTTGAAACTTGTAGTACCTGAGGACCAATTACTAAATGTGGCAACAACACCTGAATATGTTGGTTCGTGTACGAGTAATTGGGTTTTAAGTATTTTAACCTTTGACCTCGATGATCATTATTTTGGAACTTGTAGTATTTGATGACCAGTTACTAGATTTGGAAACAGCACCTCAATATGTGGATCCATTTAAGAGTTATTAGGTTTTAAGTATGTTGACCTTTGACCTCGATGGCCACTATTTTGGAACTTGTGGTACCTGATGACCAATTACTAAATTTGGAAACAGCACCTCAATATGTGGCTCAGTTTTCGTGTTATTAGGTTTTAAGTATTTTGGCCTTTGACCTCGATGGTCATGATTTTTTAACATGTAGTAGTTGGTGACCGATTACTAAATGTGGAAACAGCACCTGAGTATGTGGCTCCGTTTTCGAGTAATTAGGTTTTAAGTATTTTGACCTTTGACCTCGATGACCACTATTTTGGAACTTGTGGTACCTGATGACCAATTACTAAATTTGGAAACAGCACCTCAATATGTGGCTCAGTTTTCGTGTTATTAGGTTTTAAGTATTTTGGCCTTTGACCTCGATGGTCATGATTTTTTAACATGTAGTAGTTGGTGACCGATTACTAAATGTGGAAACAGCACCTGAGTATGTGGCTCCGATTTCGAGTAATTAGGTTTTAAGTATTTTGACCTTTGACCTCGATGGCCACTATTTTGGAACTTGTGGTACCTGATGACCAGTTACTAGATTTGAAAACAGCACCTCAATATTTGGCTCCGTTTTCGAGTTATTGGGTTTTAAGTATTTTGACCTTTGACCTCGATGACCACTAATTTTGGAACTTGTGGTAGTTGATGACCAATTGCTAAATGTGGAAACACCACCTCAATATGTTGCTTCGTTTTCGAGCTATTAGGCTTTAAGTATGCTGACCTTTGACCTCGATGACCACTATTTTGGAACTTGTAGTAGATGATGACCAGTTACTAGATTTGAAAACAGCATCTCAATATGTGGCTCAGTTTTCGTGTTATTAGGTTTTAAGTATGTTGACCTTTGACCTCGATGATCATTATTTTGAAACTTGTAGTAGTTGATGACCAGTTACTAGATTTGGAAACAGCACCTCAATATGTGGATCCATTTAAGAGTTATGAGGTTTTAAGTATGTTGACCTTTGACCTCGATGGCCACTATTTTGGAACTTGTGGTACCTGATGACCTATTACTCCATGTGGAAACAGCACCTGAGTATGTGGCTCCGTTTTCGAGTTTTGACCTTTGACCTCGATGGTCAGTACTTTTTTGATGACCAATTGCTAAATGTGGAAACAGCACCTCGATATGTTGTTTCGTTTTCGAGTTTGACCTTTGTTCACGATGGTCAGTAGTTTGAGGACATGCTTATGTCATTTCTGTTATGTTAAAATAGGGGTTGAAAAATATGCTCATAAAAGGGAATGAGTTCACCCCTAAAATGGAGGCCTGCTATGTTATGTAGTCTTCTGCTCTTATAGTGCTATGTGTTATCTGCTCTTCTATGTGTTATCTGCTATGTTCAGAATAGGGGTTGGAAAATATGCTCATAAAAGAGAATGAATACACCCTTGTTATGTTATGTGTTCGTAATCTTATATGTTATCTGCTATGTTAAAATAGTGCTATGTGTTATCTTCTCTTCTGTGTGTTATCTGCTATGTTCAGAATAGGGGTTGGAAAGAATACACCCTTGTTATGTTACGTACTCTTTTGTGTTATCTGTTCTGCTGTGTGTTACGTAGTGTTATGTGTTATCTTCTCTTCTATGTGTTCGTAATCTTATGTGTTATCTCCTATGTTAAAATAGGGGTTGAATGAATACACCCTTGTTATGTTACGTATTCTTATGTATTATCTGTTGTGCTGTGTGTTACGTACTCTTATGTGTTATCTTCTCTTCTCTGTGTTCGTAATCTTATGTGTTATCTCCTATGTTAAAATAGGGGTTGGAAACGAGTACACCCTTGTTATGTTATGTGTTCGTACCCCTTTGTTATGTTCATTGTCTGCTATGTTGAAAAAGTGCTCATGAAAGAGAACGAGTATACCCTTGTTCTGTTATGTGTTCGTAGGGGTTGAAAAATATGCTCATAAAAGGGAATGAGTTCACCCCCTAAAATGTGCTCGTAAAAGAGAACGAATACACCCCCTTAAAAGTGCTCGTAAAAGGGAACGAATTCACCCCTAAAATGGAGGTCGTAAAAGGCCGTGGGCTCACGGTGCACGGTGGTCATTTTCTCAGTGGCTTGTGAGTTGGCTAAAACTGGCTCAGGTCTGTTCCAGATCGATCCATTTTCTACTACTTACAAAGTTGAAAAACACAAATAAGCCATTAGTAATACAAGTATACATTTTCCATAACTCGTAATTTGCCACCTTAAAACAAATCTGAAATCGGGTTTATTTCCTGTTGGCTTCGAGGACTCTTTCGTGGTACTAAATCATGCGCAGCGGAATGATGTCCATCCTTTAGCCAAGAAATAACTAGCTCGTCTACTTTGAGCTTGTCTAGCGGTGGGCCATTAAGATTGATGAACAACAAGTTAGACAATGTTTGAACACTTAGTCTATTTCTAATATCAATCATCTGTCAAGTCATAAGGAGAAATCCCCGTTCACACTCAGTCGTGGAAATTGGTAATACTCGACAATCTGCTTGTTAGACTTAAGTCTCATAACGATTTTTCTCGGTCAGTTTTGAAACAATCAGCAAGAAGTATCATCTCTCTATCACCATACAACATCTTTTTCATATCGACCATGTCAGTTGGCAATGTCGATTCATGGAAAACAGAAACTTCATCTACCACACCTTCGATAGGGAATCTTGTGCATAAATTATCAATTAAAGCCTGATAAACCAATGATTTCTTATTTGTTTATACATTTAACTTTTGTAATTACACATGATGGTTTGATGTCATTACCAAGTTCCGTCCCCCAGAAGGCAAAAGGGAACAAGGTTCCAGAGAAGTGTTCAGAGGTGTCTGGAAATTTCCCCCTTCTTCCCCTTCAATTAGCACACTGTTGTTTGTTATGGGCCAAATTACGATGAATTTCAATTAAATTATCATAGTATAATTATTTCCTTGTTGAATTATAGATACTTTTCAGTGGAAAATGGGATGAAATTTGAAAGTCCCAAACAAAGGTAAGAAGACGAACGTAAAAAAAAAAAAAAAAAAAAAAAGTAAAATTTTCCATATAATTATGCATACAATCCAAACTTAAAATTTCCGTGTACTTAAGCTTACAGTACAAATTTTATGTCTATTTTCCTCTCAACTTTATGGATTTGATTTGATTTGATTTGATTTGATTTATTTGCGTTCATTTGACCATACAGAGTACACAAATTTGTACATATGGTATAGAACATGTCATTTCACAATAATACATTGGTTAAATACAGAGTTAATAAACACATACAAATAAACTATAAGCATACGATATAAAACTAAATTTTTTTTACAATAAAAGAAGGAAAAAATAAAGATTTGTTATTTAATCTAATGGTTAAAATATATCTACGTACTAAGTTTTATTGCCTTCAGAAATAATAAAGAATTATTCACCTATATACTCATCTACAGAATAATAAGATTTACAAATTAGCATATTTTTAACCTCTCTCAAAAACTTTATATCATCTTTTATGTATTTCAATTCTCTTGGTAATTTATTATATAGCACCGCACCTCTATAAAATGTAGTTTTTTCAAACATACTTGTTCTGTGTGACGGTATTACAAATTTATCACAGTTTCTAGTTTTATATTCATGTACGTCGGCATGCGTTAAGTAGTTATCTATGTTTTTTCTCACTAATTTTAATACCTCATATATATACAAACTCGGTATCGTAAGCAATCTGAGTTCACGAAATTTACTTCTACAACTACTACGAAAATGGGAATGTGTAATGATACGGATTATTTTCTTTTGTAATCTAAATATTGTAAACAAATCATTAGTGACACCCCAGAAGGCAATACCATACTGTACTCGGGAATAAAATGACGCATAATATAATGAAATTAAAGTGTCTAGGTTAAGAACAGAGGAAAGTGTATAAGCCATATAAACAATAGAAGATAAATTTTGGCATAAATTGTTTATATGATGTTTCCATTTAAGTTTGTCGTCTAGGTTTAATCCTAAGAATTTAGTATTTGAAGCACATTTCACATTATTATTATTAATTGTAAACGAAGGTTTGATTGGTGATGAATTAGTTGGGAAAAAATATAAACATTTGGTTTTTTCGGTGTTAATAATTAAGTTATTGTGGTGTAACCAAGTTTCGAGCTCTCTTGCTGTTATATTTACATTATTTTGCAGCTCAGTTAAATTACTTCCTTTTACAAGTATATTTGTGTCATCTGCATACAGAAATAACTTACCATGAGTGATATAAAGTGGTAGATCATTAACATATAAAAGAAACAATATTGGTCCTAAGACTGATCCTTGAGGAACTCCTATGTTAACCATAGAAGGTGTTGATCTGTGAGTTTCGATATACAAGTTGTCTTCATTAATGAAATTTATCTCTACAAATTGTTGTCTATTTGTAAGGTAAGTTTGAAACCATTGGTTAGCAACACCCCTTATTCCATATGCATTTAATTTACTTAAGAGTAACGAATGGTTGACACAGTCGAAAGCTTTACTTAAGTCACAAAATATAGATAGTGGGTATGATTTACTTTCTATTGAGTCTACTACTTCTTGCAAGAAATGAAGGGCAGCTGTAGATGTGGATCTATTTTTAAGAAAACCATGTTGCGAGTCAGATAAAACATTGTTACGTTCCAAATGCGTAATTAATCTATTTTTCATTATGGATTCTATAATTTTCGAAAATTTAGAGGAGAGAGCTATTGGTCTGTAATTTTCGCATTTCTTTTTGTCACCCTTTTTGTGTAATGGTTTTATAAGGGCCCATTTCAGGCTGTCTGGGAATATACCTTGTGAGAATGAGTCATTAATTATGTGAGACAGAGGCTGTGCAATTGCGTGGATACATCTTTTGATTATAAATTCCGGGATGTCATCTGGACCCCTTGATGATCCGTATTTAAAATTCCTTACTACTGATATTATTTCCGAAGGATTTGTTGGAATTATAAATAAAGAACGACTTATTTGATTAATTCGATTAGGGTTATTCTTAATATCATTCGATGGTGTTTGCGATTTAAGTAGGTTAGTAACTATGTTGCTGAAGTAAGAGTTGAAAAGCTCAACAATAACATGAGGGTCTTTACAGTTTTTGCCGTTCGCGAGTTTTATTTCAGTATTTTGAACATGTTGTGGTTTTTGATTTGTTTCTTCTTTAATTATTTTCCAGGCCATTTCGGTCTTGTTTTCTGCATTAGAAATTATATTATTATAATAGGACTTTTTGGCTTGTTTTATTACCTTTTTATATATGTTTTTAAAATTTTTACAGTAAATCTTAATACTATTATCCTTAGTAGTTTTGCTAAGATGATTTAGTGACTTCATCTTTTTACTACTCACTATTATACCTTGCGTCACCCATTTCTTTTGTTTATTGTTCTTGATTGTAAACGTTGCGTATGGGAAACACTGATCAAATATCAGCTTAAATTTACTGAAAAATATACTAAACTTATCGTTCACCGAATAAGATGATTTTGACATTACACTTGACCAGTCCTCGGATTCAAGATACTTATTAAATTGTAAAATATTGTCTTCACTGAAATTTCTTTTTCTCATTTTTATTATTTTTGAACAGCCAGTTTTTTGTTTCGTGGATTAACTAACACATTTGCATTGTAAGAGTTCACAGTGGCTATTTGTGCCCTATGATCAGAAAACCCGCTATTGAAAACATTAACGAAGCAATAGAATTTCCTTTTGTTTATAATCACCTGATCGATGGCAGTTTGTGAATTTTCCGTTATTCGCGTTGGTTCATTAACTATTGCTTCTAGATTATGGCTAAGTAGTAATATTTTCAATTGACCATCAATAGAATTTTGGTCTATTGATTGCCCTGTGCTGTAAGCGCTCCATATAATAAACATAAGCTTCAGCAATTATTATAGTAGAAAGCAATGGGTATATGAAGCGAAGCACTATTTTTTGTTTCTGATTTTCTTTTTAACTAATATCAATCGTTTTTTATTATTTTTACCAACAAACTCACTTCCAATTTTCCATATAGGCCTATAGAAGGTGCCCCCCCTCCTTCATAAAGGAGAATTTAAAAAAATGCTAGGACACATTGAGCCTTATGCAGTGATGTAATGCTAATTGTTTAGGTGGGTAAACGCTTCATCCCTTGTCACACACTCACACACAGTCATACACACACACACACACACACACACACACACATATATATATATATATATATATATATATATATATATATATATATATATATATATATATATATATATATATATATATATATATATATATATATATATATATATATATATATATATAGGGTGTTCAATACTTTCAGGCTTTGCACTATATCCTATTAAGATTTCAAGTTCAAAGTTCATAAGAAAGTTATGGTGAAATATCCTTGCTTATAGGCAATTTACACTGGCTCTCTGTGCGTATCGATTACATAACAAGCAGGATGTGTATATGAAGTATCAAGAGAAGTCTGAATGGAAGGCTATGTTTTGGAGAACAGTTACCGAACCACTTAACCTATCTAACCTATCAACCATTGACTAAGAAAAAGATTACCTATAATGTTATGGATTAATTTAAAGCCTTATTTAGCTCTGGTTGTACTTGTATGACTGATAACTATAAGAAAAAAATGACTTGGACCAATGTTGTTTCCGACACCTTGCTCATTCCTTTGGTCCTATCTATCACTGTGACACTTTCAAAGGATGTATTTAATGTACACACAAATACACATATCTCGTTTGAGTTAAAATGTTGAGTACGTTTGGAGTAATTTAAGATTGAAATTTTGAATTTTAACATTGTAAATCGGTAGCGAACCACAGCCTACTGGCTGCTGTGATAATCAGGGCCATAACCAAGAAGAGATTAATCGCCCTCAATCTGTAGTTTGTCCGTTCTGCAGCTTATAACCTCTCTCTTTCTCTCTCTCCCAAATTGTGTTTAGTTGTTCTTCTTTTGCTCGGAAAATGAATTTAGCTTTCTTTTGTCGGATCATAATTGCATTAAAATAGAGAAAGCTTAATTTTGGTTTCGTTGCCGCATGACCGTTTTAGAATTGATAGATTGAGTTATCCTCTATCCTAAGTACCAACAGGAATAATATCGAAATTAGTATATGTATTAATACTAATATCGGGCTTATTGCTGTCGGTACTTATGCTACTGTGTCACTCAACTATTCAATTAAAACAATGACAGCTATGTCCCAATGAGCAAATACTTAATGACTTGAAGCGTTAATAGCTAAGTATAAAGAATAGACAAATAATACAATAATACGAAGACAAGCTATTTTCATGAACTACTACACCTAGAACTTAGAATTTTAGATGTATCGGAAAAGCAGAAATAAACTTAGGTTATACCACTGTCACAAGTTCAAATCTAGTCTTTGTTGTGATCTTCAGACACAGAGCTTTCTTTTGCCGATTTAAATGCATTACGATAGTTCCGGGATTCCACCTTAAAATGCAGGATAATATTTCATACAGTCACGGCGTTGAAAACTGACACTAAACTTCAACAAGTTCGTATAAAGGGGCGGCTCTTGAGGGAAGCCACATCGGGTCTATGCCAATTTATGGTCGAATATTTTTCGTGTTGGCAACTTGGTCCGATAAGTTTTTTTTTAAATTAAACGTTTAGTTTTTTTTTTTTTTTTTATCAGAAGCGAAGCGATTCAAAAGAGCCGCTTCGACCAAACAGCAAATAGGCACCTTGGAGAGCGTTTTCGAGGCCAATTTATGGTTGAATTAAGCCCTGATACCAGCGCCGAAGTTAGAATCGAGTAGTATCGGTATACTGATCTAAAACTTTAGGCCAATAATTTCTTTCGATTCGAGCTTTAGGTTTCCCGTCAAGAGTGATTTTTAAAAATCACAAACAACAATCTTTCCGAGAGAAGTAGCTCAAGTGGTAGAGCGTGGCTTCGCATTCGGTAGGTCGTGGGTTCAATTCCCGCTGCCAACCACCCTGACTGTGGTTTTCCTCAGTTCTACCATGCAAATGCCGGGATAATACCTACTAAACAGGCCTTGGCCGATACCTTCCCAAATCCTTTCTATTATTATTGTTGTAGTTAGATATGCAGTATAAAATGGCCTCTGAGCTGTATCTGGTGATTGTTAAATAAATAAAATAAATACGCACCCCGAGAAAAAAGAAAAATAAGATAAAGACAAAAAATGTTCTCCTCCTAAAAGTATTTCCTAAAAGAACCGGGTTCAGGTAGGTATCAGAAAAAACAAAACAAACAAAAAAAAAAAGAGAGAGAGAGAGAGAGAGAGAAATATTCAAAGGTGCACACAGTCCGTATGCAAATTTTTAATCTTGATATCTTGAAAACTAAGGGTGTTTTTTTGTAATTTCCCTCACCTCTCCGCCCCCAGTTGGTACCGCCAAGTTTACCATCCGGTTCCGAAACGCATCTGGGGTGCTCTTTGGTCCATGCTTGACTTCACCAATAAAAAAACCGGGTTCAATACGTGTTACATGAGCTTAAGCGTTTCAACACAACACTATTCCAATGTACCGATTCGTACCATAAATCTCCAAAGTGTTAAACACTACTAAGCAAATATTTTCGAAGTGACGGCTGTATCGAAAAGATCAAAGATTGTTGTGACATGCTCATACGCTACAAGTCTTTCCTAACTTTTGTTTTCTACCCCTTCCTGTTAACAAATTTTCTTCACTTTTCTTTTTTATCTGAAAGAAAATGAAATAACGAAGAAAAATGTTTATTTTTACCCCGTCCCTTTTTTTGTTCAGTAGGTTGAGGAAAAACTACTACTAGTACTAGCTGCTGAGTATTTATCGAAATCAATCGCTTTTTTCATTGGTCAATTGCGGCTACAAATGAGCAGTACTAATCCGAGGTTCGCTGTTGTTTTTGGTGGTATTGGGAACGACGGTGAATGCTTCAAACTAGACCGACGATAGCTTATGTGTTTTGTTATTTTTATGGAGGCCAACGATTTCATGGTGCAAATATATTCATTTAATTTCCTCTTAACTCTTAAAGACCACATTTTCGGAACCTCCTTCCGCGATTAGAAAGGAACTTTTTCTATTCCATATTATCTTGCACAAATTGTATCCAATCGACAGATTTTGAATTGAATTTGGAATTTGGAAGGTAGGGACAACGCATGTGACATCTTGAGGAAAAAACACTGCATGTTCAGAGCGCTGTTTTCCATTATAGAAGAGATTCTCAGAAAATTTGATTCCCACACCCCGAAAACGCAAATATTTTTAAAAAATTTAGACATCATTCGCGGTAACAGCCTGACGACCAGCTGTTTAGTGAGATATTTTTGTTTTGAAAAGTACATGAAAAACACTTGTTTGTTCCAATGAAGTGAGTATACTATTGATCAAATGTAGCGTATACCCGCGTACTTCCTAAATTTTAGGTGGCTATACGATAGTTTCCAAAAATTAGAGCTGGGTATACGCCGTATACCCGCGTATACCCTCCATTACATCCCTGGCCCTTATGCAGAGTCATTCTGATCCGTGATTAGTGTCATACTAAAGCGGCCGACCAACATATGTTTCCTGCAATAGTCACGCTTTTAGTATGCCGCTAATCATACGTCAAAACGACTATGCATAAGGCGGATTCTGTTTATTTTTAATAAAGAGTTAATACACTGAACTTTAGCTCCGTAAGTTTAACAGCATGCGAGATACTCATTATTTTCCGCAAAAATTCGGATCCTCACTACCTCCTTAGGATATTATGCATTATAATGAAAGCAATATAACATCCCAGTTTGGATTAAGGCCTAACTATATACCAAAAGTCATTTCATTTGACTGCAATTCGGCTGTTATGATCAGGCACATATAGTTACATTCAATTTTTTATATAATAATTTACACATTACAGTGATTAAAAAATGTATTTTTCCAGTAGTTAGCTCCTCTAAAAACTGACAGGCCTCGAAAGCCAAGTAGTAGTATAAGTCCTATCGCTATTATTACAATTACAAATATCAAATCCAAAAGTGCTTGAAGTTGTTTTTTCACTTAGATACAGCCTACTCACCTCAGGTAAGTAAAGAGAAACAAATGGAAAAGAAGGGAAATGAAGGTCTTGAAAGTAAAACGCAGACAAATTTACCAGTCTTCAGAAGATACTGTCTACAATGGAGTAAGCAGAGTGAGTCGGTAGGTCAGACTGAGTCGGTGGGTCGCAGTGGGTGCTGGTGGGTCATGGTGGGTCACATGCTGTTGACCCACGACCCACTGACCCACTCCATCTCTTACTACCTATATTTACAACAATCTTCTTTATTTCGTGTCTCACAACTATCTCTAAAGATTTATTTCATTCATTCATCTTTGTCTTTTTAAGTCACCGATTTAATTGCCAGGAGAGCGACCTTCGCTAAGACTTTGTGCTTTCACATGAGTTCTTCAAGCAGACGGTTTTCCGAAGCACATGCAGTGTTTACTGAATGCATCTTGGTTTCGATACTAAGCTCAATGCTTTCAAATAGAGAAGCAAAGCAGTTCTTGAATTTATTTATTTTTTTAACGGAAATAGGGAAACAGGTAAAAATAATTCATATGCAATAGTTTATAAAATGCATTCTTACTTGTTATGATAAATTTACATTTAATTTACGTTCTATCCGAGCCTTCCCCAGCTGCTTGTCGCAATCTTCCGAAATCTCTCTCTCCTACAAAAATAAATAGGATACTACTTCACTTAGTAGCCTTTGCCACCGCCTTTTAAAACAAAACCAGTCTATGTATTATACATCTATAATAACTGGTTGCAACATACGTGTATTAACAAGATAAAAGAAAAATGAAATGAAATCTTTAAGTTTTACGTCCTACGATTATGCCGGTTAGGCTAAAGGAGACGGTGACGATGAGAGATGAGTGAAATGGTGGAATGAAGAAAGTGGGAGGAAACGGGAGAACCCCGAGAAAACCCAGGAGCACGGTGTTTGTCCACCACAAAGTCCACATGGCGCGAGCCAAGATAAAAGATATAAGATGTTCCTCGGACGCTGAATCTATATTAAAAAGCCATTACTCGCCATCTCTTACTTTTTTTTTACTCTATGGGATTAATATTAAAACCGGAAGTGGTAATTGATATCTATCACTTCTGATCAGTGGTGCAAAGCTATCTTCAACATTGGGGGGGGGGGTAAGACCATGTTCTTTTTTCTTTTTCTTTTCTTATTTTTTTATAGCAATGTTCAAAATACTTATGAAGTTGAAAATATGTTGTGGAGAATCAGAGGAGCAGAGCTGTCTTCAACATTGGGAAGCAAGCAGACACAGACAAAGGATATATCCTTTGTCTGTGCAAGCAGAAATGAGGCTTATTCTGTGAAGGGGGAGGGGAAGTAAGACTCATATTATGGTAGATGAATCTGATTTTTGAGGGGAACTTGTTGTATACTGTATTATATATTAGGGGATGTAGATGAAGTGGCAGTCGGACATAAATCATCACATTTATACCCAATAAACACATTTCAAATCGATTACTGGGGGGGGGGACAGTCTCCCAGTTCCAACATTGAGGGGACATGTTCCCCTCATCCCCCTGGGATTTGCGCCAGTGCTTATGATTGCAATAAAAAAGAATAAAATCAAGAGTTGAAACATATTCTTCCATATAAAAAATATGCTTGTTGCTAACCATTTCTGTTTTATTCATTATGCGATTAGTGTTGTAATCGAATAAACAGATTTTTCACCACTTTTGGTTTCAACAGATACATAAAAGTTGAGTTAGAACTCATTCTTGGGGCGCCGAATGTGTTTTAAAAACAAGTGTTTTTTTTTTTTTAATCTCTCTCTTTCACCGCTTGTACTCTATGGAAATAAGTATTAAAATCGGAAGTAGAAATAAATTTAAACCATTTGCGGATGGTGATGGTATGTTGTCTTGAGACGTTTAATCGATTGCTGAAATCCGCTTGTTATTTATCTTGCTTGCCTCTATCTATTACAGTTTGTGTTCTATAGCGACCAATGTTAAAACCGGAAACGGTTGATTTCTGCCACTTTCGATTTGAATACAGGGTTAACGAAAGATTTGGAACCTATAATTGGGACGCTGAATCGATTGCATAAAACCGCTTCCCGATATCTCCTACAATGTTTTGCTATTTGGAAATCAATATTGAAACCAGAAGTACATTTCAACCACTTTCAGTTGTCGTAGAGTGTTGCAACTGATGATAGTATGCTCTCTTAACACCTGAACCGATTGCAAAGAAAACGCTTTCCGTTATATATTGCATTTTCTGTTCTATAGTAATAAATATTCTAACCGGAAATGGTTGATTTCTACAATTTCCTGTTTGAATAGAAGACCAATGGAGAAGATGAGGCCTATTCTTGGGACATTGAACTGATTGCAAGCTCAATGTCATTTACCGTTCTTGTTCCATGGAAATCAGTATTGTAACCTGAAATACTGGTAAATTTCAACCAATTCCGGTTTGGCACAATGTTGTGAATGGTGACGATATACAAGTATTTCCTTGATACACTAATCGATTGTAGAAAACAGGTTGTTGCTATCTACGGCGAAAAACATTGAAACAGGAAATTGCTACTTTCAGTAACCACTTCCAGTCTAAATTACAGGTTAGCAGAGGAAGTGGAACATATTTTTGGAACGATGAATCGATTGCATATAACGCTTCTTGATATCTCTCACCGTTTTTGTTCTTAAATCTGTCGACATACGGACGGACGGACATAGCCGCTCTATAACAGTTCCGACACTTAGGAATAACACAGTTAGGAAGTCTAATAAGGGAATATGAGCTCCCTCGTAGCTATATGATTATCAAATGCACCTTTGGCGCGGGAGATCCGGGTTCAATTGCAGGTGTGACTCCTGTGTTTCATATCCCAGTTTCGTTGTAGATTTACGTCTCATATAACCTTGCTGCTGAAAGGGGAACTAAATCCAAATCAAACCAAACCAATTATGGGAGAGATCGTACTATAAAATCTAACTCCCAAGTTGGAAATTTGCACATATTTATAGTCAGAATAAATCGATTTTCTTGTACAACTTTTGTAAAAAATATTCTTTTTATATGTATTTCTGAATATCATTCACGTTGTCTAGGGAATTGAAATCGACCAGGAATAAAAAAATAAATTCAACTTTAACTTAAAAATTTGCGATACAGGCATACAATTAGATATTATAACAAAACACTTTGTCCTGATAGTTCGAAAAAAAATATTCAATTTTTATTAGAGCTGCCAAAATGTCCGTTTTCTTGGGGTGAAGGATTTTCCGATAAAAAGTCAGTTTGTTGGGAAAAGACGGAAATTTTAGTTTTTTATATTTTTTATAACTCTCTTACTAAAGTACCACATTTGTTTCTCATATATAATACAATTAAGAAAGTTGTTTACAACATACACTACTTGTGATTCCTATGTTGAGTTTGGGTCTGCCTGTCTTGATTAGTTTTCAAACCAGCACTGCAATTGTTACCTGCAAACATAAGTTATGCAACCCACACATCCCAAGCGTCGGTTTGGTTGCCTAAACAATTTATCAAATACCTGGAAGTAATACATCTTTATGTGTGTGTGTTTTACTGATTTGCATAACATAATGATGATAAAAAGTTCGATCTAATACACGTTTGGTGTGTGCTTAATAAATAAATGTTTATAGCGTGTGAGAGATAACAATTTTGACTCACTCTGTATATAATCCACAATAAATTTTGTAAAACTTCGCAGGTTTGAAACAACATTATTTTCTGGAAGAATAATTGCTAGTAGGCTATTTTTGATGTTTAAAACAGGAACAAGGGGAATGTCATCTCATAAAAACTTACTGTTTAATATATATATATATATATATATATATATATATATATATATATATATATATATATATATATATATATATATATATATATATATATATATATATATAAATCAGTGTTTCTATTGATAGTTTTCGACTTCAGATCACAAACAAACGACGGGTTCATTTACTCACATTTAGAAGAAAAACAGGTTCGGTAACTGGTCCAAGATGAGTCATACAATCAAGTAGTTTAGTATCCAAGGTCGGGTTACTAAACCAATGTAAGATAATATTAAGAAAAAAGCTAATATAGAAGTTAACATTTAATTTAACCTTTAAGGGATCGCGCAAGTCGGTCATTTTGAATAGAGTTAAATAAATTTTAGCCATGCTGAAGGCTAGTCCGATTTGAATGAAGATTAAAAAGAAAAAAAGTATTACCACAAGACCATCTCTCTTCTTACCCATTTCTTTTACTTAGATCCGGGAAAGTTTGTTTTACCGGCACTCTTTTCGGGTGGTTCCTGTTCTTGCAGAGAAATAGAAATAAAGTCAGTTCATATCAACACTGAACTTACTAGGAGCTTGTTAACTACTCGCTACTGTATCTTATCGTGAGAAAGAAAAAAGTTCGTTATAACAAGTTGACGATACATGTGATTACGTGAAAGTATCGGCGGATTTCGCTTTCAGAAATTGGAAAGAGAATGTAAAACAAAAATTGCGCGAATTCGGTTTTTACGCCGACCTCTTTTGCTACCTGTGGATCCGGTGGGTGTGTTTTCCAGTGTTGCCTGCTTCTGTTTCATTTATGTATGAGTACATGGGAAACATTGAAAGTTTTAAGCTCAATTATTCAAGTATCTTTTACCTGTTTGTTCTGTATCGACTAAAAATTATGTTCTTATAACATACAAATGGTACAACATAATAGTTCACCAGGCTGCAATAAACATTATCGATTTAAGTTGTTTTAAAGGTAACATTGAAGATATGCCAACACTGTTTTATCTTAAAACTTCCTGCTCTAAGGCGAAAAGTTGTTGTGATCTGTGATCGAGTGAGAGCAATGTGCGCGATTGTGTTTGTTACTTTGGGGTGTTTTGATGGTAGAATTAAAAATAGCAAATGTCCTGTTGTTTTTTTCTGATGTGTGATGAATTCTGATAGTCTCCAAGATGGAAACAGAAAATCCTTTTAAACAAGGATATTTGTTATCTCCACCGCAAGGATTTATGCAGCTGAAGGTAGATACGTTATACACATTCTATGGTTGTTTAAATTGGTTGAAATAATTAATGCCTTTGTGTAATATACTCCCAATTTTAGCTTGAAAGCATGATAAGCATTCGGACGTAAAAGTACTAAAATGGATTTATTTTTTGTTGTTTAAAGACAACATTTCAATAAAACGCTGATATCCAGATTTTATTAGCGTTCTTGGACCTAACATGAATATGATGAGGTAACAGATTATAACATTAGTATTTCTAGCATGAAACTTACATAGTGAAGTTTAGAAGAGTTAATCTTGAAGTACAGGAAATGCCAATATGTGTAGTGGATATGTATACATATATTAAGTAATGGAAGATGACAATTCCACTCCTGATATCCTTTACAAGTATCCCTTTTTCTTTTTTATTATTTTCTTTATTTTTAAGGCGCACTTATCATTGCTTTTTAAGTTTGAAACCTCGTCATGTGCAAATCGTGTATGCTGATTAGAAGAATCCACTAGCATAGTTTTTGAGTACAAGGTCAACGGAAATCATGTACGTCTTTGCATGCCGAGATTCTGTGACAAGCAAACAATGTCTATGCCTATATTGAGAATAGGGAGAGTACCTAGAATGTGTTTATTAACGATCTCGTAGTAGTCAAGTTTAGGCACACCATTCGAAATACTTGTAAAAAAATTATAATTTTTCACTAGTTTCCTTATTGTCCCTCAAAAGACTTGCACCGGGCAACATAACAATACCCCAGTTAGCATAGATAAAGTTCAAGGGGACTATCAGAAGTAATTGTTCAAAAAGTGCTTGTCAAGTTTAGACACACCACATATTGTGAAATTTACAGGTAAAATTCAATGTTCCGCATGCAAAGACATGCTTATAACGAACGAATTTTTGCAAGAATCAGAATAAAATGGTAAGTGTACAGCTGTATTTTATGTTTGCAAGTGTAGTGTTATTATTATGAAACCATTACAAGTGCTATATTAACTCGTACTACCGCGGAAATCCACATGTTGAGATTGAGACAACTTTTGCCTATGAGCATAGCCACCATCGCTGACTCGTCTGCACCCCTACGCTATTACGCGGGCCACCAGCTTCGCCCTGCTTTGGTTTGGTTAAATACTGTGTGGGTTTTGCAGTAGCATCTAGCACAGTATGGTTTCTCTTTTGCACTAATTTTATGGAATATGTCCGGGCACTGTGTATTTATATGTAAACTGTGAAAGAATTGTAAGTTTCCAACAATTCTGCTGGTCTTAAATTTCCTCTATGTTAAGTGAGGTATTGGTAAAAATACAGTGTTCTGATATACGCCATAATATGGTAGAAAAAACAAATCAACCTGTGCTAGAAGACCGCTAAAACGCAAATGCTATCTAACCGAGTTAGTGCAGATGAAGTTAGTGTTAGTGAATTGTAAGTTTCCAACAATTCTGCTGGTGTTAAATTTCCTCTATGTTAAGTGAGGTATTGGTATAAATACAGTGTTCTGATATACGCCATAATATGGTAGAAAAGCAAATCAACCTGTGCTAGAAGACCACTAAAACGCAAATGCTATCTAACCGAGTTAGTGCAGATGAAGCTGGGGATCTGCGTGGGAGTACGCTCGAAGTGAGCAAGCGCATCAGTGACGATAGGTAGGCGAATAAGCGAGAATAATGAAAACACGTTGGTTTTTGCAGCGATACGTGTTCCTTTAGGTGTGTTGTAATGGTTACTTACTAGTAACGCTACGATTGTACCATAAAATATAGAATTTATATACTGCGCAAAACACTTATTGTAACCGTTGTGTACGTAACACTTAAGACTTCACATTTGTAAGCATTAAAAAAAGAACAGTTATAGTACTTACTACTTCATTCTACGTCCTGCAGACATTTGTTCCTTATTTAACATGTTTTTCCATGCAGAGTATTGGATTTTATCTGTAAATTTTGCAAAATGTGGTGTGCCTAAACTTGACCTGCACCAATTTTATATAAGGTAAGAATATAAGCCTACTAAACAACTCATTCGAAATAATAGCTTTACTGGGGACAATTACGTACATTAAAGTTTGTGGTTGGGTTTAGTTCTGTTAGACGTATGATACATTTTCTACTTGTAGAAGCTATAGGGCAATGGTTCTCAAACTTATCGATAACGCGGACCCCCTGTTCATTCGGAAAGTGATTTTCAGATCCCCTTGCAATGTTATCTGAAATTTCACGTACTAGTATTAAAAAAATATACTAATTAGAATTATCACTGAGAAGAAAAAGACCAAGAAAAATAATGCAATAAGTAATTTATTCTAAAGATGCATGATTGTTTCCTAGTGAACGAAATTTCCATTGAAAATACAGTAACTTTTAAGACTGAAGATCAGTTTTCTTTAAAGCAGATCTACTTGGCAGACAGTGTTCTCAAATGTGAGGAATGAAATTCTTTCTGTTTTTCCATAATTGCATTGGGAGGAGTTTCTCATCGTTTTTAGAAATCCCAGAATTGGGAAGGGGGGGGGGGGGAGACGATATTTAAAATCCGGAATTTATGGTGATAGTACGAGCTTTCCGTCACTTGAAGATGAAATTCATGAAATTTCGAGGCGTCGTGCAGTTAATGTACAACCGCTTTTCGAAAAGTGCCCTATCAAAGAAGGAATTTCTCTCACTTGTAGTCCTATATAACGGTTAACCGGCTTAAGGGCAGAAATTTAGGAAAACATTTAAATTTACAAACGTAGGTATAGTGTTGTAAAGGCCTGGAAAAAAACGGAAATTTTGGGTAACAAACATTTTTTTTTTACCTTTTTTTGCCCGAGCTTGGAAAAAAATGGAAAAATTAGGAAAAATTGAAATTTTCGAATATTTTACTACATTATACTTTTGAAATGATAACTATTTTATATTTACTAGTTTACGGTTAAGATCATTGAGTAGTTATGTTTCTTGTATTAGAATAGGGAAATTTTGTGGCAGGAAATATATTTGCATTTTTATGGCAGGGAAGTGTTAAAATAACAGGGTCAGAATCATTTCAATTAATACCAGTATTTTAAAATTAAATATATATTTTATGGAGAGCTTCCTTGTGCTGTGTAAAATTCCCGGAAATTTGGAACCCATTAGAAAAAATCTTTTGTAAGGAAATATTGGCAAAATCCGGAAAATATAATTAAATAACCATTTTTTCGCCTGATGCTAATCTTCTTTGCTATAACGCATCTGCAGCATATATACAACGTATTTCGCTAGCAGGGAAAATATTTAAAGCAACAGCTTTTAATTTTAGCTTTTAGTTTTCTGATTTCTGACAAAAGTCACTTTTTATTATTTGTATATTTTTCGAACAACTCAAAACGAGAGATGATCTTATTTGCATATACACACACACAAAGCACAAGTGCGTAAATTTGAGCAGCGACAAATATATTAAAGAATTTAACATGTAAAACTTCCGTTCGTTATTATTAAAGACAAGCAGAATATTCGTTCTTCGCACAGGTAGAATACGTTTCATTTTGGGTGTAAAGGGTACCAAGACTGTCAGCAATGAACTTAGGAACCCCAAAAACTATGAATTCGACACTAGTATGAGTCATTTTCAGTTACTTTTACATGTCATCCTTACTCTTTAGGAGTACTAATGGGGACTAAATTTGGATTAAAACGGCATCGGAAGGGTCAATGTTCATCTCAACCACCCCGAAAACTATGGATTCGACACTAATATCGGCCATTTTCGATCATTTTTATACACACCCCTTCTCCGTCTCCCAAGTTGTGGCTCTGAATTTGGATTTAAACAGCATCGGAAGTGTTACTGTTCATCACAGCAAACCCCAAAACTATGGATTCGACACTAATATCGGACATTTTCGATCATTTGTATATATATCCCCTCTCCCCCACCCCAGGTCGCGGCGCTGAATTTGGATTTAAACGACATTAGAAGTATCACTGCTCATCTCACCGACCCCGAAAACTATGCATTCGTCAGTAATATCAGTCATTTTCGATCTTATATATACAGGGCCGGATTTAGGGGGGTGCACCGGAGCACGTGCACCCCCCCCCCCTCCGTTCTGAATATACACTATCTAAAGTGAGAAATTGGCAGTGGAAATAGCAATATTTTCCTAAAATTTCATGTCATGTTTCCGTTTCGGGCTTAAAAGAAAGCGGTTTTGCTAAACACAATAGTTTAAGCAGTTCCTCATACACATCACAGATGCCTAAAGGCATTTAAAAAAAATTAAATTTGATTCAAATGTACTGATAGTTATTGGTGCACCCTCCTCAGGAAATCCTGGATCCAGTCCTATATATATATAATCATCCCCTTCCTCCTCCCTAAAGTTTCAGCGTTGAATTTGGATTTAAACAATATCGAAAATAAAAATGAAATCTTTAAGTTTTACATTCCACAGTTATGCCGGTTAGGCTAAAGGAGACGGTGATTATGAGAAATGAAATGGTGGAATGAAGAAAGTGGGAAGAAACGGGAAAACCCACGAGCACGGTGTTTGTCCACCACAAAGTCCACACGGCGCGAGCTGGGATCGAACCAGGGACCCCAAGCAACGGAGGTGAACGCTCTACCACTGAGCCACCGCGCCCCTATTAAATAATATTGAAAGTGTCACTGTTCACTTCAGCGACCCCGAAAACTATGGATTAGACACTGATATCGGCTATTTTCAATCATTTATATATATATATCCTTCCCCTTCTAAGTTGCGGGCCTGAATTTGTATGATCGGTAATTTTCAATATAGGTATATACGCACTTCATTTCTCCAAGTTGCACCTTCAAAGTGAGATAGTAATATCTATCCCAGGCAAGTTGTTAAGTTACAGATATAGTTACTTTCATTTTTATACTGTATATATAGGTAATTTGTCGCACTAGAAAACAGGCATTTGTTTAGATACAAAATTTTGTACATAAAGTTTATATTGAAGTCTGTATTTGAATATTAATTTATAGTAATTACTAAAACACAGTAACACACTGAGCAACGCTATGTGATAATATGTAAAAAACACAATCACGTAACAATTTCAACACAATAACCGTGTCTTCATCAGACTTCCACTTCTTCTGGCTGCTTGGGAGTTTGTCATCTCTAATATAGTCTCCGGAGATCAACTTTTAATTAGGTTCCGCCGCTTCATTAAAAAGTAACACTTTTGTGTTTCCCACTTTCACTTTTTAGCTGCACAAATTCCAATTAAATTTTTTTTTACATATTATCACATAGCCTTGCTCAGTGTGTGATTGTGTTTTAGTACAATATGGAAACAAGGCCTGATGGGATAGTTATAGTAATTACATGTCTAAATGCATGAGTATTAGTGAAATTTGTCCTCTGCTCTTTCTTTTAAGAAGTAATGTGGTTAAAATTAACAAAATCTCACCAGATCAAAGAGCACATTAAGAACTCAGTTTCATTTGTTGCAGCAGAAACGCCTCATAACGGTAGATGTGTATGCAATTGTAAAAGTTCTGTAATTAATGCACATCCAGGAGTAAATGACTAAGATGCACATAAAGAAAATGAGTGCAGATATTAATTTTGAAGAATAGCTACACCAGTTTTATTTTCGAAATCTTATTTTTTAAATATTCACAATATTGAAATTTCTCAACTTACATTTTTCACGCGTTCGAAAAAAAAAAAACGGTTCCATTACTAGTAAAACTAACCTAATACAAAGATTTTTGTTATTTTCCCGATTTTTCCGGAAAGAAACCGGAAAAAACGTTTTTTTTACCAACAGGTTCAAAATTTCCGGAAACTGTACAACACTACGTACGTATAATTTCTAATTGCTTTCATTTTAGTAACTGAAAAACTACTTCTTGCATAACAGCTGTGAGTTCCATTTTATTACAACACATTTCAATTTTTAGGCATCACGGGTCCCACTTTGAGAACCACTGTTATAGGACACACATTCATTAGAAAACTGGCTTATCTTGTGTCTCTGTTTATTGTATTAATTTAATATTTCCTTCCTCTCTGGGAACCTCATTATCCCATTTTTCTTACTAAGTACTTATATCACCGGATCCTTATTTTTACATCTCGTATTGTAAGGTTTTGTTTGCTTTAAAAATCAATTAGTGCAAAGTATTCGGTGACTTAATTTCCATTTTGATTATTCTTGATAATTGCCCCTGTATTTCCCGTCAGTTTACTGTTTTTACAAAAATACTATTCACATTAATATTTTATTCAGAATTCCACACTTTGTTTTTAATTTATTCTTCTCTATGTCGTGTCGTTGTCCTCAATTTATTTTTGGCTGTTGCAAACATTAATCCTATTAGCTACTAACAACGAAGGCGCAAGGCGAGCTGCTGTTCTTTTCGAATGATAAATTAGTTCGATTTATATTGCCAGCTGCACGTATTCGTACCTTCATTCCAGGCAGTTCTAAATTCAAATGTATCCATATTTCAAAGCCACACAGAAAAGACATGGTACAATTTATTGGCACCGCAAGATAGCTTACTTTTAATCTGGTTTCTGTTAAGGTGAAGCGCGGAGGGTGCGTTCGTGGAAGGTGTCGCATTAACAATGGTGACATTTGAGAAAATGAATGTGTTTGTTCCATTATGTTTTGCAGTGCATTTTTCCCCTTATGCTTGAAATCAGAGGCTTGGCTGCTTTGAAATTTGTATCACTGGCTCTTGTTTTTCTGTTTGCCTTTAACTTTTGTGGCAACATTGCTGGCGTAGTGATACTTGTGTAGTACATCAGTTTATTTATATATATATATCTATGTACATCAGTGTATGCGCTGAAGAAATTCCAGCAAATAGAATTGTTTTCTTTTAGTATGAGACAGTCTGCGAATTGATGAAGGGATGCGAAGGATTTTCCTCCACGAAAAAAATGTATATCCCTTAGAAAAAACAAAAATTATCTCAGGGATAATTTTTCCTCAAGAAGCAAGCAGCCATTCGAATTGTAACACTGGAGAATTGTGTTAAAATTACTTCCGACGCACAGAAACATCAAGCATTTGTATTCGTAGTAAGTAATATTTCCTGTATTCTTGGAACGTTTAAGAACATTCCAGGGATAATTTTTCCTCCTCCAGAATTCTGTGAAGTTAAACTAAAGAGACACTCTTATTTCAGTTAAACAGTTTCGGAGACAGATTTCAAAATAGTTTCATAAAAATGTTTATTTTGGAGACTGAATTTACAAGCAAGCAAGAATTTCTCTATTAGAGTATGTGATGTATCTTGTGTATGTGTGACGCCTCAATAGGATTGAATTATATATACAAGGTGTTTTTCATAACAACACCGACAACGTTTTGAAGGTGATTCCTGACACCAAGACAAAAAGTATAGAGCAACCTGGGTACACAAATGCTTCCTTTCGGAGTTATAGGCTACCGAAAACATCAAAAAATGAACTTTAAACGTCCATACCCCAAAACTATGGGACCTACCTTAGTCGGGTCAAGACTTCACTTAGGAACTAGTATGTGCCAAGGTTCTGAAACATGTATTTTTGGATAGGGCACATATTAGTTCCTAAGTAAAGTCTTGACCCAGTTACTGTAGGTCCCATAGTTGTGGAGCTATGAACTATGAACCTTTAAAGTTCATTTCTTCATTATTATTTTTTGCGTATAAATCCGAAAGGAAGCAACTACACAATTTGAGTTCAGTTCTCCCCCCCCCCCCCGACTTAAGATGTGACTTATGGCGTTCGCAGTTATGTTAAAAAAAAAAAAAAAAAAAAAATACAGTTACTAATACATGTGAGGATGTTTGCGTCTTTGACGTCCAGCGCTTCTAGTGGGTATTGAAAATTAAATTTACATAATAAGGATTGTGTGTTTCCAAAATATAAAGAACATTATTTTGTTTTTCGAAATATCATGGACAAAAACAGAATTATATTTTCTACCAATGAGAGCTCCGTTTATGGAATAGGTCCTGAACGAAATAGATATATTCTTGCGTTATATAGCTACTCATGAAGAGATTTGTCCTGGCAAGAAGTTCATAAATTCTTGTGTTCTTTCAACACCATTGTCAACTACAATAATGTTTTTTCTATAATCGGCATTGGTATTTCAGTATCTATATTATGGTCGTTAGCTAGTATTGTTAATCAAATTGATACTTGTAGTGTTTTTGGACCATCACAAAGTTGTACTTTCTCTGTTACCATGTTTTATAGTTGGCTGATTCCACGTTAAATCACCCAGAAAATATCCGAAACGTCACCCATTGAGTCGGATTTTAATGAAACGTCTTGTATACTTCGTTTTCCTCATGTATAGTTTCAGAATCTCAAAGGCTTGGTTCCTTTCTCCAGGAACCACAAAACAACACTCAAATAATGCCAACAGATGACCCGATATGTTCTACGATGTTGCCTTGTCTCTTTCCAAATTGTCAATCAAGGTATATTTCATAAAAATGAGTCTAATGGTCAGTGGCTATTTTTTCTCTTTCTTGCCAATGTTTATTTTATCTTTATTTTTGTTTGGTTCACAATATGCTTTTATTGTCTTTGTCGAATATACGCCCAAAATTACATTACTGAAATATAAATCTGTACGTAATAGTCTTTAATAAATTATTGTAAATAATGTAGTACGTAAATGTGATTACTTATTGCGCCTAAAAGGTCCATTATTGTGACCCATCGGCATCAATTAAACTAGTTACTCTGAAACTGATTGATTGGATTTTAACATCTTTATTCGAACGGAAACTGCAGGAGTCGGGACCTATTGGTTAAATTGGCAAGCCAACCATTACTTTGATTTGTGTCTGAACCACTACCGAGAGTCGAAACGGGGCCACGAGCACTGAATGAATGCATGATAAACATTTAGTCACAAGAGAGTGTTTCACCTTTCCATAAGTAATATGTCGGGTCCTTTATGAACTAAATACTCAGGTGTTATTAATCATACATTATGTTGCGAATGTGAATTTGCAAAGAAATAAATTGAACCATATTTTCAGTGATAACTGTATTCTTTATCACCTGGAAGGGGTGTACTTGCAGTATTCCGTTTCTTACAAGGTACAGGGGAAATTATTATTATATATGATCTAAATAGCACAACTCATCATACTAAGAAATAAGTGTCTCTCTCTCTCTCCTTCCTTCCTTCCTTCCTTTCTTTCTTTCTTTCTTTCTTTCTTTCCTTTCTAGAATGCTTGGAACAGGAGTTAAGCAATTAATTTAAAATGCACAGTTTCAACAGGCATCTTAACTCAGGTATAGTAAACATTTTTGCAGCGAAACGAGAGCAGTATACCCCAACAGGCACTCACGTACATAATTTATGACTTTTTTTTTTTTTTTAATTTCGTCTAGAAGTTATCAGACGAAAATATAACTTAGGAATGAACATTTGTATGAAAGTTATTGTGTCATTGTCATAAATATGAAAGTTTACTTCTTGGTATGCATAATTCCAATTGCTTGGTATATGGTATGAGCATGCAAGTGGTACCATTTGAAAGCCGGTTCCATTCTGAAGAGAATGAGGTATGAACCATGATCCTAGGATAAATAGTGACGATGCAGTAGCTGCTTGACTGAAAGTCTAAAAAATACCCCAAAAACCCATAATCCGGAAAGGGTTAATAAAGGAAGTTTCATATGTACTAATTTAAAACCTGATTTAAAAAAATTGTTATTATTATTATTCATCGCTGTGAAATTGGTATACAAAACTATGAATTGGTGTGCAAATTTAAATGTTTATCAAACAGCAAAGTCTAAAATATGCTTTTATATATACATATTAACAGTTCTGCAACCGTTTACTCATATACAAAATTCATAACTATTATGTTTTAGTATATATATATATATATATTTAAAAAAAAAAGATAGAGAAATAACTACAAAGAATGAGAAATGGAAAATCTGGCAACAAGAAGACTATCACTTCATAGACTTCCGTACGACCAGCCATAAACAAGCTCCAATAGTGAGTTTGGTGACTTGTTTCACCGCCTATGGTGTGTCAGCATCGGATAGTAACTGTACATGAGGATAGTGAACAAAGTATACTTGTTAACAGTGCGAAGGAATGAAAAATGCAGTTTTTTACGTAGTCCTAATAGTCTGTGGGAAATTGAGGACCATAGTTCCAGAATTTCAGAATCGTGATCATTCTTGAGGCCATCCAATATTGCTTAGAGCGTTAAAAAAAAAAAAAAAAAAAAAAAAAAAAAAAAAAAAAAAAAAAAAAACCTTAGTATGTAAGCAATGCACCACTTTTAAATTTCTAACTGAAGTTCATGAAAATTTAGAGCTAATAAAGACATATACAGTCAAGATTACTACACATTAAGGATGAAAAATGCATCCTTGTACTTTTTATTTCTCGCTTTACGTAATGCACATTATCGCTATGAGGCTGAACAATTTCCGTGCAGCTTCTTTTATTTTTTAATTAAAGCTGAAAATCTGTTCTAAGTGATTGCGAAATAAAACTAGTGTTTGTTTCTAATACTTTTCTTAATAATTCTCGTTAATCCGGACGGGCGAATGCACCGGCTTTACGTGTTGTCTGGTAAAGAGCTGCTGCCATTGATGCGAGTAAGGTATTGGCATTCTATTTCCTCGATGCAATCACATAGATCTTAAGTAATCACTAAGTAGATGTTTCGTTGGCATGGAAATGTGTGGGGGCCCAGAGAAGGGGGATAACCAAAAACAGAATCATTCAGTTTCGAAATTTTATAATGATAGTTTTTCTGCTTTCCGAAATATATAATCAAAGTGGATATAATTTTAAAATTGAAATGTTATTCCAAATTTATAGTCCAGTATCATATGAATAACGTAGAAATGAAGGGTAACTTGTATGAAAATTAGAGAGCCACTACCAAATTATTCTTAGTATTTGCTATTATTTTCCAGTTTTTCCAGTGGGAAGACGTACTTTCACGAGCACACAACTTAGAAATAGAAACGGTAGAACCAAGATCTATTACAGGTCAAAACACATTTTCACAATTACGTTGATAAATATTTATGTTAGTTACCGTATTCTTCATGAATTTTACAGCGAAATAAATAAATAAATAAATAAACTTTTAAGTACGTTACATTATAAAATAGTAATGACAGAAGTACCCAAAATTCCTTGTGAATGAAAACAATTTCTTATTTCAGCATATGACAGTGATAGTAATTATATTTCACGGTTTGAAACTAGAAACACTTCCTAATGCGGTTGAGCAAAATGCAGCCTGTACTGTTCCTCCTTGTTTGAGAAATAATATGATCTGCCAATACCTTTGGTACAGGGTGATCACATAGAACAGATAATATTAGATATCGGAACATGACACACATAATCTTTTTCTTCACAATGTCACTAAAAAGAATAGAGCAGGTTCAAAAGGGTGCATAAGCTTCACTTAAACATCATTTTCCTCTTGATCTTTAGATAATGCTAATCCAAAATACCAATGGTTATCGTAATACATCATAATTAGTGTTGATGTCAACGGTGCTTATTAGAGTTGTTTTTCAGCAGTAAAATGAAAAATGGAACAAAAGTATGGATCCAGCATTGATTCGCTATGTTCTAATTGAGGTTTAGCCTAAAGGAGAGGAGAGATGATATACTCCAAAAAGTGTTTTTGCACCAGAGAAACGGTTTTGTAGCTTTTTGCATGTATCTATGAGAATTTATTTTCTCAGCAACTGAAATTTATGTGCTCAATGTGACAAATACAGAAGGTAAAAACTTTTTCTCCTGTATTTAAAAAAATCAGTAGAACATCTTTGAAGACTTTCCTTAGTCAGCAGACAAGATTAATTGTTTCACAAATAGCACTACATGGGGATTTATCATGACTTATAAAAAAAAAATGTACTTAAGGAAAAATCCTTATAATGGGAACACAAACTAATAAAAGTTTTTACAATTCTTGTGCTGCACAGCGCATGCATCACTAAAGTAATTTATATCTATGACATTTGGAAGCTGCTCTTTTATAAATCAAGTTAGTGCTTTTTGAGTCTCATAAGCAAATGTGACATCATGTACCGACTTATCTATACCACACACAAATTGGAAATAGCCTAGTCAGGTTTGCAGATCTAAGATCTGTATATCCTGGTGATGAGTGTAGGATATAGGAATCACTAGACACTGCCCTTGAGCTTCGTCTTAAATTATACAGGAATAATTTTCACGTAACGATAAGTCCACAAGAACGATAGCTGTCACTGGCTACACAATTTTCTATCTGTCCTTTAAGAAATGTGATTGTGCTTCGGGAATAAATGAATGTGGCAAGCTTTTCAAGTTTCTGCCATATTTGGTCAATCAAAATTGTCACATGGTCGTCTAGTGTGACAGTACTTTTCACCAATTCTGTTCTGTTCTGTCGGTTGATACCCATTGATAATACGTTACTTCTTCCCAGGATCAAAATCATCGAATTTTGCAAGCAGAAGCTGCCTCAGATTTTCGTTGGAGGACACTCGGAACAATATCTTAGCATGCAGTCCTGACTGTCCACAGAATAAACTAGATGACGGATCAAGTCTTGATATATATTTTCTATATGACGTGCATGGAGTAGAAAAATAACATTCTGATGCACACAGGCAGACGGAATGTATCCTAGAAAAACCTGCTAATACACACCATTTAGACATCCTAGTTTTCACCCATTCTTATCCCCATCCTCATTGCTGATGAGAGTTGACTTAAACGGTATTAGGAGTGTTACTGTTCACGTCAACGACCCCGAGAACTATGGTTTCAACACTAATGTTGGTCGTTTTCTATTATTTTTACCTGATGCACCTCCCCCTTAGGGGTTCTAATGGAGGTTATACTTGGACTTAGCAGCACCAGGCGTGCCACTACTCATTTCCGCGATCCCGAAAACTATGTATTCTACACTATTATTGGTCATTTTTGATTATTTTTACATGTTGGCTCCCCTAGGGCTGATAGGGTGTCTTACCCCCCACAATATTTCTTTCGAGACTGTAAATCATACGTGTACCAAGTTTGGTTGAAATTGCTCTAGCCGCTTCAGAGTTATCCTGGAATATACACATATATGCATCCCTTTTATATATAGAGAGAGATTTCGGAAAGGAGGGAGAAAAAATGATTGTGAAATATCGATAATGAATTATTCTGTTTCTGGTTATCCACCTTCTCTGGGCCCTCACATACTTGAACACCAACGAAACGTATATTTAGTGATTACTTGAGACCTGGTGACTGCGTCGAGACAAAGATGTGAAAGTACTTTGCCCTCATCAATGGAAATACCACTTTGTGGACAACGTGCAAAGTTTGTGCGTCGGCCCGTCCGGGCTAAACGAGAATTTTTAACCGAACACACAGACACACATACACACAAAAAATACTAATTTACAGTCTTTTAGAACATACTTTCAACTTCAATTTAAGAAAAGAAGCGGCAAGGAAATTGTTCTGCCTCATAGTGATAATACGCATTACGTAAAATGAGATATTTACCCCCCAAAAAACTTTATTTTAAAGTACAACGGTGCGTTTTTCATCCGTGATGTGCAGTAATCTTTATTGTATATATATATATATAATTAGATCTGTAGCTTTTATGAACTTCAGTTAGAAATTTAAAAGTGATACATTACTTACATACTGAGCTATGATTTCTTGTATTACCCTCTATGCAATATTGGAGGGCCTCGAGAATGACTATGAGATACCTGCAATTTTGAAACGTTGGCCTCCTATTTCTCATAAATTACTAGGATTGCGGAAGAGAAATTTTACAGGTCTTAATTCCTTGCCATTGTTAACACGTACAAGAAGTTCCATTGAAATATGAATTGATCGGTGACGTGACGTGGATGATTTGATGTGGAATGAGTCAGTTGCCTTAGTTATTCTCTACATTTAATTATTGTTTTGAAAGAAATACATATTTTCATCAAATTAACTCATAACTGCTTTTTAATTTACGTAGAAGTCTTGGCATAAGAAGTTTTGTCAGCTGTTCAAAACGAGCAAACATGGCATCCAAAGGCTCGAGATATTCGATTGCGAGGACGATTTTCGGAAGAAGCAAGCAGCCATTCGTATTATAACACTGGAGAACTGTGTTAAAATTACGTCCGACGCGCAGAAACATCAACCATTTGTATTCGTAGTAAGTAATATTTCCTGTATTCTTGAAACGTTTAAGAACATTTGTACATAATATACATTTTTATTACTAGGTGTGAATGTTTTTAAATGATATGTATATGTGTTTGGAGTTTAACGTGTCTTATCAGCGCCAAATAAAAATGAAATCTGTGCATGCGTTTTAACGTGAAAACTCTTAATGGGGGCTTTGTTACATTTTTTTTTCCCATGATAGGTCCATCTGCATAGAATTTATGTGCTCTAACCACCTATTTATTACAGGAAGTAATGTAAGCAAGTTTTATCCAGGTCGCAGTAGAGATGCAAGAGCTAAATATTTGTACATTAGGTATAAGTCATGTGAATCGAGGGTTATAAAGAATGTATTCTGTGTTAACAGTTTTTCCTTAGTGGAATTATGTATTATAAAATGTAGGGTTGTTGAATTGAGCTGTAATCAGTTTTCGATTTACCAAACAGTGTGGAAATATGATATAGTTGTGCATCATATATGTTTCAAAGTCGTTACAGTTCAGTGTAGCCTGTTGCACTATGAGTTGTTAAGAAAGGAAGGAATCCGTAGATATAAGTATGTTGTTGGTTGCAATAATAGTATCTTGATAATCTGGTTAAATGACATATAGGTTTATTCTTCTACTGATACTTCACTCCCTTGGATGTCCGAATTATCTTACGAAGTATTTTACTTCCAAATGCTATTAAATAGTCAAGCAAAAGGAATCCGACAGTCCAGATCAGGATATGCAGTAATCCGGATAATTGGAGAAATCATTAACCAAAGGTTGTGACAAAAAAATAAATAAAAATAAAAAATAAAATAAAATAAATAAATAAATAAAATAAAAAAATCACTTCTGTTTAATAGAAAGACAGGTCTAATGTATAATATTGAATTTACTAACCTTCTTTAATGTTCATGTAGAGGTAATATTATTTCGATATTTTGAGTGCTTTAATCGGGCATCCCTCATCAGGACAAACAGTAGCTTAAGGTGTTTTTTTTTCTTTCTTTCTTCAATAGGCTCTTCACATTCTAAGTTGTAAAAGCAGAATGGAAAGTATAAAAGATATATGAAAAGTTTTTCAGTACGAAGTAGTAAATTTGTGACCCGAGTTACAATGGAGGCATCCATTTTTTTTCATCAATCCTCAAAATTATAAATCTATACATACACACATACGTTTAGTGTACTAAACTACTCACAGACCTTGTTAATTTTATTTGCATTACAGATTTTTTCACCAATTTGATTCTTCTATGAATATATTTACAACGTTGTTCTCACCACTTGCCAGAAGTCATTTAAATCGACGTACATTCAGTGTAGCCATACTAAAATGTTATTCATATTGGTGCATTCAACCACACCACAATGTTATCTGTATTAGTACATTCAGTGATTATTGTGTAGAAAAATTACCCTCTGACAAATAAGTAATGTAATAAAGAATTCTTTGCTTATATATTACTTTATTATTATTATTATTATGATGATGAGATTAGTAATGTTATCCCATTCTCTATCTAAATTTCCGTTGTCAGTGTTTAGTCCTGGACTTTTTGTCCTAATGTAATATGTCTCAAACACATTTCTTTCAAATTAAAATGACACGGTGCAAAATACGTATATCCCTTACTGTGTGTTTGGTCGTTTGAAGATGCTTAGGTAATTCAAAGAGGCTTCTTTGTCATCTTGGTACTCTCTCAAACTTTCTTTCAACCGAGTGCTAACATTCCTTTTGGTCATTGTCATATATGTATCCTCACATGAGCAAGAAATTTGATAAATTCCGCTTAATACGATTTTCTGCACAAAGTAACTTTTATATTGACTGAAGGACCTTATGTGAAACGTATATAGGAATGACAAAAAGGAATATTCTTATTAGGGTGAAAGGACGCTTAAGAAACTCACGATAAAGGAGCCATTTCTGGATTATCTAAGCATCTTTAGTTGACCAAACGTACAGCGTAGGGTATCCGTGTTTTGCAGCGTATTCTTCTTTAATCCAATGAAATGTGTTATCATTACTGATTTCGTTAAAAGAACTTTACAAAATTATAACCAAAGAATTCTGTATTACATTATTTATTTAACAAAAGATACAATAATCATAGTTTGGAAAAATAATGAAAAATATATCGGATTAAATTTAAAAATTAAAGTAAGGAAAAATAATTGATTCAATTAAAAATTGATGTCGGAAAAAATAACGAGTAAAATTAAAATTTAAAAAGTAACGAATAAAATCAAAAAGTAACGAGTAAAATCAAAATTATCTTTAATTAATTAAATTTAAAATTAAATTGATAGTTTTCACGATTATGCAATGATCGATTGGATTGGTTTGTAGCGTCTTTCAGCACCGAGGCTGAGAGACGTGGACCTACAGTTTAACGTGAGATCCGAATCACATGGGCTTCCGCTGGGAATTTAACCTGGACCTCCCACGCTGAAAATAGGTGTACTAACCATATAGTTACGAAGAAGCTGTTATGTAATGAGAATTGTCTTCTGTTGTAAAAGAATATAAAATATAATGTGTGGGAAATTAATCGATTATTATGAAAAGTTAACTATTTTCAAACGAAACTGATAACAAAAATAAAATATCATAAAGTTGTGAAAAATAATGGAAATCATATATTTTTAGCATAATTTTTTTTTGTATTTGTTAGTTCTGTGTGGAACACAATTTTTAGAATATTTGTGTATGGGTGATTCCACGAAAAAGGGAAATTTTCTGTCACGGGCATTTCTTCAAACTACTACTAGAAAGAATCACCTCATTTTTATTTTGTTTGGTAGTAACCGTCACAAAGTAGGTATGCCATGTATAACAGTTTGCAAATATAACACGAAACATACGTAAAAAATAATTATTACTCAATTTCTCAACACCGTGGGCTGTCACAGACTACAGATGATTTTTAATCAATAAATTACAACTGAAGTCGCAAATCAAACACCATTAAATGTAAGAGAACACTTGAATGTTTCGGTTTTGGGGAAAGTAAACCTTTATAACGATTATTTTCGAAAGCTTGACTATGCTTCGTTTCTCTCACCTCTATTTCGTCTCAACTCCATGGCATGAGAAAAAATTATCATTGCTCTCAACAGATAGCATGGTCGTCCACATTGGCAACACCCACAAGAAGACAAGGCAGACATGTTTGACTGAAGAACAGAAAATGTTGTGTGCATGTGTTAAAAGCTATAGGAAAAATATTTTTGTGTGTGGAAAGCAGGTGCGTATATTAATTGATACTCAACACCATGGTATTTATTACTGAATGTATTTGTATGGTATATACTTTCTTTCCCTTGAGGAACCTACGCCTTAACGTAGAAAATTCGTACACAATTACTCACATGTACTGGTTAAAAAGTGGGCCGGTAAAGATAAATTATATTCGATTTTCTCAACTCCATGTCCATCTGAAAACTAAGGAATCCACGATGTTGAGACAAGTTCACGGAGTTGATAATCCTATACTGTTGTTATGCTCATGCTCTTCCAAATATGTGTTCTTTCAATATATTGATAGAAATAAAGCTCGTTTATGGTCTAGTGACTAGTATGCTCGCCTTTCGTGCATGGTTCTGGGTTTGTTTCCCGGTGGAAGCTCAAAAATTAATGGTGTTTACTTCGCACAGTGAGGCAATTGAAAAACTCATTTGAGTAGAAATGTACTGAAACCTGATCGCGCAGACCATCGCAACTGTCGTAGGAGCCGACACGCTGACCTCGTAGGCCAGCTAGTGGGTCCTAGACCATTTAAGGAGTGTTTCGCGTAAGTTCAGATTTGGGGCTGTCAGGTAGCCGGAGGTAAAACTTCAGTCAAGTCAAGATGGATGGTATCTGTTTTTAACCTATTGAAGTCTCAATCTTATGATCAACTAATTGTTTTCTTTTTAGGGATTGTCGAAGAGTCAGAGGGCAATATACGGACAGTCAATTTTATGACGCGGATCGGGAGGAATTTCTCCTGGCCTACTAAACCTGACGTTTAAAAAGCGTTGGCAGTTGTCATTCCGTGTAGACTAGAACAGCCCTTCCCTGTTTCCTCAAGACATTTCCTTCATTGGAGTGGAAAATGAGGGCTACTTAACAAAGAACATCGAATTATCCCAAGAAAACAGAAATGATGTGTGCCTTACACTGTCATTTAGTGTGCATTATACAGGGCGTTTCAAAACAATACCGACAACGTTTGGGAGGTGATTCCTAACACCAAGATAAGATAAAAAGTATAGACCAATCTGGGTGCACAAATGCTTCCTTTCGCAGTTATAGGCTGCCGAAAACATGAAAAAAAAAATGAATTTTAAAGGTCCATAGCATAAAACTATGGGACCTACCGTAGTCGGGTCAGACTTCACTTAGGAATTAGTATGTGCGCTATCCAAATATCCATGTTTCAGAATCTTGCGGTACTTCCACAACATCTTTTATAGAAGTAGTTGGTGAGTACTTCAGATTATACGCCCGTAGCCAAACTCCCTCTATAAAAATTGCTTCGTGAGTACCTCAGGATTCTGAACCATATTTTTGAATAGTGCACATATTAGTTCCTACGTGAAATGGTGACCAGACTTCGGCAGGTCTCATAGTTTTGGAGCTATGGACCTTTAAAGTTCATTTTTTTTTTTTTCATGTTTTCGGCAGCCTATAACTCCGAAAGGAAGCATTTGTGCACCCAGTTGTGTATACTTTTCGTCTTATCTTGGTGTCAGGAATCAGCTCCCAAACGATGTGTGTATTGTTTTGAAACACCTTGTATATATACCAAATATACAAATACACTTACCAAATGTTGAAAAAGTATTGCACTTTCGACGTGTAGACTTGATCACACAGAGAAGACAGACGGTTTACATAAGCTCAGAAAACAAATGAAGTAGACAATAGACAGGTTTAGTGACTACTTCATCTGTTTCGTAAGCTTATGTGAAAAGTTTGTCCCCTCTATATGATAGTCAGCATATTGAAAGCACAATAATTTTTCAATATTCGATAAGTGTATGTGTATTTCTTTTTTTCTTATGTACGTCACATATTCATATATACACTCAATTTCATATATACATATATACATATACATATATACATATATACACACATATACATATATGTGAGTATATATATATATATATATATATATATATATATATATATATATATATACACTCAATTTTGGAATGTTCATTATATATATTTTCATATATTTGCAGTATTTTCTGGAGTATTTTTGTATAACAAATTACGTGTCATCTAGTTTGTTAGAATTTTATTCAACATAAGGAGAATAATTCTAACTTACAAAAACTATTGGAAAATTATTCCAATTTTTATGTAAATTATAAGCGAATCGCAAGAAGTTACGGTTGCATGCGTACAAAATTCTATTCGTACAGTAAGTGAAACCGGAAGACAAAGCACGGAGACGTGGATTTGCTATGAAAATGCTTCAGAGAATCGATGCCGATGATCATTTTTTTCATTTCGTATCTTCTTTCCTGATTAAGCTATCTGTCTTATCAGCGAGTGTGTTAATAGGCAGAACTGTCGCGTATGGGAATCTGAACAACCACATGCATACACGAGCACACCCAAGGTCAACGTCTGGTATAGTCTGTCAAAGAACCAAATCATGGGATCTTTTTTCTTCACCGGAGCTCCCTCGTGACTATATGGTTAGCATACGCGCCTTTGACACGGCAGAGCCGGATTCGATTCCCGGTGGGAGCTTATGTTGATCGTATCCAAACTCAAATCAAACCAAAACTTTTTCTTCAGTGAACAAGTAGCCACTGGAAATTGGAATCTAGACATGTTGGAATTGTTTTCGCACAAATCGAGTCCAGGGAAACACCTACATAATATAACAGTGTCTGAACAAAAACTTACACACGAAGATAGTTTGGTATCCCGGTGGCTTGTGTATGATGCTGTTTCTGCTCGTGGAGGCACTCCATATGTAAATATTTCCAGAAGGATGATTTAAGTTGTGGGAAACTCATTAGGAAGAACTGGTCTTCTCCTTAACAATATTTTCTGTACTAACTGTAATTCGAATATTAAAAACAAAAGTATGATGAACCCTTTGAGTACAGATTTGGTTGTAGGGGATGAGTGAAGGCTAGCATACACACACGCAAAAAGTAGGTGCAGATTACGACTGACAATCTGGAAGTAATGCCGTCCAGAAAATACTCTTCTTTCTTTGTTTCGAATTTAAGTCACTAGTTTCTGTAGATTCTTTCTATTAGAATAGTGAAGAAAACGTTACATTTTCAGCTGTTAAATATCACAGTATAGCATACAATCGTGTGTGAAACTCGTCTTTTTTCAGTTCACCGTATTATACTGGACACTGGAAATACTGGAAATTTCCATGTTAACTCCAGTAGATACCTGTTGTTAAAAGTTGCAACTTTTCATTGTAGGATTCAGACAATTCAGCAGCTAAATTGATGTTTATAAATTTCTGGCAAGTGGCATGAGCTTCGTTTGGTTCATTTTCTTCTGAAGATGGAATGTTTACTTTGAAAAGTTGGGTTAGTTAAAATTTGGCGTACTCATCCGTAGCTGCAGTAATTTCGCTGTGCTATGTATTATGCTTTCTTAGTGCATACAGCGTACAGCTTGACTTCACTGACCATGATTTCTTAGCAGGATTTCTTAGCAACCTCTATAACTGACTGATTCAGGAAATGTAATTCTTCTGCAGATACAAAATCATCATCCACACCAGGGGAGATTTCTTGTTCAGTTTGTGTCGTTGTCGATATGCTGTCAAAGCATTTAGAATACAGGAAGTCATCACTAAAAACATCTTGATTTTGAAATAGTCGTAAAATGAGCACTATTATTCTCCACCTGAAGGGAGTAGTTTTTTGGTAGTCTTATATTGCCACTCTTTTATGGGTATGCAGAAAATCAGTACACTTCATTCTCCTGTGGCTCCAGTGAGAAGACATTTCGAACTCATTCCTTTCCGCAAAATACCCTAAAACTCAGCACAATCCTCATGAAGGATTTAACTTTAAAAATGGTGCAATCAAGACATTAGCCCCAGAAGTTAAAATATGAACATTGTTTATAAAAATCTGTTATAAACTCAAAGTGGAAGTCCTCCTTTCAGGGAATGTATGGTAGTACTGTGTGGTATTGATAAAAAAAAAAAAAAAAAAAAAAAAAATCTGAATTTTCAAAAATAAACAAATAAGTATTTTAAAAAATGATTGAAGGCACGGAAACTTCGAAAACTTGGATAATATTTCCAAACAGAGGATATTATTTGAATCATTAAATCATTATCTTTCAAGTAGAACAAAAAGCAAACAAAATATCTTGAACTCTTCCAGATATACATCATTTTATAATTTTAATGACAGTCACACGTGAGTAATGGCGCCAAGTGCCATCTTTGGCGGCCTGTATCTCAGGCCAAGAATATTTTAGGACTGAAAATAAAAATGGGATTCTTACTGTGCCCTGAATTTTAACATCTGAAAACTATCAAAGTAACCCCCTGCCTGAATTGATATAGATTGTGCTATATTTAGCAGGAGTAGCCAACCTTTTTAGGTTTGAGGACTACTTTTCATTCCAGAAATCAATGGCAGTCTATTTATTTTAATAAAGGACCAGGGTGTCCTATTATAATGAGCCCAAGGGACATAACCATGTGTACTACTAAGGTAGAGAGCCGCAGCAAAAAATTAATTGATGCTTTTTTTCATTTCCTTCTCCCACTATTTCCCTTCTCCCACTCCCCAAAACAAAAGCGCATATTCAGGAATCTTACATATTTACCACCTTAACGTAACAAACTGTGTGCCCTCACAAAAAATGAAATTCTACAATCCGAAATTAAGCTTTGTAAATAATGTGTAAAAAATGTTTTGTTCAAAGAGACACGGTTGCCAACTTTTATGCATTTCCTATTTATTTATTTATTTATTAATTTATGAAATGAAGGAGACTTGGTTACAACCTTCCGGCTATTATAATGAATAAAGAATACTTAGATTTAAAACATTTCACTACACAGAATAACTATAAAATAGTTGAAGAGTGTAGAGGTCTTTATTTAAAGCTGAGTTTATTTTTACCTAAAGCTGTAAAAAGTCAGCTATGAGCTATGTACTGGTTATATCTAATAGGATTGACCATTGGAATTCCTTGGATTGAGATGGATAGTGCAAGAACTGACCACCGCGGATTACTTCTTACGAGTCGCCGCTCAACAGGTTGGCCACTCCTGATCTGCAGGACATTAACGAGTTAATTAAATTTATGTCTGGATCATGGAAGTTCGATATCTTGTGTATTGTGGTTACTATGTAATAATTATTACAAGAAATTACTCTCGACTTTTTTCAAATTCAGTGTGATAATATGATTGCACAAGGCTTCTATTTATGTGAGGTTTTGGGCGTTTAAAGTTATTTGTTACCGTAAACTGTGTTTTCTTTTTTTTTCTTCTTCTTCTGTAAATTATTGTTATATTGTTTATTTTGTTTCAGATCGTTACAAAGACTGGTATACATCACTTCGCAACTTTCTCCAATGCAGAATTAGCAGATTGGATTTCTGCTTTTCAGACTGTAGCATTTGGAGACAACACGTCTAAGGAAACAATTGAAGAGGACAATGAATTGTATTGCTCTTCCGGTGAAGGTACGATTCTTTAAGTTTTCGTTTTACAAGAGTTCATTGCATTATGCTGTGGCAATTCATTTTAACGAAGTGACCGAAATGTACCTTTACGAATTCGAAGCCTGGTCGCATCTTGGAGTTTATAATAGATGATAATTGTTGATGTCCACATTATCATTCAGTTGTTCTCAGTGTTCTTTGTCTATTCTTATTTGTCATCCGTCTCTAATCTGAAGTGTTTAGTCGAGGTACGATAAACCTAATTCCTCCTTTGTTTGTCTTGACGTGATCTTTGTATACTATGTGTCAGAAGGAACATGTTTTTCACTTTTCACATATGCAAGTGGTAACAAGCATATAAGTAATTAAATTCAAGATAACTGTGAAAAAATAAACCTATAAAATTTAAAACGTCTACATAATAGTGTTTCCAAATTGTTTATCTCAGAGAAGTTAACTTTCTTCAGATAAGTAAATAAACACATCCATTCAATATATTTTTCTTCGTGGTATCTCCGCAGATTCTTGTAGTTTCTTCGTAGTTAAATCTTTCATTTTTCTTGACTCGTAGTGACAGAAGATACGCAGTATGTGTACAGAAGGAACGTTTTTTAGAAAGAATGAATTATTTTCCTTCGTTTTTTTAATATGATATATAGAACATATGAGAAAAAAATTATTCTCTCAATCTTCATCTATTATTTCTTGTACTTCAATAGAAAACTGGACATGACAGAAGGAGTCATTACATACTTAGTCTTGTTGCAGTAACTGGGGCTTTTCAGCTGCTCCACTATTGATAAAACTGCATATTTTATTGCATGAAAACCAGTTTCTCCTAAGCTCACCACCATTATTAGCTGAGAATTTAAAATTACAATTCCAATATCTGCGTTCTTTCATGCTTTATTTTGGTTGATTTTTACATTACATGCAGTAAAAATTGTGAAGAAGTTGGCTCGGACTTATTTTCTACTGTAATTCAAGTAGAAGATGCAATTCTTCAATAGAGGGCGCGGTAACTCAGTGGTAGAGCGCTCACTTCTGGTGCATGGGGTCCCGGGTTCAAACCCTGCTCCCGCCAAGTGAACTTTGTGGTGGACAAACATCGTGTTCGTGGATTTCCTCGGGGTTACTTATAACTTAAACTTTAACACCTTGTGCTAGTTTCCATTTATATATATACTAGTTGAAATGCTCGTTCTTCGGACGGGGAAAATAGGTTTGTGAAAGGTATTTGAACCGTCTTCGTTCCCTCCCCCTGTAGGATACAAGTATCAATGGAAGTGTAATAATAGAAATCCATAATGTTACCCTTTCTCCCATCCACCCTCACTCCTTCTTACTCTTCATGCGGATGATGACGGAACTTGAACTTAAACGAGGGTCGCGGTGGCTCAGTGGTGCTTGGGTCCCTGGTTCGATCCCAGCCCACACCAAGTCAACTTTGTAGTGAACAAACACGGTGTGCGTGGGTTTTCTTGTGGTTCTCCCGTTTCCTCCCACTATTCATTCCAACATTCAATTCATTTCTCATCATCACCGTTTCCTTTAGCCTAGCGTGGGACGTAAAACTGAAAGATTTCATTTCATTTTTTGAACATAAACGGCATCGGGAGTTTCTTTATTCATCTCAGTGACTCTGAAAATTGTGGATTGGACGCTAGTATTGGTCACATTCAATTATGTTTATCATCCACTTTCCACAGAGTACCCTTCAGCCCTATGCTAATGAGGGATGAATTTGGACTTAAATGACATTGGAACTGTCACTATTCATTTCAGCGACCCCCGCGGTGGCTCAGTGGTAGAGCGTTCACTTCTGGTGCTTAGGGTCCCGGGTTCGATCCCAGCCCCCGCCAAGTGAACTTTGTGGTGGACAAACACCGTGTGCGTGGGTTTTCTCGGGGTTCTCCCGTTTCCTCTCACTTTCTTCATTCCACCATTTCATTCATTACTCATTATCACCGTCTCCTTTAGCCTAACCGGCATAACCGTGGGACGTAAAACTTAAAGATTTCATTTCATTTCATTTCAGCGACCCAGAAAATTGTGAATTCGACACTAATGTCTGTCGTTGGTGCGGACACTCGATCGAAAAAGTGTAAGAGCTTTTACAGGCCAGCGATCCTGAGTGAAAATTTTCCGGGTTTTCCCCATTCACCCCAGGGAAATGCCGGGATGGTTCCTAACATAGGTCCCAAACCGCTTCCTTCCTTCCCCAATCTTTCTTCCTTTCCTTTCCTTGGATAGTGTGATCACCGAGTGACGTCATCCTTCATACATGACGGGCTAACATGGCCGCCTGTAGATGCGGAAAGCCCAAAAATCTAATTCCTAATCCTAATCGTAATGTCAGTCGTTTTCGACTAAATTGTTACATGCTATTCCTTCTCCTCCCCTAGGGGTAGTAGGTGTCTTACCTCCACAGCACTCGACCGAGAGTGTCAGTATTCATCTCGGCACTAATATCAATCTTTTTAAGATTATTTGTTCATGTCACCGCCTTCCTTCCCATTTGTAGGGATAGGGATGGTTGTCTTACCCCCACAGTCTTTTAATATTTCCAGATTGTAAGTCGTATGTACCAAGTTTGATAAGTTGCATTAGGTGTTCCAGAATTATGCATGCATATCATCAGTAATATAAAATGCCTCCTTTTCTCTCCTTAAAACGAACATTTTCAAAAACGTTGGGACATGCGTCTATTTATTTTTAATGTGGAGTCTATACCGAATTCCATGTTTCTAAGTTGAGAGGTTCGTAAAATACTCAGTTTTCCGCATAAATTATGATCCCGATCTCCTCTCTTATGATATGCATTTTAATCAATGAAACATGATAAATATTCAGTTTGAGGGAGATGATAACTATATTCAAAGAATCATTTCAATGGTTCAACCATTTTCCCCTGATTTAATTATCACCAAAATTACCTTCATTTTTATACAATTACTTACATGTTGTGTATTTTTTCCATTTATACTTTTCTTATTGTAGACAATCATTGCGTAATTCTTGTAGCTACTGTTATTTATTTAATTTCAATATGCAAGCATTTATATTTAATTTCAGTATGCATTTTATCTTATGCCTTGTTGGCTGGTGCTACCTATTTGAAAATATTATAATATATTTATTTATTTATTTATTTATTTATTTATTTTTGACTTGAAATCTGTTAACTTATCTTAATGCATCTTGACATTAAATTATCGGAATTTTTGATAGTAACTGCTGTCTTCATCGGCGGTATTATTTAAAACTAGTTGCAAATCAATTCACATCTAAATTTTCGATTAGTATCTGTGATTCACCCTTTATCGTGCAAAAAATTTAGGGTGGGGTTTATTGTGATGTATTGTATATACTTATAATTCTTAGAGTGCGTCTATCCCTTCTTCACGGATTTCATACGTTTTTGTAGCATTAAGGAGATAACCGTATACTACGCATTTACGTACCGGTAGAGTTATTGGAGTAAGAGTTGATTTGTAGTTGATGTTTTAAATAATACTCTATGAAGATAGACGTTAGTATTGAAAATTCTGATAATTTAATATTAAGACTATTATAAAGTAAGTTACAATTAATATTTAATCATGTGTCAGTTCGTTTCAGTAAATGATTACTTTAAATCTAATTCTCAACGAATTGTGAATTTAAAATATCGAAGCTGGTCATTATTGCACATTTTCTCTTTCAGTAAGTTTTAGTCGAGATGGGCAGGCATCGAAGAAAACTTATTGTACTGTAAAACGACTAATAAAATTTATAAATGTTCAACACCTAAACATAACTTTTAATGAAATGTATTCTTCCTTGAGTTAAAAGAGGATTTTGTTCACTTGAGCGAAATTTCGTTTGATTTTAGGGATATTTATTGTGAAGGTGGTGCCTACGGAAGCTTCAGCAAGATGCGGCCTGGAAGGAGAATATACGTTGATCGTCTCTGCATCTTCCATACAGCTCAGAAATAGTGATCAACTAATACTGTATATGTGGCCATACAAGTACATCCGTAGGTATGGTTACCGAGATGGAAAATTCACCTTTGAAGCTGGGAGGAAATGCGATACAGGAGAAGGAGTATTTCAGTTTGAGCACGATCATCAACAAGAAATCTTCCGATGCGTCTCTTCCAAAATGAAAAATATGAAGAAAGTGTTGAATACACCCCCGTCTCCTGGTATCATCTGTGGAGAGAACCAGTTTCATGCTGCTTGTAATATGGAAGCCAGATCCCGAAGTCCTTTACCCCCCTCCCCATCCACCACCACTATTTCTCCTTTTGATCTTGATCATCATGGCTTTGTGAAACCTTTAGCTTTCTCTAGTAAAGAAAGTCCATTTGTTAGTAATACCACTTTATATGCTGCCAAAATAAAGCCACTGAAACCACCGCGAAAATCACTTGAAGGAAAGAAATTACCAGATACTCCTGTTCCACTAAGTGTATATAAAAAACACACGGTGGATAACATTTCTCCATTCACTCCAGATATTACTACTGATGGCGGAAATACTTTAGAGAAAAATAACGTGTTTTTTCCATCTACCGCACAGGAATCATCGCCGTATGACTGTGTTGAAATACGACGAGATGCCTGGAAAACAATGGGAGTGAGCGAATTAACACATACGGAAAATATTCCAAGCGATTCCGAGGATGATAAAAGTATTGTTAAAACTAGTAGTAGTGGCACTGGAGATGATAGCTGTTCAAAGTCACAGAGTTCCAAAATTATCGTTCAACAGTCGCTTGTAAAACAGGATACCACTGAGAATTATGATAAATTGCAGCACCTTGGTACGTCTTCCTCGAAATTGGAACCGAAGCATGGTTACAAGAAAGTTCCTTTGCAACATTCCAAGTTAGAGTCGCCACCTTTCTCTTCTGGTAATAGTGGAATCGTTTCTCAGCTCATCAAGTCTTTCGATAAAGAGAAAGGCAGTGCGGTTAATGAGGAGGATGTACCAGCGTGGAACGAGTATGAAGTGATAGGAAAAATCGAAGCGTGTAGACTCGCAGATGATTCTCATTACGGTTATGGAATGATTCGGAAGAAAACCACTGAAGGTGCTAAGGATAATCAGAACAATGGACCAGATCATAAGGTGTACAATGATACTGAATATGCCATTGTTAACAAGCCAAAGAAAACTAGTCCCAGTAATTAAGGACTGTGATTGATTGAGTGTCATATTGGGTAAGTAGTTATTTTCTTCCTTTTAATAAGGGCTGTGATATAAATGTGTACTGATTTTTCGTTCTCAAGGAACAGTCCCAGGTGGATTTCGAGTTACATAAAGATTTTAATATGTAATTTTTTGAATTTTCGTCTTTTATGTATACATGTTTTATATAGAGTGCTAGAAAAGTCATTCGTTACATTTTTATGTAGTTATGCGTGTGTTTACGTATCATAATCGTTACATGTATGGATCATGTTATACGTTTCGAACAATATTGACTTTTATTTTGGAAATAAAAACCTATATTGTAATAACTTGAAAGAAAATACTGCACCTCTTGCCTTTGATGAGATATTGGAGTCCCCGGTGGAATTCATACTTAGTAACAAAATGTAAGCAGAGAATCGAATTATTACTGCTACTGTTCTAAATTACTTTGAATTTTAATATTTTACGTGCAAAATGTAAAGTATCATAGATTGAAAATCAAAAATATTTAGAAGTTTTTACTTTTGTTATTCTCTATGTATATGTATATATTTTTAAGAAGCTCAAAGAAAGTGTCTTTACTGTGTATTGGTACGTTGTTTGATCTGTTTTATTGTATGTTATTATATATGCTTTGCATCACTTTATGACGTGCTTTGATTTTACGATTCCATATTTAAAGGATTTAAAGAAAAAAAGTCTTAACAATTCAACTACATATCAAAAACCCGTCCACAGGTTAAAAAAATAATGTGTTATTAATTAGGCACAACTCGTGACGCTTTGTAGCGATATTGCTATAGTATGATACGGTATCGTAGTGTTTTAGTGTATCTTTAAATACTTAGCAGTCCTTAATGTACTTCCGTGACAGTATGAATTGCATTGCGGTATATAAAACGTCTAGCTTTGTTATTGTTTAATTTTGTTTGTCACACACATTCTTTTTTTTTATGTGTTATATTTTCTTTCATTCTTGTTAATCACTCAATGGACTTAGTTTTCCCCATGTAATTTTTAAGATTTATTTCTTTACTCAGTAAAGTTGGCAAATATTTTACAAAAATAAGAACAAATCACGAATTTTATACCTTTCATGGATATACAGCATTTCCATTATTATTATTATTATTATTATTACCGGTATTAATGAAAATATGCTTTTAGAATTTTCCAGTTGTAATATATATATATAGTCTATCCAGTGCGAAAAGTGACTAATGATAAATAAAAGACAATATAATAAGTTACAATACCGTGTATTTAAAAATGCATTTCGTTAATACATGCATTGAAGGTGTAGAACTTGGTAAAGCAGTCTTAGTACTCATGCTTCGGAATTCCCTCCAAAATCGCGGTCGAAGCGTTTCTGGAATGTTGTCGAAACGTATTCCTTTCAACGCAAATTTTAGTTTCGGAAATAGCCAGATCTATTATGTAATCAAATCTAGAGAACTGAGAATATGAGGGCTGTTTGACCTCCATGATCCCTTTTTGCGCACAAACTGGCATACTATCCTGCTCTGGTGTACGAGTACATTGTCGTGCAACAGAGACCATAAGCCTTGTTGAATGCAAGTCGGACTCTGTAAATTCTGGCCAACAGACGTTGCAAAACACTACATAATTCTCGACGTTCATAGTGCGACCCTCTGAAGTGAATTCCTTGTGGATGATGACTTTCAAATCGAAGAAAATAGTGAACAGAGTTTTGATTCGGCTCTTTTACATGCACACTTTCTTCGGTTTCAGAGAGCCTTGCCCTTTCATTCCGAGTTCTGACGGTTTGTGAGTTGTTCGTACCGAAAGCACGTGTTTCCGCACCTGTTACAATGATTGACATAATCCTGGATCCATTCAGTTGCTTGTTTCACTGTACAATATTTTTGTTGTTCATAGAGTGTATGACATAAACTTGTCGTCTGTCCAAATTTTCGATTAGAATGAGATGTAGAATGGATTTTGGAATTCCATTGAGATCCTCGATGAGACTTACAGATGTACAAGGATCTTTGGGTACAGTCTCCGTTACTGTTAAACGTTTGCGTCAATTTGCACAATCACTGGTGGTCCTGGTCGTGGATCACCTTCGGTGCTCCCACGATCATCACGAAATCTTGAATACCTGTTAAACACGTTCTTATGGCTCAATACCTCTCTGCCGTACCCAATTTGAAAGAGAATTTAATGTTGGCACATTGCTTTCCTTTCCGACCGACGTTCAACAGGTACTGTCACAAGATCCGTATGCATCGACCGTCGCTGCTAGCGTTTTGCAACTTTGATGAAAGATAGTCAAAATGTATCGCTACCTAGTACATAAACTTCTCCATAGATAGTTGGTGGTTCCGTGGCACAAAAAAAAAAGTCACTTTTCGCACGGGACAGACTGTGTATATATAAATATATATGTGGTCGTGTTCTAATAAAATTAAAATGAAAATACTTGTTCTTTGAAGATGTACTAAAGATTTTTGTAGTACTTACAAGTAAGAGTATCTTGTAATTGTTTCTCCTTATATTCAGTGCTGCATTGTGACGCACTCAGCGAAGTGAAGCCAATGACAAACAAGCCTAAAATTGTGTATCAGTAAATTCTACTCACCTAACCGTTGTGTCCCATAACATTGCCTTATGTGACCAACATTAGAGGATTAGTGATGGGATATTGTGTCCGGGCCGATCAACAGTTTTTTTTTTTTTTCTCCGTGTTAGTTCCAGTATGTTCTGTTTCGAAAGATGTAAACTTAGAGCCCATATAGTCATTGAGATCTCACAAACATCACATTACTGTTACTTATTATTTTGTCTTTAATCGTCTTAACAGAATGAATGATTTATATGCATGCTGAAATGGCTTCCTCTTTTGTGTGTTAGAGGCAACATAGGATAAACTTCTATTCGAAACAGTTCACACTGAACTGTTCTTAAGTAACAGCTGATTACTGACACTGAATTACTGAGCTGATTACATTACTGACACGATTTGCATACAATTGGTATGCGTCGTATTGAGATCTTACGTTTAATTTAATCATAATTTTCAAAAATACTAATGTACTGAATACCACTGAAATTTCTGTGGAGTCGTCTGATTTCGAAGTTTCGAAAAGTAGTGGACTAACATGATTTTCTTCACCGAGAAAAACAGCTCTTCCGTTTTCTCGTCCAATCTTCATTAGCCTAAAGAATAAATTCAGAGCTTAAAACGAAAATTCACAACCATTCAAATTAATGGAGTATCAGAAGTACAGAACAGATAGCGTACAGAACAGAGATAGAAATAATATTACAACGAACGGAAAGTAGCGAGAAATCCTCACTTTAATCGCTGCACATTATTGAATTTAACGCACCCACATGTATGTCTAACGCATACATATTTTGGTTCGCGTTTTGTAAGATTCAATGTAGATTAGAACTAGTTTCTTAATGCACTTGTAGATTGCACAAACGGTTTTTAATTTTGTTAACACTGGTTTAACTTATTCATAAGGATAATGTTGATTAACCAGGAGTTGAGATAAAAAAGTGAAAAATTTTAAGGTAATGTACAGTCTACTGACAACGTTAGGGTTGTACAGTATACGTTAAATATATTTTTATAGATGGAAGCTCTGTATGCTATTGTACAAGCAAGAAACACAAGAATTTGCAAAAGACCAAGAATTTACATATCAGAAAAAAGTAGTTGCAAAATTATCTGCAAGACCTTAAAATCAATCAGAAACATAAATTGCATCTGTATCTGATGAATATTAAAATTTATTTTATTTTATTTTTAAAGAAAAAAAGCGTTCTGCTATTAGGTTTTTTCCCCGCTTTTCATAAATTATTTTCAGGTTTTATGTCTTCTGTTGGAAATATTTGCATTACTAATTTCGTCCCTTGTTGATTTTCTATTCGAGACACTTTTTTCCCCTTTTTTCGAAGTTTCCTTAAACGACACATAATTCAATGTAGGAGCCAAAAATACAAATAAGTTCAAATTTAGTTATCATGTTCTAACTTCAAAATCGGACTTCAAAATTCTCAGATATAAAATCAATTCGGACAGTTGGCAGTTTTCATTTCCTGCCATTGTCTATCCCAGGTTGCCACTTTTATTTATTACAGACTGCATGGCAGCATTCTTATATACTTAAAAATAAGAGTTTGGTTCTGGTTCTCAGTGTGTTTTAGGTGACTCATATTAACTCCTTACGTCCGTAACTCGTACATACAGTTTCATACTAGCTCAATGCTATTGTGAAATCCCTTAATCCGGTGGTGTAATTTTTTTGGTGAAGAAATAACGTTTTTAAATTTAATTGCGAAAAATTTAACGTAAAACTAAAACGTTACCATTTCTGAGTACGCCATGGGAAGTTTCAGTGAATTTCTTCAAGTACCACAATCATTATAAAATAAATACGTCACTGTGTGTAGAAAACAGTCAGGGTTTTACCTACGAAGTTTCTATGCGAAGTTTTTACCTACTTACTCACTCAAAGACTTTTACTTAGGATTACACTTACAGTTCGGGAGTATCAAAAAATTCCTAAGTAATGGGTTAATATATATATTAAACTTTTAAAACTTCTTGTTTGGATCTATAAAAAGTTTTTAGACTGGCCTGAACTTTCGATCAAAAGTAGTAATCCTTGTAATAACGTAACAGTTAAAGGATTTATGATGATTTTTTGTGGGTAGTTTCATGCAATATTTCGATATTTGTGATATTCATTGGTGTCCATATTTCGTGAGTTCGGTATGTAGTTGTGAAATCTATAGTCAGAATATGTGGGTGAAATAACTGTTTTACTTTCAATTCTCGTACAACGCACTGAAAGAAAAGAAGGAAGCACAAGATAGGTACAAGTTTTTCGTTATTTGTACCTTTAAAGCTTAAGGAATGGGGAGGTGAGTGTTAGCTCTTTTTAATTTTCATAATGTGGTCTCCGCTTCAAATACAACATGCAAATTAAATACTTTATACTGCCTTAACTTTGCTAATGATCAATCGAGTTATGTACTATGATTTTGTAATGTATTTCGTGAAAAATAGGAACTGTACAAATTTTACTGCAAAACTTTATATTTTGTAAATTTATTTATTTTAGTAAAATTGGAGCGGATTTGCTAACATCAACATGTGATTATTTTATCAAACTTTAATATGTAAATACTATTTCTTAAAATAATTCAAAATCGTGAATGTTTATGTTTTTAAAATTGTAAAGATTTAGTGATTTAGAGTTATTGGTGATGTAGTGATTACAAGCTGAATCTGAATTTTATCATTCCAGTGTTAAAACTAAAAGCAAATTACTAATTTTTGCATTATGCGTCACAGTGTGATTTTGAAGCATTCCTTTACTCTTTTTCATTTCATTTCTTTTGTAACCTGATAAATTATAGGAATGAATAGATATTATAAGAGCAAGGTAGTGTTACAGTTTTAGTGGAATAATTTTATATTAGTAGTTTTAAGAAAACGTTACTTCCGTTGCTGCATAATTCCAGTACTCGTATTTGCCTTCGAAATTGAAGAAAAGAGAATGTTAATTAGGTTGAAATGGGTAAAAAGAAGACAGGATATGAACGTAAATAATAAATCAGTTCAGTTCGTCGTAAATAATAAGTAAAAGTCTAAACTACTTTCTCATTTTTTTTGTGTCCATGTGCATTATTATAAATGACGGTTGTAAAGTTCGTAAATTAACTCGAATACCGATGTGGATGTCGCCAAATAAGTGTTTCGGTAAATTGCTGATATTATTTCAGTTACATTCCAACTCTCGTGTATATAGTTTACATATGAGGAAGTTAAGGGTTATTAGCTTGGGTAGAAATTTACATGCAAGATATTGATTTGCATAATTATATAATAAGACATTTGGTTGTCTACTTGTTAGAACAGTGGGCATTATAGTTTTTATAAAAAATTAAGTCATAATTTTATCTTAGATTTCCATTTTGAGGGTAACATGAGAACCGATAATCCATTTATTTAGTTAGATAATACTTACTTTGAAGTCATTTAATGTATATCAACCTGTAAACAACGAACTAATAGGCTCTAGATATGGAAAGTATTTTCCACTTTTTCTCTCTTTCACTGTGTATTACAAGTTCTTTTATTTTACACGATGACTTCTTAATTGCTGCAAGGAACTGGTAACGGGTATGTATTGAAATTTGATTGTCAAATCTCCGTAATTTTATTTGCTCTAGTTACCGTTCCGACAGTTATTAAGAATGGTTTTTAACACATTCGTTTTCACCAAAACGCAGCATGGAGTTTTCACTTTCCTTGCCACTGCTGACTGCATACTGATTCCAGGAGTTTTGACTATTCAGGTGTATGCTTCCTGGGAAGTCTACAGTGTTACTACTAATGCTGATGTGGCAGTCAACATCTTAAGTATAATCGTGGTCATATTTTTAAAAATGATTATGCGCCAAGTGATATTCAGGCGAGTCCCATGAGTATAGGGAGGAAAATATTTTCACAACTATTTGGTTAAATAGCGAGCATGGATGTAAAATTTATTGTATTGTAGGAACTTTTTATTTTAGTAAGAAAGCCTTCAATCCATGTGGCAGATATTTAATTCTGGCATTAGAACAAATCGTGAAAAAACAAATCAAACACGCTTTGTTGTAATGTTTTCTAATATCTAGCGAAGGAAGTTTGTATTGGGTAAACTTAACTTTTATATACGAAACGAGGACTGGTTAACTGATCCTTTGTTATTACTGGCAGATCTGATATTTAAAATTAGTCAAAATAAACATGTACATACGTTGAAGTATGAGAGTATTCAGTGCAAAACATAATCTCTTTGATTGTTTTATATCTTTCTTCTTCAACTTTTATTTCTGTTTAATATAACTGTTTAATATTCTTTCGAGTAGGTCACATGAAAGAGATAAGAATATCGAACCCTCTTCGGCAGCACGTGTTGAAGGTTTTTGTTTGCTGCGTGACGTTTTGCCTTGAGGTGAACCACAATGATGGAGTTATATAGTCACGAGGGTTTCGCTTACCTTCATTATAAAGACAGAGAAAAATGAATGTATAAATAAAGTATATTCATAGTTATTTCACAAAGAGAATAATATAAAATGTTTATCTGCTCCTTATCATTTAGTGTTTGTAAATTCAATTAACCAGTAACAATATAATTACGAATTATTGCGTATGAATTGTTTTGCTTGTTTTCCAGTTTTCGTCAAAAATAAATTCAAAAGCTACTTTTTCTTTCTATCGGAAAGCATAATATCAGTACCAAGATTACTTTTAAGAAATACTAGGTGTGTTTCGGAGAGCCGTTTGCTTGGAGACCTCACGTAAAAGTAACGTCTTTCGGTGGAGTTAAATCCACTCAAGGATTGAAAATATTTTCCCTCCCTCTTGAAAATATTTTCCAACTCTTTCGATGTTAGATTGTGTTGATCTTTTAAGTTAATTTGCATTTATGTATTTGAAATATTCTCTGCTTACTTAAGTAAACTTGTTTCTTTTCTCCTTGAGAAGCAAGCTGCTTACTTATTTGTATTGAGACTTAAGAACTTGAAAGTTCCATTTTTTTTCTTTCTTTCTTTCTTTCTTATTTTTTTCATTTATTGCATGATAGTGATCTTATGTTCGGCGTATTCTTTTTTCATAGTAATTGTTCAAGTGTTTAATATAAAATGTCAAGTAGGAATTGAAGTAATCAATATCATGCTTTATCTTAGGACTATCTTAAAACGTTGTAGTCATATATTTTGAACCCTGTTTTTCTTACTGCTGCTTAACTCGTTAAAATTTTATATCTAACAGTGGAATGTTTTGTTGTATCATCCTGTCGGATTATTTTAATGAAATGGTTTCGTTGGTCATCATTCAATATAATTCCTGAAACTGTGAAGCTTTTTATCTTGATTGAAGTTCATTTTTGGGAAGAATGGCATTTTAATTATTCAGCTGGTTAATTTGAAAATTTTTCTATCAGAGGTACTTCGTATTTCTATCTGGTTTATTTATTTGTTAAAGTATACTGGTTTTTGGTATAACATTTATATTATATACTACAAAATTATGAGTTGTACTTTAATATTTGCGTCGTTTTAAACAAAACTAATCTATAGGAAAGTATACTATTTTTGTAGATTATGAGAAATACATAGCTCAGGGTCGGATTTAGCACAATGCAAGTAGTACATTCGTAAAAGGGTAATAACTTGAAGAGGAGCGGCACTAATACGACCGATTGTTTTTTTTTTTTTTTTTTTTCGTTTGTTTTCTCAGCCTAAAGAAACAAGCACATGATCAATCAGAGTTTGAGAAAGGTTGATTTGCAAACATGTAAATAGGAAATTATTAACTATTCGTTCTGAATGAGGGTAAAATTGTGGAGAAGACTAAGTTATTTTGAGTGATGAGAAATTGATTGAAAATAAAAAAGTTTAGTGGAAAATGAAGACGCTAAAATGTCTAATGCAAGGGATCATTTTCTCTACAAGTCCAGGCCTGCCCAACTAAAAAGTAATTTGGTATTTGTAGTTATATTTGGGTATAGGGAGCAAATAATGTTTACACACAGCTTGTATCCGAAATTTGTGACGAATTAGAGGAAATCTTCAATTACAGGATAGACTGTATATCTTGTCAAATTTGATTCTCCGTACAGTAAAAGTGAATCGTACATTTTACCACTGTGTTTTTGTCTTCAGTCGGATGTTACCATTCTAACGTATGTATTATTCTGTATACATTTGTAACGAAGTTTATTAAGCTTCGTAATGAAAAATAAATGAAAACCATTGTTATATGATTATAGTAAAGAATTTTTAAAATGTCATTGGGATTAATATATTTTCATGAAGATCTGATCACTCCAAAGATAGATATATATATCTAATGGTTATTAAAATGTTAATTATTAAAAAAACGTTTAACTTATAGTGTACATATGATGTAAAGTATTAAGTTACTGTGGTAGTCGTTCCATTTATGATTTTTGAAAGAAAGAGTTCCTTATAATCGATATTTGACATTGATATTTTATTTCATTACTTTCCCAGCATTAAAGGGGAACTATGTTATTTTTATCTTAAAATTGCATTATTATGTACTTTTAATCTTGTTCCCTGTTAAAAATGTAGTCTTGAAACCTCGACAGTTGCCATATTGTACAATATTATTCGTGCCTTTTCAATTGTGATTGTCAGTTGTTGCCTGTTCTGCTCACAGAGTTGACCCAGTATTGAATTTGAAAAGAATAATAAAAATAAAATATTAAATAAAGAATTGTGATATTTGAATTATCTGTTTTATTTGTTTTCTATAATTATTAACCTTTCCAAATGTTTGTTTCAGTGGTATGTTCCTCAGAGGCGGATCGTTCAAAGAAAGCGAAGGAAATTTACTTAATGTATTAATTCTTGCATACATCAGCTAAACTGAGGTTTGTATCCCTTAGTTCAAAGCGATAAAACGTGACTTTTTCCGTTGTAACTTGCTTCATGAACCGCCGCAGTGTATCCTGAATCGTGACAAGATTGTAGCATAAAGTTGGTTCCTTCATTCACTATGGTTTCAACAGAATTATTGTTACTGTATTGGTTTTCGAAATACTAATTTAACAGTAAGTAGAAACTTCCTTAGACTTTGAAAATGCTTTCGATTCGGTTACATTGAAGTAATGTCTCGATTAGGAATTTTGTCGGTAATCTTACTTGAATCTATTTCATGTAAAGATTTAGAAATACAGAACTTGGATCTCACCATAGAGCAGGGATGCAAATAACCACTCGACTGAGGCGAGTGGTTCATCGGTGTGGGCGAGATTTTAATATCACTATTATTTATTTCAAAAGTAAGTAAATGATTTCTATTGTGGGATGTGGGCTAGTACAATTTTGTTGCTTATTTGCTTCCCTGCCATAGAGCCTCGGTCACAGAAATTTAATTTGCATGATAAAAGTGTAAGGATATGAAAAGGAAGTCCTTAACGAAAGAAGTGTTAAGATGATAACGGTGTCGTTACTAGTAGGAGTTTCCAGATGTTGAGCCGTACTGTTTATAAATTCTACTCAAAGGAATTAGAGCACTTAATTGATTGCGTGGAGGTTGTTCCCTGTAGATGGTATTTTCCGGTATTCCTAATAATATACTGTACGCGCTTTGGCGAGACCCGGATTCGATTCCTGGCTGAGCTCATGTCTGGATTCCACGTTAATCAGTAGATCCCGTCTCATATAGCCTCGCTGCTGAAAAGGACATTAAACTCAAAATCATCTCAACCCAATAATATACTATGTGTTTAAATCCCTTCTCCTTTCTCAGTAAAGGCCTTTCACTGGAGACTCGATAGAAATGTTCTGTTGCTCTTAAAGTGAATACTTGTATCATTTTTTAAAATCAAAACCGCTTGGAAAATACTCGAAATAATACAATAACACTAAGTGCTCAAATAGACCCTTCGTTTTATTTATTTTGTTTTTACAAGTGGGTTTCATAGTTTACGTAGAGAAATCGACTATATTTTCAAAATAATATGTTTTAAAAGTCTTCGTTACGACAGATTTTTCACAATTTATAGACACTATCGCAAAGTGTCGTGCTCAAAAGAAGGAAAGGATATAAGATATTCGGTTAGTGCATGTTCATGTGCATATCCCGGCAAAATGCTAAACTTAGTGTGTAAACAGTTTCCGATACTGGTGATATAATTTTATATATTCACATGTTATCAGAATAGTGACATTTTTGAGCCAACGACATTTTGTGACTCCCTTAAAAAAATTCCTTTATTTCAGAAATTACCTTAAGTACACATTATGCAAAGATATGCATTGGTGTTGATGAGAAAAACTTTGAATTTGTTACATAATGATGTTTCTTTGCTGCATTCTGTGTGTGTGTACAAACAAACGTATTTTTTAAAAAATCTTTGTCTAGTCAATAGTCTCTTACTTTGTCAAAATTGAATCTAATATTAGTTAAATTTAATTTACACAAATTATGATTTCCAAAATTTAATTTTCACAGAGTAAGGAAGAATTTGATATATTTGATTAAGGTTAATGCCTACTTCCGTTTCAAAGTACAAGGAAAGATGTTCCTCATAAATTCTCGGTGTTAAATAGGACGTTCATCCAAATCAATTACGGCACTTCATACTGTGTTGTATATGTCATGCTGAAGGTCTTATATTTATTAGAATCAGATACGTATCAGTGCTGTCAGCGCACCTAATGTAATTGCTTTGGAGAAGGGGAAATACCAAAATTTTGTGCCTCTTCGTCCCACGCGATGCCTTAAGCAGTCGCAAGAGTATTGCATATTCCCAATATGTGAGCCATTTACAACATAATATGTTTTATTTCAGAGGTCTAGGATAATTAAATACCTCAAATTTCCTGTTGTGCACAAACGATGAAGTAAGGATTTAAAATATTTTTCGCCAATCAACGTTGGTAGGGGACTGGCGACTAAACTAGATGCGCCAATACCTCACATTTCCTGTTATATGTGGACAATGTACTAACGACTGAGAGTGTTTAGGCACTAATCAGTGGGTTTGGGGACTGCTGTATAGACAGATTTTTGCATACCTTAAAATTATTTTATTCACAAATGTTTGAGACTTTGTAAAATTCGAAAGAGGTAGGCGTGTCCATGTGGGACTTGTTAGGACCTGCAACTGCACATAAAAAAGGGGGGAAGGGAAAGGTGGATAAGAAGATGAGGTGAACAGGATGACGAATTGTCAATTTCAAAGGAGATGGTAGCACAGCATTCTCCAGAAAGATTTCATTTAATTTCCAGGTACCCTCTCAAAATTATCTAGTCCTCCCCTGTCTTAGTGTTCTAGTCAGGGGCCTGAGTTGAAAGTGTGAAATCCAGTATATAAATACTTCATTCATAAAGTGGGAAAAAGAGTAATTTCTATAGTGCTTTAATTTCTGATCTCATAAGCACAAAATGCTGAAGGGTTCGCCTAAGTCGGAGATGTGAATTATTGATTACAAACTCCTCAAACATGTATTGCAGTTATCGTGCTGAGGAGGAAAGATGTTAATTGCTATAATACTGAAATCGCTAAGATTTTATTCATAAAACTTATTCTTCCCTAGAGCTTCTCCGTGACTAAGCGGTTAACGTACGCGCCTTTGGCGTGGGAGAGCCGGATTCGATTCCTGGCGGGAGCTCACGTTCGGATTCCACGTTAATCAGTAGGTCCACGTCTCATATAGCCTTGCTGCTGAACGTGACGTTAAACTCAAAATCAACTCAACTTATTATTCTTCCCTACATGGCTTGGACACCTGCTGTGCAACACTTACGGACGAAAGTAAGTTTCGCAAGCTGTGTCATTCCCAAGTGAATAGATTACTGAAACACATAGAAAGTAGTGCTACCTTATGATACAGGAAACAACGAAACACGTGGTTAGACGAACAAAAATGCCACTTTTATACAGTGCTTACACTGAAAGCACTGCGATTCATGATACTCCTCCTGACAATACAGAAAGAATAAAATGGTCCTTAGAAGGTTTGGTCATCACGGAGAGCGTTGCATGCTCTGTAATGTGCTAAAATTGGCAATGATTTGTTGTGATATGGAATTCCATCACTGGCGCAAATCCCGGGAGGGATGAGGGGACATGTCTCCTCCAATCTTAGAACTGGGGTACTGACCCCCCAATAATCCGATTTGAATTTTTTTTTTTTAACTGTGATGATTTGTGTCCGATTGCCACAAAGGAAAGTGAAATGAAATTGATGTTGCCCCAGAATAAGCCTCAAATCTGCCCGCCTCCCAATGTTGAATACAACTCTGCTCCCTGATCCTCCACACGATTGTTTTTCAACTTTACAAATATTTTGAGCATCGCTTAACAAACAAACAAACAAAGGAAACGATCTTGTCCACCTCCCCCAATGTTGAAGACAGATTTGCGCCGCTGAATTCCATTCTTCACCAGTGCTGTTGACAACTGCTGAGTGGTCCTTTTTGCATCTGGACGTGCTGGAAGATGTCACTCCATAACACCCCAAATGTGCATGATGGAATTGAAGTCGGCAGAAGAAGTCCAGTCCATTTCCCGAATATGTTCCAAGAGCTCTACCACGTGCCCTGTTTCATGTGGTTGTGCATAGTCATCCATAAAGAAGTTGCGGCCCACTGCACCTCTGAAAGATGTACATGGGGAAGAAGTACTGTCAAAATAACGTTAACCGATTAGTGTACCAAGTTCAAAAATATGAAGTTCGGTATGTCCATCCAACATTTGCTCCTTCCAACGTGGCCTTTGCTGTTCCCACAAAAGTTTCTACAATTTGCACAATGTAAGGTGATAGATGTATTTTAGAACGCATGTTGTAAGTAAGTTATAATAATCAATAGCAATAGCTCCTCTGTTGCGGCAAGTGATCTGTCAATAACACTAGTCGACAAAAAAAAAATTATATATATATATATATATATATATATATATATATATATATATATATATATATATATATATATATATATCCATCGCCCTCAGTTTCCACGTGACAGAGGGATTTTCGGGAAATTTCCCCCTTTTTTTAGAAACAATTTTTGTACCTGTAGCTCGGGTACCCCTAGGTATATAAACAGTGGTACCCACCCCACTTATGTCCATGACGCACCCCCCAATTGTCTACCCGTAAATGTTCTTCCATGAAAAAAATCTTTTCGATTAATTTTTGCACTCCCTCAAACATATTTATACAGATTTTAACCCCCCCAAATATTTCAATGACGCACTTTGCGTCATAGCCCCCCTTGTGGGCACCCCTGATATAAACACAAATTATATTGTATGTTAGCTTGATTTATACTTAGTAAGCCCTCTAAGTTTCATAAGAATCGCATTATTCTTTCTAGAGAAATAAACATATTTATATAAAAATATGCTATGTGTACTGTTCATTTTACCATATTCATTAGTGCAGATAAAATCACATATAACTTCCACGAAAATTACAACATAAGCACGGTTTATACCTCATTGGATTTGAAATAAAACATATTTTCAATGATGTATACACCGTGTCACCATTTTTTCTATGAGGAAATTTCTAGAGGGATTTTGTGGGAAATTCCTTCCAAAAAGTGGTTTATAATATATTTTTTTTGTCTTAACTTGCTATTTGTGTATAGTGATACAGAAACAGGAACTGCACTAAAACATAGTTTTATGTCTACTTAATAAATAATACACAAGAAGTGAGTGGTATCTTCTTAATAAATGAACACTTACTTACCTTAACTAAAATGTTTTAGTTGTCGACTTTCTTCTGTGTTTGGCTTCTGGAACATCTCTTTTGAGTGTCCAACAGTAATCATCTAGCATTTGTGAACTCCACTGTCCCTGGTATCTTTTCTCCATGGAGGAAATGTCCTGATGAAAACGTTCCCCATGCTCATCTCTAACAGCACCAAGGTTTTCAGGAAAGAAATCCATGTGGGAATTTAGAAGGTGAACTTTATGAGACATGTTGCAACCCATTTCTTTGAATGATTGCAGGAAATAACTCACAATTTCACGGTAATTTGGGGCTTTCTGGTTTCCTAAAAAAAATCTCTGTTAAACATTTAAATGAACACCAAGCTGTTTTCTCAACCGGAGTTAAGAGATCCTCAAATTTTTGGTCACGAATTAAACATCTTATTTGGGGCCTACCAAAATCCCTTCCTTGATTTTAGCGTCACTAACCCGAGGAAATTTTTCCTTGAGGTAACAAAATCCTGCATTACTTTTGTCCATTTCCTTAACAAAGTTTTTGAAGAGCCCCAACTTTATGTGAAGAGGAGGTAGAATTATCTTATCAGGGCTCACCAGTGAGGAATAAACAGCATTCTTTTGTCCAGGAGTTAATACAAGCTTTGGTCATTCCTTCTTGATGTAATGTTCCGCTTTGTTCCTGCTGTCCCATTCGCAAAGGAAATAACTTTTAAATCACAGCAAACGGTCAACTTGTATTTCTCATACTGAATTGTTTCTAACACTATTTTGATGTTTTCATGGTTTCCTTTATATTAGTTGCATAAGCCAAAGGCACTGAAGGGAATTTGTTGCCACTGTGCAAAAGGACAGCCTTCAAACTAAACAATCTCCACTCTGGACTTATATGTGCTGTCCGAGTGTATCCATCACAGCACAGACATTATTACAATACACTAAATCATTTTCTTGAGAATAGTAGTTTTGAAACTCTGTATGACGGTTTCAAAAAATACACACTTTAGTGTCATGATGGAGCAGATTCCAGCCTTTAAGTCTAGAAGCAAGAAGTTCTGCCTGTATCTTGGAGAGTTTTAAATCCCGTACGAGGTCATTTAGTTCACCCTGAGTTATCAGATAGGGATCCAATGTAGATGTGCTTCCTACATAACTAGGATCATCATCTTCATTTGGAACTTCAGTAGTTGCCTCAAGTACGCAATCCTCATTTACCGTAAGATGAGCAGGAGGTGCTGGTACAGGTAATTCTGCACTGTGTGGAACTGGCCTAATTGCTGATGGCAAATTAGGGTACTGTACTGTGTGCTTAGATTTACTGGTTATTACTTTTATCTGTGTCATACAAAAGTAGCAGTCTGAAGAATGATCTTTTGGTTCCCTCCAGATCATCGGTACTGCAAAGTTCATGTTTCGTTCACCATTTGCCCACCCACTAAGACGTTTCACGCAAGTACAACAAATGTAGTGAGGAGCTCAATTCTTATCTTGGTCTCCTACACAGCAACCAAAATATAACTGATAACACTTCCTCACAAGTGGAGTAAAACATCGACGTTGCGATTTAAATGTGAGCTCCCCACATACATAACAGAAATTGTCCGGGTGATTTACACACTTCCTCGGCATCTTGTATCCTGTAAGGTATCACACACACATACACACACGAATCTACACTCCATCAATTATGAAGCAGCACAAACGTAATCTAACTCACTGCATCACCACACAACACAATCTATTCGAACTCCACAATGCACGCGACCACATCTAAAGCACGTTCAGCTCGGACCGTCACTCAACGCTACTAACAGTCATCAGGCTACGTGAGTCATCAATTTAGTAATGCATTGTTGCCAGATCAAAATATTAAAAAGTGACTTATTTTCCACAGAAAGCTTGCGTGTATTTGTGCTTGTATTTGAGTATCCATGTATGTGCCGACAATAATACGTCAACTTAGGTTTTTGTGTTTGGTAAAAGCCTTGCATAGTACAGGGTGCGGCACGTAAAACCGGCCCGTCGTAATATTCTGGTATATTGTGTTTTTGGCAACACTTAAAAAAAATCTACCGTCCTACCAAGAGATGGCGTGTCGAGGTCGGGTTGACTTACGTGACCTGCAGCAGTCACGTGCAGCCGCAGCCAGTGAAACTTGTCGAAACCAGTTGAGAAAAAGGCCTCGTTGTGTTAAGCCGGGTGAGTGTCAGTGTGTGATAATGCCGTATTCGATACTCGAGCGTGTTGCCATTGTTGAAGGGTTCATTCTCACTGGATCTTTTGTGAAAACAAAGAATTTGTTTCGGGAGAAATTTCCAGGACGTTCTGTGCAGGCCCGCAACTAGGGTTTCTGTCACCCGGGGCAAACACACAATTCGGCGCCCTTCCCCCCAAGGTTTAGTCGAAAAGTATCACTTATGGATTGCAACTGTAAATAACATTCTTAATTAAACCAGTTATATCGATTTTTAAGTACTTTTACCCTCCAATACGCGCGCGGGCTACCATTGTAGCCCAACGTTTTTATTTTCCTTGCCGCAAAGTAATTCGAGATGATAACTCAAAGGGTTCTGTGTACCTTTCTATCAACTATCATTCTGCGCGTTTAGGGTGTGGTCAAACGTAAAATCGAAAGGATCTCATTGTTATTCTGCTTGAAAGTTTCATGGGCTACATCTGTAGCCCGCGAGACTATTGATGTCACGGGTGTTCCAAAGCGTCAAAGTTTTTTCATTATAATTTGAGTGTTGATCAGATGATCAATGAGTTTGCAAAATGCCAATTCTGATCAGAAATGTTTTTAAAACCAATATTTACGATCCAAAATCATTGAGAACATAACAATGCAACAATGAAAAGCTTAGTTTTATTTCTGTAAATTTTTCGGTGTAATCCTTTGATGTGGAGAAAAGAAGAAAACTTTCCATCAACAATGAAGCACACAAGAACTCCACACTATATTGTTATGTGTACCTCTCGAAGTTGAGCACTTTCTGTACCTTTTGGGCACCTTTCTGTATACTTTCTCTTTCTGTATATATGCACCTCTAAGGTGCACACAAGTGATAGAAAAAACTGATTCGAGCAAAGCATCTCTCTTTACAGTGCATTAACTAGAAAGTTTATTGAATATGAAAGAAATTGCTTCATAAAATATTAATAAATAGATCAAGATATTTAGATTATTTAATGTATAGTAAATATTATACATTATAAACGATTAATGTAAAAAATGATTGAAATTAACAATAAAGCATAATAAAGCATAAGTTGGACTGATAGATAACAATTCAAAATTCCTCGAAGAGCTCTCAAGCAAAACTAATAGATAAAGCTTCATACAGCCTTCACTCGCAAAATCTCTTGGTAGGCGTACAAGAAACAATTAAATACACCGAGGCGTGTAAATTATCTTTTCCGCCACAAAACTGCCCTCTAGTTTAAAAACATTACAGCAATTGCGTAACATTACAGAGCTAAACTCTTCAACCACCAGCAAGCAACAAAAATCGGGAACTTTTCGCCCCCGCCCCTATTGATAACAGCGTTTTAAACTTCAGAGCTGTTCTCAATGGAATTATACAAACAAACAGCTCCTTGTGGTAGGAAAAGGAAAGCGAGCGGATTCTCTGTGGTCGCCAAAGGGAACAAATGCATGCAATATTAGGTGTATGACATTACACCTATTTAGATGAGACTCTGTCTCTGTCTCTCTCTGTCTCTCTCTCTCTCTCTCTCTCTCTCTCTCTATATATATATATATATATATATATATATATATATATATATATATATATATATATATAGATATATAAAACTTTTGATTTCTTTTAACCTCTAGAATAAGTTCCTCAAGGGAAAGTGTGCGATTTTTAAAACAATTGATATATCTTCTTTCCGGCGCCCCCTCCAACCACGCGCCCGGGGCACGTGCCCCCTCTGCCCCCCCCTAGTTGCGGCCCTGGTTCTGTGCCAGCAAAAAGCACCATTCAGGAATTGATTGAAAAATGGCGGCGTACATGATCGGTTCAAAATGCTCCCAGGAACAGACGACCATCTGTCTGCACACCTGAATTAAAGATGCAGGTGGAGGAGATAATGACAAGAAGTCCTCGAAAGTCAACCAGGAGATTGAGTCAACAGGTTCATGCGAGTGAGAGAAGTTGCAGACGTGTTTTAAGGGGACTGAAGTTAAAACCGTACCGGATAAGTGTTGTGCAAGAACTGAAGGAGCCTGACATGCAGAAGAGGGTGCATTTCTGTTCATGGCTGTTGAGCAATGTTGCCAGTGGTTTCTTGGATCCACTAATGCTCATCATGAGTGACGAGGCGTGGTTCCACCTGTCTGGGTACGTAAATTCCCAAAACAACCGGTATTGGTCGACAGAAAATCCACACGCAATCCACCAGGTACCCTTGCATGATGAGAAGATTGGTGTTTGGTGTGCCATTTCCGCCACACGCGTTATTGGGCCCATATTCTTTGAGACGACAGTGAACAGTGACGTGTATATGGGAATCCTGGAGGAGTTTTATACACACTTGACCGAAGAGGAGCGTCAGTTATGTTATTTTCAGTAGGACGGTGCAACATGCCACACATCAGCTGCATCATTGTCCCTTGTGCATGAGATGTTTACACCAGAGAGGACAATCAGCAAAGGCTTGTGGCCTCCTCGGTCACCAGACTTGTCCACGTGTGACTTTTACTTATGGGGACTGTTAAAGGGAAGAGTATAGAAACAAATCCACACACAATTGAAGAACTCAAGACCAGGATCCAGGATATCACCAATAGCATTACAACACAAGAACTGACAAGGGTATATATGAATCTCCTCAATCGTGCTCACATGTGTGTTGAAGTGGGCGGAGGACACTTTCAGCACCTGCTGTGAAGGCTGCTGTGAAGGTGAGTAGTCATATTCAATACATTACATTTCATTTATGTGTTGTAGTTAATCATATTCAATACATTACATTTCATTTTATGTGTTCACTTTACGCAGGGGTGCCCACAGAGGGGGGCTATGACGCAAACTGCGTCATTGAAATATTTGGGGGGGGGTAAAAATCTATATAAATATGTTTGAGGGGGTGTAAAAATTAATCGAAAAGAAGATTTTTTTCATGGAAGAACACTTACAGATAGACACTTGGGGGGGAAGGTGCGTCATGGACATAAGGGGGGCTGGGCACCACTGCTTTACGGGCCGGTTTTACGTGCCGCACCCTGTATATTCTTTATTACCTCGGGGGGCGCGGTGGCTCAGTGGTAGAGCGTTCACCTCTGGTGCTTGGGGTCCCGGGTTCGATCCTAGCCCCCGCCAAGTGAATTTTTGTGGTGGACAAACACCGTGCTCGTGGGTTTTCTCGGGGTTCTCCCGTTTCCTCCCACTTTCTTCATTCCAACATTTCACTCATCTCTCATTATCACCGTCTCCTTTAGCCTAACCGGCATAATCGTGGGACGTAAAACTCAAAGATTTCATTTCATTTCTTTATTACCTCACATGAGATAGACACAATAGTTTATATCTCTAGACAGAATAATGCGATTCACATGAAATCAACATTATTTATTAAGTAGACATAAAACTATGTTTTAGTGCAATTCCTGTTTCTGTATCACTATATACAAATAGCAAGTTGAGACAAAAAATCTTATAAACTACTTTTTGGAGGGAATTTCCAACAAAATCCCTCTAGAAATTCCCTCATACAAAAATGACGACATGGTGTGCTAATCATTGAAAATATGTTTTATTGGAAGTCCAATGAGGTATAAACCGTGCTTATAATGTAATTTTCGTGGAAGTTATATGTGATTTTATCTGCACTAATGAATATGGTAAAATGAACAGTACACATAGTATATTTTTTATATAAATATGTTTATTTCTCTAGAAAAAAATATGCGATTCTTACGAAACTTAGAGGGCTTACTAAGTATAAATCAAGCTAACATACAATATAATTTGTGTGGTTATATACCTAAGGGTACCCGAGCTACAGGTACAAAAATTGTTTCTAAAAAAGGGAAATTTTCCGAAAATGCCTCTGTCACGGGGAAACTGAGGGTGAAGGGGAAAAACTGATTGCAGATTCGAATTCTACGTGAAAAGTTGCATTAAAATCAGGTATTTTCATTTCTGTGCCAAAATCTTGTTGACTAGTGTAATGGCAGAATAACTATGATCATATGATTGAAGGATCTTGAAGGATTATTGTTTTATAGAAACAAAACTCCTGAGTGAATTTTGTTCTACATGAAGTCAACATATTTGATAATAATTCTGTCTTATCGTGCCATCTATCTGTACGTGGCTTTCTGCCTATTTCTCAGTAAACCAAAAGCTTTCTTTCTCAAAGGCTTCTAAACTGAAATTCCGCGTATCCTTTCCATACGGGTCTAGGTCAACCCCCCCACAGCCAAACCCCCACACTCAAGAAATGTCAAAACACCCACACAAACGGTCATAACCCCCACACAAATGGACAAATCTCCCAAACGCACGAACGGTCAAACCCCCACAGCCAAAACCCCCACACTCAAGAAATGTCAAAACGCCCACACAATCGGTCATAACCTCCACACAAATGGACAAATCTCCCAAACGCACGAACGGTCAAAACCCCCACAGCCAAAACCCCCACACTCAAGAAATGTCAAAACGCCCACACAATCGGTCATAACCCCCACACAAATGGACAAAACAGCCACACATAGCAACGGTCATAATCCCCACATAAATGGACAAAACTCCCACAAAATCGGACAAATCCCCCACACTCTGAAATGATCGTCATTTCACGTCTTTGTTGCGGCTCTTTATGACGCCCAAGAAGAATAGTTGCAACATCAGTTTAAGTGGAATAAAAAATGTTATTAAAAAGTACAAGGGCAATACATGAGTATGGGGGTTTTGTCAATTTGTGTGGCAGTTGTGACTATTTCTGAATGTGGGAGTTTTGTCCATTTGTGTGGGGGTCTTGTCCATTTATGTGAGGATTGTGACCGTTGCTATGTGTGGCTGTTTTGTCCATTTGTGTGGTAGTTATGACCGTCTACCAGTGTGGGGGTTCTGGCTGTGGGGGTTATGACCGTTCGTGTATTTGGGAGATTTGTCCATTTGTGTGGGGGTTATGACCGATCGTGTGGGCGTTTTGACATTTCTTGAGTGTGGGGGTTTTGGCTGTGGGGGTTTTGACCGGTTCCCTTCCATACGAGTAACGCATGATAGTAGATATGTCAGTCCAGAAACTTTAGTAGTGAAGAGCCGCGTGAAATAATATGGAATTAGCATATTATAAGAAATTATGCCAAAAGAAGAATACAAATTATAAACTAATCGTCAAGTGTAGCGATTCTCAAAAACACAGAAGAACATGAGATGAGACTCCTCGTCTCATCAACGATAAATGTGTCTCGTCTCGAAAGTATGTCTCAACCGTGTCTCGCCTTTAATTTGTAGGCGAGATGAAAATAACACGAGTTACAATACGTAATAAGAATTTGAGTTGTGTGAAATTCGCAACATTGTGATCAACATGCATCAAATCTCACAAGCTAGGGCTGAATAACTGACAATCAGACAAGACGTACAGTGAACGGACACTTGACGAGGCAATATTTTTCTGTCTCTTTGAGCTACCCTACTACTTTGAAGTCGACAATCCATTTTATGCTTCATGAAATATTGATGTTTGGTTGCTCATCAGTAACAACTCTACTTTTGCATACTTTTGTTTTTAAAAAAAGGGGGGACGTAGGTAAAAATTATACCTTAAACTTCTCTACTTAATTATTTAGAACTTAGAAAATACCATTTGTGGAATAGTTTGTTCTTGGTATTTTTTCCCTGGAAGAATATCTTCAATTCGATTATGATTTTATTGACTTAGAGAGCAAACTAATCAAAGACGAAAATCACCTTAGAAATATTGTTTAGTTTAGTTAGTAGTGTTTTGTGTTTTCTAGAATATTACACAAATATATTATTCTTTCATTTCTGAAGTATTTTGAGAAAGAGAAATGGAGGTGATCTGACAAACACTTAAGGCCTGAATACACGAATTACAAGTTGCTACAAACACGCTATATCAGACTATTAAATGCAAATAAGTTCAAGGGAACAATGCTTGTTATATGCTGCACGTAGATGCCGCTTTTACGCTAACGTATACGTTTAATACAGGTGATGTATTGTTCGCTCGATGTCGATATTTAGCTGCCTCGTGGCTATGTGGTTAGCGTACGGCCCGCATTCGAATCCCGGTAACAGCTTATGTGATTCGTATTTCTCGTTCGGTTGTAGGCTCACGCCTGATATACCGTCGGTGTTGAGAGGGACGTTAAGCTTGAAACAAACCGACTAATCGTCCTCGAGACTTGAATATCCCTATAAACGAAAAGTCAAGTAATTGTATATTACACAGTATACCGGTACCAGTGAGGTACACAGAATTTCATCTAGCATATGTTTAAACGCCCATATTCATCTTGATATATTAAATAATAATAATAATAATAATAATAATAATAATAATAATAATAATAATAATAATAATAATAATAATAATAATAATAATAATAATAATAAAGTAATAGTTGTTGTTGAAGTACTGATAGTTTAAACTTAATTCCAATAAAAGAAGTATAACTTATGTTGACGTCAATTACAATAATTAGTAATCATGATTAAAATAATGTTTTGAATAGAAATATAATCCAGTCCCAGGTGGTTAGGGATGTGCAGAGACGAGACGTGTCTCAAACTGAGACAAAATTCGAGACCAGATGCGATTTGCGGACTCTTGAGACGAGACAAATGCCAGAGACACAAGACGGTTTGTAAATTCAGTTGCGCGGCGGGGCTTGTCGGAACTTAGCCCAAATAATATGTGATGGATATAGGAATGTCAAAATTACTTAGGCTTTTACTTAATAGAAACTATAGAAAGGGAAACATTAAATGAATACAGCTCAGAGAATGTAATGTTACTTAAATGAAAAAGATATTCATTCGCAGCATCATAATAATAATTTGTCTTCATATGAATTCATGGTAATCATTTACCTTATAAAAACATTTCATTAATATTACGTGACATCTAAGAATCATTATTTCATATATTCACATTATAATATATACATTCACATAGAAGTCAAGATCAGGGCCATGCCATGGGGGGGAGCGAGCGGGGCGAAGGACCCGGGCGCCAAAGTAAGGGGGCGAAAAATCGGGAGAAAAGGGGGCAAAAGAAAGGAAAAATACTTGGAATATGGGGGCGCCGTCGTATGCTCTCGCCCCGGGCGCTGATTTTCCACGGCACGGCCCTGGTCAAGATCCTATATTCACTATTAGCATGACTGAAATTTTCCTGTATCGATGTTATCTGCATATGTTATCTGCATTCCTATAATTCGTGGCGTATTTCGGTACTAATGACTTCAAATACAATACACGGTAAGATATAAAATTCAACCTCTTATTAATTTCATTATATGTATTTTCTGGATTTATCGTTTATTAAGGGAAATATTTGGAACAATACGTAGAGTACAACTCATTCCGTAAATAATAAATCCAATTAGCAATTATAAACAATACACATTTAAAATAAATGTACAGTAAATTATCCAATTTACCTCTTTTATAGTAGAGTATGGTATTTTATTTATTTACTATTATAAAATTTATTATTCAACTCAGACAAAACCTAGCTATATGTTAACATTCAAAATTTCACTATCTTTATTTTTCCATGTAACATTCTTAAACTATCTTCTTGCATTTATTATGCGTGCTAAAAGTCATACAAAATAATTTCAAAGTATAGGCCTACCACAATTCTATGTCGAAATCACTATTTGGTACACAAAACTAATTGGAATCTCAATGTACGATTACAAGTAACATGAAACGTATCTACAGGAAAAACTGAGCACAGGAAAAACCATAGCGTGTACAGGAAAAACTGAGCATATATACTGTAAATTAATTCACGATTTAACGCAGAAACAAAACACTGAAACACAAAATATATAACATCAGTAAACAACATCTATGACCCAATGTAGCATTATACCACTTATACACAATTAAAATTTTAATTCTCTGATAAAATACAGAATTGAAACGGTGCCGTTACACTTATTTAAGTGAATTATATATAAGAAATGAAACGATTTCAAAATTTATAATCTCGTTTCTTATCATCACATTAAAAGAAAACTTAAATGTACGCTCTCTATTAATTACTACAGTATTTCAAACCATTCTTCTTATTAGCGACATAGTAGAAAATATCAACAAAATGTACATTAGAACCGGCCAGTATATACTAAATCTATAATTAGAGTCTGATAACCATTTTTCAGTTTTCTCTTGTCTTTAAATGAAATGAAATTTTTTAGCTAAACGTCCCACGTTATGCCTTTTAGACTAAGGGATACGGATGATTAAGGCAAGTGAATGATAGAAAAATTTGGGAATGAGAATGTGGGAGGAAACGAGAGTACCCCGAGAAAACCTAGACACAACGTTGTCCACCACAAACTTACTTAGGCGGAAATCGAACTGGGTATCCCACCCAGAGGTAAGCTATCACTGAGCCACCGTACCTCCCTCTCTTGTCTTTACTTTGCCTTAAGTTTATTTCCATAGGGGCTTTACTAGCGTTTATATCGCAAGAGTTACCTACCAAAATTCCTCCTCAGTTACATTTTTAAAAGCTTCTTTTCCGATCTATTCTTCAATGTTTTAAACTCAGGTGCTGATCTCTCTTTTCTCGAACATTTCTACCCAGTCCCGTAGCCAACCCAAAAATGTAGGGGGCCGGTAGCAGTTAGGGGGCTGATCCAATCATATTATAGTTCATTTGCAAGCCTACTGTGAAATTTTTAGGGGAAGCAGTAAAAATTTAGGGGGACAGGTCCCCGTGCCGAGCCTGTTTCCACCTCTCCTATCAAATTCTTAATCGCTTCATTTTTAGCAAGGTTTCTCTTGACACGATTTCTTATAATCTGCTATGGGCATATATCTATTCTTCATTACATTGGATATTCCACTGCTCTTCTCTATGGTTTCTCAAGATTTAAGTATTATTTGATCTAGATCTATTCCACCATTTACTTTGTCAAAAGGTCTTTCCTGATCTCCCTTATTAGAATTTAGTAAACTCATAGTTGTAATAGATGAGACAATAGACAAAAAGTCAAACAAGTGATTTCTTGAAGTGTTAACCATTAAATGACTTCCATACAGTAGCACCAAATCCCTAATTGTGAGTTCCTGCCAGGGGAGGCCTTTCTCTTTATGGCGCCCCCAAATAATCTAATAACGAAAGTAAAATGAATAAATTTCTCTGAGATATTTAAATTATTTTCTGGAATAATACGCAAAATAAGTAATATATCTTTTGAATCTTTGTTGATAATGGTAGCTTGTGCCAAGTGCAAGGCTGGCTTATCTCAAAACACACCTATTAAAGTAATGAAACTTCTAACTAAAACAGCACTTTTGTATGAAACATCTTTATTTCAAACTTACGTCCTATTTGTTATACTTAAAATCATATGGTTAGTGGTGTACTTAGAAGTTCATCAAGAAGGGGGAGGAGTTTTCTAGCTCCCAGCTTCAGATGTTTGTGTACATATCTTAATATGGTAAATGTTTATTTTTATATATCTTGCTCAAGGAGGATTAAAACCTTAGAAACCTCTTGCGTACGCCACTAGACATGATACAAGATGTCTAAAGCAATAGACATCTATCATTGAGATAACATCTCGTCTCCTATCATGGTGTGGAGCCGTCTCAATATCTGTACCATCATTCTTTGCATAGGGTCAATCCATCCCTACTCCCTGCAGATAATCGGAAATCAAATCTGAAATGAATCAATCTAAAATTAGTGAAGTCTTGTTAAGTCTTGAGAGGTAGGGCACATAACCTATTCTTCAGTGTTTTCGGGCGTTATATTGCCGTGTAAAGCTTCTTAGTTTGTTGTGAAACATTTTATTGATATGCTTCTGTGATTGTGCTACTTCGGGGTTTGGATAAGCGAAATGATCACTTTTAGAATGAGTGACACTGCTTCCATTTAGTTAGATAAGTGGAGGAAGCCTCCTAATGTCCTGAATGGCGTCTTCAACATTCTTTGTGCTTGAGACATTGAATTGTGTTTCTGTTCATGCATGTCTTTTATTGGTAAGTAGCAAAAGAAAGGATAATTTGCGAAATTGGATCATTTTTGTAATGGCTATTGTTCTGCAGTGAAACATCAGTGATTTGAAAGTGTTTAAGTTTCATCAAATATTATGTTCCTGTTAAGTTAAATGTAAACTTTAATTAAATTGTCGAACGCCTAAAGTAATTAGTAAGGAAGTAATTCGAGAAAATGTAAAGTACTTTTGATGCTGGATATTGTTAATATTTCTACAAATGGCAAATAAATACATTTACATAATGAATAAATGTAAAAGCAGTTTTATTTTCGTAGGTTCCTTCGACAACGTGTGTGTATTCTTGTCAAGTTGAGTACAGGTTTACATAACGGGAACCAAACATGCAAATAATGTGCTTCAAAGATGAATTTGTTAAACGTTCGATTACTCTTGAGCCTAATAAATGTTGGCACTTATTACTTATAGTGTGAGATACAATTTAATTTCCTAACTATTCCAGATAGCGGCGTGTAGAAACGATTAAGATACTATTACTACTACTACTAATAAAAGATCAATCACAAAATGTGGATTTTTTTTTAACAGTAAAACTTTTCTATTTCTGACGCAGAACTAATCACGAAGCAGAAACAGTGTGTTGAATCGATATCCTAACAATTGTCAGATGGGTATTATAAACAATTAATGAACTGTCATGTCCATAGGAACAATAAGGAATAATAAGTAGATTGTAAACTGCTTCGAAGAAGGGACGGATTTTTTAATACTGTCTTTAATATACTGTTCTTTAATTTATTTTTTTTTTCGTGACTGGAAATAACAAAAGATTGAATAACAATGGTAAGTGCAATTTATATTTAAACAACAGTGATTTTAGTTCACTTTCTTTTCATAAGTCATTAACAAATATAGAATTAAAATAATTGGTCCTAATTCCTCGGATAACAGATTATATGTTAGATTTTATCGTGGTTATTTCTACTGCATATGTCTTTTAGGTAAGAATGGAATTACCGGTATAGTAATCACGAGGAGTCGTGAGGCTTGACCTAAATTTACCAAGTTCACCACTCAATAGAACGCGAGGATGTGTCCTGTTCGTCAACCCTCACCAATAAAATGTTGCCGGTATCGTCTTTCGCACTATATGGACATCTCCTGAGGGTACAGCGTTGTCGGATTACCGCTAAGTTTTTTTTGTTATTGTTGTTTTATACTTTTGCTATTATTATTGTAATGTTTAACCTGAACCGTTCGTGTTATTGTTCATTAAATGTTTTTGTCGCTCGTTCGCCATATCTTCAAAGTTTGGCAACATTGTTGATGCACTTCTCTTGTTTCACTTTTTTCAAGTGTGCGTTCGGAAAGCAGCTCGCTCCAGAAATGAGATAATACCGAATTCTACCGAGTTCTATGATTCGTAGAGAGCCCAGGCTACACGAGTCGTCACGATCTCTATAGTCAGACTTAGTCGTCCTAAACCTTAGTGATATAACTTAGCCAATGTACTATGAAAGAACTGTATCGTGAAGCGTGTACTAGGGGGTATAGTGGCAGGAAAAAGAGAGAGGTGACGAAGGAGACTATAGTTGATGATGGACGGTATCAAAACGGAAAAATCGTTCGTGAAGACAAAAAAGACTGTCTGAAGACCGTGGTCCATGAAAACTCTTCAGTTGCGACAAGTCACTATCATCATCATATAGGTATTTGCCATTATGGGAAGGTCACTTGCCGCAACTGAGAAGATTCCATGCTCCACGGTCTTCCGCTAACCTCTTTATCTGCACATATTATTGACCTACCAGTACTGGAAGAATACGTATAATGATGACATGAAATGCTATGATTTACAAGATCAAAAGCTCTAGACAAGTCTAAAAAGACATACTGAAAACTATTTATTTATTTTCTTTCAGCATGCAAACATCCAACAGAAAATTGAATATGTACAGAATAACGTTATTAATATGCTTAGCATTTTGAAATCCACAATAAGATTTTAAGGATGTATTACGTTCATTTTGAAACATGCTTACCAGATGTAATGAGTCGTATACATCGTATCATACCAGCGTATGCTCACCCAAAAATTTACGAAAGAACAAGCATATAAGGGGGTGAATATACGCTATTTCTTTGAAAATGGTCGAACATATCCCTACCAAATATTCTAGCATTACATCACGCATTCTAGATGCTTACTTTATTGAACGTGGTCTTTTCGAAAAGCTTAGAGAACGTCATTAAAACCGAAATTAGTCTGTAATTAACAGGGTTTCACGTTATCCCTTCTTATAAGAAGTATATGTTATTTTGAACTTACTATGGAAAATTCCTGTTTTTGAGGAACTAATACATCTAGTCATTAAGAGCAAGATAAGATTGTGTGTCCGGGGGCAAAAGTACTTTTTGGGGTAGGGGCCGCGGTGGTTCAGTGGTAGAGCGTTCACCTCTGGTGCTTGGGGTCCCGGGTTCGATCCCAGCCCCGCCAAGTGAACTTTGAGGTGGACAAACACCGTGTGCGTGGGTTTCCTCGGGGTTCTCCCGTTTCCTCCCACTTTCTTCATTCCACCATTTCATTCATTACTCATCATCGTCTTCTTTAGCCTAACCGGCGTAATCGTGGGACGTAAAACTCGAAGACTTCCTTTTGGGGTATTTTTTGTTGGAGTTGTGCAACATCGCTTGTGCTGCAGGAATATTAAATGGTGGCGGTGTACTGTTCATATTAGTAAAGGTGTGCGGTGAAATTTGTTAATAGAATGAGGTAAGTTATATTTTGTCTTACTTTGAAGTAATATTTTGTTTTATGGGAAATAGTACTATTACAGTCTGTGGGGGAAGTTACGACTTATTTTATTGCTGTTTCATGTTAAAACACTTCTTCAGTAACAATATATACTACCTCCCCTTTTCCCGGTATCAGTTATGAAGTCAGCATTTCATTGTAATTAAAACATGTGCAAATGGGGCAAAGTAATATTTTTTCTGAGGCAAGAATCCGAATGCGGACTTTTGCTCCAGCTCTCGAATTTGTAAATAATTTTATTCTTAAATTTAAATTCCAGTTTCTAACAGTAGATTTATTTAAATTCGTTTGCAACGTAAGCTTTCTTCAGCATAACTAAAGCTATGAAAGCCTGTATGGAGGTTGATCTTTGAATTTGTGCAAGCTACGCTCAATACTGATTAGTGCACCGATGGCACCAAAGGCACCAAAGGCACCACTCATATTTCAGCGGTGTAAACAGAGCCTAGGATTAATAGTCAGTAGTGCTAACACATACCCGTTTGTATTGCTGAATCCATCTGTTGAGGTGTGAAAAGTGCTCTTGATGTCATTTGGTTCATCGGTGCTGAGATTTGTCCTTTGCTATTAGGAACACTACGAAAAAATATGGTTTAAATTTAAACAGATACCACATCTTTTTCGGAAGGTCAAGAAAAGAAAAAAAATGCGTTGTCGCTTTGATTGGACGAGTGTGCCATGGTTGGCTCTAAACTTACAATACACGTGTTTTTTTTTTTTCTGGGAGTGGTGGTAGTTTAATTTCTGGTTCTTGTCAACAACGAACCTTTGTATAATTTACTTTTTTTTTACAGGGTGGTCCGTAAGGCTTAGTACAGTGGGTTATTTTGGAAACAAACATGATTAAAGTAAATCTGACTAGCGGAGGGCGGACTTGGGTAAAGGATCTACCAATTGATGCATGCGTGGTGAATGGCGGCCATCTTGGATCTAGTTTATTTTTTCAAATGGGAAGGTAGTCATGACACATCAATTAACACTGTTTTTGAAGGGGAATGCAGTCCCGCAAGCAGAAATGCGTTATCCTATCCTGTTCCAAAGTTATGACACCCCAAAGTTGATGGTTTTCTGTTTCCTTGCAGAGAGAGCGACATAGCACTAACGCTGCAAGAAAGACGTGACACCCCAAATTTGACAGTTTTTCTTTTCGTTGCAGGTAGATCGAGATAGCACTGACGAAGCGGGAAAGAATTGAGGTCATCCTAATGTCTGGGGAAAGAAGCAGTCGTGTGACTGCCCGGGACTTCAACGCGCGCCACCCCCGAAAGACCTGCAATAAGCCACAACACCGTTAGGTACCTCATTAAGAAATTCAGTGTAACTGGTAATGCTGCCGACAGACCACGGTCAGGTCCCCCACGAACTGCGACAGATGAGGAGACATACACAATGGTGCTTACTGCGAGTGTGAAAAGTCCGAAGCGCAGCACAAGACAACTATCAGCGATAACAGACGTACCACGTGATGAGGATTCTCCATACGAACAAGTGGCATCCCTTCAAGCCGCAGTTTGTCCACAACCTTTCAGAGGATGATCCAGACCGGCGCATGGAATTCGCGAATTGAGTTTTGACACAATATAACCGAAACCCTCGTTTCCCAGCCAGCATTCTCTTCACAGACGAGGCAAACTTTTATTTGGATGGGGAAGTGAATCTCCAGAACATGCGATATAGGTCGGATGCAAACCCACATGCGATAAATCCCTGCAAGAGGGTTACCCCTGCTCATGTCATGGTGTGGTGTGGCATATGGAACACGTCGATCATAGCACCCTTATTCATTCCTGGTACCCTAAATGGTGTCCGATATCTGGACCTGTTGCTTCTTCGCCCTGATATCACAATGCCGCGATATTTTCAGCAAGATGGTGCCCCACCGCACTATGCGCTGCCTGTGCGGGAATGATTGGATCTGCATTTTCCTGGACGTTGGATCGGTGGCCGAGGCCCTGTGGAGTGGCCAGCCCGGTCGCCGGACCTCATTCCCTTGGATTTTTTATGGGGACACTTAAAACACCTGGTGTATCAGGAGAAGATTCGGGATGTTGCACACCTACAGGACGCTTGTGATAGCAACCCCCCGCTGTGTTGTTACGGGTTCAGGAGGAATGGATGAAGAGACTCCGGTTGTGTGTTGCAATAAACGACCAACATGTGGAGTGCATCCTGTAGGTGGGACTTTGGGGCGTCATAACTTTGGAACGGGACATGATAATGCATTTCTGCTTGCGGAACTGTATTCCCCTGCAACAAACAGTGTTAATTGATGTGTCACATGCCCTCCTTCCCATATGAAAAAAATAACCTGGATCCAAGATCCTGGATTCACCACGCATGCATCAATCGGTAGCTCCTTTACCCAAGTCTGCCCTCCACTAGTCAGATTTGCTTTAATCATGTTTGTTTCCAAAGTAATTCATTATACTAAGACTTATGAACCACCCTGTAGTTTAACTTTATCAATACAAAGAATAACTTCGTACTTTGTATGTTTATTGAGTTTTTCTCAAGTGAGATAAACTTATCATTTTGCTTAGTCTAACTTTTTTTTTTTAAATACGAAGAATCACTTTATGCTTCGTATGCTCTTCGTTTATCTTAAGATTCTTGTAGAAAACAAAATAATTCAATAAAAATGCCTGTATGTCGATTTCCTACTTCGTGTATTTCAGCGGACTTTTGCCCCATTGCCATAGGACTTTTGCCCCCTATAATGGGGTAAAAGTCCGAATTTGTCCATCCTTTTTTTTTTTTTAAATTGCTTTATCTTATTAAGTAATAAATTGGTAGGTTTTCTAGCACCTTCAAGATATAGAGGAATGTTCACTTATACTTTTGTACGAAATTCGTTTTTTTGCTGTTATATCTTTCTGCTTCAGCGCAATTCAAACACCAAACTGCGGCTTTTTGCCCCCGCTTACTCTATTCTACATACAGTGACTAGCAGAATTATTCGGACAGATCCAATGAAATACATATAACGGGCTATGGCTCCGAAATGAAAACATATTTTGTACACAACAATACATAAGAAAAAGGAGCTATATACGCATACCTGAAAAACCAATGAAGCGTGTAGTTGCTGTCAACAGAACGGATATAATTAATCGGAATGAAAATCATACCCAAATTTTCCCCAGCAAAATTATTCGGACAGTACGACATTTGTGAAATAATGTCAGCACTATGAGACGTGGCGCTAGTGCTGAGGGTTGTGTTAAGTACTGTAGTCGTTATCGTGGCAGATAGATACAATAATTCGTTGTCAACACGAAGAATGGGTCAAAGAGGAAAGAACACGACATTGCAAAAGCGGCAATTAGCAATTTTTCATTATGAGAAAGATAACAGCTGCAGAAAAATTGCAGAGATGTCGCAAACGAAAAAAGTACAGTATGTGACATTATCAAGTGATACAAGGTTGAGGATAGAGTTGATTTCCTCCCTAACACGGGACGTTCAAAGACATTTTCGGAGAGACGGGAATCCGCAATAGTCCGAAAAAAAAAGGATTAACGAATCAAGGATCAACGAAAGGATCAGTAAAAAAGAATCAATCAGCTTCAAAAATCGCTGCCGAGGTTGGAGAATAAATGGGGATCGACGTGAGTCCCGATACAGTTAGAAGAGTCCTGAAAAGAACTAGTTTTCATGACCGCGTAGCATGCACAAAACCTCGTATCAACAAAACAAAGAGGAAGAAAAGACTAGTTTTGCGAAATAATACCAGAATATGGGTGCCAACTGGTGGAACCACGTGATTTTTTCCGATGAAAGTAAGTTCAATATCTTCTGTTCTGATGGGAAGGTAATGGTGTGGACAAGAAACAATACCGAGCTGGAGGAACAAAATTTGCAGCTGTCAGTAAAATACAAAGGAGGGAGCGTAATGGTATAGGGTTTCATGTCAGCGTCTGGAGTAGATGAGTTGGTTTTCATTAAACAGTCAATGAACAAACACTTCTACCTACAAATTCTCAAAGATAATTTAAAGAAGAAGGCAGAAAAATTTGGATATTAGATACATTCAAATTCTACCAGAAACACAGCTCATGTTGTAAATCTGTGGTTACTATACAATTGCCCAAAGACATTTCACCCCCCTCTCTAGTCTCCAGATATGAACTCCATTGAATATTTGTGGGATAAACTAGAGAAACAAGTTCGAAATGTGTTATAAACTAGAGAAACAAGTTAGAAATATGTTATAAACTAGACAAGCAAGTTCGAAATGTGTGATAAACTAGAGAAACAAGTTCGAAAAATATGCATAACCTCGAAGGCGCATCTGAAGGACGTGGTTCGTCAAGAATGGGCCAAGATTATTGTTGCATACACTCGCAAAGTTGTGAATGGTATGCCAAATAGACTACATGCATTTCTTAAGCAGAAAGGACTGCATACTAGATATTGAGTTTTATATTTTTTACTCGATAAGTGTCATATCTGGTCAGGTGTCCGAATAATATTGCAACACCCGAATTCGTATTGTGTTTGTTTTGATCTCGCTACTTTACATTGTTTGTTAAGTTATTTTATTTTCGAAGTGTAAAATTGTTGATCTTTGTAGGATGTCAGAGAAAATGATAACATATTATTTAAATTTGATTTTTCTTTGAAATAAACCCCATCTTTTGTTCAAACACTATAGTGTCCGAATAATTCTGCTATTCACTGTACATCTTGACTAAAAAATTTCATATTTTTAATATTTTCCCGAGAAAGTGGATTCTTATAATTTCCCTGGTTCCAATGTCAATTTTATTATTCCTGAAAGACTTATTCACTACCCTGTAAATATTAAGATAATATTGAAATCCATTTTTTCATTATTTTTTTAAAAATTAATGGGAACCTTTGTCACTAGTTTCTATGGTTTAGAGTAAGTTATATATATATATATATATATATATATATATATATATATATATATATATATATATATATATATATATATATATATATATATATATATATATATATATAGCGTGAGGCAGCTGAAATAGCGAAGAAACTAGAAATACTAGCGATGTAAAGTTTGCCAGAAACAATAATAGCAGTAGGGCTCGTAAAATGGAGGTGTGGGGTAGTTCGAAAAAGAGCGACAAATGGGGCATCTGGAGTAAAGTTATATTTTGTTAAATGGAACGATATACATATGTGACAGTGTTACAGCATAATGACAACGGCCGTTACAATATGTGGTAAAACCACTGTGTAATAAGCGAAAACCTGTCAAAGTGTATCACCATACTCTTCGCTCTTACCATTACCACTGCCTGCTATGAACTAACACGATATCGTGGCTCTGCAATCAAAACTTGCTCTGAAGTCAAGACAGTTCTGTCAGGCACCTGAGACGTCTTACATGCCGTGGTACTGACGGTCAAGTGGGCCATTTGTTAGCCTATTTTGTTTAAATCTATTTACATGGCCATATCTTCGTTTCTATGTGCAGTATACACATGGGACCAACACTGTTGTTTCTCTGCGTGTGCTCTTTTATATTATGCATGTTAATGTATATCGTTCCATTTAACAAAATATAACTATGTTCCAGATGCCCCATTTGTCGGTCTTTTTCGAACCACCCCATACCTCCATTTTACGAGCCCCTACTGCTATTATTGTTTCTCGCAATATATACAGGATTTCTGTATATAAATACAGGGTGTTTCAAAACAACACCGACGACGTTTGGGAGGTGATTCCTGACACCAAGATAAGACAAAAGGTATAGACCAACCAGGGCGCACAAATGCTTCCTTTCGGAGTTATAGGCTGCCGAAAACATGAAAAATGAACTTTGAGGGCCCATAGCCCCAAAACTATGGGACCTATCATAGTTGGGTCAAGACTTAGGAACTAATTTGTGCCCTATCCAAAATACATGTTTCAGAATGTTAAGGTACTCACGCAACGATTTTTAGAGAGGGAGTTTGGCTATGGACATATAATTTGAAGTATTCACCCACTACCTCTATAAAAATTATTGCGAAAGTTCCGCAGGGTTCTGAAACATGGATATTATATATACAGAGGGTGTTAATTAACTATACTGACAAACTGTAAGAGGTGATTCCCCACATCAAAATAAGAGAAAAAGTTCATATGGACCTATGGTGAGAAGTGCATAATTTCAGAGCTAGAGCTGTCCAAACTCGCAAAAAAGCTAAATTTCAATAGGTCCTATTTCGAATTCCAGAAATTGTGGATGGTGGTTCTTATCAGCGTAAAGAAACCACGCGCACACAATCCAAAAGTGCATCTTTCATCAATTGTCAATAGGTGTAGAGGGTATTCCCTACAGGTTGTAATTCTCAGATATGTTTTCAATAGAGTTTTCAGATATACCCTGATTTCAAGAAGGGTCCAAAGTAGGCAGGAGGTAAACCTTGACAACAAGGACATCCAATGCTTCGGAGGGAAGGTGGGAGTGTTAGGAACAGGCAGCTCCATGTTCTTTTGTGTTCGGAATAACGTGTGATGCGATGTATTTCGTCACAGTATATTTCACCTTTTCTTCATTTATAAGGGTGAAAGAAAACATTGCAGCATGTGTTTTCCCGAGTACGAGAGACCGTGCTGCTGACGATCCTTAACACTTCCGACATCATGCCAAACAATTCCGTGTTCACTGCTATCAAGGCTTATCGTTTGCCTACTTTGGACCAATCATTAAGTCACAGCATATCTCAAAGTTCGGTTGATGGTATGTCTGGAAATTTCACCCTTCAGTTAATAATCTGTACAAACATTAATGAAATATGCCTTTTGGGATTGCGTCGGGCACTTGCTATAAAATTTTCAAGCTTGCTACTTCATAATTGAACGATAGTGTGTGACCATCGGTGTAAGGGGCGTCCAATGATACAATTTGTCTTTTTGCGTTTCGACATCTCACGTGGTTCTTCTCTTACTAGGGATGATACCATATCGGGACCAAGTACCTGGGGAAAACCTATATATCATCTGAAAGCTCTTGCCATGAGAAGTACGAAACCGTTTTCAAATCACGGGCAAACCCGCAACTTGACCCTATAAGGGGCCGGTTTCTTGGTGTCGTGGCCCTGTTTGTGACATATTCGATAGAATAAAAATGAATGTTACGATGCATCACGCGTAAGCACCTGAGCCCATCATGTTCCTTTTTAACTCAGTGCTAGAATGTCACTCGAGCAAGGGTTTGATATCACTTTGCACCCAGATTTACCAATTTGGTCAGTGTTGCCAATGAACTGTAAATACCAGGTGGAAGATGGTTTCTGTACCACTGGATGTATATCCATGAAACGTGGCATAAACATCATTCGTCATTGGAGAAAATATACTGTTGTGTCGAGTGATCTTTATGCCAAGTTATGTCTATATGTTTGCAATGGTCAGGCAACTTTCGAGGAAATACATTTTAGAATGGTTGGAAACACTGACAATATGGGTGATTGTGGGTTCACACTAACATATTACAAACCTAGTATAGGTCGCAGTCTTATTATGTCTGCCAATGCAGTAGACTTCATGCGAAAATCTTGAATGTTCGCATTGGTTGGCAACACTGCCAAACTGGGGTGCTTGGGAGACTGGGACACACACACTATATTTGCATTGTCCAATGCTGCTTCTGTCGTATTTGTTCTATATTCGTTCAATGGCACGCACGGCATTTGCAACATTATGATGTTTACGCTTGGTTGGGAACACTGACAACCTAGAATGGTTGGAAGATGGTAACGCTCAATACCTTTCTGCTATAGTGTCGTGTGATGTTTCTGCCAAGATTGGTGTATAAACTCTTCATCGTACGGAATCTGTTTTAGAATTTCTCATTTTTACAATTGGTTGGCAACACAAACTAGGGTAGTTGGGAGAGAAATACGTCATAGTATATTTTCTCCAATGGCGAATGATGTTTATGCCACGTTTCATGGATATATATCCAGTGGTACAGAAACCATCTTCCACGCTGTATTTACAGTTCGTTGGCAACATTGACCAGATGGGTACGTCTGGGTGCAAAGTGATATTATCAAACCCTTGCTCGAGTCACGTTCTTCCACTGAGTCAAAAAGGAACATGATGGGCTCAGGTGCTTACGTGTGATGCCTCGTAACATTCATTTTTCTATCGAATATGCCATACATAGGGCCACAACACCAAGAAACCGGCCCCTTATAGGGTCAAGTTGCGGGTTTGCCCGTGATTCGAAAACGGTTTCGTATTTCTCATAGCAAGAGCTTTCAGACGATATATAGGTTTTCCCCAGGTACTTGGTCTCGGTATGGTATCATACCTAGTTAGGTACAAAAAAATAGCCCTCGCATAAACCAGAACAATTGAAGATTGAGTTGGTATTGCAAAATGGAAAACTTCTACTTTCAAAGCGGGAAGTTCGAGCAGAACTGACTGTGTAACCAGAACTAACAGTGATTTAGGCGTATTGTGAGAAACAACAAGCATACAGACCTAATATTGAGATATCACCATACAAGATTAATCTTGGAGGGAAGCCGAGTTTGGGTTAGAAGGATTGCCGAATATTAAAGAGGATTGTCACAATATGGCACAACCAACTGTAGAACTAACTCATATGTGGCGTTCGGAGCGTAAGAGATTCAAATCCAACTACCAAGTTCGTACTATCCGTTTAAATGCATGTAAAAATGAACACTGGTTTTTACATTATAAGAGCTATTTACAATATCTGATAGTCTGAATCTTTTAAACACTGAAAGGAACATTAGGTAGAGATATTAAATATGAAATATGTCCAAAATGACTAAAAGTGGATTTGAATCCTTTGTATACTAAGCATTTTAGATCATCTGTTTCCATGTTAGTTCGCTGTCGAAGACGAGTTATACACTACAATATGAGCAGAAAGTCATGTTGCATTGCATCTTTCCTTATATTCCCTGGCAAGTTGACAGTTCTGCACATAATTTTCGAGTTGCAGCGATGATAATCTTGTAACGAACGTGGTATATTTTGTCTTATATTAGACTATGTTATTTACAATTGGCTTTATCCTGCCATTTGTTATGTAAATTTCTTGTTACAGTGGACTTTCTCTTAACTACCCTCTCTTAGTCGCTCATCTTCCAAGAAAAACTAATTTTCGTTATCAGCTGCTCTTGAAACCCCACAGAAATATACTTTTTATCTTTGTTTAATAAATGTGCTGTGCTTCATTCAGTATTGTAGACTCAGTCGTATTCCTTTCAAATTTGTGGTTTTCTTAAATCAATACACATATACACCGAAATAACTGTGAGATTTGTATGTTTGACACAACAAAGAGATGGATTAACATAACGCACTTGTGGCTACAAACTCTGTACATATCCAGCAAATAGGTTAGAAATCCTTGAGTTTTACGTCCCACGGTTATGCCGGTTAGGCTAAAGGAGACGGTGATGATGAATAATGAATGAAATGGTGGAATGAAGAAAGTGGGAGGAAACGGGAGAACCCCGAGAAAACCCACGCACACGGTGTTTGTCCACCACAAAGTTCACTTGGCAGGGGCTGGGATCGAACCCGGGACCCCAAGCACCAGAGGTGAACGCTCTACCACTGAGCCACCGCGGCCCCCACAAATAGGTTAGAGTACCAGAGTCAGGAGATAGTGCGTTGTTAAGCAGTATTGTATGATAATGCAGTAGATATGAACCAAATAATGTAAAAATATTTCATGACTGGCTACAAGCGGAATTTTTTTCAGGATAAAAGTACACTTATAGAAAGTCTGAAAAACACCGGGACACAAGCCGGTAGTGACGTCACAAACATGGCCGACTATCTGAAACTTTAAATTATCATAACTCAGAAACCATTGATCCTACAGACTTGAGTCGTACACCGTTGGAACCGAAATCACAAGCTTTACAAATCATTATATCAGAGTCATATCCGTAAAATAATATTTTCATGGAGAAATTTGAATATTTTCACTTTTTGCATCCATTTTAGTTAATATTTTTGTATTTCTATACACAACGGGCTCACATTTGATGGAAACCCATTACTTTATTATAGCTTATAAAACAATCTTTCTAACTAGGAATGCAATGTATATACCCGATTGCAATGAAATGAGCTGAGCGAGCTTAAACTACGTAATCAGGAAGCGTTTTTCGGTGATTATTCCTCGATGGTACATCGGATTTTTGATTTCGACCTATGTTCTCACTCAGCACGACATACTCTATCAGCGTGCTAAGTTTAGTTGAGAACGGCCAAACGGTCTAGGAGGAAGTGTTTTTCGGTCATTATTCCTCGATGGTACATCGGATTTTTGATTTCGACCTATGTTGTCACTCAGCACGACATACTCTATCAGCGTGCTAAGTTTGGTTGAGATCGACCAAACGGTCTAGGAGGAAGCGTTTTTCGGTGATTACTCCTCGATGGTACATCGGATTTTTTATTTCGACCTATGTTGTCACTCAGCACGACATGCTCTATCAGCATGCTAAGTTTGGTTGAGATCGGCCAAACGGTCTAGGAGGAGTTCGCGGACAACCAAACGGCTAACCCGAGTATAAGAGCTTCGCTTCGCTCAGCTCAACAAGACCATATAGGTTATTATGACTTTATTACTTCCTGATATATTAAATTTTTAGAACATATTTGATGGAAAAATAAGGTAAAAGCCCTGTATGTGCAGAGCTTTCAAATATTTCAAATGTGCATAATGCAGACACTATTAATCCGACATACTTGATCCATGCACCGTTGGATCCGGAAGCACAAATACTACAAATCATTATACCAGAGTCATGTCCGTAAAATAATATTTTCATGGAGAAATTTGAATATTTTTATTTTTTACATCCATTTTAGTTCACATTTTTGCATTTCAACACAGAACGTACTCACAAATGAGAATATCTCAGAAATCTCATGAACACTTCCAGAAGAACAAGAAAAATATGAACAAAAAAGGGAAGAGATATTTATACCAGTTCTTTAACAAAACAGTATTTTCAGTGTAACATTCGCATATCTTGATTTCAACATGCGTATGCTAAACAGTAATCACTTTAGCGCTTAAGACAAACGTGGAACAGTATGTGGATCTGAAATTACAGTTTTGTTATATTACTCTAACCATTTTCTTATATATATATATATATACAGTGGCGTATTTAGTGGGACTTCCGGGCTTAAGCCCCCCCCGAAATATTACCTACTATAGTAAAGTATATGAAATATCTTGCAGAATTTTCACATTTTCAGGGAAAGCCCCCCCGAAAGTTAGCAAAGCCCCTCCCGAATATGCTCTACTGACCTTGTATTTGTAAACAACACTGGTCTCAAATCGTTAACTTTGTCACAGGTACTAGTTTCATCATACATTAGAATCGTTAATCGCTGAATGAGCTGAAAACCGTTATATCATGATCTTCATTAGAACTGTCTTCTCCTGATAACGTGTGGAATGCATCAGTTAGTTCCGGAAATTGCTTCCATGTTTCCCATGCTGTCGTTTTATCAATGCCTGCAAATGTAGACACAGTATCACACTCTGTAAAAGCATGAAAGAATGATAAACTTTTATGGATATCTGATGCCATTAAGTGGGCTATAGCATGGACTGGAATGTAATTCTTTTTCTTTCCAACTCCAAATGTGGTATGGAGTCATATCCAAACGCTGCTAATAATTATTACCACGTCAAAATCTACGGTCACTATCATAAGATGAGTATGGCCAGTAGCAAGACTGGATTAACCCATCTGGAGGCCCGAGGCTAGAAAATATATGTGGCCTCTGCTGACTTCAATACATTTCTGTGAAAGTACAGCAGAAAAGTTAAGGGAATATGTTTCATATTTTTTGTCATATTTTACTTTATGATGATGATTGTATCTTCATGATTCTTTTTAGATAGCCAGTTAGAGATTTTGATCAGAATAGAATCCCCTGTCCACCTGGAGGCCCGGGGCTATAGCCCCCCTAAGCCCCTCCCTTAATCCGGCCCTGGCCAGCAGCAGCAGCATCATTCACATGAAGTAAAAGTCTGGTATCTGCTTCCTGATGGGTGGTTGGTGCTATTCTGCTTGTATGCAGAACATTTGAAGAAGTTTTTACCACATCATCGTATGTACAGTACATATAATGAATGTTTCATGTGGATGTAACTGCACTACACAGTCAACGGTAAATGAAATAACTGTTCGGTGTTTTCATCTACTGATAAGAAGCTGTTAAATTGTTTTGACACGCAAGTCGTTGGGCGCACTAAAATATTTTGACCCGAGCCATATCTCACGAGCACACGCTTTCAGGCTGTTTGTGAAATACCTATCAAACACAAGATCTATTCTTGACACATGTCTTAATCGTTGCTGAACATACGAGACAAATTCACCAGAAAAATAATCAGCAAATATTTTTGATAGCCGTGGTGGCAGCATGTGTACTACGGCTACTGTATCAAGCATTGCTGCAGTTGCTTTGGGTAGGTCATCAGTGAGGGTGTCGGTTGGAGATGATTTCTTCTTCATGCATTCGATGATATCTGACTTGCTGGATGGTTTTCATAAGTGTCCAAACTCAGATATGGATGGTGGATAGGCATGACTCCACTGTGCGAAGAAGGCATTGATGTCACAATCACACTGCTGACAGGCAACTTAGAGCTTGCAAAGGATGTTGGAGTCATGACGCAGGAAAGATATTTTTTTTCCTTTTGCTTGAAAAATATAGGACTTCGTTTCAACTTGAAAGCTGCAGATTGTTTCGTTTTATTACATCATGTATGGATTTGTTGAATTTGGTAAGGCTTTCTCTTACATATGTATCATATTGCTGTTTACCCCCTACTGCTGCCTGACGGAAAGATACTTCTGCTTTAGTTGACATAATTACTTTGGTAATAGCTGTCATAAAACTATCTTCTTCAAATGGGTTTCTTTGTTCATGAAACTGCTCTAGTACATCTGACAAGTATTTTTGGAGCCGCAAATTTAACACGTGTGTATGTTCTCTGTGCTCTGTATCCACACCCGTCTTATCAATTAAACCAGTCTCTTGTTCGTAGTCATAAATAAAACTTCCGATTGCTGGGCCAGTCACATCCATTTCAGAAGGGAAGAAGGTTTATCTAACATATCTACAACACCACCGTCGGTTATCGCGATTTTATTATTTTGTTCATGTAGATTATCTCTGCGATATATGAAAAAGCCCTCTCACTTTTTCTACCTCAGAAATAACCTCTCTGAAACTCGGAGTACACTTGGAGATGTCTAGTTGGCAATTCAAGATGATTCTATATAAATACTTGAACCCATCCGGCATAGTAAACATGGTCACAGGCAAAGAACCCAGGCAAACCTGAAGAACAGTGCCAAGGAACAGACTGAAATTTGCCAACCGTACACTTTTCACAGACTGAAGCAACAAGATTTCAAGTCCTAGTGTTGTATTGCAAAACACGAACTCTGACGATTCGCCTATTCTTATTACACCATTCATCAAATGCAATATCTTGGTCACTAGAGACTTCACAGTAATGACTATACACTTCTCGCTGAAGAATATATAGAGCAGCTGCTGACACTTGATGAGCATGTTTAGTTCTTTTAACATGAGAGGTTTTCAGGAGAAATTCAGCCCTCCCTGATGTAGTGACATCAGCCTTCACTAATATCTGATCCCATTCTGATCCTTCTAACCAAGTTCCAATGGTACTCATGGTAGCCATTTTAATATGAAGCCCTCCCATCATTACCAAAATGTTGTCCATACTTCTCTGGATATTTCCATTGCAGTTATTTCAACAGGGCATACACTGGCTGATCACTGTAATAACTAGTGTCTGGTAAGGATTAAGATGTGAAACTACTGACGAAACAATATCCATGGCGTATCGAACCATCACTGGAGAATGAACGGCTTCTAGTAAAGGTAATAATGAGAGTTGGAATTTCAGCATACTATGGTTCACATCCTTTGGAGTGGTAGGCTGCTCATGATTATCATCTCATCAGAGGATTCGGTTTTACTTGTAATTGCTGTGTGTACACAATCAAGCCAGTCTGTTGCTGCATTTATAGGACTCGAAGAATCTGGGTAAATAGGGTTAACTGTTAACATATGTGGATCACATATAACAGTAGGAACTGACTTTTGACTAGTAAGGGTTTGGTCTTCACAACCAATGGAAGATCCTTCCAGTAACATCTAGACAAAGGACAGCACTACGGTTGGCACTGATGTGGTAGGAGTGAACTGGTTGGTAGAGGAACCGTCAAATTTGGGGAAGTTACTATACATATGACCACGAAGGAAATTTGCAGATCGAGCCAAGGACATGCCAGCACTCATAGAATTAAAAGAATAAGTATCACGAATGGCATTTCCAACATCATCTTCAAGTTTTTTGAAGTGTTTTTAATTGAAGATTTCTGAGATATTCTGATTTGTGAGTAAGTGTGTTGAAATGCAAAAATGTGAACTAAAATGGATGTAAAAAATAAAAATATTCAAATTTCTGCATGAAGATATTATTTTACGGATATGACTCTGGTATAATGATTTTTAATGTTTGTGATTCCGGATCCAACGGTGCATGGATCAAGTCGGTGATGTCGGATTAATAGTGTCTGCATTATGCACATTTGAAATATTTGAAATCTCTGCACATTCAGGCCTTTTACCTTATTTTTCCATCAAATATGTTCTAACAATGTAATATATCAGAAAGTAATAAAGTCATAATAACCTATTTGGTCTTGTTAGAAAGATTGTTTTATAAGCTATAATAAAGCAATGGGTGTTTCCATCAAATGTGAGCCTGTTGTGTATAGAAATACAAAAATATTAACTAAAATGGATGCAAAAAGTAAAAATATTCAAATTTCTCCATGAAAATATTATTTTATGGATATGACTCTGATATAATGATTTGTAGAGCTTGTGATTCCAGTTCCAACGGTGTATGATTCAAGTCCGTAGGATCAATGGTTTCTGAGTTATGACAATTTAAGTTTTCAGATGGTCGGCCATTTTTGTGACATCACTGTGGCCAAGCGTCGTCACTACCGGCTTGTGTCCCAGTGTTTTTCAGACTTCCTATAAGTGTACTTTTATCCTGAAAAATTTACCGCTTGTAGCCAGTCATGAAATATTTTTGCACTATTCTACTGCACTAAGTGCACCATATAGAACACACAATTACAAGTAGTTTTTCTATACGAATTCAAACTGGGATATTCTGCACAGCAAACTATTTTGGTGAATGAACGTATATTTTGCCGTTGGTTTGTCAAATTTTGATCCAGTGACAGCGCTAAAAAATGAGCCCCATGAACACCAACCAAGATCATGTTCGGGTGAGCTTCTTAAGAGCATCGTAGGAGTAGACCCTCGGAAAAATGTTCTCGCTGTTCTATACATGTTAAACGTACACCATACCCACTATCGCCATCTGAAGGTAAAGTCCCCCTTTGGGTACGAATAGGGTTAAAAGAGAAGATGGAACCTATTCTCAGGACACTGAATCAATTGCAAAAACAGCATCTCGAAATGTTTTACCGTTTTTGCTCTGTGGAAATCAGTATTGAAACCGGAAGTAACATTAAATGTAAACCACTTCCGGTTTAGGTACAGTGTTTGGGATAGTCATGGTACATTGCCTTGCGACGTTGAATCGTTTGAAGAAAAAACAGTTCTCGGTTTTACCTTTTTCATTTTACGGCGATAAACGCTGAAACCGTAAATGACTAATTTAAACCACTTGCAGTTTGAATAAAGACTTAGTAACTTTGTTCCTCTCTGTGTTGAGGGACTTAGAAGATGGTGTAATCAAGAACAAGAGTCTTTTCGCTTTGGAATCTCAATGGTTTGGCGTGAGCCACAAAATCATAGCGCAGATTATAATTTTGACTCTGGTAATGTGAATAGTTTCAATGTGCAGGATGAAAAAGATATATTCTACAGATATATTCTAGCCTCTGCAATTCGCCCAGTTGACCATGGTCCCTTTACCCCTGTGCCAAAACCTCCCAAAATTCTAGAGTCTCTGTCTCCTAGTGGCTCCAGTGCAGAGGAAGCTCAAGGAAGTGATAAGTACACAACTAATACTGATAATCCAGAGGTGGTTTCTCAGGACAACTTGAACGATTTGTTAAGGGATCTATACTTTTCAAACGAAAGTGCACAATTACTTGGCTCGAGGTTATAAGAAAAGAACTTGCTTGCCAGCAGTACTTCTTTCTCCTGGCACAGATCAAGAAAGAAAGTTTTCCTATCATTCTTTTCTAAGGAACTCGAATTCGTTTGCTGCAACAATTTTCCTGAACAAATTCAATATCGAGTGACAAAAGCGAGTGGCGACTATTCATTTACTCCTGAGACAGAAATATCGAAGCAGTGAGGCTTCATAACTGTAGTAAGCATTCCTCATTTGTTTGGATCTTTCTGTGAACATGAAAGAGAGAAAGATCATTGCAACCTGGAACCAGAATTGTGTTCTACGAAAGTTCAATTGAAACGAATAAGGTGTTGTTACTACCCCTGTATATCAAGCTGGGCTGATGAAACAATTTCTTAATGCCTTACTAAAAGAAAGGAGAATGTTTTAAATATATATTGATCAGAGAAAGGCTTCATCGATAACTCAGGTATAAAATGTGCATTTCCTAAATTTTTAGAAGTACATAGTTCGTTTTAGGAAGAAAGAAAGATATTTAAAGGAAAATACATTCTTAAAAATAAAAATATACGCTGTATTAGTATAAATTCGTTATATATTTAATGAAAGTTGTATAAATGTTTATATTCTTTTAACTTCGTTACATACAGCGTGAATGTCTATCTGCTCATGTTGGTCAATCCGGTGTTCAGATTGGCAACGCATGCTGGGAGTTGTATTGCTTGGAACATGGAATTCAACCTGATGGTCAGATGCCTTCAGATAAGGGTGGTACTGATGATAGCTTTAACACATTTTTCAGTGAAACACAAGCTGGTAAACATGTTCCAAGAGCGGTCATGGTAGATCTCGAACCAACTGTTGTTGGTAAGTATGGTTTTATCAATTCCTTCAGTTTTCACTTTAAATGAACTAAGAATTTAAAAACATAATTTAGAGTTACCTTTCTCTAATAGGCTATATGGGAACTTCCATGATAATGCTTTTTGATTTATTAATATTCTTTGTGAAATGAAGAAAGAATTAGAATTAGCGTATTAATTTGTCAATTACGCTAAACATTGTGAAATATGTATTTTCTTCGATTGACTTGGATAATTATACCGTCAAGTACGTGAAGTACGAGAACATCTACCAACATGATTCCTAATTCCTCATGACTTGAATACTATGAAATTCGCGTATGCAAGACCTTCTTACATAGAAAAATCGTCCCTTGTATCATTATCACGCCTCAAAAACACCTCGATTATAGAGTTACGCTAGGGCTACCATTCGTCCCGAAAAATCCGGGATCGTCACGGAATCGAGATCTGAGTCCTGGCGCGGCGTCCCGAAAATATTTCTCGGGACGCTTAAATGTCCCGGATTTCAGCGAAGAAGAAAGGAAGGAAATATTATAGTTTGCTTTTTTTCATAGGATTAGGTATATAATTATTTTCTTCAACTTCTGAGTATGGCAATTCAAAAGTTGAAAAAAAGAAAACAACTTGAATACATAAAACATGGATTTAATTAAGTTCACGATTTAACTACTTTGACATTGAACGAAGCATTCGTTTTAATAAACCAGCGACAAAAGGTTTTACTGCTCAATCTTATTGTTATCTTTAGTACTCTGTTTCAATCTGCATCTTGCTTCTGATATTATAATCAATAATTCCTGATCGATATTTTTGGTAATTTTCCGCTGACCATTCAAGTAATTAATAAAACTGAACAGACAACAATGGGAAAATGTTGGAGTATTTTTTTTAAAAATAGAAACCAATGAAATAACCGTTCTGGAAAAAGAATACAACACGAACAGACAAAATGTGAAAGGAAACACCATACCTTGAATGAGCTAAAACAGACTCTGAAAGCCACGAAACAACATTTCTTGAGAAATTAAAGGAAAAATTGCTTACCTGGGGAGAGGATAAATAATCTACTGTGTGTTTTCTTAACTAGGGAAGAGAAGGTCTACTAAATGACTAAAAATGTGATTACTAGGCCTAGGAAGTTGAAGACCTAAAAATTGCCTAAAAAGAACAGATAAAAAGACCTAAAATATCTTTTGAAAAAAGGAATAAAGGACGTAAAAATAAGATTCAATTTAATGAGATTTGCATATTTAATGAATATAACGCTCAAGAAACACAAGCTTCTGGCAGTATACAATATACAATTGAAAGAAACTCTTTCAATGAAATGGTTTGCTTTGTCGTTCAATTTGCATTGTTCCTATTGTCCAAGTTAAATCCTATTTTTGAACACTTTCGGAGGACAACTGGAAGCCGCACACTTTTGGAGAAGGCCAGGACACCACATTGGCCCGTAACACTCTGAAATTATAACTGATCTGTATGTCAATTTGCACGCAACAAAAATATTTAAAGTCCAAACTAAAATTAGAAACTCCCCCCTCACCCCCCTGCTGAAGGACATTGTTACTCCTTATTGTTGATTTGTGATTGATGCAGATCTGGTGTTACCAGACCAGTCGTTGAAGAATGTCGTATCTTTTGAATTTTCTTTACTAAAGAAAATGTGTTCAAGGAAAGCTGGTGATTCGAGCTAATGGCCAGTAAATTTAATGTCAAAAGATGACGTGCAAAAAAGACGTTAAGACCTATAAAAAGCTTTAAAAAAGACCAATAAAAACAGCGAAAAAGGAAAAAGAAAGGACAAATAAAATCCACCATTTTCTGGCTTGCAATGATCCAAAATGAGCATATATTATGTTTAGCCTTGTCTTCGGGCACTCGTAAAAAAGAGGATTTTTCCTTAACTTCTGCGCCCTAGTTATTAAGTATACTTGAACAACTCTATCTAATGGAAGAAAGTAAATTAGTATAGCTATAACACTTTTTTTTTCATTTTAAGCATTTCAAAGATTCTTGTAATTGAATAGCGTCCCGGATTTTCACTTTTGAAATATGACAACCCTAAGCTACACTACCGTCACAGGCAACGTAATTAAGGTCGTTTATTACTATATGTTCCAACCTCAGGTAAAACTATAGATTTTAGCCAATTGTAGGAAGAGAGAACGGTGGCTCAGTGATTGAGCTCTCATCTCTGGTACGAGCTAACCCTGGTTCAATTCCGTGCCATGTTAATTAGTTGAGAACAGCACCAAGTCTTTAGATTTCCTCACACGGTTCTTCCGTTTCCTCCTATATTATTATTCTACCAATTCTTTCACAATCATTCATTTTCATTACTCATCCGTCTCCTTGGACTTAAAAAGCATAAACATGGACTGCAAAAGTAAAAGATTTTATTTATTACTTCAATTGTAAGGACTAAAAACGGAAGTGAGAAACGAAGTATATACTGTTAGGAGATGCAACAATGCAACATCAATAATACTGAAATGGCTATTTAGGATCTAGTTGTCTACTTCCACACTTAGCACGCTGCAGACGTGCTGCGGCCGTTCGGCAAGTTCCGGACCGGCTCTGCAAGATGCATCCGGTCGTAGTTCCTCAAATGTGGATTTGATATCCATGTGCACACAGTGCACTTTCAAGGAATGTCCCTTAAGCTTGATTCGCAATTGCGATGTAACTCCTACTTCCTAACGGAGTAGTATATGCCCACTGCGCGGCCAGACCGAACTCCTGAGTTCCTACCAGTTAACCTACTAGCGAGTCAGGTCCTACAATGCTCTGCAGGCATGGTATGCTCGATCGTTGCGGCATGCTCACCTCCCATCCATGCTCGCCTTTACCCAGATTCCTGCGATAAGCCCACCACGCTACCGAATCCCATGATATGGCCACAGTCCGGTAGAGTCCAACCCAATCGAGGAGCCCCGGGCATGCCCGAGGACTTGTTCATTCTCGGCCTTGCCTATCTCTATACGTTCACTGGCTACTGCCTTCCGCGTAGAGATACCACGTACACGTCGATACACTCCCGTATCTCATTGCGGATCCAATGGTACGTTTCAAGCTATTATTTATTACGGTCAATGGTATGTATTAAGTTTGCTGTACACTATTTGTTTCAATAGCAGAAAATGGAATATTGATAGCTTCCTGTATAGTCACCAGGTAGGCAGGTAGCACAGGTACTGCCACCTATTAGCTCGACTGTGTACTCTTAGAAATTAGCATTGCACATAGATTGATATGTTTTTTGTTTTATAAATAGAATATGACATCCTCCATACTTCAATTTATAGCCTGCTTATTGGCCAACATTTGGGAAGCTCAGTGAGTTTAACTACTCGGTTATCTCCCTCCATATGCTGCTGTAGACTTATTTGAGCAGACTGTGAGAGACGGTGCCCATGGTTCCATTGTATAGTATGGGGGCGACGATTCATCATAACTAGTAGCATGGTGATGTGCGGAAATCTGTGAAGCTATTCTGGCTCGCTGACATGCTTTTGCCTGGTTTAATTGGCAGTCAACTGTTCCGAATCTTCAAAAGTTTCGCATTCTTCGTGCCTGAGCTAGATACCAGATTAAATATTTGAACCATCAAATTAGCAAACATTACGTTATGTCTCTCAGTAGTCGAATTCTATGAATACTGTCCGGCGTTGAGTTCAATCCATTGATGGCAATTTTTTATTAGGTTGGTGGAGATGAAATTTCCTTTTAACGTCCAGAGGAAAACTTCCCTCATTAACACAACACAGGGATAGACTAACATGTCTAACGTTACAAACTTACTACGCATACAGTAAACAAGCTGAGGTACCCAGTCAGGAAGCAATGCGTTGTTGAACAGGGTCGTATAAATGTGCGAGAGATTTTTCCCTACGAATTTAAACAGGGAACCTACACAACAAGTCGCAAAAAATGTTCGCAGTGTATTTGGACAAGGAATGGCGAATGAATGCACCATTCGCCGTTGGTTTGTCAGATTTCGTTCCGGTAACAGAGAATTATAAAATGAGCCCCTTGGAGACCGACCAACATAATGTTCAAATGAGCTCCTCAAGAATACAGTGGAAGCAGACCCTCGACAGAGTGTTCATACTCTTGCTGATGAGGTAAACACAAACCATACCACTATCGTTCCGCGGCTTCATGGAAATGGAAAGGTAAAAAAGTTGGACTCATAGGTGACACATAAGTTGACCAACAAGGCTTGTTGTTGTCCGAAGCTATGCAGTTCTCTGATTGTTTGGAGTAACCGGGAAGGTTTCCTGCTTCAGTTTGTCACTTTTGATGAAAATGGATCTGCTAGGAGAATCATAAACTGTGAAAATAATGGTTGGATCGTGATCAACTTTCAGAACCATGGTCGCCCGAAGGGGAGGGCAGGGTGGGGCCCGGACCTCCCTCTGGCCTACGAAAATATATACGTAATATAGCAAACCACGTATATTAAATATCAGAAATACCAGACGTAATATAGGAACCATAGAGATGGCCCCTCCCTAGAAAATTTTCTTCGGGTGTCCCTGTCCAGAACGGTTTCAGAAATTCTAAGAATGATTTGTTGCTTGTATGACAGTCTATGATGGGAGTGGTCCATCATGTTTCTTTTCATCCAATTGACTGGGAGTCGCCATACTGCTGAACTCGATGAAATGCACAGGAAACTTCTCCTCAAGCTTCAGCAATGATCAACAGACATTGTGTTCTCATGTTGCACGGAAGTGTACACTTACATGTCGCTAAAAGGACGGTGCACTCTTTCTCTGAGTTACATTATGAAACCTTCCTCATACACCGTACACCCTCCATATCTCTTCCTCTGAGTAGCACCTTTTCCTGCATCTCGATAACTTCTTGTGCGGAAAGAACTTTCCTGATGATCGAGTGATGCAGCGTGTGTTTGAGGATTTCTTTGCATCGTAGACTCCAAGACTTTTTTAAACCATGTAATCCAATCGCTCGTTGTGCAATGGCAAAGCGTTGGTGTGGTTGAAGACGGCACCTACATTGATTAAGACAGTATTGTAGTTTTTCATTGTTTGCCTTTAGAAATGACGCACTTGGGACGGACATTTAATTCGTCAAACTAATACTACTAGTGCCTACTCTATCAGCAGATGGAGTTCTGGAGACTAACTTCATAGAGACAGATAAGATACTGAGTCCACATTTTCTTTCGTCTCTGACTTGGCACAGTATTCGGTTAAATTGAATCTCTTTCATACTCGTACAGACAGAAATACTTTAAACTTACGCAGATCCAATTCGGAGGATTATGACGTTCCATTCAGGGCTGCCTAGAGTTATGTGACTCACTGCTCCAGAGATTTATTAGATATCTTTGATATGTTACGTACTGTTTCTCGCTATACTCGACACTTATTATTGCGGCTGTTAATCATATCTAGAAAGAGGGGACTTTCACCTCAATGGCGTAAGACACTGGTCCTTCTGATCTTAAAACAGAAAAAGTAGTAAAGAATATCAACTCTTGACCATCACGACTTGTGTCTGTAAGCTCTTAAAAGGTCATAGTGAACAGGTACCTTGTGTGGTATTTGAAGTCAAATTCTCTCTTTAGCAGATTTCAGTGTGACTTGCGCTCTTTACGATCCACTATTGATCCGATTTTGCTAATCTCGAGAGCCAGATTCAAGAAGTTTTGTTCCAATCGATTTGAAAATTTCTTACAACACAATTTTGCGCTATAGAATTATAAAACAGGTTCATGACAGCTTTGTGCGGCTATATGGCGAAACTCATATACAACGTTCTGAATGAATGTTATTTTGAGTTAACGTTTTCAGAGGGATATCTGGAGAACAACGGTGTTCCACAAGGCAGCGTTCTCTGCGTTACATTGTATGCTGTCGCCTTCAACAATGTTTTGTCGCAGATCCAAGTTCTTTCGCTATTATGCTCTATGTTGACGATCTTGTTATTTTTTACCGCTACAGAAACCTTTACGGTGTTACTCGACAGCTTCAACTGACTTTAAATCATGGTGTTTGCTTGTGAAACGAGACAGACTTTCGGTTTACTGGCCAAATGATTGAGTGTGTGCACTTCTGCTGCTAACGAACTTCCACTGTTGATTTGCATTTGTATCTCGGTGACATTAGTCTTTCATTTGTTGACTCAGTCAGGTTTCTTGGTTTTACTTTTGATTGTTCATCATAAGCACTATACATTGTTAATCTGAAATACTCCAGTCTTCGAGTTGAATTTGCTTGGAGTTCTTTCTGAAATGCTTAATTTATATCCTGGCTGCGGTTAACCGTTTAACTGTAATAGTTAATTTTAATCCTGGCTGTACAATGTTTACATTGACAGGAAAGATCTGATGAAAAGTAAATTGCAAACCGAAAAATGCTAGTATTTAATTGATTAGAATTCTAAAGATAACATTGTATTGTCATAGCAGATATGTTGTACGTCGACGCATGAAGATGTTATCAGGTACCCATCAATTCTCTGCCATACAACAACAAATAACAATTCAAAGTAATTATAACTACGTTAAAATTTTGTCATAGGCTCAGCTATGCCATGAAAACGCACTTACCATGTGTTTCCATAAACTAAGCGAAGACTTTGGCCCGGCACATCGGAATTGCCACCCAAACATGTAATGGTTCGAGAAATCAATCAGAAGAAAAACCAAGATTCAAGAGGTAATGTGAGGAGTAACATCAGGATAAGTTTTATGTGATTAAAATGCAACGTAATAAAATAGAACCATTGACATAACATACCGTATATCTGAGCATTGGTTTTTTGAGAATAATCTTAATAACCTCAAAATTTAAATAATTTCACTTAGAGACTTTATTTCGTTATGATTATATTTATAAATTATGTAATGAGACTTTATGTTTTAACCACAATAATATAGAAGCAGTATATTATATCACAAATCCACATCTAGCATTGTATTTAGTTTTGACTGTAAGTACATTTACATAGCGTCCTGCTGAAGTAATACCATATGCAGGTAAGAGGCGATCATCATTAATATATATGTTTATCATATTCTCCATTATTTTAAAATTTATTTATAATAAACTCTCTTCTTTAAACATATATATATTTTATAGCATTAACTTTACTTATTCTTCTCATTTCTTTATATATTACTAACTCTTTTCTTCCTTAGTTTAAATAAATTTCTGCCACATTGCTTGACATTCCTGATGAGGACGGCGTATGTACTATAATGTATTTGTGGATTATTCTTTTAGGATCATAATTGGTGCATTTTATATAACTTGTTTTCAATAAAATTCTAATACATTCTAAGCAGCATAAATAAAAGAACATAATTATATGACATCCAAAGATCGTGTAAGAAAATCCAAATCGAAGTTTGTAAATTTAAGCCATTTAACAATACTGTATCATATTTCTGAATTTTCGTGGAGGTTGTTTAAAATACCAAAATATAACATGTTGACTAAAATTGATTAAAACGTGAAATTTTGAACGGTATATTTTACATTTTATTATTCCATGATTTTGAATTTGGCAGACTGAAATATGGGAGGAGAAAAGTCTCCCCCAAACTCTTATTTAGCAATTCATGATTGTTTTACTTTCTTTCAGTTCACAAAATTCACGCCTAATTTTCTATTTTACCTGATATTGTTTTCTGTAGTATTTAAAATCACATTAAATGGCGATGAATTTGTTGTATTTTATATTTTCCTTCAAAAAATCATAACACTTGTTAATCTCAAGGTATATAAAATTGTTCTTGTAACCTCATATAGAGGTTATACATAGGGGGAGGTGCGGCACCGTAGTAGTTAAATCCGCTATGGCCCTGGAATTGCTGAAAAAATAAAAAAATTGATAAATCTCTACTAAAGTCATTGCTTAATGTACATTTGTAACTCGTTGCGTCCAGTAAAAACCTTGAAGAAGATACTTTCAAAACCAATTTACAATTGGATACAAATGTGTAAATATGAACATTAAACATTTTTCGAAACGTAGAATTTCCAACTATACCTCAGAGCTACGGCAAGTCTTTCAGTCGGTGAAATGACATGTCGTCAGTGGGTATTTCGCCTTAAAATTTATCTTTCTATTTTGTCTAACAACTCATCAAATGTTGCTATCGACATACAAAGATAATTTTAAAAAATCGTTTCATCGCTTCTTAAGTCACTAAATAATAGCACAAATGCACCACCTACAAGTCTTTGAATATTCATGAAATAAACCCATTTTTCCCTCTGTGCCTTCGTCTTTTAGATTTTAAGTAGAACCAATACAAATATAATATTCTATCTCGATCATCCATACTCTCTATCGTAAAATAACGAATCAGTTTGACCGGCAAAATAGCTGCTGTTATGTTCACGACAAAAGCCGCATGTTTCACGGCACGACTTTTGTACACACGGAGCGGCGACGTTCACTTCACGGCATGTTGTGTGAAAGAGGCCTAGACAGCCTTCAGGATGTCTTTAGGAAGCACACCTTCGTGTGAAACATTCTGATGCGATACCATCGGTTATAGGATCAGAACTGTGTTATCCTTGTCTACTGGGTGCAAAAACATGTCAGCATTTGGAGAAATGTGCGTGCGGATAGAGGAGCAATAACGTCACATTGGCAGAGGTTGCATTTGAGCCTTCTCTCCTGTACTCCGATCTCAGTATTTCTTTCCTTCAATGGATGCACTCTCCTACCTTCAATGGATTATGAAGACTATCGTCCCATTGAGTATTCGTATAGAGTCTCCAGACTGCTCAGACTTCGGAGAACATGTAGAACTGCGTAGATCTTAGTTAGGTTTTGAGAAATAGTATGATCTTTAGTGACTCTTTCTCGCCTTTATTTGTGAGATTGACATAGTTCACTTTCTATAAGATTATTGTTTTTCTTTTTAGATTTTTCCCATTATATGTTATTATTATTGCTATTTTTGAGTTATTCTCTTGTTATATATTTTAATGAGAATTTAGTTGTTCATTCTTTTAGTCTTTTCGCGACCTCTGTTTAAATATTTAAATATTTTTGTTTTAATATCTTAATTTATAGAACTTGCTTGAACTATACCTTTTAGAATAAATCAATGTTATAATTCCAAGTAATTAACTGAGAAAAAACTTTATACTGGCTAGGCAATACTGTTAATGTCATGGTATTGCATAGTATGACAAACGATTCCCTCCTTCAAATTTGCTTCAATACCAAATTTCAATAACTGCTTCTATGCCAGTAAATTTAAACAACTTCCGCTCCTTGATAGAGTGTTGCGAGCTGTGTGGATATGTTCTCTTGAGGCCCTGAATCGATTGTAGAAAATTGTTTAGGACTATCTATTACTTTTTTTATTCTATGACGGTAATGTTGCAAACCGGAAATTGCTAATTTGAACGGCTTCCAGTTTAAATAGAAAATTAATGGAAAAAGTAGAACCTATACTAGTGAAGCGAATCTCTGATATCTCTTGCTGTTTTTGAGTAATGAAAATCGGTATTAGAAACGGAAGTAGTAATAAATTTGAATCACTTCCGGTTTTGGTAGAGTGTTGCAGAAAGCTATGTTATGTTTCCTTGAGACGTTGAATCGTTTACAATGAACTGCTTCTCGATATTTCATTCCGTTTTCGTTTTATGGCAATACCGGAACCGGAACTAGCTTATTGGAACCACTCTCGCTTTGAATAAAGCTACAACAGAGAATGGGACATTTAATCGATTGCAAAAAGCCGCTTCTTGATATCTTTTACCGTTTTTGCTCTACGGAAATCAATGTTGAAACAGAAAGCAATAGTAAATTTAAACCACTTTCGGTTTGGATCAAGTGTTGTGAATAATCATGTTTTGTTGTCTTGAGACTTTGATCGTTTATAAGAAAAAACTTTTCTCGCTGACTGTTATTATTTCTGTTCTGTGGTGGCAATAAACGTTGAAACGGGAAATGTCAAATTTCAACCACGTCCCGATTTTAATAGAAGGCTAACGGAAGAAATAGATCCTATTTTCAGGATGGTGAATCGATTGCAAGATACCGCTTCTCGATACCTCTTACCGTTTTTGCTCTGGTACTTATAGACTTTCGATACCTCATACCTACCGAAATAAAATCACTTAGAAAGTAATCTAGAACATACATTTCAAAAGTGTAAAACTATTCATCTATCTTATTTTTTCTTGCTCTTCCCGCTTGTCTAGTAACCAGCGCACGTACCCTTGGTGCACGGGATCCTGTGTTGGATTCCTGGAAAGTATTTCGGTGATTCTGATTTCATCTTAAATTGTAGGTCGAAGTTTCGTATAACCCCACACTTAAGAGAAATGGCAAAGTTAAATGAACATTTTTTTATTTCAATGAAAATGTAATAATAATAATCTACGAGATACTCTACTTTCGGTATAAATTTTGAAACACTCTATCCCCATAGAATACAAACTTTAATCGAGATGACATTATAAAAACCCACCTTGACGTAGATACTATGTTCCAAAAGTTATTTCAAGCGGGACGGTCGTTTTTTTTTTTTTTTTTTTTTTTTGACCCCGAAAACTATAGATTCCACATTATTATCGGTCATTTTGAATATTTTATTTTTGACCCTTTCTCATCTACCGTGCCTTGAGTGGCTGAACGTAGACGTAAACAGCGTCGGAAGTGTCGGTATTGATATTAGCGGAATTGTTTTCGATTATTTTTACAAGTCGCCCCTTCCGATCTTACCCAGAGGGTGACCCACACTGCGAGCTGAATTTTGACTTAACACTGTCGGAAGTGTCAGGATTCATACCAATGATCCCGAAAACTATTTATTCGACATTAAAATTCATCATTTTTATTATTGTTATAAGTTTTCCTTTTCACTCCCCTCTAAAAATGCTAGAGCTCCTTCGTGGCTAAGCGGTTAGCGTACGCGCCTTTGGCGTGGGAGACCCGGGTTCGATTCCCGGCGGGAGCTCATGTGGTTCGGATTCCACGTTAATCAGTAGGTCCACGTCTCATATAGCCTCGCTGCTGAACGGGACGTAAAACTCAAAATCAATCAATCAATCAATCTAAAAATGCTAGGAGATCTTACTCCACTGGAAGCCGAACATCAACTTAAAGAGTACTGGGACTGTCTCTAAACAACTTAGAGGGTCCTTGAAACCATAGATTTGACTAGGTCCTTAAGCTCCGTAAGATCTTTGAAAAGACGTGATGTGTTAATAAAAAGGGGGTCTTATTAATACAATATATGTAAATATACTTCAATTTTACTTTCACTACCGTAACTGAGATGAATATACACTATTGTTTATTGTTTTTACTTCCAGATGAAGTACGCACAGGCACCTACAGACAACTATTTCACCCCGAGCAGCTGATGACAGGGAAAGAAGACGCAGCTAACAATTATGCACGCGGTTATTACACTGTTGGAAGAGAGATTGTGGACTTAGCACTAGACAGACTGCGTAAGTTGGCAGACCAATGCACTGGACTTCAAGGTTTCCTTATTTTCCATTCTTTTGGCGGAGGCACTGGCTCGGGGTTTGCTTCTTTGTTGATGGAACGATTAACTGAAGACTATGGTAAGAAAAGCAAGTTGGAATTCGCCGTCTATCCAGCACCACAGGTAAAATTATATTTTAGAAGTAGAATGTTATTCTTTTCGCGAGAATAAAATATATATTAAAACACTTAGTTTAATTTCAGTGTATGAATAAGAATCAGGTGAAGCAGACACATGAGAAGCACGGGACACGATCGACACACAAGTGTGGTTATCAATGTGTACATAACTTGGTGTATTAGAGCACATAAGACTCCATATACAACAAATATATTTATGCACATTACATAATTTTATTAACTAAAGTAAATATACTATAGTAGTGTAGTATGATATTTATTATAAATATGTTAAGGAGACACGGTGGCTCAATGGCTGGTGGTCAAATTAAGTCATATAAACCGGAGTTCAACACATCAGTGACTCACTATTATAGAGGCGTTTTGATAGTTTTTGAGCACATTAGTGCGGTGATGGTTGATATACCTTTCATTTCTGAAGTGTTTTCTGCATAAAGAAGATGAGTAATTATCACCAAAGCTCATTGAAATTCGAATTTGATGATAAATTTAGTCCGTTGCGGCCCGCGACGACTAACTTATATTCCTGACTAGAAGTTAACTTTCAAGAGTATTTAGTGAATCTCGTGACCCCCAATCACACAATGAAAATTATTGTATCTATGTTCAGTTTAATTCACAATATAACAATGAATGTTTTCTACAGGCTGTCCAGGAGCATCATATTTACATTCTGGTAGATCGATCAATTATGTTCGTATACTCGGTACAAGTGAAAATATAATCAAAACCTATAGAATTTATCTTCAGATACTCTTAAACAAACTTTAAGTGTATGTAGTACAGTTTACTCGTTTGATGAAGGGAAAGGAGACATCAAGTTTTCCTTTCCTGTTTAAAATAGAATTAATGTAGCCTAAATGAAAATTGCTATGGCCATCGAGCTACTATTCAATATCCAAATCAATTATATGCTTGTTGGAAATTCCGATCTTTTTCGCACTTTATCTCTTAGTGTTTCTTCTCAATGCACCTCGAGACAGAAAATCGCATACAGTTCAATAACAGGTAACGAAATAAGGAAAAGCGACTTCTAATTCACCTTCTGTATCATCTTATCTTAGCACCCTACTTCTTCTACCAGCGGTTTACTTACCTAAGTGGTACAGCTGCCCCTACTACAATTATGATGCTTTCCATCCTACCGAATTTCTCGAACTATCTTCAAAAAAGATCTCTCATGGATCTGTCCAAGACAATTCCTTATCTTTACAAGACATTACCCCCCTTCGAGATAAAGATATCATCTACTTCTGATTGTTTGATCAAGAGAAATGGGCATCGAGCTACTATTCAATATCCAAATCAATTATGTAGCAGCTTCCAATGAATGGTTATGTCACTGGTAGGCGCCTCTTCAACACGGCAACAACTGACCCCATTAAAGCTCAGAAAAAAACACAAAGAAATCACGAAGATGTTGAACGTCAATAAACTTTCTACTGATGAAATTGCAAAACCTTGTGGACCAAGTCCTGTTGTTTCACAAGGCAAGAAAAGAAAACTGAAGTTACAATTCATGATCCTAAACTTCAATTTCAAGGTGACGAGATAAACCTATCTACAAACTCTTCTAGTCAACAGTTCACAGAATGAGAAGTGTATCCAGTAAGGTTAAAGTGCTTACTTTTTTTTATTTTCCTTGTTCTTTGACTCGTTTAGTGTGCATGCATTAGTACAGGAATGTGTACTACTGTATTATTTTTCTCCATAGCATCTAGGGCAGGAGCGTCATTTCAGACTTCGCTTGAGGAGGCCAAGAGCACCAGCGACATAAGATTTTTCACGTTTTGTACTAGTATATTAGTAGACAATCAATTGAAGTATATATATATCCCTCAAATTCTTGGGGAAGGGCCCCCTCCTGCCCTCCTAAATGACGCCCCTGATCTAGGGAAATGTTCCTCTTGTGATATTTTGTGTTTGCTTCCTTTCAACAAACAAGTAAACTTTGACGTATGCAATCTCTCGTCAGACTAACATTCTTAGCAATCCTCCTAATCGGTCTTTATCATGAATGAAACCAAGGATCCCTAACATGGGCCGACTAAATAATGAAATGGGATAATAGTTAAATATAATATTTGGGTTGGAGAGATTTCGAGTTTTAAATTCTCGTTGAGCAAGTTATAGGGAGAGTGCTTGAGCCCTCTTGATTCAATTCCACATATGTCACTGCAGGTGACTGTCATATGTATGGCTATGGTCATATTTTATGGTTGTCCTGTTAAAGTTAGAGAAAATGTTATATAGCTGGTTTTTATTGCATTTAATGGTGATTATCGATTAATCGTTGTTTTTCTTTTTCAATTCTGATTGTTTTCATGTACACATCTGCACATGGATTGAGTGGGCATGTAAGTAAGATGACGTCGGTCAACGGTTGGGTATACGTGCTGTCTATTTTTAAATGGCGTAAATCACTTATATATTACCGAATAATATTGAATGTAATACAAATTCTTGTAAAACTTCTTGCTTTACATATGTAAAATTACTTTGAGAATTTTTTTATTTGTACAGCCTGTATTCTGCCTCAGAAGTAACTCTTATATCTGCATAGCCATTAGGGCGGAGCGAAAAATAACTTTTTTATATATCGAAAACGCAATAGTGCGGAAAAGTTGTCAATTGATGTTGATAAAATACTGTAAAAATTTCGTCGCTGAAATCGAATATCTTCGGGTGGCGCATCTCCAAAAAAGATTTTGTGTCTTTATATGGTATGCAAACCCGCCGTACACATAACTCTTTTGCCTTTCTACGGTAAATGAACAAAAGTATAATCTACATTTCTTAAGTTAAGTAATATATAAAATTTAAGAAATGTTTTCTGCATGATTTAGGCGCATTTTGGATCTCACACTAGTCAATTTGATCAAAATAACAACCTACTTAATACAAAATACATATTTTTTCTGCACCTCTCTGCTTGTTTCAGCGAAACGAGCCAGGACCCACGACGAGGACGTGGGTGCCGGTCAGGTCCCTACCATGCTCATCGTACCATTGATACACGTATGTTCAAATTTAGATCTTTGGCTATTTGCAGAGCATAGTTTGCCTTTGTTTCTACTTTTGTGTTTACAAATCGGTATTTTTAGTTTAAGTCTGATAAAACCATTACTGCCACAAACTGCTGCAGATGCTTCTGTTACAAGTTTCACGCAGCGTTCTGTACTCGTAATGTGACAGGAATATTTTAAAGCTCTTTTTATGACTGGATGTTCACGGTTATTATTGTAGATTTCAAGTTCTTTGTTGGAAAACAAGACAACGCTGGAGGATGCTTCACTTCAACTGATTCCCAATTAATAAGGTCTGTATAATCATTTGCATTGAAATTGAGCTTTGGTAGCATACATTTTTTTTACAAGTGACTCATTGTCTTCTTTAGCTGGTCTTCCTCGTTTCGTCTTCCTACTGATACTACTGTCATATTATCTACTCTTCTCATTCCTAGCTTTTCCCATTACGTTGACTATCTTTCTCTATGCCTCTTTTCTGACGTGAAGTCTTTCATCGTCAACCATAGAAGGCAATATAAATTCTCCGGGTGTGCGAAATAGCAGTTATTTTGGATTATGCACTTCTTGAATCAATTGCCGTTCCTTTTGTGATATGTACCTTGAAGAAGTTCTCATTAACCACACGTGTTTAGCTCCATCTTTACAAATAGCGTATCTCTTTACTGAAAATCAACGACCTCCAGTCTCTTTCCTGCATAGAGTTTGATCTTTAAGACCATCAAGGTACAAGTCTCTAAGATCCTTTCCTTTGGCCATTAGCACTTCCTTTTGTCCTATATTTTACTTTTCTCGCCGGGCTTTTGGGCAGTCTGTCATATAGCCAGCATTTTGTGGATCAATTATTCCAAAAGATTGCAATGTAGCTGTTGCTATCAAAAGCAGTTGCACGATCAGATGTTCGAAATCGGTCTGCCAGCATACCAAGAAGTATAAGGACATGTCGTTGCTACTTGCTTCTTTTCTCTCTAATATTCTGTTGTTTTGCAAATTAATAATCAACACCTAACTCATCACCATCAGAAGATGATGTCTGGAGTTCATTAGAAATACTCGTTTGTGATGTGTAAGCAGACTGTTGGCAGGTGGTCTCTCGTGATTTACTTTTAGTGAGTATGATTAGTTTTAAAGTCTCCTCGTAGTCAGCTCCCTCTATTCTGGCTACTTGTGTTGTTCTCTGATCTTGCAGAAATGTCCACTCCTTCCTAGGTATTTTCTTTCTTAATTCACATAAGCACATGGAAAGTTCAGGAACATATATCAAAAGACTTCGTGTAATCTTGTTTATATATATCCAGTTTTTCTGGAAGCTAGCAGAAGCTTTCGTTTTCTTCTCAGATTTAACAAACTTCTTATATACTTTCCGTGCAAAGCAAGTAGAAACTGAACTACACGTTCTAACGACAAAGTAGGGATGGAAGCTTTGCCCTAAACAGATTTTACACATTGAGCAACGTCTCTCATCAACTTCTTTACAGATGGATCATGCCCTTTCTCACACTTTTCCAGCTCTACCAATTGAAAATAATGCTTCATTACATCTAATTTTGTGGGCAACTACACACCTGAAAGTTCAGCTGAATGTCCAAGCACGGGGTGAGTCGTTATTAATCTTGTTCTTATCTTCGCCATGGTTAGAGTTTGAATATTGATATAAAATACAGATCTCACACACATTACATGAAGTTTAATTTACAGTACAAAAACAAACTGTTTATACACTTACCAACTACGCACAACGAAGTAAACACTGAAACGAAATGTTAACACCGTAAAATTACCTTGAAAAGATCGTCTTCCACACTCGAACAGTTATCGAGTACTAACGTTGTTTCTTTTTAATACTACTACTATCAATTGGACTAATCCAAATTGAATTCATATTCAGGGGAGGAAATTAAATTCTATAAAGCAGTACGAAAATTTTTAAAAGGAAAAAGAGTGTTGAAGGAAAAATTATAACGAACAATGAACACATTTATCGGCATATTAATTTAATGCTAGAACCTTATAGGAAACCACAAGTACACTATATGATATGCAATACTATATTTTGCTAAAATGGGCTATTTTATGGTTCCAAATCTGCCTAAATCATCTAGAAATTATTTCTTCGATTTTATAGACTGCTTACGTTAAGAAATATAGGTAGTAATTCGTTCATTTATTGTAGAAACACAAAAAAGTGATGTGTACGGCGGGTTTGCATACCCTACAAAGATACAAAATCTTTTTTGGCGATTCGCCACCGGAAGATATTTGATTTCAGAAACGAAATTTTTACAGTATGTTATCAATATCAATTGGCAACTTTTCCGCACTATTGCGTCTTCGATATATAAAAAAGTGATTTTTCGCTCCGCCCTAATAGCCATATACCCCATATTTCACAACTTCTAGCTTGTTTAAGATGATTTCATTTGATAGTGTATCGAATGCTTTGACTTGATCTCGGAAAACTACAATAATCGTTTCAGCTTTATTAACATTTTTACAAACAATTTCTGTTACATTGTATACCATATTTGATGTATTTTTACCAGTTTGAAAACCATGTTGATTAAGAAGAAAAAATTCTTGTTCAAAAATCTAATTTTCTCTTGAATTTTTTGGTAGTTTAGTGCAATTAAAAATCCAGTAGTAATGAAATGATATTATATTACAAAGAGGGTATTTAGATTTTCAAAGAAATAGAGAGCGATTAGTCGAATAGAAGCAACCTAGACAGGAACAAATGCAGAAATATCTCAAAGTTTTCTATCACGTACATATGTAGAATCAATTTCCACGAACATGTGATATTTTTCTAAAACCTGGTAAATATCGTACAAGAGCTACAAATTCATAAAATGGCCACTTTCTAGCTCTAACTGCCAGGTACTGCCTTACTTTATTGGTACATTACTGAACTAGTTGTAGTACTAGTACTTTTATTTACCGATGTATCGAGGATCAGCTACACACCGGTTTCGAACGTGTATTTATCTGGTGAGAACCGAACACAATATACCATCCATCGAACATCGGAAAAAAGCTATGGCTGTGGGACTTTGCTAGTGATGGGACACTATAATGATAGATTCCTGCACTAATTTCTCTACTACTGAGACTGGTTCTCAGACTACTGGAAGATAGAAAAATCTTAATGCAGTATATATAGCAGTTTTGTGGTGCTGTCGATAAGGTGTTTGTGTTTCATGCAAAGAGTTACCTTTGCCGACACTATCCTTTCCACTTGGGGTGTTACTCTGAAAGAATGGTCAGCTAGGTCTCCCGACAAAATTTCGATCTAAAATGTGAGGAATCCTTAGACGGATAGTAAATAGCATCCATCTCCTAGAAACCCCGAAAGTAAAATGGCTCTTATAAATTGGGGTTTGCTGTGCATGGGTTTCATCTGTAACCTTATTTCAAGTATGGGACACCATTGTAGTATCTGTATAGCATGAGGGAAGAGGTCATCACATCTGTTATTAGGTGCACAATTTCCGACTTAGGAATTAGTCAGCAAAATTAAAGATTGATAAGTACGCTTTATTCTTCGTATTTCGTACATATACTGATCCCAATATTTTCTTTAGCAATACACCTGCCAAGTACGTGTAGTGTACAGTAGCAACGTACCTTGATTTTCCTTTATCATTTTAATTCTATACACTATTATATAAAAATAATTCTTGTATATTGTGTTTTTGCATCTATATTTTTACAGTTTAAATTTATGATTATTAACATACAAAAGACCTCCTCGGTTGGTATATATCCTTGGTGAAATATTCTAGCAAAACTCTAGAAATATATATATGAGAAATGAGAAACAAATGATTGCTCAGAAATTATTTTATATGCACATAATGTGTAGATATATATTCATGTTAAACATAATACTGTTTGTTCGTTGGAGAAGAGGAATCTTTATGATCATTTACTTTCAAAAACATCATTTAATTGATGTTCCTATTTCTAAAAAGTAGTATTATGTACTTGTTAATACACTTTTCTTAACTCTTTATTTTAGATTTCTACAGCTGTAGTGGAACCATATAATGCGATATTGTGTGCTCATTCAACTATAGAATCTTCAGATTGTGCCTTTATGACAGATAACGAAGCTATATACGATGTTTGTAGAAGAAATATAGATGTTGAAAGGCCAACCTACACAAACTTGAATAGGATAATAGCACAGGTGGTGTCATCTATTACTGCTTCCTTACGATTTGATGGTGCTTTGAATGTCGACTTGACAGAGTTTCAAACAAACTTAGTACCATACCCGAGAATCCACTTCCCCCTTGCAACATATGCGCCTGTAGTATCTGCTGAAAAGGCATATCATGAGCTACTTACTGTATCAGAGATAACTAACGCTTGTTACGAACCAGCCAATCAGTTAGTAAAATGTGATCCTCGCCGGGGGAAGTACATGGCTTGCTGCTTATTGTATAGAGGAGATGTCGTTCCTAAAGATGTAAACTCTGCAATTGCTACAATTAAATCGAAGAAAACAATTAAGTTCGTCGACTGGTGTCCAACAGGTTTCAAGGTAGGAATCAATTATCAACCACCAACTGTTGTTCCTGGAGGTGACTTAGCTAAAGTTCAAAGAGCTGTCTGTATGATGAGCAATACTACTGCAATAGCGGAAGCATGGGGTCGACTTAATCTGAAGTTTGACTCGATGTTTGCAAAGAGAGCATTTCTTCATTGGTACGTAGGAGAAGGTATGGATGAAAGTGAATTCACAGAAGCCCGAGAAGATCTGGCGGCGTTGGAGAAAGATTATGAGGAAGTTGCAGCTGACTCGGGAGAAGGAGGTGAAGGGGGTGGAGAAGGAGAATAATTCAGGAGATGGAATTTTATTATGTGGGATATTAAATTATTGGATAATTCACTTTCTAAAGCTAACTGTGCATCGCTACATCTTATCGTTTAGAGGGTTTAAAAGAAATTAACAACTTAAATCGTAAGGCATTAGGCGAGAGGTAATTTCACATACCCGTGATAGTCAGCTAATTCTGACATGTAAATGTATTCTGGGCGTTTACAATAAATATAGATTTTTTGTTTATATTTTCTCTCTGTTTTTTAATAAATTATCGTTATGACGCCCGGCACAGACCGTACGAAGGCCTAGTCCGAGACAGACAATATGAGATCATCTTCGTGCAATATATGAATGCTTAATCAGATGAAAAACCTGATGGTCTAATATATTTTGATGACTCTCTCTGTCGACTAATAGTATCTGTCAAGACATCCTTTACTCTAAGACCGAAACAGAGGGATACTTTGTCATGCAAAAGATTATTGCACGCACAATTAAAACATTCCAACGAATAACACTGTATGGCACATTCCAGCGAATTTGAGAGAAATAGAGAAAACATGTAGTATTCAAATACAAATACAAAGGAGGAACAAAGAAAACATTAAGTAAGCTCATCATCCATGGTTGAGGAAAATCTTACCTTATGAGTGGCTAGTTAGTTTTGTCAATTATGTTCCATACAGCATGATTTCACTGGTAGCTCAACATATTCCAAAATGTGCCATACATACAGCATTATTGTAGAATGCTTCAATTGTCGAAATTACAATTAAATCTGCTATTCTTTTATTAAAGATCACTTTATGTGTATTGGATAACAGTGTACATAAAGGAAGAACCCGTACTAATACTTCATTATTTTTAATGGTTGCAATTTGTATCACTCTGTTACTTCATATTCACGCAGGAGTAAAAGTGGATATGGAAAGGTAGGAGGACGGAAGACATCATGCCGGCCCCCGTCCTATCTTTGCTCATTGTAACTTTCTTTAGAAAGTGGGGGACGCCATAGACACTGTTTGAGAGTGAGGTAACGACGTCCTCCTGCGTTCTCCCTCACTTTTATTCCTGTATTCATGCTTCCCCTTCCTCTGAAAACATAGGTAATTGAGAAACTTTTGAAAAAAGATTGGAATAAGAAAAAGGACAACATACTCATATTGTAGGATGCATGAATTTAGATTTAACACTTTAAAAACAATGAGTTTTCTAATTTCTCTCTTCTCTAAAAGCAGGGGCGGATTTGAACGTAAAGGGTTCATGCAAGGATTAATAATGGAGTTATGGAAGGTCTGAAGCCCAGATAGTATTCTAGGCTAAGCCAGAGTTTTTTTTTTTTAAAAAAAGAAGAAGAAAAAACTCATATTCATTAAAATTAAAATGCATAATATATATGCGGTATCAAGCACTTCTTAGGCAAAAGTTACATTTTATCAGTTTAAAATAAATTAGTGATGCTATCCATGGTTAAGCAAGCAACGCTCCCTCTTTTCTCTCTCACTACTTTCGACCCCAAACTATTGGCGTGTGTATCTAATCTCCTACAAAACACACACTATACTCTAGAGTGCGAATTACCGGAGGGTTGAGGGGGATTTACCCCCTCAATCATATTTTGTTCCTCTCCTGAGGTATCCCCACACTATGCTTAGTATAAGGCCAAATTTCAATGATTTTTGCCATTTTTTGTAAGTTTAATTTCTAGCTACATTCCGAAATGAGCGATGTAAAGTATTCACTTTCCATCATTTCTAATTTACCATTTTCACTGTTCTTTAGTTGAACTATATTATTAAGACTACGGTTGTTACTTGCAACTGTATCCTCGTACCCTTCACTTCGTCGTCGTTCGTGAATTTGAATGTACTAATTGCGCATAACAAAGTCATATATGAATTTATAAATGCTCTTAGCGGTTGACCAAGACGTAAACAAGTAGTTTCTTCCATCATACTTGGTGAAGGTTGGATATATCATATTTATCCTGTACATTTGTATTGATTATTATCCCGTTTTAATTTTTGTATATTCCGTTTTCCAGTATATTCTTTGGTAGTTCAAGATCCTCATTCTCTAGTAGTTTGCGTGTATGCAACTCAAAAGTTGCGATTAATTTGTGGTAATTAGCATAGTAATCACTGCTTTTACAGTTTACGGAAATGGACTTTTGAAACAGTACTCAAACTTTGAGATATATTCTCTCGTGGCTATATGTTAAGGTACATGCTGGAGATGCGCCCTTAGTGAGCAGACATGTTAGTGAAGTTGAGTAAGCGCATAATTGAAGATCTGTTTCAGCATTTGCTAATATGACCGGTTCTCCGTGTATGTATAAGCACTTCAACTGGGGCGGGCTTTTTAAAGTTAACCCTTGATTTTTCCATCTTTCTTTTCGCTGTACAGTTTGCTGTCCACGCCAATAATGTTATCTAGAAAACTTCAATGTAATATTTATACTTTATTTAAATAACGTAGCACATAATGAATCAACTCATCTGTAACCTAACACTCAGGGCGAATTCAGGACAGACTTCTGGGGGGGGGGTTGTAATACTGCTACTTAGAGCTACTTTTAAGAGCTCCAAACTCTGGGACAGTGTTGTTAATTTGGGGGAAAGGTCGCTAAACCTAGGAGATTCGACTTACAAGATGGAGACGAAAAACCATTTTTCCGATTGGCAATTTTTAAAGGACAATTTGACGACTTTCTTACAAATCTAGCGACTATTTTGCTCCAAACAACTTGTTCTATAATCAGACACTTTTAGATGGAAACTGTTTTTTTTATGTGTTTCTTTTTTTTTTTTTTTACTTCTTTTAATCAGCGGAAGTGAAGAGGAGTTGGATAAGCACAGGATTACAACTTGATCATTCTTCCACAGTCCTGATTTTTTGTAACTCCTTACCCTTTAGTTCCAACCTTAATTTACAAAGCTGTTTTTGGGAAGCACAGGTAACATACATTACCGATAACAAGGCGATTATATGTACAGTAGAAGTGCGATGTAAAGTAAAATAGGTATCAGCATGATAATATACTAATGAAAACTAAAACTCTACTTACATCGGTGGAGCGACCTTTCAGCACTACCCCTCGCCTAGCAAAACATAAAATGATGCTACTCCTTGAAAATACAAACAAAAATACAGAAAATAACATTGAATGAACTCCTAATTCAACAGTTGGTTGCGTCCTGTAGACAAAGACGTGCTAGTAATAGTAGCAGTAGCAGTAGTGGTTATACTAGTATACCATATTAGTAATAGTGAACCTTATGCAGAGTCGTTCTCGTGTGTGACTAGTGGCATACTTAAGAGTTCGACTAACATATCTTTCCTGCAGTAGTCAGATCTTTAGTATAACGTTAATCATACATCAAAACGACTCTGCATAAGGCCCATTACATCTTGTCCTTGTGGAAAACATGATAAGCCGTATAAACTACATCTGCAAGTTTAAATGAGTACATATAGATAAGCAATTTCACGAAAAGAAATAACTTTTCACCATAAATTGGATTCTTTTCATCACTCGTTTGGCGACAATTTATGTCAACGTTTTACTAACGCTGCTCTCGGATGTGTTATATATATATATATATATATATATATATATATATATATATATATATATATATATATATATATATATATATATATATATATATATATCAAGAAAGTTTCCTCTACTGGAAACGCCCCTGCTAATACTAAAGTAATTATAAGTGTTGACTTCCTGAGCTCCGTCACGGAATCGATATTTGAAAAAATGCATGGAGAGCGCGGCTTTAGCGATGAGTAAAAGAGCAAGCTCGAAATTTGAATTGAGAGTTTTTAAATATTTGGCTTTCGATTTGACTTAGATGCTAGAAATCGGGACCAACAACAATCCATTTCTCCTATGATAGGCTAATACTTAGAACTTTTTTCGAAAAGTAAGTCTGGTTTAACTGATAATTTTAGTGGTTTTCATAATATTGAAGTAGGTTTTCTTTTGCAAGCTGTGTGTAATAACGCGAAATGGAAGATTTCAATATGAGTGGAAAAAACATGTGCTTGTAATTATGGGTATCACTGGCGCCGAATTATTAAGTAAATAAACCTTAGAGAGCTACGGGCACAAGAGTGAGCACATTTAAACACGTTCAGAAAGATTAGATGATGTCTGTGCATGTCAGACAATATATACGTAATATCAGTAGATTTATTGAATAAATAAATCTCTTATTTATTATAAATGTCATATTTATGTGTGCGTGTGGGGGGGTAAGACATTATTGTCTCATTTTGAATTATTGCACCTTCAGACTTTACGTCCTGTTGGCCTAATTTTATCCCCCCACAATATAGATTATCTAATTCGCACACTGCTATACTCTATAAAAATCGGAATGTTTTAAATAACTTTTTACCAAAATATACTTTATAAAATAGGGAGAATGCACTCTCATTATTGACTCCAAGTAACTGAGGCGATTGGAAATCCTCAGCAAAATAATACCCAATATTCAATAAAATTCTTTTTTTTTTAAACAAAAGTTGCCTTAGAACATTTTTTCTAATTATGTTTTTTTTTGTACGGGAATAGGGTAACATTGAAATTTTTATTCATCTAATTGCTTTATCCTTATAAAATAAGTTCCTACTCCCAGCCATTAGAGGGTTACGCCCTCTCTTTGGCATAGGTTACAATACGTATTGGTGTTGATAATACAAGTACAATAGATGGTCTAAGTGCAATTTGGTTACACGGGGAGTTAATCATCATTTTATTCAGGTTCTATTTTATTTGATCATGGTAAAAAAGAAAAGTAGAAGAAGTAAATGAAAAGAGGAACATGAAGTGCACTGTCTCAACACAACACAGATGTAATAGTGTACCAGATGAATTCTATGTTCTGTCCAACTTTGGACGTGATGAAGACCAACGGTGCCCTGGTAAGACATAAGGTTGTTATTGTGCAGAGGATGAAGGGGCTATGTAATGAGGAACGACGGATGATGAAAAAGCTGCAACTGCGTCTAAATCCGGATGATCAGGAGGTAGGGTATAGCGGTAAAGTGCAAAGAGTAGCGACAAAGGTGTATCCTGTAATTTGCGAGGTGGATTGAACGGGATGTCTGCTTGCATTGTGGTGAGGAGTAACGGATGCCGGGACTCGAATCGGTTAGTAATATACTTCGTCCGTAATGCTTCAAGATGGAACAGAAGATGTGGAAAAGGCATAATGTCGTAAAGATCTTGAGTAGGACTAGGAAGTTTTATTCTGTAGGCTATTCGTATGGCATGTCGTTCTAGTATCTTCAGTTTTTCATAATGACGCTGGAGTGCGGCTATCCATGCAGTGAATCCGTAGGTCAGGACTGGTCGTAAGAAAACTTTGTAGGTATTAAGAATGGTATTTGCTTGTGGTCCCCAAGTAGTACCCGTGAAGCGTTTGAGGAGGTTAATCCTGTTATATGCTTTCTGTATTACATTCTGAAGGTGAGGGCGCCAAGTGAGGTGGTGGTCAAAAATAATTCCCAGATACGTTACATGTTTAGCTGGATGAACCCGCATGTTATCTACTTGGATATTCAGTAGTGAAGGATTTCGATGTACCCGTGATCTGCGTTTTGGCGGGAGGAAGACTATTGCTTGTGTTTTATCTGGGTTGAGTTTCAGACGCCACTTCGTACACCAGGTGAGAAAAGTTTGAATTGCTGCATTAATTTCAGTACTTATACGGTGAATAGTCCGGCCTAATGTAAGAAATGCAGTGTCGTCTGCATACTGAAAGATATGTGTGTTTGGCGGCAATGGTGGCATATCTGCTACATATAGAAGATACAGCAAAGGTGATAAGGCAGACCCTTGTGGTACTCCAGAAAGAATAAATATCGGGTGCGAGAGAGTGTCATTAAGAGCAACATAAGCAATACAGTTGTGAAGAAAATTATAGATAAACCTGATATATGATATGGGAAGTGTCAGACGGATAAGTTTATATATGAGAGCTGCATGCCATACCTTATCGAATGCCTTTTCCAGGTCGAAGAGCACTAGACAAGATGGAAATTGTGTATTAAACTGATTGGTAATAATATTAGACAGACGAAGTAACTGATCATTGATATTAAAACCGGGGCGGAAACCAGCTTGATGCAGAGGGATTATATTACGTTCTGTTAGATAAGAATGAAGGCGTCGAACAAGGATTCTTTCAAGAATTTTGCAATACACAGAAGTAAGTTGAATGGGCCGGTAAGAAGAAACAGTATTTGGTGGTTTGTGTGGTTTTAGGAACATCAGTGTTTTGGAAGTCTTCCACTCACAAGGAACAAAGCCTGTCCGCAGGATGAATGTATAAATGAGAGAAAGAAGGTAAAGCAGCTGATAAGGCGCTTCTTTAATATGGCGATAAGTAATCCCATCGAAACCAGGTGCAGTATTTTTCTTGTTCTGGACAGTTCGAGTTATATCCGTTACTGTAATTGGTTTTGTAAGAGCAGTCTTGTGCGGGTTATGGGGGGAGGATTAACTGAGTCATATTTGACTGGCTTCAACTCCAACCAGTGGGAATTATGTGAAAACTTCATTAAACACATACACTATATTGTCAAAATCGAATAATTTTTACGAAAGTTATCATAAAATATTTTTTTTTAAGTTTGGGAGGATTAGTTCACTCGCTTCTTCTCAATTAATTTGTATATATATATATATATATATATATATATATATATATATATATATATATATATATATACAGGATGTTAATGAACTATACCGACAAACTGTAAGAGGTGATTCCTCACATCAAAATAAGGGAAGAAGTTCATATGGACCTATGGCGAAAAGTGCATAGTTTCAGAGCAGGGGCGGCTTGCCTATAAGTGCTGCAGAGCTGCAGAACTACTAGCTATTTTAGTGGAATAAGTATATTTTCAATTGAGTTGAATTGTGTTTAATTTAATCAAGGTAATAACATGTAATGATGATATTTGGTCTAACGGTGTCCTGAAATTGTACTGCTGGATATGCTACATGTAGTAGTATTACTGGAAACACCTTCTGAAGCTTAATAATATTGCAAGAGCTGTGCACGGATTGCCCTGTGCTTCAGCATTGAGACCAAAATCTTCACCAGCCGCACTGTATTACGTTTTGCTTGTTTCTTGGATAGGATTTACTAGAGCTGCACTACAAGCAGCTCAGAACTCACGAATACTTCCGAAGAAGCCGAAGACGCACGACGTAATGTACATGAGGCGCCCTCGCCCTTCTCTTGTTTTTGATAACGGTGTTCAGTGTAATTGTAGTGCGCATTAAAAGTAATAGTATTCCATGTTCAAGTTTATACAAATTTTCTGAACAAACACAATTTGTGTGACAATTTTAAGGAAACCATACACCTTTTGGAAATTCTTCTAATTACCCCAACGACAATAGCTGAAGCAGGACGTTACTTCTCTAATTTTAAAATAGTTAAAACATTTTCGAGAAGCACAATGTGTCAGGAAAGAATCAATGCTTTGGCTGCCTTATCAATCGAGCGTGATTTCATATCCATCATGCCGAACTTTATTGATAGAGTAGTAGAACATTTTGTACAGCAGAAGACACGTCGGATAGACTTTATTTACAAACGATAAAATATTTATAATTCAGTAGTATTAATAAAATTTCTACCTGTAGACATTACGTGAATCCGAAATTGCTTTGGTATCTGAAAACAGTGTATTTCTTACGATATGGATATGGTATTTTTAAAGTTTGTTACACGCAACAGTGGCGTATTTAGGGAGGAGCTATCGGGCTCAAAATCCCCCGAAATCCATTTAAACTTGTAAGCATCCCAAAGGAAAAATTAAGTGCTTATTCATATGCTGTGTATAGCTCCTCCCGAAACAAAATCCTAAATACGCCACTGACACCCAATAATCAAAACAATAGTGTTTTGGTTGCATATATATATATATATATATGTTAATTTCAATTATAATTGTCATTTACGTATAACGATTAGAGTGCTAAAAGATATGCGGTTCCTGTACATTTTATAATTAATTACTGCAAACGGGAAACTTAATATACAAAAAAAACTGTGCAGAACTACCTCAGATTATGGTATCGAGCCACTAATGTTTCAGAGTTAGGGCTGTCCAAAATCGCGAAAAAGCTAAAGGGCCTGTGACATCCATAAGGTGTTTGGGCCACAACACCGATTTTGATGAAATTTAATAGACTAATAGGACACTTTACTAAACGAATGTGACTAGCAGGAATTTGTCGAAAAAGCTGTAGATTTTGAGATACAGTCGATTCATTAAAGATGACATTTGTCGTGATATCTTGGGAACGGCTCCACCGAGAACAAGCAAACTTTGCAAGCCACAGTAGATACATGATAGCTTTAAAACTAAATCAAAACGAATTGTCTGTACCTGCGCAGAACTGCGCATAATGCGCAAATGTTTGTGCACATGCGCATATCTCGAAAACGTGAAGACTACAATATATTTTTCTCTTGCTTAGTTTGCACTACATGACGAGTATAACATAATGTAAGAAAAAACTATACTCAAAGGTGAGCGTTTTCAAGCAACTGAGGTGAAACAATGTTGAGGGTGGTCTGCCCCCGGACACCCGCCTCTAGTTACGACACTCTGTCTGGCTTCTCAGTCATACATTTCCATTACACCTGTGTAAAAATCATATAGTTAACGTTAATAGTAGCCATATTCAGGGCGTAGTGATATCAAGTACTGTAAATCATCCATGTTACACAACAGTAACACAGTATTAACAGAGCGAAAGGATACACTACCAGGCCTATGGTCGCTATTGGAACACATCAGTGTGATGCAGGCGTCTATGCATGAAAGAAACATGCCAAAGTCATAGGTCATAGGGTTATCTATATATAGTTAGTGTGGCCATGAGACGAAACGTTTGGGATTATCTCATTTCGTCGCGTGAAACAGACTCGTCGCAAACATGAGAAGCTGCTATCGTCTCGGGTCTTTGTATCGAAGCCTGCACCTGGTATCATGTCGTCTCGTAGAACATTACGAGACAAAACTCGTGATGAAAATGAACGGAAAACCAGCGAAGACCCTGCTTCCTGCGTAACTACTGTCGCAGATTTCTTACGTTAGCCTTTGCTACGAGACAAGACGGGATATTGGGGCTGCCGCATTTTGTCTCCTTTCCACACTGTCTCGTGTCTCGTCTCGTAAATAATAGACACGTCTCGTCTCGAAGTGTTTGCTCGTTGTCGAGACGAGACGAGATATGAAAAACGGCTCGTCTCCTGGAAACACAAACTATATATAGGTAACCCTATGACTATGATTTTGTCATGTTTCTTTCATGCATTGATACCTGCATTACACTGATGTGTTCCAATAGACCGCTACCATAGGCCTAATAGTTTATCCTTACGATCTCTTAAACTATTACTTGTTGTGCAACATTGATGACTTACAGTGCTTGATATCACCACGCCCCGAATGTGGCGACTATTAACGTTAACTATATGATTTTTACACAGGTGTAATGGAAATGTATGACTGAGAAGCCAGACAGAGTGTCGTAACTAGAGGCGAGTGTCCGGGAACAGACCACCCTCAACATCGTTTCACCTCAGTTGCTTGAAAACGCTCACCTTTGAGTATAGTTTTTTCTTGCATTTTGTTATACTCGTCATGTAGTGCAAACTAAGCAAGACAAATATATATCGCAGTCTTCACGTTTTCGAGATATACGCATGCGCACAATCATTTGCGCATTATGCGCAGTTCTGCGCAGGTACAGACAATTCGTTTTGATTTAGTTTTAAAGCTATCATGTATCTACTATGGCTTGCAAAGTTTACTTGTTCTCGGTGGAGCCGTTCCCAAGATATCACGACAAATGTCATCTTTAATAAATCGACTGTATCTCAGAAACTACAGCTTTTTCGACAAATTCCTGTTAGTTACATAACTTTTGCAAGGTGTTCTATTAGTCTTCCAAGTTTCATCAAAATCGGTGTTGTGGCCCAGACACCTTATGGATGTGTCACAGGCCCTTTCAGCAGAGGCCCTATTTCGAATACCAGAAACTGTGGATGGTAGTCCTTATCAGCGTAAAAGATGCCACGCATGCACGATCCAAAATTGCATATTTCATCAATTGTCAATAGGTGTAGAGGGTATTCCCTACAGGATGTACTTCTCAGATATGCTCTCAATAGAGTTTTCAGATACTCCTGATTTGAAGGAGGGTCTAAAGTAGGCAGGAGGTAAGCCTTGACAACAATGGACATCCAGTGCTTCGGAAGGGAGTCAGAAGTGTTAGGAAGCTGCAGTTCCATGTTCTTTTCTGTTCGGAATAATGTGTGATGCGATGTATTTCGTCATGGTATATATATATATATATATATATATATATATATATATATATATATATATATATATATATATATATATATATCACGTTTTCTTCACTTATAAGCGTGAAAGAAAACATCGCACCATGCGTTTTCCCGAGTACGAGAGACCATGCTGCTGACGATCCTTAACATTTCTGAAATTGCGAATTGCGTCAAACGATTCCGTGTTCACTGCTATCAAGCTTTATTGTTTGCCTACTTTGGACCAATCATAATCAGAGGATATCTCAAAATTCGGTTGATGGCATGTCTGGGAATGCCACCTTGCAAGGAATACTCTATACACCAAATGAACATGAGTGAAATATGATTTTTTAGAATGAGTGACTTCCTTAACGCTGAAAAGGGCCCCCATCCACAGTCTCTCGAATTCAAAATAGGGCTTCTTGAAATTTGGCTTTTTCGCTATTTTGGACAGCCCTAGCTCTGAAACTATGCACTTTTTGCCATAGGTCCACATGAACTTTTTATCTTATTTTGATGTAAGGAATCGCCTCTCACAGTCCGTCGATATAGTTCATTAACACTCTGTATATATATATAATCAAACCTTTCCCTTAAAGTTAATACAATCACGTCTAGAACTTTGTAATAAAAATTGATCTTATATCTTGTTTGTGGATCTTCAATAGCTTCATCCTCTGCCCCGTATTGAAACTGTCTTCCTGTTGTTTCGGCTTCGAGCTTGCACTGTATTACCTATACGTAGATCATCCATATCTAATGCTGATACCAACTCCACCGCATCAACAAAGTAAGACTGAAACTTTGTATCATTTCTGCTCCTCTCAAAGTACTCAGATATATTTTCAAGAAACCCGACTGCATTTAACACATGAGAATCAATGCTTTGGAGACTTTTGCTTACTATGTTTATTTGGGAGTAAAATGTCATACCAGATAACGAGTGACCAAAGGAAAGGAAAGTCAACAGCTGATTTGCTATACACAGAACATCGCGGGCGGCCATTCTATCTGTTCTTTTGTCGTTACTTATTTGAAGTAAGGCATCATAAACCTCCCCTGTTTGGTATCTAAGTGGAGTCAGAGCATCAATTCGGCTCTCCCACCTTGTGGTGCTTAATGGTTTTAAAGTGAGACTGCTAATATGTTCCTTTAGTATAGCCCAACATTGAACTGTCGCAAAAAAGTCATAAACTATTTTATCTTTAAAAAAAGGCGTACTGAAATGCCGTCGCAGCATCGTTAATAAGAAGGTTTAGTGAATGACTACCGCAAGGGGCATAGAAGGCTCGGAAATATATTTCTAAAATTCTCTTCTGAATACCTAAATGTTTGCCTTTCATATTTGAACCATTGTCATATCCTTGGCCTCTCATGCCTTCGATAGGAATGTTCATTTCCTTTAGCTGTTTAATTATTATTTCTGTCACTCCTAGACCAGTGGTGTCTACTACCGGACAAAACCAAGAAAGTGTTCTCAAATTTTTACAAGGCATTCTCCATTACTGTATGTAATTTGTACAAAACGAAGGATTGTTGTCATTTACTCTGTACCAGAAATATTTGGCTATAATATTTTACAGCTCGCAACCAACACAGTACTTCACTTTTAATTTGTTCAATAAGAATTTGAATAATTTCATTTTGGACATCTTTTCCTAAATAATGGTGGTATTTATTTTATCCTCCCATGGTTCTTTCAATGTGTTCGGCCATTCAATGTGTTCAAACTTCGCAAAGAGTTCTACCAGTTTCAGAAAATTACTATTATTACTTGTGTACAGTTTATCTTATGTTCCGAGTAATGGTAGACATTGTCACCTAAAAACTGTATTACAACTACTTGTTCTATTTCATTCTTCCAACGTTGTACTTTGGCATTTAAGGTATTCTGGTGTTCTGTGTCAATTGTAAGACCACTCTTTAGTCTTATCGAAAACTCTATCCGCCTTCCTTGCGACTCAAGATGAATAGGAGACCTATCATAAGTGGCAAGAGCTTCAGAAATGTGGCACCAATTGTTATAGTCATCAACTATGAAATATATTTTACGTCTGGAAAAAATGCAATAAAAACAGAAAACAGCATTCTTACTTTCTAAATAAACTAACCACTCTCTGAACATAGTTTCGCCATTACATCAGGTATACTTGTAACAGTTACCTAAGAACCAACGGTTGAAATTATCCCTGGGACAGTTGTCAAACTTGGTTAATTGCTCTGGAGGACCTCTTTTGATTAGGGTGCTTCTAATAAAATCATTTGTACTACGAGGCTAATTCGCTGGATCTTGATCTATAACGACATCACTATGTGTGATACTTGTGCTCGCTTTTGTGGTGAGATCGTCATTCACTGTATCTATAGAAAAATGTAAAGACTAAGGTGCATCACTGTCTGACAGAGAGCAGTCACTCTGAATTATATTTCCTGATTTTTTTTTCATGTGGACCTATTACGAAGCATTATATTTTGATAGTATTCTTTTCTTTTTCAAATTTTGCCGCCCTGGGCGGTGGCACGGATCGACTTCCCTCGCGCCGGCCCTGAACCATCATAAGAAAGCCCAAGAGATTGTACTGACAATCCCAGAAGGTGAAGTGGAACAACAAATTCGCTTAAAGCAGATGAAAAATTAAGCAACAAAACCCACGTAAAAAGAGCATAAATATAAAGATTGGTTATTAGGTCTCGGATTGGAAATGTGAAATTAAGTTGGGAAGGGCCTGCAGTCCCGCAGCCTCCCCCATGGACCACCGCTGCATTTACTTATATCACGAACCTTTATATTTGAGCCAAATTGCAAGTTTCTGTGTGTACAGAAAGTACAATATAGATTTTAAGTCTAGTGATTTTATTTTTATCTTGTCCTTCTGATTTTCGCCTTTCAGGGGAAATTTTTGGTTTTGGGAACTTATGCTTTACTTGGATCTCAAATCCTACGCTTGTGCCAAATTTCAAATTACCACGTCTAGAGAAAATGCTCTATATTTTTTGAGTTCCATTTTTTAAGGATTTCATGACCCTCTATTTCGTAAACGCTTGAAGATAAAACATTGAAGTTTTTATAAAAGACACGATGTTTTAACGGTTAGTGACGGAGCAAATTTTCGTTCCACTATCTTCATGGGAAGCGAAGTTATAGATGTTTGAAAAATGCCTGAGTTGCTTTGTATAATACACAGAGAAGTTGGCTAGTGCACGGGAGAGCACTTTGATAACATTTTTTCATATTTAAAATTGAAAGTTCTTTATTGTCTGTTTTTGTTATGGATGTTCCTGCCATGTCGTGAATATTTTGCATCGTAGATATTTTGGCTCCTCATTTTACGTACCCTTGGTTTCCTTATTTTCTATTTTATATACAACTTATATTCTACTTCACAATTTTATGAGGCGTTGAAGTTTTAGCTGATGATGTTACGTGCCGTCTATGTTTTAGTTATGAATTTCATAGGTGTCAATACTTCGGTTGTCGATTTATAGTTATCTATTTTTGGGTGCCCATGTCATGTATTGTCACTGTTTTCTTTGTCAAGGATTTGGTTTTGCATGAATTGGGTGTAGATGATTTGGCTGTTGATGACTTGCGTTTGGATGATTTAGCTGTCGATGATTTGGTCGTCGATATTTTAGCTGTCGATGATTTGGTTGTCCATTAATAGAGTTGATGATTTGCTTATTGATCTTTTGGCTGTAGACGATTAGGTCTACGATGTTTTAGGTGTTGAATGATGAATTGGTTGTCGGTGATTTGGTCGTTGACCATTTGTGTATCGACATGCTAGATATCGGTCATTTGGTTGCCGATGATTTGGATGTCGATGATTTGGCTATTGATGAATTGGCTCTGGCTGTCGTATATTTGGTTGTAGATGACTTGGCAGTCGATAATGTGATCGTCGGCATTTTAGGTGCCGATGAGATGGGTGTCGATGAATTGGTAGTCGATTTGGTTATCGAGGAAGCGCATCATCGATGTTAAGCTACGTGGATGAAATATACCGTCGATGTTATTGGATCAATGCTTTAATGTCGATGCTTTAATGACGGATCCGTTCAGAGCTAGAAAATGAAACTCACGGCTGAGAATTTTAATAATGTAATTCTTCTCAGTATGTTCACGCATACCTTCGACATATGTGTACCTATTTTGATTATTTCTTATTTAAAGAAATAACTTTTCACAGTACTCCTGCAAATATTTAATCAGGATCTAGTGATCAGGGCCGTTTTTAAGCTCCCCTGCGCCCTAGACACTTCAAATTGTTACTCCCCTTCACTATTTCCAGAGCACCCCCTCCTTCAGTTATTACGTTGCCAGTCGTCTGCTGTGACCTTGGCTGAGCGCAGCCATGATAGTTACAAACAAGCGCTGATTAATTGCTGCTAAATAAGCAAGTGACAAGATAATCCCATGCATGTACAGGAGATTGGAATTTACTGGGCGCGCTTTTATTAATAATACATTGAATTCATTAAAAGTGTATTATAATTGTTGTTTGTTTTTATTCTTTCACCATATTGATGTTCAGTTTGTCATATTAAGTGACAAGCTAGTAGTTTTAAATGGATGGAGGTTGCATTTATAGGTATCTCATAAATTATTATAATTAAAAAGTGCACAAAAATCATTTCCATAGTCTCGGCTTTTAGCCGCTAATAGCAGAAAACACGTATATTTCCTAATATTAGCACAGTTAATAGTTAATTTTCATCCCCCAGTTATCCTCAAACAACTGTCCTTAAGTATTCTTATTTATCAAGTAATATTAATCTCTATTTTCAATTAACAAAAGTAAAATGGTACGAATCACATTTACATTAGAAACCGAGATCTAGTTTGTTTGTAACCTGGTAGCTCAACCGGAACGGATGACGTTTTCTGTACCAGCGTATTTTATTTTCTCATTTTTCGCCCTCCAATTTTTTCGTCCCCAAATCTTTTTCGAGGAAAAACGGCCCTGCTAGTGGTACTCTTCTCGTTAACGTCTCGGTAGTGTTAATATCATAACTGACTTTATTATGTAAACAACCCTAACTTCCAAGATAGGTACATTGATTTTGAAGGTGTTCTGTTTATTTGTTTGAAAGTGTTACTTTCCGCGGTGGTCCCATGTTAATTTGATCAGAATTTGACAGTAGTGGTCGGAGCTAGATTATGAAAATCCACAACCAGTGCGTTCTTACTGCAATTAAGTGTAGAGTTATGTTATCGCATAACCTCAACATACCGTAAGTACACCGATTTTCATTATTTCAAAAATAAAATACTTGTTCACATATGTTTCGTATCCCGACCAATTTTATAGGAAGTTAGTGTATCTTTTATTTAGGTACCTACCTAAACTAATGAGGGTAACGAAAAAGTAGAAAATAAAACAAAATTAAAAAAAAAAACTGTATATACAGGTGGCTGGTGAGGGAATTACTAGGGTTGCCAACTGACCGGTTTTTCACCGGCCTGACCGGAAATATTGCTGTTATTTTGATAAAAGTCGGTGACCGGTACAAACTTCTTACCAGCTCCTTTATGGCCGGTTTTTTCAAATTGGTATCTAGTTCGAAGCAATTCCATCTAGATCAAAGTATAGATTTAGAAACTAACTTTCATTCTGTAAATCTAAAACTATCACCTTTCACCATCTATCAACGATTAATATATTTTGCTCATGTGTTTAAATAATTTTAAAGAGATGACGGGGACTGTATCAGGGAAAATTTGAAATTTACTTGTAAGGAATTTTATACATTTATTGAGAGTGAAAAAGACTTCCTGTAGTTGAAGTATGAATTTAAAGAATAAATTTTATTTTCCAAATCCAAAATAGTCACCAAAATATTAATATACTTTTGTTCATCTGTTTTGATAATTTTAAAGAAGTGGCAGTTACTGGTAAATACAACAAAATGATGAGTGCCGATTTTAGTTTCTCATTTATAGCACAATGTATCTATTAGGCTTAATAGTGAATGTACTGATGATATGCATAATACAGATGCTAATGCACTTTTGTTCACGATAGTACATTTCCTTCCCATAAATGGGTCCGAACAGAGATACTTCATACTTAGACCTATATCATAGGGAATGTTGTGGGGTGCCGGCTTTTTTATTTTCCAGAGTTGGCAACCCTAGAATTGTCACTAGTAAAAATTAAAACTTTATCGCTTGAAACTAAGGGAATAATGATGATATAATGTATCAATTGTTTTATACAACAATTAGTATCTTGAGAAAGATTGCTTAGTTTAGTTTCAAGCGAAAAAAATCTCAATTTTTCAGGTGTGACTTCCCCCACCAGCTGCCAGTGACTGTATACCATATCTACAGAGGTTCTTCAGTCTATATTTGGCCAATTTCGACTTACCTAAAAATTTAGAAGAATCCATGGCGCCAGGTCCGTAAGTGCTCGATGTGTTTACCTTGGTTCCTAACAATAGCCCGACACCATAATTTCCACTGTAATAGGCCTCTCTGAAGAACTGGGAGGGGAATCTTGCCCCATTCCCTTTGCACAGCTTTCCAAAATCCTTCCACAGTTGTCACACGCCGTTTTCCCAAAGCCCGCTTCAGCAATTCAAATCCACAATAGTCCATAGGACTTGCATCTGGAGATTTAACAGGTACCTCATTGAAAGATATAATCTGTATACCATTTGCCTCCTCCATCTCCCTGTAGAATGCGAGGGACGATCGTGAAGTATGTGATGAGGCCTTGTCCATGTGAATGCCCACCAGATTGGCGTCATTTCCGTACATTGTTGGAATCTCATGCTCGTAGATCGGCCGCATGATCTGCTCCTGAATACTGCGAATTTATTTTGCAGTTCTTCGCCACCCTACGAATCTTCAGTTTACCTCGGTAACAGTAGCCAGTAACGATCATGAACCCTTTTGGGAAGGATTCTTTACAGACACGGACCCACCTTCTGAAGTTCTTTGCGCCTTTCTCTCGGTACATGCTGGCTCTTGGTTTGCCGCAGTCGGAAAGGTAAATCCATGCTTCATCGAGCGTTGCAACGTACATCCACCTTTGTTTTGCCAGATGCCGTTCGTACAGCTTCCGGGCGTTACACTTTTGTTCCTTTTGATGGGCATCCGTGGGAAGATGGCCGCGAGGTTTCATGAATTTTTCCAGCTTGAGTTGATGGTGTAACGTCCGGCTCACAGTCCCCAAAGACACGTCAAGACAATTAGTCATACACCTTTGTGTTGGTGGATTTTCTTGCATTGGCATTTTTCGAAGTTTTCTCTGCATGGTGGAGGTGGCCTTGGTGCATTCCCGCTTCGTAGGCAACTTCGTTGGTGATCCAAATAGTGGAGCTTCGTTGCCCTTGTACTTTTTAATAACATTTTTTATTCCACTTAAACTGGTGTTGCAACTATTCTTCTTGCACTGTTTTCTAATGACAGAAACACTAAAGTGGACGTCATAAAGAGCCGCAACATAGCCTTCCCAAAACCGGCTTAGTTTGGGCTACATTTTGGTCACAGAGCGAAAACCCACACACTTGGAAACAAATTTAACACAACACTCACAGCAATGGTCCTGTTTTGTGCGTTATTGTCGTCCGCGCGGAAAAACAACTCTTTTCCCAGAAAGCTACTGCACAATACTGCAGGACGCCACAAGCCAGGTCGGGTGAGTCCATTCTGCCCGGAAGGGGGAAGGAACGAAATCGGCCAAACGTAGGTTGAACAACCTCTGTATATCTCTAGCGTTAAGAATAGGTATTTTACATAACATTAGGTCTCTCTTTTTATAATAATATATCAACCGAAAAAGAAAACTAGAGAGAAAATTGAAGACTGTCATAATTTTGTTTACTTGCATGTAAAGAGTGTAAGTGTGGATCTGAAACCACAGCTATCACAAAACAATGACTCTGTGTTTTATGTTATTTATTTATATATTGAAAATACATGTATATACAAACCCCTTATTCCCCTTTTCATGTTATAGTTACATATATATATTGTCTTCCCTTGTACACTTGATAATATAGTCAACTCTCTTTTTGCTAATAATATAAAGCGATAATAAATGTCAATACTTTAAAACATCGGTAACAAACAAATCAGTAGAAAAATGTATATACATATATATACAATATATCATAAAATATCATAATCAGCTTTATTCTCCTTCTGCACCACCTTCACCTCCTTCTCCTGAATCAGCGGCAACTTCCTCATAATCTTTTTCCAATGCTGCCAGATCTTCTCGGGCTTCTGTGAATTCACTTTCCTCCATACCTTCTCCTACGTACCAATGAAGAAATGCTCTCTTTGCAAACATTGAATCAAATTTTACATTGAGTCGACCCCATGCTTCCGCTATTGCAGTAGTGTTGCTCATCATACAGACAGCTCTTTGAACTTTAGCTAAGTCACCTCCAGGAACAACACTTGGTGGTTGATAGTTGATTCCCACCTTGAAACCTGTTGGACACCAGTCGACGAATTGAATTGTTTTCTTCGATTTAATTGTAGCGATTGCAGAGTTTACATCTTTAGGAACGACATCTCCTCTATACAACAAACAGCAAGCCATGTACTTCCCCCGGCGAGGATCACATTTTACCAACTGATTTGCTGGTTCGTAACAAGCGTTAGTTATCTCTAATACAGTAAGTAGCTCATGATATGCCTTTTCAGCAGATACTACAGGCGCATATGTAGCAAGGGGGAAGTGGATTCTCGGGTATGGTACTAAGTTCGTTTGAAACTCTGTCAAGTCGACATTCAAAGCACCATCAAATCGTAAGGAAGCAGTAATAGATGACACCACCTGTGCTATTATCCTATTCAAGTTTGTGTATGTTGGCCTTTCAACATCTATATTTCTTCTACAAACATCGTATATAGCTTCGTTATCTGTCATAAAGGCACAATCTGAAGATTCTATAGTTGAATGAGCACACAATATCGCATTATATGGTTCAACCACGGACGTAGATATCTAAAATAGAAAATAATACATTAGAAATTAGCTATATCTGTCTCAAGTTGATTTGATTTGTTAGACAACATATTATCTGCTATTGACATTACTGTTTTAATACCTTTTTCATTTTTGTTTTAAATTTCTTATTGTAATAATTGAAATGTTAAAAGAAAATGTCAAATTACGTCTTTCATCCGACTTGCCTACCACGTACCTTTATATTCTTATATTGCTAATATTTTCGATATACAAGGAATATTAAAGTTGTCATGCAAACTCAAGTTTTGGCAGAGCTATATCAAAGTAGGTTTGGGTATTTTCCTGTTCTTTCAGTAATGATACCGATGGCTAAGAAATCGAACCCAAAGAGATGTGAGGATTATAGAACTATTAGTCTCATATCTCATGCAGCTAAAATTCTGCTCCGAATACTGAACAGAAGGTTATATGGAAGAACAAATAAAGATGTTGAGGAAGAGCAGTTCGGGTTCAGAAGAGGCAAGGGCACAAGAGATGCTATTGGATTATTAAGGGTGATCGGTGAAAGATTTATAGAAAAAGGGAAAGAGGTGTATGTTGTATTTATTGATCTAGAAAAGGCATTTGACCGCGTGAATTGGGAATTGTTGTTGGGAGTTCTAACAAAGATAGGGTTGGAATGGAAAGATAGAAGACTCATAAGAAACTTATACATGAACCAGCAAGTAAGTGTTAGAATAGGGGAAGAACTGACGGAAGAGAGTACAATTGGAAGGGGAGTTCGACAAGGATGCTGCCTCTCGCCAACACTATTTAATGTCTATCTAGAAGAGATAGTAAAAAAGAGCCTACATGATGATGATGGCGTTTCGGTAGGAGGTAGAATGATTAGATGCATAAGATTTGCAGACGATATGGCCCTTGTTGCAGAATCTGAAAAGAAAATCAATAAAATGTTAGAAAAAATGAGAAGGGGCTTTGAAGAATATGGGATGAAAATAAATGTTAGAAAGACAAAAGCCATGGTGATTGGAACGAAGGGGTCTGTGTCAAATATAAAAGTAGGAGGGGAGAAAATAGAACAAGTGAATAGTTTTCGATACCTGGGTAGTGTTCTTAGTAATGACATGAAATGCGAACGTGAAATAAAAGCAAGGATAGGAATGGCGAAAGAAGCCTTTAAAAGAAAGAAAAGTCTGTTTTGTGGGACCTTGAACAAAGAGTTGAGAAAAAGACTCATAAAATGCTTCGTGTGGAGTGTTGTGCTGTATGGGGCGGAAACGTGGACATTGCGTAAGGGTGACGAAAATCGACTGGAAGCCTTCGAAATGTGGGTGTGGAGAAGAATGGAAAGAGTTAGTTGGGTCGAGCGGAAAACGAATGAGAGAGTGTTAGAAATGGTGGGTGAGAAAAGAACACTTTTAGATATTATTAGGAAGAGGAAGAGAAACTGGTTGGGACATTGCCTAAGAAGAGATTGTATCATGAGGGACGTCCTAGAGGGTATGGTGGCGGGAAAGAGAGGAAGGGGGCGAAAGAGACTACAATTAATGGATGATATTAAAACAGAAAGATCATACGCGAAGACGAAAAGTTTAGCGGAGGATCGTGGAGCATGGAAGCTTCTCAGCTGCGGCAAGTGACCTGCCAATAAAGGCAGAATACCTATGATGATGATGATGATGATTAAGTATTAGAAGAAGCTATATCTGTCGTCATACTTACATTAGTAGACGAAACTTGGAGAATAAATTAGGCAAAAGATGTGTTTGCTGTTTCTTTTGCATTCCTCCTTAGCTTTTACACTGAACCCTTTCTGTGCGACATGAGTAATATATACAATTTCTAGTCAATATTAGACCACGAAACTGTTGTTATAAATCGTAATCGATTAATTATTATAATCGAGTTACAGAGCATTGATGATTTGGAGATTTTCTCTATGTATGACGATATTGCATAGCTTTAAAAAGTAAATGTTGGGTGGTTCTTTTCTGATCTTACCTTTTTTATGTGTTGTAAGAAGAGGGGAAACTATTCAAAAACTGTCACAAAACTTCTTAATTCATTGTTTTGTGAGATGTTCATTTGTGCACTTGAGTGTGTGCATTTATGGAAGATTGTGCTGGCGTATTACGTGGTCCGTTTATGGCTAGGTTGGTATTTACTTACAACGATAACGTTGTATATAATATTAGCAATCTGTGCCAATTTATAAAAAGGGATCAGAGGCGAATTATTTGAGCAGTATTATGTATAAAGAAAAGAAAGACACATAGAGATTTCGATTTTGTAATCGTTAACTAAAAAGAGAGTTGTTACTATAGCAACGTCGTAAATAAATGTACATGTACGTAGACATCTTGTCGAGTAAATAAGTGTGTGTATAAAGGTGTAGACATCTTGTTGGATATGCAGAAAGTTGATTATGTACGCTTCTCATGGTTAAGTATTAAAAACTAGCTAAGAAAGTGTTAAAACGTTTGAATTATTTAGAAGATTACTAAATACGAACCAGGAGACACCCTTACAAATCGGTGCCTCACCACCGGGAGTTATATAAGTGTCGTTTTGAAGAATAGTAAAAGCGGCAAGCTTTCAGCGCGACCTTAGTATTACCGTATTGAGAAGTGGAAAAGTAATTAATCGAAATATGGATATGAGTACAACAAGTAATAATATAATTGGTGATCAGAGTGTGTGTCCAGAAATAAATCCTAGTGAAAATTTGACTGACATTTTAAAAGACTTGGTCCAACAAATAAGAAACCAGTCTGAGCAAATTAAGGATCAAGTACGAAAAGGTGATGAGTTAGCCCAACAAATAAGAAACCAGTCTGAACAAATAAGGAATCAGTCCGAGCAAATTCAACAGTTTGATGAAAAATTGGACCAGAAGATAACGCAACTAGCAAATGATTTTGATGAAAAAATAGCGAAGTTAAATCAATGCAATGAAAACAGATGGGATCGTGTTCAACATCAATTAAACCAGATGAACCAACATGTAGTGGATAAATTTGAGAAGTATGATGAGAAAACGGAAAAAGTAGTACAAAGGAGCATGGAAATTCAAGAATCAATGGATGTTCTAGAATCAACAATTAATGCCCATGAAAATCATATTAAATTACTGCAAGACGAAGTAAATTTCATCAAGGAAAGGTGCATTCCCGAAACTCCATTTCAGGATAACGGATGCATGAGTCATCCAACATCTACAGGTTGGGTACCTGATCGTCATCCTAGACCAACTCTGGAACTTGATGGATCTTCGAGTGGTGCAGAGAGTACTGAAAGGGAAGGAAGAGTGAGGCAAACATCCAGGCGCAAACACATCTCCAGTAGAGGCATGAAGATGAACACAGGTAAACAATTGCGATTTAGCGAAGTTAAGTCGCTTACAAAATTTTTGGCGTGCCAGAAGATATACCCGCTAGGGCATTTCTTGAAAAATTTCAGGATGAATGTGAGCTCATGGGTGTAGATGAGTCTCAGTTTTTAAAGCTATTGCCGCACATCTTGTTACCACCCTGCTTAACATGGTTTAAAGCTATTAGAGGAAGTCTTCATACATATTCAGATTTTAAGAATACTCTTCTATCAAATTATGAAAACGATTTTATGGTAGCAAATAGAGATGCCGTATTGCGAACGAAGCATTACAATCCAAAATTACACCGGAGTATTACTGAATTTGTAGTATCTACATATCATGAGTTAAGATCACTAAGTCCAAACCATCCGGAATCCCGAATTATAGCTTCTATTTGAATCTTATTGCCATTTAGATTACAACAGTTATTAATGTCGGTACAGTGCATTAACTTCAACCATTTAATTATGCTCATTCAGAGTTATGAGAGTCAGTCTGCAATACAGAATAACAATAAAATGCAGGATAGAGGTCAGGGTAATTATGCACGTAATCAGGCACAATATGCTTCTGTTCGTAATGTAGATATACAACCTGAAAATGATTCTAATGTTCGTAGTTTCAACAATAGAATGAGTAGTTATAATGGTACAGGAAATCAAACGCAACCTAACCATAGAAATGGAGCTAGGAATTTCAGAAATAACAATAGGAATTTCAGTAGAAATAATAATTATCGCCGATCTTCACAAAATCAATTTGCAGATGGCAGTATTTCTGTAAATAGGATCAAAATATGGTATCATCCTATGAAAGACAAGAACGTACACAAGATTGTGCCATACAATGTTGCTTAAATGAACCCTTCGAACGTATAACTTGAACTGTCAAAAAGGCGTCCGACAGATTTGTATTAAATTGACCTTTGCTTACGTCTATGGTTAATATGTTCTTCAGTCTATTTATTATTAAAATGTATGTTGAAAACATATGCAATTATAAAATCAGTTAAAAAAGTGATAAAATTAGTTTATGGCAATTGATTTGTTCCTTATAGTTTTGTTGCAATTTCCTTTTATAGCATTAATTGAGGAAATGTTAATTTGTGTTTCATGTCTTTTGCAAGGTTCTTTCATAATTACTTATATGAATATTATAAATATTTAAAAATAAAAGATCATAATTTTAATGTAAACTTATGAAGGTAATGACAGACTTATATAAAATAAATGCACCTTATTATATGGAAATAATAAGAATAATGAATATCGAATCTCTTAATTTTTCAAAGTTTATTAATGTATTAAATGATAATCTTCAATGTGTTTATATGCTCTAATTTTGTTGCCTTCTGACCCTGCTAATATTTAATATTATGAAGATCTTTATTTGTAATTTGAACATGAAAGAAACTATCAATTAGGTTTAATTTTTGAATAGCCTCATTCATGATAATTGTAAATCGTCGTTATTAGTATTGAGATATATTGATAAATATAAAAAATGTGTAATGTTATAATATATATAAATGGAAAAGTAAAATATTTGTATTAAAGGTGATATATATATGAGGGCTATTCAGAAGGTAGATGCTTTATAACCTTCAATCCAGGGTTCTTTCCTTCATAGTAGAACTATTATGGAAGTCCCGTCCGAGCGACATCTACAACGATAACGTTGCATATAATATTAGCAATCTATGCCAATTTATAAAAAGGGATCAGAGGCGAATTATTTGAGCAGTATCATGTATAAAGAAAAGAAAGACACATAGAGATTTCGAGATTTCGATTTTGTAATCGTTAACTAAAAAGAGAGTTGTTACTATAGCAACGTCGTAAATCAATGTACATGTGTGTGTATAAAGGTGTAGACATCTTGTTGGATATGCAGAAAGTTGATTATGTACGCTTCTCATAGTTAAGTATTAAAAACTAGCTAAGAAAGTGTTAAAACGTTTGAATTATTTTGAAGATTACTAAATACGAACCAGAAGACACCCTTACATACTGAAGTAACTGAATGATTTGGTTAAAAAAAGAAAAACGAGAAAGAGAGTTGTTTCTTCTGCAAATGGAATATTAACTACATGAGAAAAAGATTAGCCATTTCATTTAAAAGAAATGGGGATTACATAAAGGTATGGAACCTAGAAACGTGAATGTACAAAATGAATAGTTGAATCTTAAAATATTATACTTTCTAATTTCATATCAAGCTTGAACTAATTAAACATCTTGTTAAAAAGTTGGATCAAAATTCTTTGGCATTCAAATATCTATTTAACAAATTTCTAAAAATCAGCGAAAGAAAGATCAAGAAAAGGACATTTTTTGAGCCCTAAAGTTCATCAAGTTCAGCAAGAAAAGATTTTCGAACACCTGCTAAGTGATGCTGAGAAAAGTGCATGGAGTTCTTTCAGAAACGTAGAACAATTCTTTGGGAAACAAACCTTCTAAAGATTATGAAAAACTTGTAAATAATTTGATTTCATCGTATCAAAAAATGGGTTGCAATGTGTCCCTTAATTTGCATTTTTACACTATCATCTACATTTCTTTCTGAAAATTTGGGAAGTAAGTGATGAACATGTGTGTGTTTTAACCAACAAATATGTAGAATGTAAAAAAGATATTAAGGGAAACTGAATACAGGAGTGCTTACTGACTACTGCTGTGTAGTAGCCAGGGATGATCCTGAACTTCACCAGAACAGAGAAGCAAAAATGAAGCGAATTTAATCCCACATAACTAGTAAAGAATAAACCACACAGTAGTACGATAGAAAGTACTTATTTTCTGTTTAATGTAAAAACTCTGATTCAAGTATTTATTAGGAAAACCAAATGGAAATGTACCCACGTTTTATACTGATCATATACAGTTAAAACGTAAAAGTCACATGTACTCCAACCATATATATGATTCTACTACGTTACAACATTGGGAAACCCGACTTTTCGTCAATTCGTCGCACAATTTTTAAACTGGACGTCGAGTAGCATTTTCATTATCAATTTCGTGTTCAGCACCATGAATTGATAAAGAAAATGGATTTTTCACCCATGTTACAAAAGAAAAAAACTGTTTAAATTTGTTGACCAGTGATGCAATGGATCTCATGAACTCAATCTCAAATTTTCACCCTCTGTCTCTGACTCATAAACGACATGTTTCACCCATCGCCACACAATCTAACCGCGATCTCTGACCCACTTAGCTTTATTACTAGCGGATTCCTAGGCGTTGGCATTATCTTGACTAACCAATCATCCATATAAACACAATATTCAATTAGCTCACACTCTTACCAATCTAAGTAAAACATTCTTTTTTCTCTTTCTACAGACGTGAAATCTACACCCCATGCATACAACTAACATCTTCAAACGGTCGAAGATACAGTTACATATACATATTTTTAAAAATAATAATAAAGTCAGACGGGTTTTTGAGCAATATTGGGCGATGACTCTAGAAGGAGTGTTGTACGAGTTTAGTTAATTCTGTACAAAATGTTAGTTCATTTGCAGAGAACAAATATGTGCTACGAGGGAGATCTTTTAAAGATGTTCATTATCTATCTATCTATCTATCTATATCTATATCTATATCTATATCTATCTATCTATCTATCTATCTATCTATCTATCTATATATATATATATATATATATATATATATATATATATATAACAGTCGCTGGTGTCCAAAACGTTTATAATGGAATTGTAAAAAAAAACTAATTTTATATAGTAAATATACCGTAATCTTAGTGGAAAATATTAAAAGCTATTAAAATAGATGAAATCAATAAAAATTTATCTTGTACACTGGGCCACAGAAGATCTTGAGGTACATAATCCGTGAGTTAGGCAAACCAATTAACGCCCGCTTCAAGATTAATTACGCCTGGTAGAGCAGCTTGAGCAACAGCATGAAGTTGCCCCATCCTATCAAAAGAACAATCGTAAAGAATGTTTTTGTACAGCAGTAAGGCAAAACGCTGGCTGACGAAGTGACAAAAGGGAGTCTTTGCATACTTGTACTCATAGTACACAACACAGTACCAGAAAAAATATACGGATACCAGAGGCGCTGATGAGACTTAAATAATCTTACAATTAACTCAAATGAGGGATTATATAAACAAGTTAACTTACTTCAAATGACTATACGTATATGCGTATCAAATAATATACGGATAGATTATGCGGTATATGTATTAGTTTATTTGTTTAAATAAACACAAAGCCTTGCGCTGAGTTTTAAAACTATTAACAGTAGTCTTACCTGCAAATCAATTAAAGTATGGATTGATCATTGAGGGGAGAACCCAGCGCCTAATGAAAATTTTGGTGGTCTAACAGGGCCTGAGCTCCTAGGTTCCGGCGCCACTGATTGATACGTAATGTTACTTCGAAAGAAGAACTTGTCTGATTTCATTATTCATTAAATGACTTTTGAAAATGCTAAATATTGTTATGCAGTAATTTATTTGTAAATATTAAAAATGCAAAATTCGATAACACTTGAAGGGGTTGGAGATCTTATCCGTACTAAGCGTATTTTCCCTTAGGTTGCAAATATAACTGAGAGTTCGTGATTTGTTTAATATTTGTGCAAATTTACACATTGAGATACAAGGGGAAAAGAGGAGAATATAGTGTCAATAAACAACAATTTAAAAATGCACGAAATTAAAGGTCAATATCAAATATAGGACCATTAACAGAATTAACTCTGTAACTCGTTTTCTCCATTCATTTTCTTCCTTTATTTTCAGGATTACATCATCACTGAATTTCTTCACTGGAGATTATCTTTCATTTAGCAGCACCCAACTGGAGCTCAGCCTTGTAAGTGAAACATTTTACAAAGTGTAAACGACAAAGGCGAGGCTCGAACACGGATTGCCGGATTACAAAACTACAACGCTAACCACTCATCTAAAGCGTTACTTCTTACGGCTCGTCTAAATAAATAGCCTTTTCTGTTCGCTCAAAACAGTAGCTTGTTAATAGGTTGATTGGCAAAACACAGGATTTGAGGACTCGAAGGGCATTATATCACTGTATTCAGTAAATTATCAACATTACAGATTCTTTTAAAAAACAAAATACAAAACTTCTTTATTTTTAATTAAATACGGCGCGTGTATTATACTCCTAAACAAACTGAAGACCAATCAATTGTTGTATGGTAATCGTGGTTCAGATGTTCCATGTAACTTTTAAAATTTAATTTTTTAAGACTTGTAATCTTGGGACAAGACTTCATAAACACTTCGTTGTAATTGCTTCTTGAGTACAATAAAATGATTTAAAAAGAAAGAAAGAAAAAAGTGGTCAAGACGCTCGACCAGTAATCTGAAGGTAGTCGAATCGAATCGGATCTACGAACGACCACTACTTTTTTTTTTTTTTTTTTTTTTTACTTCAGAATTTTTGATGGCGATGATCGGCAATGATATACGTTTTATTTTCTTCTGGTATTTGAATACTTGGATGTTTCAATACTTGAACTATCAAATCTTCAGGAATAATATAGTAATAATAATAATAATAATAATAATAATACACTAATAATAATTATTATCTCATAGAAGATTAAAAGTTAGGAGCGTATTATTGCTCAGGGCATAACATTACAACCAGAAATGTAACATTTGACAATAATATTTCGATTTTAGTTAGTGTTTTCACGAGAAAAGTTGGTAGAGCGTTGGCTCAGTGGTAGAACGTTCACCTCTGGTGCTTGAGGTCCCGGGTTCGATCCCAGCCCCCGCCAAGTGAACTTTGTGGTGGACAAACACCGTGTGCGTGGGTTATCTCGGGGTTCTCCCGTTTCCTCCCACTTTTTTCATTCCACCATTTCATTCATTACTCATCATCACCGTCTCCTTTAGCCTAACCGGCATAACCGTGGGACGTTCAAAGATTTAATTTCATTTTTTACAGATATATCGAGGACACATACAATTTCAAAGAATCTCCCACCGGAAGTTGAACACAGGACTGCGACCACTGAACTATCTGAGGCAGTGATGGCGTGGGTCAATGAAAACTTGACCCACCACCCACCATGACCACCATGACCCTCCAGCAACCGAGACCCACTCTGACCCACAACCTACTGACCCGCTCCGACCCACCACCTTCCAAAACATATCGTTATCAACTCTGACACATGATACACAGCCTCTTCTCTACTGACTAAACAGTTTATACTTGTAATAAAATCAGGTTGTGAAATTCTAAGTAATCGGAGTTTGAATTTTTCCGGTCCCTCGTTTATGTACCGGTCTGTTACAATAACGGTGGATCTGACTTTTACGATATAAAATGGTAAAGTATTTGTCATGGGCCAAATTTTGATGATTTTCAATTAAAACCGGGGAACGATCGACAGGTGAGCGCAGAGCTCACCCTTGTTTATGTTTTCTTTTAAAAGCCGCCCTCGTGACGTCACAGACCTGAGGAGCCGTCTAGCTGTCTCTTGATGTGTCTGGTGTATGCGAGTCAAGCGTCAGCGTTTTATTCTCTTCAGTTGGAGTAGCACTAGCGTTATTTATGTGACTATGCATAATTTGTGAGCGCTACGCTCACCTGTCGACCGACGGCGTGAGTGATTTTTTTTTCGAGATCATAGACAATAACAAGGAGGAGATTCAGTTGTGGCTTGCGAAAAAGCAGAAAAAAACAACTGTACGATGTGCTAATTGTGAAGTGTCAATCTGTGGGAAAAGCACTGTCAGCACCTTCTGGAAGTGTAATCGGTCACATCAAGACAGTGATGCGACATATGTGAGGTGCTAGGTAGCCTGTGCCGAAACAACTGTTTACCTAAGAACACCAACACAAAATATAACAAAAAAATAATGAAGGAGAGTGGCTGGGAATATTCGTACTTAACTGAAATATTTACATAGGATGCAAATACAAAAATATGAAAAGATTTATTCCCCTCTTGGAGATAAGGTTCTCTCCTGGAAGGGCCGCCACTCCCTTATAAAGTCGGTAGAGCAATATTATTTATGTTTTGTGGAACAGCAGATCTCAGGGCCATCTGCATAACAGCCATGCTCCAAGATGCTACAATAGTGAGTCAGTTATAGATTTCAAATAAGGTAAAAAAAAAAAATTAACTTTTTAATTTTACAGGTAGCAGCCTATATTTGAGCTCACTATCTCATGGCTGTTATTTGGTTCCTTGGGCAGAATTCTCTCTGAGCCCCATACAGAGAGGTGGTCAAACATACACAATCAAGGGGAAAATGCCTCCTTGAATCACACTCCTGAAACAAACATATCATTAGCACAGGTACTCACCATACAGCAAATTGAATAGACAGTTGTTCTGGTAAGAGCTGGCAGTTTTATTTTCCACAATGGAATCAGGAACATAAAAGATGATGAATGTGTTGATATCCAAACTTCGATACACTAATAATTATCACCATTTCGTAGTGCACTACACACACACTTTTTAGATATATAGATATGCTTGATAATTTAACACACTATTTCATACTTATAAAAATAACAAAAAGGAGAAGGTAGGATGAATCTGAAGTTAGAAAGGTCTGTCTGACCTTTAAAAAAGAAAGAAAAAAATATATATAGAGATATTTACAACATTCTTTTTATCTCCTCATAATTTTAAGTTTCTTGTCTCTAACAGTTTTTAGAGGAGAGAGGTATTCCACTGAAACATATTTCAAGATATGTGTATATAAATACACAGATTGAAGATAAAAATAAACACAATTTAATATACTGGTTCACTGTTCCGCTATTTACTCACTGTTCACAAGTTCTATGTTGTATGACACAGTGTCCTCCTAGATTCCCATTCCACTGAAATGTAAAATGTTCTGTAGGAGATATGGTAAGCTGGATTTCACACGTTCAATGAAGGAACTTTAGTAGCTCCTATAACCAAGCAAATTATAATTACTGAAACCTTGTACTAAAATGTCCAAGGACAGGCACAGCTTAGAGACGTTACTGGCCTAGGTTTTATATCTCTAACTGAGATATCGTAAAGTATGTATTTCTTCCATGTTTGAAAAAACTGGGTTTTCCCATATTAAAATTGGGAGGTGCGATGAGATTCAAATTATGTTGTCTCTATTGAGCGTCCATAGCACTCAGAGAATGAATGATTATAAACTGATGATTTCAAATTTCATCTTCCATTGTCACTATATGCAATAAGCACCACTGACGACAAACTGCAGATATGTGTAAGTCTTACACATTTTTGTAATATGATTATAGCTTCATATAAAAAACTGAGTTCTACACACTCGCGTATTACAGTTGTTCACAGGACAAATCCAGGGGAGCCGGAAACAAATTGCTCACCTCGTCCCGGGTATCGAACACTCTGTAAGAGAAGTCAGGTGACTTCCTTCGAACCGAAAAACTATATGTTGTTGCTTCACGAATCTGTCTCGAACTACCTCGTTCTCTCAGGAAAACGAGTATATGTTTCTGGCAAAAACAAGGAAACGAAGAAACTCGCTTCCTCAAGCCACCTTTGACAAAAGGTTCTCTGCCCTGAGGCGATTTGCGTGTGGTCCGACCTGCACAATGCACTTGTTCAGCTACCATCCGTAGCCAAATTCGCCCTTTCTTGGCTGACACGTGCTGCCCCTTCTCTAATGAACGGCCAACACTGAACTTTTTGCTCGCAGCAGAAACTATGAAAGTTTTTCGCACACTTTTGTTTTTCTTCACTTGTTACATACAAATAAAATTGAGAAACATATGATATTATACATCAAAATAAAGGTAAACATACAAAGAATACATATATATACAATTTATGAACTGTCATCTCTCTCAGAAGCAGCAGTACACCCAATTTCTGCGGCTGTCGTTCAAAACTGTCTGCTACCAATGCAGCCATGTTTTCTTGGAGAGAGATTGAAGGAAACATCTTTGTTAATTATTTATTTTTCACAAATACAAGATCCAAGTGTCTTGTTCGATAAGGGAAACACGCTGATAATATAAATCAGAATTTTGTGCGGTATTTCCAAGAACGTGTTTAGCTTAGTACGTAAATATTAATATTAAACACAGAAAATAAGTCAAATCAGAGTATACATTTTCAAATTGGTGTTGCATTTCGGGAAATAACTAAAAGGCTCGCTGGCCAGGTTACTGGTCTCTGGTGAGAAGGGGGGGAAGGAAATGACGCTTGAACTCGGTGCATTGGAAATCACACCTATAGAAAGCTAAAATTTCGCATGTAGAAGCGAAAAAGTTTATGGCTTTTGAAACAATACAAACGCTCTGTTTCAACACACTGTATCAAACTCAGTGTAGATTCACCAAGGAAGTTCGTAGGCTACTTCCTGTTTATAAAGATACTTATTTAGTTCCTATTCTGGTAATTTCTTTCCATGTTGAGTTGTGAGAGACCTCACATCAAGTAGTCTAGGCGACAGCAAGTCGGGAAAGAAAAAAAAAACTTCTCTCAGCGCTAGCTCTCTTCCAAGCGTTCTGAAAACTCATGTATGATTCCTATAGAATCTTCTCATTTCCTATTTAATTAATCCTTCATCCATGCTTTTAATATCATTCCTTCCATCATCCCCTGTAAACTATTCATTATGTAACGACGCAGTAATTTTATGCAACCCATTACTACACTATATAATGCCTATAAATGAAATAAACACAATGAAATAAATACAATATAATACAATATTGTATTAATATTTACGTACTATGCTAGGTGTTTTACACTTCATTACTAATAATATTAAAAAAATATGCACAGAATATGCTAATGTTAAGCAATTAATTAAACCACAAAATTCATTATATTTACATATAAATATGCAAATGTGCCCCTCATCTGCATTTCGATATGCAGATGATGGAGAAGGGCATCGGCCTTCTACAGTAATTTCCCCCCTATGATTCTAGGTGCTGTACTTTTTAGTACAGGACGTAGATCATACGGAGGGCACATTTTCGTTCCTGAAATATTAGAGGTACACAATACATCCAAGGTAAAAAAAAATTAAAGTTAAACACACACAGTAATCATAATACATGAAAATCAATACACAAAAGCTAAATAAAGAGAATTCAGTGTTCCCTGAGTTACGTAAACATAAATGACATCAGTTCCCAATACATACACTTACACTAATACACTAGTTCACTGAAAAATGCACTAAACACTAACACTATATACACATTTTGTCAAATCCGGTTACTTGATGCTTATATGTGTGATCTGTGTCTTCTCTATTTACCAGTACCACTGTGATCCTTCTCTTCTCTAGAAACGTATGGTTTCAATAGAAAAGCATTTCTTGTTATCTTGACTTCTTTTGTCGCTGGATCCCCTAGTGTGTACATGTTACAACCAGTGGCGGCGACAATCTGCCATGGTCCCGAGTACAAGAGCAAGAGCTTCTTCGACACACCTGCTAGAGCATCCGACTTGGGGAAAACTGTAGTTAGAACAAGATCACCCCCTTTGTACTCTACAGTACGGTGTGACTTGTCGAAGTTACGTTTTCGTGCAGCAGCATTCCTTTTGTGGTTCTTTCTTGCAATTTCTACATAGTACTGCACGTCATGGCGCTGATCCACTTCTGGGATTTCAAACAGCCTGGCTATGTCTCTAGACATAGACTGCCCAAAGTGACACTCAAAGGCTGACACGCCAGTGGTCAGGTGTTTGGCCGAATTTAAGCACTTCTCTACTTTCTCCAAGTATTTGGGCCACAATCTCTGGTTATCATGGCACAATTTACGTAGCAAACGTACTGTCGCCTTGACAGCTACCTCTGCCATTTCACCTTGCGGATAATATGGCGTCGATGTGATGTGCCTGATACCAAGATCTGCTAACTCTGTTTTCCAGCGGTTAGACTGGAAAGGTGACCCTCTGTCTGTCAAGACTAGTTCCACACTAGGGTTAACTTTCAGATACTCCTTCAGTTTCCTTATTGCAGTGGTAGTGTTTGCCTTTCTACATGCGTACAAGCCCATTAGCTTGGAAAATGCATCATAAAATACCAATATGTAATGGACTCCCCCAATTCCCTTGGTTAGAGGCCCTAACCAGTCAGCGCAGACCAAGTAGCCTGGCTTCTCCACTACGACGGGATTCAGTGGTCCCGGACGATAACATTGGGGGGGTTGCTTTTCTGGCATAATTCGCAGGAAGCGCAAAAACGCCTCACACTTTCCCTCATCTTTGGCCATACGAAAAATTCTGATAGAAGCGGAAGTAGTTTGCTAGCCGACATGTGCCCTCGATCTGAATGGTAATAATCGAGCAGTGGAACTACTAACACTTCTGGGATGCATATTCGGACTCCTTCCCGGTCACGCTTGCATAAGCGCCCGTTCAAAACTTCAAAACGGTGACAAGCACCCTTCACCTTTGGTGAGTCCGTCTTCTCTTCGACATCTTTCTTGATCTTGCCGTAGACAGGATCTGAAGACTGCATCTCCGGTAGTATGGCTATCATCTTCCTCAACTCACATGGGATTTCCGTCAGGATGGACATCAGCGACTCCTGGAGGATAGGCTTCCGTGCAACACTGAGGTCTTCTTCTGTGTGAGGAGGGTACCTAGAGTGATAATCACTCAGATTCTCATTGGACTTGACAAACTGGAATTCAAAATTGAAATTTGAGAGCAACATCGCCCACCGGGTGATGCGCTGGTTTGTAAGTCTACAATAGAGAATAAACTTAAGTGCAAGGTGGTCACTGCGTACTATGAATTTAGTACCAACTAAGTACTGTTTAAACTTAACAACGCCATCTATGAGTCCATAAAATTCCTTCTCCGTTATCGAATAATTTCGTTGTGCGGCATTGAACACACGTGATGTGAAAGCAATGACACGAATGTCATCATTGTCATCACGCTGGTACAACAGAGAAGAACACGCAATATCACACGCATCACACTCAAGAATCAATTGCTTGTCAGGCAGGACGGTTTTCAGTACTACTTCCTCCTGGAAGATCTGCTTGATCCTGTCCATCGCTGCCTGATGTACTGGTTCCCATTTGAACCTAACATTCTTCTTTAGAAGTTGGAACAACGGATGGAGAACTTCCGAGTACTTCCTACTAAAGCAACGATAGTACTGGCAGTAGCCAATGAAAGAACGCAGTTCCTTTACGTTCCGTGGTGTCCTAAAATCTAACACCGCCTTCACTTTCGCCGGATCTTTGCCGATACCGGATTGCGAAAGATGGAAACCAAGTATGTTCAATGATTTTCTTGCAAAATTGCACTTTTTCAGCCTGAGAGTTAGGCCGCCCGCAGTGAGTAAACCCAACACTCTGTCGAGGTGTACTAAGTGATCATCGAAGCTCCTGTCGGCTAGAATTAAATCATCTACATAAGCGCCGCAGTACTCTCTAGCTTCTGATCCAATCAGCATATCTAATGCTCTTACGCAAGAAGCAAGGCTCTGTTTTGTTCCAAACGGAAGTTTTTGAAAAACATATGAAATGCCTTCATGTAGGAACCCAAGATATTTCTGGTCACTTTCTTTCACCTTAATCTGTAAAAACATCTCGGTTGCATCTACACAACTGAACCAAGAGTTGTCGCAAATGTCTTGGAGAACAGATAGGGGTGGCATAGGTCTGTCGGAGAGATCCCCTGAAATTTTGGCCAGAGCTCTTCCATCTATACAAACTCGAATGCGTCCGTCACTCTTCGGCGTCACTACCAGAGGGTTTATATAAGCGGTAGGCATCTTCTTAATCACACCCCAGGCTTCCCAACGCGAAATTTCATTCGATACCAAATTCCTGAATTTCTTTGGGTAAGGATACAATTTAGTTTTTATGGGACGTTCGTCCGTTACTCCAACCTCGTGCTCGTAGTTAGCTATGCAACCTGGCTTGATATCAAAAAGCGCCTGGTGCTTTAAAAGAACAGCTTTCAAACTCTCTCTTTGTGGGGCTGAGAGATCTGAGTAGTTCGAGACAAAATCTTCTATATCTGAATGGGAGGCACGTGTGTTCACTTTCAACCACTCTTCTGGTGGGAATACATGAACTGCCATTTCTTGGGCACTTGGGAATCTACCATCATCCAAGTTCGGGGCACGAGCAGCCTTTTCTCTGCAGGTCTTATGCTCATTCTGTGCGCTAACCCGTATGGCCTTCCGTCTTTCGTCTGACGGGGAAAAATTACATTCAAAAGTATCTACTTCCTCTATGAAACTATATGGTTTCTCGCACTCACCATTCAATTCTAAACAACGAACTACTAGATCCTCAGTCTCGCAATCTACTGATCTAAACTTGACTTCTACATCATGAGGATGTTTGAGATGTAGAAGGCCGGTGTCATAGTCTAACACGGCACGAGATTCTGTAAAGAAGTTGGAACCTAAAATCAAAGATCTGTTCAGACCTGAAATAATGATGCCTAATGTATGAAATTCCTTCCCATGTATCTGAATGACTAACAGCGTCTGGCCTATGATCGTCGCTGATTTACTTCCGAAAGCAGACGTAACCGGTATATTCTTAGCACTCAAAAATGCGGGTGTGGGGTGGCTATTTGAGACGGAGTCCCAAATTTCTTTCGAAATGGCGGAGCAAGTAGCCCCTGTATCTAATAAAGAATTAACTTCCTTTCCAAACAAAAGTACATTAATCTCTGGTAGTGAAATGACGTTATTACTGGGTAGTTCTTCATTACTTGAATCAAATAAATTCTTAAAAATGCCATTGTCCTCTTCATATACAGCCCTATCTAAATCGATGTGTTCTCCAGTCCTACTTAACAAGGTTAACTTATTTTTGAACATGCCTTCACTGAAATGCTTCTTTGCCTTAATTTCTAAACAAAGTCTACAATTTTCTTCTTCTTTTCCTTCTACATTTTCAAAAATTTCCTTAACTGCGGTTTCACATGAATTTTCATATAAGTGTATATTTTCTACGTTCTCTTCTAAATTTCGCACATACTTGGAATTTACATTTGTCAACTCAGATGTACTCGTATTCTCCATAGTCATCTTACCGTTGTCCCAAGCACATGCGGACAATCCTCATTCTCTGGGAGCAGAAGAAGAGGATTGGTTACTCCTGGTAATGTTTTGATTCTGGCTGGTAGGAGGAGGCGCCCGGTCATAACGTTCCAACAGCTGGATTTCCTCGTCCTCGTGACGGAAGGAATTTCCCTGTGGTCTATCCGTTTGGCGCATCCCTCCCCTCCTACCGCGGGCTCCACGAACGTTGTTGTTGTGAGAGGAGTGGGAGTTCCCCCCACGTGACCAGCCAGACGACCCACTTCCGCTGCTCTGGTGGCGAGGCGGGGATCGCTGGTGGTTGTTTTGATTCGTGTTTTGGTGTCTCTTTCTCTGGTAAGGACGCTGGTTTTCTCTCGTTCTATTCTTTTTACGAGCAGCGTGCTTACCACTGTGGCCAGAGGGGTTATTGTCCTCGTTTTCCATGCTCACTTGGAGCATGTTGACCCCTTTCCTCTGGTTACTCTGGAAAAACTGGTCGCGATTCGTCATCGACGACTGCAGTTCCTGTACTAGATTTAAAAGTTCTGCTATTGTCTTTGGGCGAGAAGAGACTATCGCCCTAAATAGCCAGTTCGGGAAATGACGCGGAAGTACCTTCAGTAATGTAGCATCAGACATTCTTGGCTCTAATATGCTATTCTTGTGTAACAAATCCAGCAGATACTCTTCGGGGGATTTGTGTACACGATTGTCGAAGTGGGAGGTGAGAATAGTAGCCCTTAGGTTCGCCAGCCGCTCTTCGCTAAGGTAACACTGTTTGAAGTTTTGCACAAAGTCTTCGTAAGTGTGGATTTTGTTCCTGTTAACTTGAAACCACTGGTAACAAGTATTCCGAATAGCTCGCGGTATGAAACTGAGTCTCATCTCGTCCGGTACTCCAGTGACCTCAAAGTACCGGTCGAGATCTTGGAGAAAGTTATATGTTTCGGTCTCAGATTCATTTCCAGCATACACAGGTAAGGTAACATCCCTGTGTATGAGACCAAGAGCTGTTGCGAGATGCTGTCTCGTCTCATGATTACATGAGCGAGACGTCGACGGGACAGGTTCTGTCTCGCGGGAAATAGCGAGGTTCCCAGGTTGAGAACCAGGCAGATCGCGACTCGAGATGTCGTTCGGAGATGGCGGTCTTTCTTGTGTGCCGGAGACAGAGATGTTAGCGAGTCTCCCCTCTATCACCTCACTCGTCTCCTTCTGAATGGAGCTCTTCCACTCCTCCATTTTCTTCTCGAGTTGTGCACACACGTCATGAACGGTCTCTTGCATCTGTTGGATGCTACCGTTACATTCCGACCTGATCTCATCGAGTGGCGTTTCCTGCTCTAGTTCCCCCCGGATCCTTGCTAGTTGGGAAGCGAAACTCACTTCCACTCGCCTGACCTGATTATTCAGAGTAAGTGTGGTCTGTTCGACACGAGACGAGACCTGTTTAACACTTTCAGTAAGCTCAGTGTAGTTTTCTTCTAACTGTCTGGCCATGCTAGAAGCATTCTCCTGAACTTCGTCTATCCTATTAGAGGTTTCTGTCACACGAGTAGACAGTTCTTCTCTGGTCTGATGTATTTCCCCCCTAAGCTCAGCAGTCGTGAGCTCCAGACGCTCAGTCAGCTGACGCTCACTTTGCTCCAGTCTTGAACTCACGGACTCCAACTGGAGTTCAAGACGAGCATTACTAGACTCAATCGCCTGTTCTAGTCTAAGATAACTTGATTCTAACGTGCTATTACTTTCCTCGATTTTCCTTTCTAATTTTTCTAATCCCTTGGAACTTTCTCCTAATTTCAAATTTAAATCTTCCTTCAAGCTTCTACTATTCTCATCAATTTTTGCTTCTAACCTTTTCTCTAATTTCCGCTGACCTTCCAAGAGCTCACTAAACATGGCCGCAATATTCAAATTACTCGTGTTTACCATAGCACTACTTATGTTACCGGCTGGGCTAATACTACTTTGTTCTGCAGTTTCCGTGGTTACTTCCCTGTCCTCCCGCAATGGTACTTCCGGATCCCTACTGGGGACTGGTGGAACTGTATCTACCGCGTCAGCGTCTCCCACAACGCTGACCGGACGCTCGCTAGCGCTCTGTGCGACAACGACACTATTCTCCTCTGAGAGCTCCCCAGCTCTCTGAGCGAACTCTTCAAATGCAAACTCTGTGTCCATATTTCTTACTCTTCGAGATTGTGCTCGCGTTACAACCATTTACAAAAACAGACGGAATTACAAAACTTTCTTCCCCCCAAAGTTCTAAAAAACTGAATTCTCTAAGACACAGTAATGGTTAAACAAAAATATTCAAGACACAAATAAATTTCAACACACAAGACACCTACGTTCTTGGAAATTTTTCGGGAAGAGAACAAAACATATACCGAAATTTTAACACAAACTGTATGTTGACCAGCTAGTATATAAGATATACTTCATGCCCTTTTCGCTGATGGCGCCACTTTATTGTGAGGTGCTAGGTAGCCTGTGCCGAAACAACTGTTTACCTAAGAACACCAACACAAAATATAACAAAAAGTAATGAAGGAGAGTGGCTGGGAATATTCGTACTTAACTGAAATATTTACATAGGATGCAAATACAAAAATATGAAAAGATTTATTCCCCTCTTGGAGATAAGGTTCTCTCCTGGAAGGGCCGCCACTCCCTTATAAAGTCGGTAGAGCAATATTATTTATGTTTTGTGGAACAGCAGATCTCAGGGCCATCTGCATAACAGCCATGCTCCAAGATGCTACAATAGTGAGTCAGTTATAGATTTCAAATAAGGTAAAAAAAAATTTAACTTTTTAATTTTACAGGTAGCAGCCTATATTTGAGCTCACTATCTCATGGCTGTTATTTGGTTCCTTGGGCAGAATTCTCTCTGAGCCCCATACAGAGAGGTGGTCAAACATACACAATCAAGGGGAAAATGCCTCCTTGAATCACACTCCTGAAACAAACATATCATTAGCACAGGTACTCACCATACAGCAAATTGAATAGACAGTTGTTCTGGTAAGAGCTGGCAGTTTTATTTTCCACAATGGAATCAGGAACATAAAAGATGATGAATGTGTTGATATCCAAACTTCGATACACTAATAATTATCACCATTTCGTAGTGCACTACACACACACTTTTTAGATATATAGATATGCTTGATAATTTAACACACTATTTCATACTTATAAAAATAACAAAAAGGAGAAGGTAGGATGAATCTGAAGTTAGAAAGGTCTGTCTGACCTTTAAAAAAGAAAGAAAAAAAATATATATAGAGATATTTACAACATTCTTTTTATCTCCTCATAATTTTAAGTTTCTTGTCTCTAACAGTTTTTAGAGGAGAGAGGTATTCCACTGAAACATATTTCAAGATATGTGTATATAAATACACAGATTGAAGATAAAAATAAACACAATTTAATATACTGGTTCACTGTTCCGCTATTTACTCACTGTTCACAAGTTCTATGTTGTATGACACAGTGTCCTCCTAGATTCCCATTCCACTGAAATGTAAAATGTTCTGTAGGAGATATGGTAAGCTGGATTTCACACGTTCAATGAAGGAACTTTAGTAGCTCCTATAACCAAGCAAATTATAATTACTGAAACCTTGTACTAAAATGTCCAAGGACAGGCACAGCTTAGAGACGTTACTGGCCTAGGTTTTATATCTCTAACTGAGATATCGTAAAGTATGTATTTCTTCCATGTTTGAAAAAACTGGGTTTTCCCATATTAAAATTGGGAGGTGCGATGAGATTCAAATTATGTTGTCTCTATTGAGCGTCCATAGCACTCAGAGAATGAATGATTATAAACTGATGATTTCAAATTTCATCTTCCATTGTCACTATATGCAATAAGCACCACTGACGACAAACTGCAGATATGTGTAAGTCTTACACATTTTTGTAATATGATTATAGCTTCATATAAAAAACTGAGTTCTACACACTCGCGTATTACAGTTGTTCACAGGACAAATCCAGGGGAGCCGGAAACAAATTGCTCACACCTCGTCCCGGGTATCGAACACTCTGTAAGAGAAGTCAGGTGACTTCCTTCGAACCGAAAAACTATATGTTGTTGCTTCACGAATCTGTCTCGAACTACCTCGTTCTCTCAGGAAAACGAGTATATGTTTCTGGCAAAAACAAGGAAACGAAGAAACTCGCTTCCTCAAGCCACCTTTGACAAAAGGTTCTCTGCCCTGAGGCGATTTGCGTGTGGTCCGACCTGCACAATGCACTTGTTCAGCTACCATCCGTAGCCAAATTCGCCCTTTCTTGGCTGACACGTGCTGCCCCTTCTCTAATGAACGGCCAACACTGAACTTTTTGCTCGCAGCAGAAACTATGAAAGTTTTTCGCACACTTTTGTTTTTCTTCACTTGTTACATACAAATAAAATTGAGAAACATATGATATTATACATCAAAATAAAGGTAAACATACAAAGAATACATATATATACAATTTATGAACTGTCATCTCTCTCAGAAGCAGCAGTACACCCAATTTCTGCGGCTGTCGTTCAAAACTGTCTGCTACCAATGCAGCCATGTTTTCTTGGAGAGAGATTGAAGGAAACATCTTTGTTAATTATTTATTTTTCACAAATACAAGATCCAAGTGTCTTGTTCGATAAGGGAAACACGCTGATAATATAAATCAGAATTTTGTGCGGTATTTCCAAGAACGTGTTTAGCTTAGTACGTAAATATTAATATTAAACACAGAAAATAAGTCAAATCAGAGTATACATTTTCAAATTGGTGTTGCATTTCGGGAAATAACTAAAAGGCTCGCTGGCCAGGTTACTGGTCTCTGGTGAGAAGGGGGGGAAGGAAATGACGCTTGAACTCGGTGCATTGGAAATCACACCTATAGAAAGCTAAAATTTCGCATGTAGAAGCGAAAAAGTTTATGGCTTTTGAAACAATACAAACGCTCTGTTTCAACACACTGTATCAAACTCAGTGTAGATTCACCAAGGAAGTTCGTAGGCTACTTCCTGTTTATAAAGATACTTATTTAGTTCCTATTCTGGTAATTTCTTTCCATGTTGAGTTGTGAGAGACCTCACATCAAGTAGTCTAGGCGACAGCAAGTCGGGAAAGAAAAAAAAAACTTCTCTCAGCGCTAGCTCTCTTCCAAGCGTTCTGAAAACTCATGTATGATTCCTATAGAATCTTCTCATTTCCTATTTAATTAATCCTTCATCCATGCTTTTAATATCATTCCTTCCATCATCCCCTGTAAACTATTCATTATGTAACGACGCAGTAATTTTATGCAACCCATTACTACACTATATAATGCCTATAAATGAAATAAACACAATGAAATAAATACAATATAATACAATATTGTATTAATATTTACGTACTATGCTAGGTGTTTTACACTTCATTACTAATAATATTAAAAAAATATGCACAGAATATGCTAATGTTAAGCAATTAATTAAACCACAAAATTCATTATATTTATATATAAATATGCAAATGTGCCCCTCATCTGCATTTCGATATGCAGATGATGGAGAAGGGCATCGGCCTTCTACACATAGAGAAGAACAATGATTAAAATATCTATGTATCGAGAGACATAAGTAGAGTGTTTACACAAAGATATTTATATATATTTCATTTCATTAGAAATTTCAATCTTATAATGTGAGTATTATGAACATATGGTGAGGATACTGTACTGAAAACCCGCTCTATGTAAATATTTAAAAACTGTAATGCTTGAGTGTTAATGCTCATAATAAAAAGTGTGATTTTTACGTGATAATGATAGTCAACTAGGTGAATTGTTTACAGGATAACAGAAATTGATTTGGTAAAAAAAAAACTTTGACAATGAAAATAGATACAACTTGTAATAAGAAATGGTTTCATATAAACACCTTATAATATTTGCGAAAATAATAATAATAATAATAATAATAATAATAATAATAATAATAATAATAATAATAATAATAATAATAATAATAATAATAATAATAAAATTACAAAATGTCAGCATAAAAGAATGTGTTCAAAATAAATCCCATATAGAGTCATAAACGGCTATAAGAACGCTTATATTGAAGGTGAGCGCCGTGCTTATCTGGCAACAGCTCGCGTCACAAATCAACACTCGACCGTTCCCGGGTTAAATTATCATGTTATAATTATTTCCTTTGATATATAGTTAGGCCTTAATCCAAACTGGGACGTTATCATATCACTTTCATTATCATAATATCTTAAGGGGGTAGTGGGGATCCGAATTTTTGCAAAAAAAAAAAAAAAAGAGAGAGAGAGTATCTCACAAGCCATTAAACTTACGGAGCTGAAATTCATTATATTAACTCTGTATTGAAAATGAACACAACATCTTATAGCATTGTTTAAAATTCTTCTTTATGAGGGGGCGGTACTTTCTATATATGCAAAATTGGTAGTAGGTTGATTTGTAAAAATAATTGAAAATGATCGATATTAATTGAGAAAAAAATTCACAAACAAACTGAGAAACAGAAACCATGTGCTTTCTACTATAATAATTGCTGAAGCTTGTTTATTATATGGAGCGCTTAGGGCACAGGGCAATCAAGCAATGAAGTTGTGAAAAAATATACATAAAATTTGTAATGTACACTTAATTATACGGAAATTTTAAGCTTGGACTTTATGTTGGTCTACCTACCATGATTTGGGACTCTCAAATTTCATGCGTTTTTCTACTGAAAAGTATGGATAATTCAACAAGGAAATAATTATAAAATAATAATTTAATTGAAAATCATCGAAATTTGGCCCATGACAAACACTTTACCATTTAACATCGTAAAGATCAGATCCACCGCTATTGTAACAGACCGTAAAAATTCAAACTCCGATTAATTAAAATTTCACAACCTTGTTTTATTATTACAAGTATAATCTCTTTAGTCAGTAGAGAAGCTGTGTATCATATGTCAGAGTTGATAACAATGTGTTTTAGTAGGTGTTTGGTCGCAGCAGGTCGGTGGGTGGTGGGTGAGAGTGGGTCATTGTGGGTGGTGGGTCCGAGTGGGTCATAGTTTGTGTGGATCCGAGTGGTCATGGTGGGTTGTGGGTCAGAGTGGCCACTGTTGATGGAGGGTTATGGTGGGTCATGGTGGATGGTGGGTCAACTTTTCATTAACCCACGCCATCACTGCCTCAGATAGTTCAGTGCTCGCGGTCCCGTGTTCAATTCCCGATGGGAGATCCTTTGAAATTGTATATATCCACGATGTATCTGTGTTCGTGTCCCTCTTGTTGAAAGTTACTGGAAATAACTGTAAAACGAGTATTACTAAGTATAATGAAGACAACTTACGGAGACAATTTCGATGAAAGAGAAGAGAAAGTGGTCTGAGGCACTATATGTCTATTGTTTATTAACCCTTAAGGGATCCGGGGTTTTTGGGCTATTTTTTAGACTTTCAGTCAAGCAGCTACAGTATCGTCACTATTTATCCTAGGATCATGGTTCATACCTCATTCTCTTCAGAATGGAGCTGGCTTTCAAATGATACCATTTGCATGCTCATACCGTATACCAGGAGCGGGAAAAATTATGTCAAAGGGAAAATATCGGAGGGAAAATTTTTTCTCACACTTTGGGACCCTCTGGAGCGACCCTGTGTGAACGTAGCCATATAAAAAAATATGATAAATAGTACTTTGTATACTGAATGTGTGTGCCAAATTTCTAGTTTCTATCTTGAATACCAAGAGCGGGAGAAATTTTATCAGGAATTCCCACCATGCCCCAAATTACCGTAAAACACCATGATCTCAGGTAAAAAAAATTTCCTGAGACATCCCTAATTACCCTAGGGTCATGTTTCGCCCATCATTCTCTTCAGCTTAGAACTGCCTTTCAGGCGGTATGACTCACGTGTCTCCATCATGTATCTAAGGCGGGAAAATGAGGAAAAACGGGATTTTTTGGGTCTAAATATCCTTTTTTCAACATTTAGCCCCCCTGAACCCCCCTGTTTTAACGCAGAGATCTGAAAAAAATCTGATAAATACTACTCGGTGGGCTGAATGTTTATGCACAATTCCAATTTTCCAGGTGCAAAAGTAAACCCGCCAAAAAAAAAAAATATACCGATAATGTCCCATATTCCCGTATACAGAGGGAAATTTTTAAACATTCCCTGAGACATCTCTAATTACCCTAGGGACAAGTTTCGCCCATCATTCTCTTCAGATTAGAACTGCCTGTGTTTTGCCAATCAATCTGACTATTAACAAGCTACTGTTTTGAGGGAGCAGCAAAGGCTCTTTAGGCGAGCCGCAAAAAGTAACGCTTTAGATGAGTAGTTAGAGTCGTAGTATCGTAATCCGGCAATCTGTGTTCGATTCTCGCTTTCGCCGTTTACACTTTTTAAAAATGTTTCATTTACAAGGCTGAGCTCCAGTTGGATACTGCTAAATGAAAGATAATCTCCAGTGGAGAAATTCAGTGATGATGTAGTCCTGAAAATAAAGCAAGGAAAATGAATGGACAAAACGGGTTACAGAGTTAATTCTGTTAATGGTTCTATATTTGGTATTGACCGTTAATTTCGTGCATTTTTAAATTGTTGTTTATTGACACTATATTCTCCTCTTTTCCCCTTGTATCTCAATGTGTAAATTTGCACAAATATTAAACAAATCACGAACTCTCAGTTATATTTCCAACCTAAGGAGAAATACGCTTAGTACGGATAAGTTCTCCAACCCCTTTAAGTGTTATCGAATTTTGCATTTTTAATATTTACAAATAAATTACTGCATAACAATATTTAGCATTTTCAAAAGTCATTTAACGAATAATGAAATCAGACAAGTTCTTCTTTCGAAAGTAACATTACGTATCAATCAGTGGCGCCGGAACCTAGGAGCTCAGGCCCTGTTAGACCCCCAAAATTTTCATTAGGGGCTGGGTTCTTCCCCTCAATGATCAATCCATACTTTAATTGATTTGCAGATAGAATTACTATTAATAGTTTTAAAACTCAGCGTAAGGCTTTGTAACTAATACATATACCGCATAATCTATCCGTATATCAAGGTTTTGTAAAAAAAAAAAAAAAAAAAAAAAAAAAAACCTAATACATATGCAGCATAATCTATCCGTATATTATTTGATATGCATATATGAATAGTCATTTGAAGTAAGTTAACTTGTTTATATAATCCCTCATTTGAATTAATTATAAGATTATTTAAGTTCCCCGACTGTTATCTTCTCATCGGCGCCTCTGGTGTCCGTATATTTTTTTTCTGGTACTGTGCTGTGTACTGTGAGTACAAGTATGCAAAGACTCACTTTTGTCATTTCGTCAGCCAGCGTTTTGCCTCACTCCTGCACAAAAGCACTCTTTACAATTCGTTCTTTTCACCAGTGGGGGCAACTTCATCTGCTGTTCTAGCCACTCTACCAGGCGTAATTAATCTTGGAGCGGGTGTTTGTTGGGTTGCCTAACTAATAGATTTTGTACCTCAAGAATTTCTGTGGCCCGCTGTACACAGATGCTTATGTAGGCCTACCAAAATAGTTGGGTGTGCTACAATTCACGGTCAACTCTGGTTAGCCCGACGGCTTTTAATTTGGTGGTGTGTAGACAATCTTCTCCCTTCGTCGTGATTTCTGCTTTTGTTCGCTGGACTTAGACCTTTTTAATCCAAGTATCTTCACAAAGTTTAGTTAAACTAGATCTACAATAAGAATTCTGTATGCTCATCAATAACTTATTCTAAGCAAATGTGTTAAAATTGGATCCTCGATTATCCCACTGACAACAATGAAATTATATTTTACAGAGTAACATCATAGGATGATAGACAACTATAGCTGTTGTGAACAGAGTGACCACCGCTAGTACTTTCGTACTAGGTCTATTACCTTTTATAGTATTTTAGTGTTCTAGTACATTCACCAACAAATCTAGTACTTTTCTTTTTCCTCTTCTTTCCTCATAAATATATTTGGGAGAGAAAAAGGAATTTCATGAAAATTTGGCCATGTACGAAAATTTCACTATTTCTGGTAACATTTTTCTGCCTTTTTTTTTTCAACTGTGGTATTTACAAGAGCGGAAGTGGGACATAGGTGCCGTCCGGTCGCCTCCTCCAACTAATAAATAACCACAGTAAACAATATTACATATTTGCTGATCCGTTTTAACAGTATGCTATGAAGGAATTAAAACTAGATTATCTCAATAAGCCCATGTTAGGATATTACTTGTTTTCTCCCGACATCCTCTATATTTATCATACTTGTGTTACTTTAGTGGTTTTAGAGTGAGTTCTTATACGACAATTAAGCAGAGATTCCGCAGAATTTTTAGTGTGGGGGTGTAAAGTCAAAATTTTGAGAGTGTAAGTGGTTAGCACGGTTTGTAGCGAATTTTGACTGTAAAAAAATTGAAGTTTTTTTTTTTTTTCAAGAATGTGGGAGGTCACTCCTCCACCCACAGGGAAGGTAGAGCTGCCGGAAATCTTCTAGTAAGATATTAATATCGTAAAATGCCATAAATAGGGTGAAACGGAAGCAAATAAAATCTTAGTGCTTTTCCCCAGATCTAGTACTTTTTCTGCATAGGTTAGTACGAAATATTTTTGCTGGGTGGTCACACTGGATGTGAATATTTGAATTTCATTTATGAATATTAAGGGGAAAGACTACTAAAAATGATACAAAAGCTAACCATTTTTCTTTTGCCCGTTTTTCGTAAGCGAAAAGGAATAATGAAATATAACTTACGGTAATAATAGGTAAAGTTATTCTATACCCGAAAATATGAGTCGGAAGAATTTTCGGTGTTGCCATCCATCGGTGTTGCTGGCCAGTGCAGCCAGCATATGATCTACCAAAAAATCTAGGTTAAGGCAGCGACTAGAAAAATGAATTCAACGGAATTGATAACTTATTATGTTGTCTTGGCTCCTTGTTAACTACTTTTTAAATAATATTTGCATTTATTTTGTAATAAACTGGAAGTTATTAAAATTACACTTTCTGTTTATGTTCCTGATTTTTTTTTTTTTACTGGGGCTTCAATGATGTTGAGGCTAGACTTTACGTAGCCAAGTGCTTGAAAAAGGTAAAAGTAAAACAATAACAAACTGTGAATGTTGTCAAAGTTTATGCTGAACTGTCTCTTCTACTGGTAAATAAAACTCATCTTGCCCTATATTCTTCCATTTCTATATTCTACCATTAATTTCATAATTCATAATCACCCTGTTCTTTAGCCTAAAGGACACAAGCGTGGAGCGTAGATTTTAACATTAGTGATGTAATAAGCCTACAATGGGGCACTTTTTCTTTACCTTGGTGCATTATACTTTTGCAATGATAAGACAAGTGTTTACCTCTTCTGATAACGGTTTCACAGTTTCAGATTTCTAGGGGATGGCCACGGAGTTTTCAATTTGATTTATTATCATCTTGAACGCTCGCTATTTTGCACAAGTTTAGCATAGATACTCAAGAATCTTTCCATCTTCTTTCTTTTAGCAATACTTTTAAATGATATACTACTAGATTCCCCTTGCCATTTGCAAATTTTGAGTTGGTCCCCGCCTGGGACCCTCCGGGGGACTCTGTGGCAAATATTTTTACCTCAAAACGGGGTGCTTTTAAAATGATGAAATACGTGTTTTCCCTTTTGACATCTGTTTCACCGTTTCAGACTTTTGGGATGATGCCAACGGACTTCATGTATACCTTGCTTCTTTATTCTCTTATTTTTCAGATACAAACACCCCATGCTGTAAGCGTCGGTGGCCACCAATAGGCAACTAACGACCTCTTGCTAAACATTGGCGGCCGCGCAGAGACAATCTGCGGTGACCCCACTTTCGTTTTGAAAATTATACCACCAGCGGCAGAGACACGACGAAACAACAACGGACCATAAAATTATTCCCCTAAAATATGTTAAATCGTCTATATGCGTGATTTGTTTATATTGAAATAAGTCTAAAAAATACTACAAAAAAGTACGCCGGGGTGGGCGCTAACCATCAACCTTATGATTATTAGGCGCATGTTCTTTCGACTTCGCCATGGAGGCGATAAATAAAACCTCGCTTGTAGAGGAATAACTTTTTGAGGTCTTAATTTGGCCAACCAGACAAACTCTATATCTCGAGTTCTATTAGGTGGTACTGTGAACCATTTCAGATTTATTGCTTTCTTTTGGGGTACTACTGTGGGTTTGGGTACAAAACCTCGCGGCCAGAACCTCGCGGACCGAAACCTCGCCGCCCAAAACCTCGCGGGACAAAATCTCGCCGGGCCAAAATCTCGCGTTGCCAAAACCTCGTGGTCTAAAATCTCGCCTGCCAAAACCTCGCGGTCCTGATCTCTGGACACAGAATCTCACCTCGCGGTGCGTATTCTTGCCTGGGAAGAAATGTCGTCAGTATAAAACCTCGTCACGACTATTTCTTCGATGTAGAATGCTCTATATATTGATATATGTATATATTTTGTAATAACACATAATTACATTAAAATAATGACAAGAAAATATTCTAACGCGTGCTTTGAAAATCTGTATATATAAAAATGAAAATGACTACGTTTGTGACATCATACCTCTTGAGCCACCCGGCCGATCTATATGAAATTTTCAACATAGATGAGGCCTGGGATTTGTTTTATAATTTTACAACCACGAGATTAATCTAGGTCTAATTTTCCACACAGATCGGGTTAGAGCCTGGGATGGTTTTTATTATTTCACTTTGACGAGAAGGGGAAAGAGGAGACATATAGAAATACATAAAAATTAAATTGGCTGCGTTTGTGACTTAATAACTCTTGAACCACCCGACCGGTCTCGATCAAATTTTCAACATAGATGAGGTTCGGACCTGGGATGTCCTTTGTAGTTTCACTTTGACGGCATAATGAAGTGGAGGGGGAGATATATAAAAATAAATAAAACTTAATAACTCTTCAACCAAGAGACCAATCTCGATCGAATTTGCCAGACAGATCAGATTACCGCCTGGGATGGTTTTTATCATTTCACTTTGATAGGAAGGGGAAAGAGGAGACATATAGAAATACATAAAAATTAAATTGGCTGCGTTTGTGACTTAATAACTCTTGAACCACCCGACCTGTCTAGATCAAATTTTCAATATAGATGGAGTTTGAGCCTGGGTTTTTATTTCACTTTGACGGTGACCTTAGGAAATTCTAACAAAATCCAATAATATTTATGAAAGTATGAAATAATATTTAAGTTTTTACGTACCTCGATTATGTCCTGTACGTTAAAGGAGATGTAGATGATCAGGATGAAGGAAATGATGGAATGAAGAAAGTGGCAAAAAACGGGAATACTCCAAGAAAGCCCATATACACGATGTTTTGTATATTATTATTATTATTATTATTATTATTATTATTATTATTATTATTATTATTATTATTATTATTATTATTATTATTATTTGTAATATGGAATTGCATATTAAGAAACTCATTGGGTAAATTTAAAGAAAAGTTTCATTCCTCAAGGTTTTGGCCAAGCGAAATTTTGGTTCTCGAGGTTTTGACAGGCGAGATTTTGGCCCGTCGAGATTTTGCGCGGCGAGGTTTTGGCAACGCAAGGTTTTGGCCCGTCGAGATTTTGTCCCGCGAGGTTTTGGGCGGCGAGGTTTTAGCCACGCGAGATTTTGGGCGGCGATGTTTCGGCCGCGAGATTTTGTCCGTATACCCTATCTGTGTGCAAAATTTGAGCAAAATCGCAGACTGACACCTCTTCTTTAGTGTAGAAAAAAAGAGTAACATTCATTGAAATACATAATAATGACTTTTTTTCTACACTTAATACCATTCCTTATTATAGATATTTAGAAGAAGAAACAACACATCTGCACAATTTTTCCCGATTGCTAAGGTTGGCTTGGAGGTTCGAATCAGTAGCTTTGGTTTACTTGAGTTGATTTTGAATTTAATGTCTCTTTCAGCAGCGAAGCTATATGAGACGGGACCTACTGATTAACGTGAATCCGAACCACTTGAGCTCACGCCGGGAATCGAACCACAGTCTCAAAGGCGCGTACGTTAACCGCTTAGCCACGAAAGAGCTCGCTTTGGCTTACTGTTTTCTGAAGATGCCCGAAGTTAGAAAATTTTTGCTTTAAAACAGCAATAAAGAATGTCCTCATCCTCTCTGGAACAGTGTGTACTTTTAAGGTGTGTTCTTTCTAGGGAGGGAGATGTGGCAAACAATGCTGTTGCATGGAGTGGCAAATTACTTAGGACCGGTCCTGACTTAGAATTATCATAATCAAAGAGATAACCATTGAAGAATATACCTGTGGTGCTGGATAGATCGAAAATTCCAATTTGCTTTTCTTTCCGTAGTCCTCAGATACTCGTTCCATTAACAAAGAAGTAAACCCTGAACCAGTGCCTCCACCAAAAGAATGGAAAACAAGAAAACCTTGGAGTCCACTGCACTGGTCAGCTAACTTACGCAGCCTATCTAAACCTAGTTCAATTATTTCTTTACCAATGGTATAGTAACCTCTAGCATAATTGTTGGCTGCGTCTTCCTTTCCGGTCATCATCTGTTCTGGATGGAAAAGTTGCCTATAAGTGCCTGTGCGTACTTCGTCTGAAAGCGAAGAGTATGGACTGTTAGAAAAAATAAATTTTGCATTTCCACTTATTCTTATTTTGAGAGGTAGTATTTACAAATAGAACAGTAAGCGAAGGCTTTTAGATATGACTTAATACGAAATGACAGTATAAATTCTCCAATTTTACTGAAACTACAATATTTTTACTTAAATATTCTACATAGATACAGTGCATGCTAAATTAAATTCTATATAAATAGAAGGACAATGTTACAGTCAAAGACACCGATCTTGGGGTGCCGCCCTCCCCAAAGCTCATGTGGCCCCCCGCATTATATTTATGAATATACAATATTTGTTATAATTTGAAAGCAATTTGTCTTAAAATCCTCATATATGCCATCTGAATGCCCCCCTCCCCAAATTTATAGAGAAATTTGTACCCTTGGTTACAGTGCTAGTAAAGTGAGCCATAATTTAGAAAAGATTCGATAATAATCTCTCGTATTGTAATCTTTACCACGAAATGCAAACCAAATCTTAGTGTTCTAGCGAATTTGACTCGCCTATTTGTGTTCCAGGTATTTAATATTTACAATTTCAACTAATGGTTGTTCAGTCTCCTTCGGGTGATAAAGGTTGCACGGGTTATGGAATGCTACTTACTTTGATATGGTTAGCGTACGCGTCTTCGGCGCGGGGGACCCGGATTAGAATTCCAACAGGAGTTCATATGGTTCGGAATCTATGTTAAGCAGGGGCGCCGGAACCGGGGGGGCAAGGGGGGCAGTTGCCCCTCCTGAAATTTTCAAAGGGGGCAAGATACTCGTTTTGCCCCCTCACTTTCAGACTGTAAAAACATCACACAACACTGATTATATGAACTAAATTTTGCTTTTTATAGTAATGTGAAAAAAATCTCTATTTCAGATTCATCTTTCTCTTTGAAACAAGGGACCGGGCGCTTTTTCTGCCCCTATGTTAGACAGAAAGAGTTAGGAAAAAGAATTTAAAATTATCTTTATTTCCATTGATGTACATTCTCAAAACACTGTAAATTCTTTTTAAATTGTTGTTTAAGCAATCGTAAGTCAGCAATATAAAACGAATCGCCGAGCTAGATTTTAAAGTTTGAAAAATATAACAATTTAAATGAGTAACAGGACATTTAGGGCCTAAATACATTTTCCATAAAGTTAAATTAATGTTCTTACAAACAATATGCAGAGTGCAGTAAATTTATAGTGAGGAGGAAAATATATAAGGTAGAATTAATAATTCAGAGCATATGAAAAATGCGAACTCGATTGTCGTTCCGTTCGTTTAACCCATTCACTACCATTTTTTTTTTTTTTTTTTTTGGAGTGAGAAACATTAATATATGGCTATTTTAAGTAGTTTTCAAGCGTATAAATATATATAAAAAACATTTTCCACCGTTTCGTTTTTCGACGTGGGAAGGGTGGGACATTATGTATCCCTCTGTTATTTTAACGTGGGACCTATATGTTCCAGTGGTATTGACATGAATGATCATCTTGTATTTTCAATTATGAAACGTATATTGTCAGAAAAACAATTGGGTCGTATTTATGATTACAAATATTTTATATCTCGGCATCCTTTTCCAAATTACAGTACATGCAACCACTGCTTTATCAGTAGCACATTGTACCTCACTTTCATCTGTTCCATTATCACTTTCATTGTTTACGTTCACTTCCACTACTGTCTATTGGATAATGTTAATAAGAATTCTGTGAACCATTAGCAGGCTTCTCTTTACCAGTGGAACATCGATTCATAGCAATAAAATGTGGTAAATTACCAGGGGTCCTCTGAGAATGTATCGTGTCCCAGTGGTAGTGAAAGGGTTAAGATATGGGTGGGGAGCTGACTACCACGGGTGCTGACTGCCACAGCCAATTATTGGTGCTGACTGCCACGACTGGCGCTAATTGCCAATATCAAGGTGCTGACTGCCACGATGGCGTGCTGACTGCCACGAGCCTGAGAGAAAGTTGCTAGGCGTAACATTACCGGGCGCCAAGAAGCATGAAAGAAACTAGATCCTTAGGATCGTGTTGTTCAGACCAACACCTAACAAAGGTAAACAGGTCTCTGTATGTACACTCATGTCCAAAATTATTGTCACACGATTATAAATATGTTGTTCTAGTAATATAATTTGATAACGAATTCGCCCGGTATTTCTTACAATGTTAGTATGTGTATAATCAGCAAAGACATGTATGTGGTAAATTTCATGTCAAAAGAGCAGTAAATAAGAACAATAAAACGAAAATAAAATTTTCTGGTCCATTTAGTTACATTTTATTTTACTCATTATGATTTTCGTATTTATAATTCTTTTCCTATGAAATTTATCACAAATATAAATTTCCTGATTATACACATAATATAAGTTTTAAAAGTACTCTGCAAAATTATCAAATTATATTCTTACAAGAAGATAGTTATAGATATGCGACAATAATTTTGGACATGAGTGTACTTTCAGTTTTGTCAGGGAGCGGTGCGTACAAAATTGGTACGATTTATGTATTCTCACTTGAACTCCCTATGTCAGAATGAACTGTGTACAGCTGCGCAAATTGTTTCGAGCAGCTCTTGAAAGTTCTATCAAAAAAGCACTGCTGGCTGTACCTCACAAGGGAAGTTCAGGAGAAAGCACTCGCCTGCAGAGAAACTAAGCATGCCATTTGAAGTCCCAATTTATGCTGATTATAACAAGCTAATAACATTCCTGTACGGTTGAGAGCAGTTCGAGATATTCAACTTGGAAGTTTATATGAGAAAATGAGGATATACGCATTTATACGCGTTAAGTACAACATAATATAACGAATATTGACATACGAATTGGAAGCTACCGGAATTAACAGAAAAAAAGTGTTTCGCAATAACTAGCGGGTTTGTTAGATACAATTAGTCACTACATTGTTCACAATAATCATAGGTTAGAGATGAAAATTGATCACTGTTGTTCTGTTTTATGAATAAATGACGCAAGCAAAATACTCCCTTGCACCATGAACATTTTATATGTGCAATTGTGTTGCATCCGGCAAGAGAACAGTTCGCAGAACTAAAGCAAAAAGCAAATTCGACAAGTGATTCAAAAGTTATAGGCCTATAATTTGTTCGTAACCTGCCTTGCAGAACGCAAACTGAAACAATCCTATGTATCGCAGTGATCGGAAGTGATTCGTATGGACACGAACTTTATTTGATTGTTTCGTTGGTACATTATAACGTCCAGATGAAGAAGATTCATATTATGTACAAATCTCCTGCTATAATCTTTGATTGATCGGAATCAAAACACATCAAATGGTTGAACAAATCGTGTGCAATTCTTTGGTATCTTCTCAACCATTAGGTCTTTGCCATCCGTCATGCAACTTGTAATGGACAATTTGTCTGTGAATGGACCCCAGTGATCAAGCAATAGCAATTTCAAACCATCAGGCTTCGCCATGGGTGAGAATACTTAACGTATTGAAACGTGCATCCACTTATTTTCTCATATAAATTTCCAAGCTGAATATCTCGAACAGTTCTCAACGTACAGGAGTTTTATTACCTGTTGTAATCAGCATGAATTGGTCCTTCAAATGACATGCCTATTTCTCTGCAGGCGAGTGCTTCTCCCAAACTTCCCTTGTCAGCTGGCTTCAGACCATCATATCTATTAAATAATACAATAAAACAATTAATATAAACAATGAAATGTGCAAATTGTACATATAACAGAAAAGACAATTCCTTTATAAACATCCAAGTGTATGTCGTTCCACTTAATGAGCAACTTTGTAACATATAGGATGCCACATCGATTTGCTGTGATGATTACTAAATTAATCCCTACTAAATTAATTAATAATCATAAATTTAGTATGAGGGATTAATTCCTCTCTTTCCAAATACAGTTCCTCCCAGGCTCGTGGCAGTCATCACGCCATCGTGGCAGTCAGCACCTTCATATCTGCAATCAGCGACAGTCGTGGCAGTCAGCACCAATAATTGGCTGTGGCAGTCAGCACCCGTGGCAGTCAGCACCTATCCAAGATATGAGTGCAGAAACAGAACACCTGTTTCAGCTCTCCTTTCAGACCAAGTTTGTAAACAAGAATAAGGAAGACAGTCACTGCTTATAATAACTAGTAGTGTTAGATATTTAGCTTGCAGTGGTCAAGCAATCAGTGGACATTTGCATAGTACGGGTAATTTGATGTCACTCCTGGATGAAAGAAAAATGGATGTGCCTGTTCTCAGCCAATGGATTAATCGACCGGATAACTGGCTTAGTGCTGATTGAAAGAATGAAATTTTAAAGATTTTGGGACATGCAATATAGAGAGACTTGGTAGCAGAAGTTAAAGAGTCTCCACTTTATGCAATCATAGCCGACTCCACGACTGATATGTCAAAGAAAGAACAGTTGTCTCTGTGTGCGCTGTATTGTCTCTGATTCATCAAACCCAATAAAATATTTATGGAAATGATCACCCCACATGGCACAAAATCGGAAATAGAATTCACGATCAAAGATATTCTAACGAAACCTACCCTGAATGCAGAAAATATACGCGAACAGTGTCATGATGGTGCAGCTATTATGTCAGGACGAGTGAATGGTGTGCAGAGGATAACTTCGACTCAACATCCGAAAGCTGTATACATTCATTGCAATAATCATGCAGCTGACATTGTTCTTGAACCCTGTAAAACTATCAACGAAAGTAATCCTAAACATTTGCTGCCTGTTTGTCCTACTCGCTGGTATGTTAGGCGAAAATCTCTAATCAGATTTCAATCTACTACAAACGAATTCAAATTACGTTGGAAAAGAATCATCAGCAATACAAGTGGTCAAAATGACGATCAGAAAGTAATTCTGAAAGGATATTTGAAAAGAATGAACACGTTCGGAATGATATTTTTTCTGATAGTCAGTATACGTGCTTTTGTACCTTGCGGACATCTGGCGAAAGTGCTTCAAAATTCTGAAACTTCTGCTTCTGGATCTAAAAGAGCAGCAGCGATTCTATCTAGAGGACACTGAGAAACCTACGAACGGACAGTGCATTTGAAAACATCTATAAGGAAGCAAAGGAAAATGAAGACAGACTACATTTAAAATTGCCCACTTCATCAAGATCAAAGAGAACACCAATTAGGTTGGAGGAGACTGATAATCCTTCTATAGCAGCTACCCAGAACCTGCATCAGATTTTCCAAAAATGTACTTCGAAATCATTGACTATTTGTAGAATGAAGTGCAGCGTCGTTTCAATCAGCCAGGCCTCAAACAACTCATAAAACTCTAGAAGATACTTTCTGAAGGAGCTATATGTGCTGGTGGGCCTCTCTCAAGAGAATATTTGAAGCAGGAACTCGGAGTTCACTCGTCGGATTTTAACCAGGATAGATTATGAGCTCAGCTCAGGCTGCTTCCACCTACTTTGATGACGACTGAGTCGCTGACGACCATCAGAATATTAAAAACTATTAGTGCTGAAACCCCAACTGTTCGCAGCCTTCTCGACTAAGTTGTTCGTCTAGGGACTTTCTTTCTCACTATGACACCTTCTTGAACATTTGCGAAATATCATTCAGCTATTTGCGTCATCTAAACACATATTTGAGGACGTCCATGACGCAGGAAAGATTGGCTCATCTGCTGTTGTTGCATATGTGTAGCGACCAGACTTAAACACCATTGCAAGAGAATTCATATCAAAGACAAGCGAAAGAAAGGATACTATTGGTCAATTTTGAAAAGAAATAAATGTAGAATTACGTAAGTGAAAATATGCGTATTATAACCAATTATTTAAATTACAAAATAACACTTAAATTCAATATAAATTTGAATTATTTCTTATTAATTGTGTCGTACTTTATTCGTGTGAAGTGAAGTGAGTATAATGAGATTAGGAAGAGAGGTGAATGTAATAAGCTGGATATACTGAAGTAAGTGTAGTAAAAATACAAATAACTCTGGATAATTAGTGTAATTGAATTTTCTATATAAATTTTATGAAGTCTTTAGTGAAAATTCCATTTTTCCATTTCTGGTACGGTCAAGTAGGTAGAAAAAAAATATATTTTCTTATTTTTTACTTAATTATGTAGCCTGTTTTATAATGTACAAGTTACTTTCTACTACAAAGTGCTACAAAGTTTGTAGTTCTAAATAGCAATTTCTAATATTACAGTGTACTGCAACACCAGTACTGGATTTTTAAAAATATAATTTTAATTTCCTCATTTCCAAGTGATTTAAATAGCTTTAAGATTCTTTAAGAGTGTCCGTGTGACCATGTCCAATACAGTTAAAAATATGTATCAATATATAAAATGGTAAAATTTGTACTTACAAACAGTCATTGTGAGCAGTACAAATTTTATAATTTTATATGTTTTTAATTCTGATTTCAGTGGTTGAAAATTTCTGCACCAGACCAAAATCCAGTACAAAACTGACACGGAATTAATTAATCTAAAGATGTAAACTAAGATGCCTCTAATAGATGGAAATTTCACTCTCACGAAACTGTTTACAGCTTCATTATATTATTATTATTATTATTATTATTATTATTATTATTATTATTATTATTATTATTATTATTATTATTATTATTATTATTATTATTAACCAATCAAATCAAATTATTGTTACATTACAAACACATATTCGTATTATCTTAACTATGTTACATTCCCGTGTCTATTTTCAAGACAGCAGTTTGCCCCCCCAGCTGAAAAATACTTCCGACGCCACTGATGTTAAGCTATATGTTCACGTCTCATATAGCCTCGCTGCTGAAAGGGACACTAAACTCTAATCTAATGCAATTATAATATAAACACAATAGAAAAGGAAATTAACTTTTCACAGTTCCTCCTTATGCTTTCAAGAATTTTCAGAGTTGCTAAATCTTAAAATAATATGGTTTTGTCACAGGATGCCTGACGAATCCTGTACGTCATAAGAGATTGTCTCTGTATCCCATAAGTATTTCAAAACCAGAACTGCTCAATGGATTGCATTCAGCTACGACCAATATGAAGGAAAATCGTTGCATCTCTTTCGTTTTCTTTCCCTCTTCTCTTTCTGCTTGTAAACGAGAAACAGGGGTGAAGTTGAGAAATATCATTAAACAGTGATGCCATTAAAAATACAAGTTCACAGGTAATTAAAAATATCAGGCAGTACTATCATTACAGAAATATGAGTTCATACATAGTTACACAATTTCTCAGAGTAGAGCATAAGCTAGGGAAAGACAAAGGTGCTTCGGTATATACCTAAATAATCTTGCTAACACGTATATGATTTAACAGAACTATCTTGTGATCATATGGTTAGCGTACACGCCTTTGAAGTAAGAGACTCGTGTTTGATCTCCGGAGGAAGCCCATATGGTTCATATTTCATATTAAGCTATAGATCCACAGCTCATGTGACCTCAGTGCAAAATGGGACGCTGAACTACAAAACAAATAATCAACCAACGTGAATAAATTATATCCATCCATGTCACTCCCGGAATTTGTATTCTTCTTTCCAGGAATTTTTCCAAGAATTATTCCACTTTTTCATCAGAAATAACCTGGAAGCTCTACCAGTGTTGCACAAACTCCATCCTTGGTTGACCATTTAATATTTGTTATTTGACATGTAGAAAGTAAAGTGCAGCTTTCATATGGAACAGGCCTAATTTCTAGCTCTATCTGGTTACGTGATCAAATCTACTGACGAGCTTCTAGCTGCCGAGTAGAAATCTGATGCCTGATATACGATATAACAGGAATAATAATAATAATAATAATAATAATAATAATAATAATAATAATAATAATAATAATAATAATAATAATAAGAAGAAGAAGAAGAAGAAGACGTCAGAGAACGTTAACTTTCAATTGCACGAATAACACTTGCCTGCGAATTTTAACTTTTGGATCATTGCATGAGGTATAGTATGCCACGTTTCATATTTCGGGTGTACCGAATTCAGAACAAAAATCGGTTTAGTTATTGCACATCAGGTTTTCTTGCAAATTGCATATTAACATTGCCAATATCAATGTATCTAATGGTTTATTGCAATTCATAACACTGCTACGAATACTGGTGCACTTACTAATATAAGCAATATTAATATCTTATATTTGTATTTCTAGTGCTGTATGCGACAATAATAAGTAATGCGACTCGTAATCACGATATTAAAAACAAACAAGGCAAGAAAACGGGGGGAAAGAAGCAATGTTTATGGATAAGCATTCACTATAAAACAGTAAGACTCTTAAAGCAAGGAAAAGTAAACTCCATAGTGTTTTTGAATTTGTGCTCTCATCTGCGCCATTTTAAATGAGGAAATAACGGACCCATAGGTCATGACATGCCGCACAAAAATCCACACTAGTGGATTTTACGCCTCTTCCCTGAGAAACTGAGTCTTGTTGCGGCACGCTTGTGACTAGTGGCAGAATCTTCTCTCTGCAACAACCATCAGTAGCCTGCAAACATGTTGCAATTTCACTTTCCTTGATAACGACGTTCGAGTTCCTTGAGGTCCTGATGAATTTTCTCTCCTTGTTCCTCACTCACGACTCCAAGATTGTCTGGAAAATAGTCCAGATGGGAAAACAGCATATGCACTTTCAAACTCATGGCACAACCAAATTCTTTAAAACACAGTAGCATTCTTTCCACCATGTCTTTATAGTTTGGATCCTTTCTGTTGCCAAGAAAGTTTTTCGCTACATCTCGGAAAGCTTGCCATGCTGAACGCTCGTTCTGGTTCATGACATTTTCAAAATTTGCGTCACCAAAAAGTTTCCTAATATCTGGACCATCGAAGATGCCCTCTTTAACTTTTGCATTACTGATGCCAGGAAATTTTTGACACAGATATTTGAAACACTCACCTTCAGTATCTAGAGCTTTTACAAATTGCTTCATTAAGTCAAGCTTAATGTGAAGGGGAGGTAACAGTATATCATGTGCATTAACAAGACTTGCGCGTTGTAAGTTTTTCGAACCAACATTCCACTGCCTATCTGGCCATTCCTTTTGAGTCCAGTGGACTGCCCCTGTCCGACTGTCCCACTCACACTGAAAACATGGGAATTTGGTATAGCCTGACTTTTGACCCAGCAGAAGGCCGATTACCTTAAAATCCCCACATATTTGCCATTGATGTTTGTGGTACTTTATCTTGTTCAACATCAACATCAACATCAATCAAGGTTTTCGTAGCTTTCCCTCATGACAACAGAATAAGCAACTGGAATGGATGCTAGTTTGTTTCCGTTGTGTAGGAGTACACACTTCAAACTCCGCTTGGAAGCATTGATGAAAAGTCTCCATTGGGATCGATCATACTCAGACATCAACCCAGTTAGTCGTGATCCCAGTAGTTCGGCAGATTCCTTTGTGAGACCAAGGTCACGAACTAAATCATTTAAACCACTCTGTTCGAAAAGTATAGGCTCTGTTGATTCTTGTGGGTCAAAGTCCGAATTGTCATTGTTGTCACTAGGAGATTCGGAAGAGGCTTCGATTAATTGGTTTGGTGGCTGTGGGACAGGTATGTCAGGACCATGGGATACTGGTAGACTGACGGATGGAATTGTAGTTAGGTAAGCAATTTTAGCCCTGTTCCTACTGTTGAAACCTTTCACATTCACAGAACAAAAGTAGCAATTGGTACTGTGGTCAGTAGGCTCACGCCACACAGTGGGGATTCCAAACGGCAATGCTCGTCATTCACCTTTCATCCATTGCCGCAGTTGCTCGATGCATGTTCGACAAAACTTATGTAGTGCCCACGACTTCTCCTGATCTCCCAATGTTAAACCAAAATACGGAAGATAAGCCTTTCGCACAAAGGAAGTTATATTGCGCCGTTGTTTCGTGGCCACAAATGTTCTACATATATAACAGAATATACCTGGATTATTCTTACAACCTCGACGCTGCATTCCGAAAAGTCTGTGAACAAGCACTTCACTTTCGTCACTAAATACTAAGCACACACCACGATATTAGGGACTTCAAAGCACTGAGCACAATTAGGTATTTCACAACGAAACTGTAAGAATCATTCGCAGGGAAAGCAATATACTAAACAAAACAATGCCACTACGTGTTACTACCGTACCGTACCGCTAGGCGGACACGATAAGCTGTTGTTTAGCTACTGCTACAACATTTCAAGCCATGAGAGTGATAGCATTTCAGCCAATCAGCCAATCATGGTTTATAGTTCATTCTCTTCAGCATGAAACATGCTTTCCAGAGGTGCTATGTATTGGGGCCCATAACGTACTTCAACAGGAAAAATTGGGAGAATGTCGGGAAAATTACCTCCAGAAATCCCTCTCATCAACTTTGGCCCCCTCTGGAGTGGCCCCGGGTAAAGGCACACAATCCAAATATATTTCAGAAATTAGTATAGGGGATAAGAAATGTGTATATCAAGTTTTGTATTGATAGACAGAATAGATATGAGGGAAAAGCTTGTATACCAATACACGCTTTTCCCTCATATCTATTCTGTCTAGCAATACTCGTATTTTCTGAAATTTTATTTATATTTTCAATATGTTGCCCGGTCACATCAAGTAGAAATTGATAAATGGATATCATTTATTTGTAATTTTAGAAAAGTCTTTAGATGCTTATTTTGTACCCTGAACTTTTACGTTAACATTATCCAACTTATCGGTTGTTTTTTTATTTCAACAAGAAGTAGGATTTTGTAGCTTCAACCAACTCATTCACTGTTTCCCCGCCTCTCTCTATTCTGCTCGAATAGAGACTTAGAAAAGTGTAACACTCTGTGGGAGAGGCCTTCTTTAAACTACCCTGCTCTCACTTAAATGTGTAACACGAAATTTCATTGCAGAGTTTAGTTTCCTGCGTATACTGCTCCTCGACTTGGATAAGATGCTTTGCTGTCAATTAGAGGTCGGCCTTCATATTCTCGATGCATTTAAAAATTCCAATATGAAATCACTTCACGGGTAAAGATGGCGATATTCTATCGTCACTTGGAGCGTTCCAATGCTGTCTAAATTAAGAAGCTTCTCTGTCTGCTTTTCACTAATCGTTTCCATCAACAGTGTTCCATTTCTTAGTTTTCTTATATGTTTTAGCTGTTCAGCTTTCTGTTATTACTAAAGTTATAAATTACCGATTATGTAATTTATAATTTTAATAATAACAGAAGGGGACAAGCCTTTGATCCCGCTCGGATAGTTAGAACCACTACTGAGATTTTGAGCTTACTTTTTTTTTAATCTTAATTACATGGTAGTAAAATAATGGAGCCGCAACACTTGTCTTTTCCATCATATCTATATTTATAGATGCTTCTTACAGTTGTTCTTAAGTTTTAGATTTCTTACGGGAAGTTCCGGTCCTGAAGAATTTGAGAATGATTTACCCATAAATTGTTTTATTTTTAAACACAATGGGCCTTATGCAGAGTCGTTCTGACGCGTGATTAGTGCCATACTAAAGAGTTCAAATAACATATGTTTCCTGCGATAGTCAGGCCTTTAGTATGACGCTAATCATACATCAAAACGATTCTGCATCGGCCCAATAAATTTAAGAAAACGCATGATCACCGCAACACCAAATTTGGGCGTTCACAAGGAGAACTAACGCTACATCCTAACAATCCCGTAGTCACATCCTCGCCAAAAGATCAGCGTGAAGCTGACACTGTCAAGGAGAATGGGAAGTGCACCTAACAACCATTCCCGTCGACAAAAGGACATAGTAACGGAATACAAAAGAAAAAGAAAGAAAGCGAATGGTGCTTTTTATGTTTCTTTCTTGAAAGCTTTTATTAAAAAAATATAACAAAATACTGGAATCACAGATAGATAAATAGATCAGGATGGTGTATGTCGACATCAAAGGAAGATGTCCCTTAATCATCCTTAACCATAAATCCCAGTATCCACCCATGAATCCTGCAGGAGTATTCGTAACTGAAAGGGTATGCAAAGAACATCAAGATGAAGGGTGACCAAATGAATGATTAATGAAGCTACCCACTCGGTCCAACCCCTTCTCGACAATGACGATCGGCTGCATGAGAGGTAGATTCATATAACAGTAGCTACAATCTTTACATTAAAGACATACAGTATTTAGGTTGTTTCACTAGGTTAGGAACAAACTTACCGATGACTGTTGGTTCCAAGTCTATCATGATTGCTCTGGGAACATGTTTACCTCCTCCTGTTTCACTGAAAAAAGTGTTGAAGCTATCATCGCCACTTCCAGCAAGTTTGTCTGAAGGCATTTGACCATCAGGCTGAATTCCATGTTCCAAACAATACAACTCCCAGCATGCGTTGCCGATCTGAACACCGGATTGGCCAATGTGAATTGATATACATTCACGCTGCAAGGAAAAGTTTAAAAAGGTTTTACTGATACAAAAAATTATTTACAATATAAGGGAAGATATTAAGTGATCCTGGATTTAGACTAGGACTGAAGCAGAGGCGTCACTTGGGCTTTTACAATGCTATTCCCTAATGCCGTAAGCGTCGGTGGACCACCGATGGGCAACAAGCGACATCTCTCCAAAAATTGGTGGCCCCGCAGCAACGATCCGTGGTGGCCTTACTTCCGTTTTGAAAATTATAGCATCAGCGGCAGAGACGAGACAGAACGCCAATGAACCACAAAATTACTCCTCAAAACACGTTAAATCCCCTATATGCGTGATTTGTTTACATCAAGATGAGTCTAAAAACACTTTTTAAACAGTTTTTTTAAGTAGCTCAGGATGGGCGCGAACCACCAACCTTAAGATTATTAGCCGCGTGTTCTTCCGATTTCACCACGGGGACGATGAAGGAAACCGCTTGTAGAGAGATAAATCGTTGAAGTCGTTCTAATTTGCCTAATTCGAGTGCTCTTTTAACCGTGTATATTCGACAATAACCGTTTGGGATCAGATAAAATGCATTTGCCATGTAATTTTATAACAAAATGACACGCGTCTATTTACTTTATTTCATAGTTCCCCCATATTCACTTTCTAATGATCGACGATAGTTGCCATCGAAATTCATATAATTATACGCATAAATTTCAAGAGTTTTCACTTGATGATGTAGAGGCAGGGGTTACTCTTCACCTCCGGAGCTCACTTTAGGAGCAATTCGTCAGGAAAAAATGATATATAATAATAACCGGATGCACATGACTGACAATAATTTGTGTTGGTTCCTTCGCGATTCTCCGCGGCGAATCGAAGGAGCGCGGACCAAAATAAAGTCCTCGATGTTACGCGGTGGTAACTTTAACATCCCAACTTTAAATATCTGTTTCGACTCGACGAAACTCTGCCACTAGTGGCATACTAGCGGCAATCCTTCGACGCGTAGCTATGTTGACGATCGACATTTATTGGCAAGTGGGCTACTAGGTGTTGGCGACGTTTACGGGATGGGATCATTTAAAACATACTTTTAAATAAATAGTATACTAATTTATTTATAAGAGAGGTGAATGTGTCAGTGGACAATCTTGCTCCCCTCCTCCTTTCCTGACAAAACATGAAATGACGCTACTGTTTTGAAGAGCTTGGTCAGCGCGTTCATTTAAAAAAAAAATGCAGTAACTTTTGCATACAGAAAGCGTGTCACCTCTTGCAATTTCTTAGAGACAATGATTAGGAATAATTCTATTTGGTTCTCTGCTAAACGAAAACTAAGAAAAGATATATAACATTGAAGAAAAAAGAGCATTTTCTAAAATTTGATACTGCAATATTCAGTAATAAGTAGGCTATATGGAAATAACCCATTATTTGAAAATATTCATTATTACAGAATGTATACTGAAAAAGAATTAATTTGGCTATCTTTTCATATAGTTTCTTTCTTTCCTTCTTTCTTCTTAATTTCTTATTTTGGTGAGTTTTTAATGCCTCATTTCGACACAGAGCTTATATAAAATATGGACCAATAGCTTAACACAGAATTCGAACAACATGAACTTTCACCGGCAACTAAACCGAGTCTTCTACAACAAAGAAACTGATCATCTACTTTCGAAAAAATCAAAATAAAATTCACTAAATTGGGGCTCATTCCAATCCTAACTAATAATAAGACAGAACTAGTTTGCTCCTACTACTCAAAACACAAGAATTATTTCAGGTTTCGCTTTGCAAAAGTTTTGGAATGGAAGTTGAAAAGTTAACATTCAGTTTTGAGTTTGCAAGTAAAATATAGCTCTGGCCCTGTAGCCTCTACCAATTCCTTATATGGGCACTGGTTTACTGTGTGAAAAATAAAACGGAAACGAAATTATTGGAGTGCTATCAACGTGGATTGCTATTTCTCATCGCCTGTCAGTTACAACATCTTCTCAGCTATTGCACGGAATCTTTCACACCTTTGTTTCTCCTAGAATGACATGTTATATTTCCTGTGCTAGCATGGCTGGAATTGTTTTCCAATAAATTATTTCGAAGAAACTTTAGTTTCCTTTCGCCAGATTTAGTAACGCTTGATTATTTCTTATAGAGCTATCTACAAATTCAAGTTATTGAAAAAACAAGGAATCCATCGGAGAATTGAAATCAAACACTATCTAAGAAATCCAAGTGTTACTGGGCTCATGCTGACCATAACCTTTTAGGTGACCACACTATTTGGTTTAGTGGTCGTAAACTGAACATATAATCCATCTCCTCTGTAATGATGATGGCCGGGAATATCGGATCGTTAGAAGCTATTTCCTCCAGTCTGCTATGGATGATGACACAAGCCTCCTGGTCATGTGTAAATGTCTTTGGCATTAATTTCATTGATACACGCCGAATCTCTAGAGCTTTGTGTAAGATTTGGTGACATGAGCCAATGGAAATACGAGGAGAGGCTGAAAAGTTCATGAAATCACCAAGAAGAAATTTACCTTGAAGAACCATTTTAATACGCTATTCAACGTATTACCCCCGAAGCTCAACACACTTTTCACAACGATGTTGAAACATTTCTAACCCTTGCAAATAGTCTTGTCCTGCTGTGCAAACCAGCCCTCCACCTCCTCAATGAGTGCCTCATCAGATGGAAAATGAATTTTCCAGCCTCCCCCTCGTATTTAATTTCTATTCATTCCGACTCAGGGTTAGGCGATCAGGACGGGGATTATCCTCCATGGATTTTCTTTTAACTTGGAAATGTGCAAACTGCTGGAAGCTTGTTGCGCGACTTATTGAGGCATCAACGAGAAACATGTTTGTCTCTGTTCCAAGATTCAAACAAAATTTAACACATAACTCCCTTGGTGTTACATGGTTAGCATATGTGCCTTTGGCGCGGGAGACCCAGGTTCAATTTCCGGTGGGAGTTCATGTTGTTCGAATTCAGTGTTACACGATGGGTACAGATCAACAGAATGCTGACATCAAAACCAGCCAATGAAAACAAAATTTAACACAAATTAGCTGCTTATCTCTATCACTCATTTCACAGTCCGACATGATACTGCACATAATTGAGCTTCACTTAACACTGCCTGAGCTCAGCTGAGTCATAACACTGGGACGTTAAATGTACATACGGTGAAGATTAATACTTTTGAAAAGATCTGGAAATTAAATGAAGGGTTTACTCGAGTAGACAGTTCTACCAAATAGAAAATTTATAGGTAAAATCCGATGTGAAACATTTTTTGCGACGAAATGAAAGTGTGAATATAAGTAATTTCGGTCCATGTTCCGTTAAGGGGGTCCAAAACTGCACTGGACCCCTTAAGCTAACCTAATCTAACTTAACCTGACCTGACCTAACCTAACGTAACCTAAGCTAACCTAATAGAACCTAATATAACGTTATATTATGTAATAAAACGAAAATCAATAGAAAGAAGTGGTGTCAAAGACACTGGACCCCCTTAACGGAACATTGACCGTAATTTCGATCAGTGCACAGCGTATTGAAATGAATTTTAAAATGATAGTGAAAGTATTGTTTGTGTAACTTTTAACTGAAGCGGAAGGGGACATAATACAAGAATGCAAATAGAAACAGACGGCGAGATTTTTTTTTCGTACATAAGTAATGTACGTTTGTGATGGATGTATACAAACATATGGTTGCTCTAACCTAACCTGAAAATGTAAGAAATCTGTCAAAAGTAGGTACAACCGTCTGCCGTCGAGTAATGCCTAAATGAATAGTCCTTGTATATATTGTAGGTTATATATAGATTAAGATATATTCAATATAATGGCATCGTAGATAAGTATTTAGTACAGGTGAAGTTCATAACATTAATAATACATTGGTTTTTGAACTTACGTACTATTAATAAATAATAAAGTACAAATACTGCACGTAAAGAAGTTTACAATGTAGAAAACAAAGGATGATAAACTATCGTCTCACCAAAAAACCATACATATGAATAGAAAATAAAATATATACTTACCATTCTGATAAAATATTAAAGCCGATTAATAAGTTAAAATAAAATATAAATCAAAATAATGCTAAAATTATAGCAAAAATGATCTCCACAAGCCCCCCAATATCAAATTAGCTCAAAAAGTTTTAATTTGTAAGTGTTTCCATGGTGATAACAAAAGAACTATAAGCAGCGTTACCTAGTTTTTTTTTTTTAAATCCAAACATTTAAATTAATTGTGCCATTTGAACTAGCAGTAATTCAATATTTATTATAACCAAAAGATGTAATTTTGTAGTAGTTTATAAAGATCATTCGTACAAAATAGAGTTCAAAGCAGTTTATGTAGTGGTGCTCAAGTAACATTTAATTAATTGTGGGTAGAGTTCATTTGTAGTGGGGACAAGGAAGGCGCTGCCCCCTGCAAAGGACTTAATAAATGAAAAATAATGAAATCATCTCAAGATTCAGTAAAATGTTCTATCATTATAGATATTTTTGATACCATTAAAAACAATTATCAACTATTTATTCGTTTCGTCTCATAAAAACGTAATTTTATATTCTGTTCTTTATAGGGTCTTTATTATTATTATTATGTCTTCTGTCGGCAGGTCCTGAGACTACTTTTTAAATTTTTAATTAATTTGTTTATTATTATTTGGTTCGGGGACTTGAAATATTTCTTCCATATTTCTCGATCTTCAGCTTCCTCTTTTAACTCCCAATATTTTTTCTATTTTTCAAATTATCGATCAATTGTGTTATTCTTCCTACTTCTCGCTTCTCTTCCATCTTTTTTTTCTGTGGCAGTGTGAAGAAGGCAATTTCTTCGCCAGGTACGTCATTGGTTTTCCTTGCTGGCTAAGAGCGTCCTCTTCTCTCCTACTCGTTTTTTTTTAATATCTTCGTTTATTACGCTGTCCGTATATTTTATCTTCTCCATCTTCCTCCAATACCACATTTCGAAGTTCTCAAAACATTTCTTCACAACCTCCGTAATATTCAAATTTCTAAACCATTCAGTTCAATTCTTCATATAGGCTATAGTATTTGACAGCTTAGTTCAATATTAAGCCTGCTAGTTAATAGTGGTCTTTCCTTGATGACTGTCTCTTTTGCTACGGCAATTCTTAACCTGATCTCTTTGGTGCATTAAGCGTCTCTCGTTAAAATACTTGCCAGATGTTTGAAATGATCATCCTCTTCAAGTTCTCTTTGTTGTACTCTGACCCATAACGGCGCATTTTTACGGGATATTCTCGTGACTTTCGATTTTTCGACGTTGATTTCCATTCCATATTGTTTCCCTGTGTCAACTATTTTGTCCACCATCTCCTGTATTCCTTCTTCAGTTCTAGCCATAAGAGCTGTCATCCGCATACCTGACCTTATTAATGATCTGCTCTCCAATCTGCCAATGTACAACTCCCATTAATTCTTCCTTCATTAAGCACTCACTATGAAAGTTAAATAATCGGGTTGAATATTACATCCTTGTCTCATTCCTTTTCCAATCTTCACGCTATTGGATTCTCCTTCATTCAAATACAACTTCACTTGTTGTCTCATGTACATGTTGCAAGTGAGTCGTCGGTCTCTTCAGTTGACCCCAATTCAGTCTGTCGAAAGCTTTTTGTCAGTCGATGAAGCATAAACCAAACAGGTTTGGTTTATTTGTTTCTTGTAGTTTGTCGTCCATTTAAGCAACGAGGCCTCATGAGACGTGGACTTAGAGTTTAACATGGGATCTGAACCATTATGCTGTGTTAAAATTTCAGTTATCCCACCGAGAATCGCACTCGCACCACATGCACTAAAGATGCAGTAGCCGCTAGACCAGCGATTAGGGCTTCGAAGTTTTGGTAAATGATCGTTTGTTTTCTGTTTTTGTGTTTCTATTAAGTTTCAGGTTACGTTTACCAAAACCAAGAGGAAACTAGTTGAGAATGTCCAAGAAGATTGCCACAACGAACTTAAAAGAATTAATTTTTCTTATTAACTTCTACAGACTTTATACCAATTGTTCTATGTACTTTATTATTATACTCATTAATCAATTCTTGTGATATATCTATCCATTTATAATTTTCTTGAGTACAAAATTTGTTCCACATGTTTTGTTTAAGGGCTCTGTTAAAACATTCTACAATATGTTGTTTTACGAAGACACATGCTCAAAATGGATGGCTCAAAATTGAAAAATTCGCAAAATATTATCTCTCTATGATTTATGGTTCCCGAGATATGGCTCCTTAAATCTCCCGAAATCAGAATATTTTTGGCCAATATCTGGGGAACGATCGCCAATCGGCCAGTGGTCACCGGTTACTATTTGGTACCAATATGTTCAACATCCTCTTAGGTATTGATCAACACCAATATGATATTTCTATGACTTACTTTTTCCTAGATATGGCTCCTTAAATCTCCCTATATCGGAACTTTTTTGGCCAATATCTCGGGAACGGTAAGAGTGACGAGAAAAATTCCATCACTTTCTCAGTTTTTGATGCTCTATCGAATAGAGGGCTTAAAATTGCAAAAAGTTGCAAAAAAAAAGAAAGAAAAAAAGAATTCAGTAATGAACTTTTTATGTTCATTGAATATTTAAAAGATTCAAGTAATAATTTGCATTGTATGAAGTTTTAGAATTACTTTTTACTGCACGGATAACTATCATGGGTCTCATTAAATATCTTTCTATGTAACATTTACGATCGCAACTCGATATATTAAAAATAAATTGTTATTTTTGTTTTTTTTTAGTTCAATATCCTATGATTATGCTCTGAAGCTAAGAAGATGGTAAGAAGTGTTTTTGTATTACACAAAATACAAAAGGAATTTTCTTAGTGTAGAAAATATAAATTCGAATTTATATACCAGTTTTACATATAGTGTCCCAAAAATCATAACTGGGATGTATATTGTACAAACAGGAATCGTTAGGGACAGTTCACTATGGTAATGACTAATTTATGCCTCTGTGGTATACACTAAGCATTGAAACAGTTGCATTAGCTTGAATATTTCCTTGTTCCAGTTGGATCACATTTCGAATTGTTGCTGATTACACAAGGGCCTTCATCTCCATTGAGAGATATCTAGGGATTTTAGATCAAGTGAACGTAATACCCACTCCAATAGATCGTAACATCCAATTCAACATCCAGGAAATTGCTGATTTTGCAAAATTGTGCAAATATTTGGGGTAGCGTTTTGATTTGATTGGTCAGGGGGGCACTAAGGCGAGTTCTTGCCCGGGCGACAATTAGCGTAATTGCGTCGCTGACTTCGTCCAAATTTTGCAGATATGTTGGTGTTGTTTAAGATTCAATAATGGAAATACGTTGACAATGATATACGTTTTTCAGACCCCCCATTGTACCATCACATTACCCTTTCCTTGTACCTTAATCCAACATCTTGTGTTATCAGGAAACCAGTATCGTGGATTTTGCTTGCTGAACTCCCCATAACCGAAAACAAATATATTGTCCTTATTAGTATGTAGTATGTTGAAGACAAATTTGGGATTACATCTCTTTCTGTTAACGCCTTCTCACAAAACTGGAAACTACGATCTGGGTAATTCTCCCCCAAATGTTGCGGTAGTTGCAATTTTAATCGATGCTATTTATGCTCCTTTAATATCTTGCGGACACTGTTCTTGGTGGAGTCATTGCTTTTAATGGTTTCTTGACCAGCTGATAACTCGGATGTACCTTGAGCATGAACTACCAGAACTGTCTTCCCTTTCACTGATTTTGTGGCTTAAAAGTTTCGTAATAACTGTTGGTAATATAAAATAACGATTCCTGTAAGATCTTGATTATCAAAGGTTTCGGTAATTTTCGTGGAATTACGGCCGCCAACTAGTAGAATTTTTCTAATGTGCTTGTATTCTGTCATTCCAATACCAAGCCAAAACCAGCTATAACGATTTGCATATGATTCCTCAGAAATTACACATGCTATACGAAATCATGTTATTGGTATCATAAATAACTTTTAACGTATTATAGATGCTGCAAAATCGACTTTACCAACGTGTTCTGAACAAATTCTACCCTTAAATCATTACTGTATTACATAAACTTAATCATATTTTAAAAACGACCTAAATCCAATATAACAAGAGAACCTCGAATTAGGGCTGCGGTGGCTCAGTGGTAGATCGTTCACCTCTGGTGCATGGGATCCTTGGTTCGAGCCAAGTGAGCTTTGTGGTGTACAAACACCGTGTGGGTGGGTTTTCTCGGGATTCTTCCGTTTCCTCCCACTTTCTTCATTCCACCATGTCATTCTTTTCTCATCAGCATCGTCTCTTTAAACTAGCCGGCATAACAGTGGGACGTAAAACTTAAAGATAATGATGATAATGGGACCTTGAATATCACCCGGAAAGTCTTGCCAATCATACAAACTATCCCTAGTTACTCACGTTTGTAAAATATATTTTTCTGCCCTGACTTTTGAGAGACTGTATATTCCTATAATAGCAGTTCTCGATATTCTCAATACTGTGAAATGCTATTATCTTTATTCTTAAACCATTCCAAAATTAACGTAAAAAAGGGGGAACACTAAACTTTCCCATCAAACAAAACATTTATTGATTTTCTTTACCTAAGGATTCTAATCAAAGAGCTTGATGGAATATAATAGGTTGATGTGCTGCAGCTTGTAGATTGATGATGAAGCTTGATACGGAATCACGCCCAATGTTTGTGTCAAACATTTGTTCATATCAAATGTAAACTTGGTAAAATAAAATTATGACTTCTCCGAGAAGAAAAAGGTGGCGGCTATTTCCGTAAAAGTCTTTGCAAACTTTACGGTTTGCAATATTAGGCAAAAGATGCAACATGAAATTCAAAATGATCTGCCGAGTACCGAAAACTAAAACGAAAATTTTAGGTTGCGTTGAAACAAACCATAGCTGAATTGGGACCGTGATCTGCAAACCAATTGAATATTGATTTTTTCGAAATCAGATTTCGAATAAAGTAAGCTTGCTCCTATATCATAAGATAATTTAATGCTTTGATTCTTAATTAAACGATAGATAAGTGTAATTTAACAAAGTAGCAAAATTCTCAATGGGCACCATTCCATAATAGTTTTCGTTAATGCAACCGGCGCTCCAACTTTGATTATATGCATAACAGCACGTTTTCTGTCTTTTACGGTCCGCAAAATCATACGTTGCATCGTGCCCCGCAAGTTTTGCGAAACTTTTTACGGAATCACGCCCAATGTTGTGTCTAATATTTGTTCATGTCAAATGCATTTGATAAAGTAAAATTATGACTTCTCCGAGAAGAAAGAGGTGGTAGGGTACAGTGGAGTTGGTGAAGTAATCAAACGAGATATATCAACTATCAATTGAGGTGGCGGTGGGCGTGTAATTTGCTTAAATTTTAGTATTTCAGGTAAGATTTAAATTTATATGAGCTATTGTTATTAAACACACCATTCTATGCATATTTAAAAATTGTTATTAGCATGTAAATACAAGTTACATTAGCTGAGTTAGACCGGCAAAGTTTTTCTCCTACAGTGGGCCATTTCACAATGTTAACGGATCCTTAAATGTAACCATTAAACAATATTGAAGCTTATTATATATGTAACTTTGTAGCAACGACAGCAGGACGATACATGTTAAGTGTCAATTCCCTAGTTATTCTGACAAGACATGCAAGTTTACAATATGCCTTTACATTAAAAAAAAAAAAAAAAAAAACAAAAAAAAAAACTTGCCTATCGTACGCCAAAATAATTACAAATAGATTGATACGTTTATTAATGCCAAAAGTACGCATCAGCCCGTGCTTCTCACTGAAAGATTCACTAAGATATAGGCTACCCTCTTATTTCGTGCATTATGACCAAATGATTGTATACAGACTACAGGTTGATAGTATGCGTGCAATTTCATGTGTTATAAAACGATGATATTGATTAAGAGTGTTTTGCCTTACAGAGAATTTTACGGTTAAAATGAGAGGATTGTGTAGGATGTTAATATCCACTGTCGGAGGATTTTTTTACAATCTAGGAAACCGGTATTTCATGTTTATAGTCTAAAATCGTAAGTACTATACTGGGGTTAAAATTAATGAATGCATATGAAATGTTACTTACTGTGTAATATACTAATTTTCACTTGCGGAGTATTTATGAACGTTGTAGGAAACCTGTATTTTATGCGATATCGTGTTTGTTTCACTATCCTTGTTTATGCGTATACCCTCCCATGCTGATGCGCCCACTCTATGCGGATACATCCCTGCGTGGTCCCTCCTGCTGCGTTCTTGTCCTGATTGTTGGATAACTTGGCTTTTGGTGGCCACTTAGCACAAGTTAGTTTGTGGTTTTTGCTCGGTCGTTTTTATGACACGTCTGGACGCGTATTTATATCTGTAAAGGGAGGTCCTCGCAAAGTGAATCTGCACTCATGATTGCACCTCTTACCCGTAGAAACAATTTGTTAGACACTACGACTAAATTTCGTGATGAAAACTGATTGCATGTAATACAGAAGGCTGTTTCATCCTTATAGTAGGAAGCCACTCTCAAAATTTTCATTCTCCCTTTCAAATCGCCTTGTGTATAGGACCTAAATGCCCATAGGAATTATGGGTTAAATTCCAAAGTTGGGCGTCCGTTTCCAGAGATTTTTTTTAAAAATTTACAGGAAATATATGAATAAAATGATCGTTTGTGTGCTTGATAATATATAAGTCTTGAAAAATCTGTTTATTTGTTATATATAAGCGGTTATAAACATGGGACTATATGGCGAGCGGAAGGAACTACTTGGCGCAAGGTAACCGAACAGTTGCATTGTGGGAAAGAAACTAGCATTTATGTTACCAACATGGCGAATGTACAGCGGGGGACACTTCTAAATGGTACACCTTAGCCGTAAATCTCCATATGGCTGTACCATTTAAAAGTGTCCCCCGCTGTACAAGGGCAATGAACTAGTAGTTTTAACATTTGTGAAGGAATACATTGATAACGAGCAAAATATTTTAAAAGTTTGTGAAGAGCACGGATTAATGAACCTAATAACAAATTGCAGAAAGTGTGGAAAGGAGATAACAGAAAAAACTTGACAAAAGCGGACGCCCAACATTGCAAGTACAACAATTGAAATTTCAATAATTAATTGCGAATGTTAGGGGCTGCAGCCGCATGAACGGTTAACGGATATTAAATACTTAGGGACTTCTCCAATACACGTAAAAAATTCAGATTTTTAAAAGGTGGGGTTTTTGAGAAACTGGCGTCCAAACATTGCGCCTTAATGAAATTTTCAGCTTTTCATCATGCTATAACGTGGGATGTAATAATCAGAAACGTAAGTTCTTTACATTATCAAAAGACCTTATGGAATAGATTTCGATGCTAGAAGCAGATGGTTAATATTGCTCGTGAGGATAGAAAAAAAAAATGTTTGAAGTTAGCAAAAAATTCACCAAAGTTGGCAACATTGCGAGTAAATTGCGCGATTTCTATTGGACCAATAGACGAATTTTGGCCCTCCAACGAAACATACAACTTTATACTCTTCCTGCTGTTGCGATTATGTTACTAAGTACACTCGTTTCTCTACAATAAAATTTTTAATTTGACATGTTTTTCAGTTTTTCGAGCAATCCGAGAGGAGGGCGGCCATTTTGGAAGGCTGTATATTGAAGGAAAAATTTTTTTCAGCAAAAAGAAAAAATATGGGTCTAATAATTTTGTATGTAGTTTCTTATTTTAAAAAATAAGCTAATTCTGAGACAGTCGTATGGACCACCCTGGACGATTTGAAATGGAATCACTCAACTATTTTTCTCTTTCTTCCTTGAAAAGCTATCTCTTAATGACTCGGAAAATGTATATTCTACTAGCGACTTCACACTGTTACTAGGTATGTTTCCATAAGAGGTTGTTGTCGTTAATCTCTGGGTAGTGTTAGATCCAGTGCAATCGAGGGCAGCCGGGGGCCTCCTGAACCTGATGTTACAAGCTGCATGCTCGTGTATCATTATGTAGAAAATTTTATATAAAAAGATCAGCAAGCAAACATATATCGAAATTTTATAACTACCTTATAAAATGTCTCCCTCTGTATGAAAATATCCAAATTATCGTTGTGTCATTTTCTTATTGTTTCAGGAGCAAAGATGACAGATTCCAAGTACTTTACGACTACTAAGAAGGGTGAAATATTTGAATTGAAATCAGAGCTCAACAATGACAAAAAAGAAAAGAAAAGAGAAGCTGTTAAGAAGGTAAGTACAAATAGAATACAGGGATGATCAGACAGAAGTTCAGACCAGATCTTCGAACAATATGCGGTTCTTATAGAGCGCAGAAAATAGCTATTACAATTGAGGCCGGAAGAATACTCATCTCTGTTGTGTGGAGTCCCTGTTTCGATCCCAGCTCACGCTAAAGGGGCTGTGTGATGGTCATATTGTGTGCGTGGGTTTTCTTAGGGTTCTCCTATTTCCTATTGTGGGACGTTAAACTAATAGATAAATAAAAAATAAAATTGACTTTGGACTGTAGAGCCAAACAGTTAATAGCTGCTAAATATTTAGGAAAGCTGCTTGACTATCCATTGTTACGAAGTAAACAACCGTACATAGGATATTGTTGTTTCAATAGTATTTACATTTCTACATATTTTCACCAGGAATTAATATGTGGGATTATTCCATCATATGCTTAGCTAGAAGTCTTGACTGCTGATGAAGGGTAATCGAGTAGCTTTTCTAAATATTTAGAAGCTATTAAGTATCTAGTTACTACAAGAGACGTAGAGGTGAGTAAAGTCAATTTTCAAATGTATAATTCTTTAGGGTTTCGTTTCCAAACATATCTTCCATTTCCAGCGTTAATGTGGGTGAAATTTAGAAATTTCTTTTACTCCAAGTACCATTCTATACATTTTGTGCATCTTCATATAAGCTAAGATATGATTGATTCATTTTTTTTGTTATTTTCGTTGCTTGTCAGCAGCGAGGCTATATAAGGACGAGACTCAGTTACGATAAGGACGATGTTTCAGTCTGATAATTTTTTTGACAGAAAGCTTTTTGATCTTCATCTTGCTAAGTAGATTCAAATAAGATTATCGCCACATGAGAACTTCTGAAATGTAGTTCCATTAGGTGGTACTTATAAACAGTCCTTGTGGATCAGTATTAGATTACAGTATGTATTCGATTTTAATCAGTTCCTTAACCGTGCGTTTTTGGATATTTTCTTTCGCAATACAAGATTCAGAGACTTTGAAAGTCAGGGAAATATGTTAAAGTCAAGGAAATTGCAATATTTCACAAAAGAATCTTTTTTGTTTTTTTAAGCTACTCACAGAAGATATGAGGAAGACTTTAAAGGATCAAGACAAATTCAAAAAGGTGAAAAGAAAAAGACTGAAAAAGTGTTCTTTAAAGAAATAAAGAAACTTGAGGAACGACAAAAAGTGTTAAAACTTTAAGCGTAGTGACAATGGTGTAGGCTATAAATAAATTTCCGGAGAAATCATAAATCTTTGCTGAATGGTAGAAAGAAGCTCTAAACATATTTAGAGATGCCAAGCTTTCGTATGTGGCATGTAAATGTGTATTGCAGACATTGTGCTTGTATTTATTACATATTAGAATGAGACAATGCAATAAGTAGTGCAACTTTCAGGATAAAATCTCCAGCTGCAAAATCGTATCATTTAAATACTTCGTTGTGGCAGGTATTACGTCATACTGAAAGCAAATAATGATTCTTGTAAGAAGGAAATATTCCCAGTAGTAGTGTTGGCTCTCTTTTCAGGAAATTTGTTCAATAGGCCGACTGTGTGAGGCGATTTTGTAACATGCCGAATAAGGTGTTTTCCTTTCGGAGCAATATATATATATATAGGCACTCATATTTTTCAGTTTTTCCTCCATTAGGACTTGTAGCTCCACCTTTACGCAAATGCAGGAATGTTTCTTCTTTATATCGTTAGCTTCATAATACCAATACTTAAAAAAGTTTTACAAAGAATACAATAATAACTGAAAATATGTTTTTGAGAAAAGAATTAAAAGGAAAAAGTCTTGATACATGTCTCTTTTGCAATATTTGGTATGCATTTCATTCTAATTTAGTTTGGATGTTTGGTGATCGATCCAAAAATCTGTTCTTCCTTTACTTAGCACACTGACTTGATATCACTGCTAAGATTTGGTAGGCGAGAGTCCAGCGTTATCGGCGTGAGTCTACTGTGGTAGGTTTTAATCTATTGTTTGCCTGTTGATTTAACTCCGCTTTATATATTTTTCATTGCCGTTTTTTCCTTATCCTTTGTTGTCTCAAAAATCGTTAATGTTACGAGCTGAAAAATATAGCCAACATTGCAGGCAACTTTGAACGAGATGCATCGTGTACTTAATTAAACGTATGAATACTTTATAACTGTGTAATGTTGGGATATTCAAACTCTGGAAAAAGATATATATTATAATATTTCTATGGGATGTACATCATACATTTTTTTATATAGGTGATTGCGTCTATGACCGTGGGCAAAGATGTCTCCGCATTGTTTCCGGATGTTGTCAACTGCATGCAGACAGATAACTTGGAGCTGAAGAAGCTAGTGTATTTATATCTGATGAATTATGCCAAAAGTCAACCAGATATGGCTATAATGGCTGTGAACACTTTTGTTAAGGTAAGTGTTGTAATTCAGAAGAAGCAGATAATAATAATTTTAAAAAAAACAAAACCTAATGTTCTATCGAAAGAAGAAAAAACTCATCTTGTAACGTACCGTTTATCGGTAACGTACATTATTGTTCTTGTTATTATTTTTTTCCCGTTGTTTGTTTGAATGGTCCCCATTTTGTAAAATCATGCCATTCATTTTAATACTTGTTTAACTTGATTTATTTGTGAATGCTGATTCTTAATGTTCGTTTATGATATGTTAATAATATAATGAAAGCCTCTAAATGGTGAGGTTTATACTAAATCTGCACCACACCATAATTTAACGTAAGAGTATGATTAAATCAAAATTAATTACGAATGTGACTTTAAACTTATATTAAATTCTTCTAAATTTCTGCATAAATCCTATTATTTATTCGTATTAATACAATAAAAAGCATAAATTCTATTATTTAAACTCACCCGTAAAAAGTTATACATGTGTAATTACCGATACATATATGTGTGGATAGGTTACACACTAGAGCTGTAACAACTACTTGTATCGTCGAATATCGTTCTTCAGTTGTCGAATGTTAAGTTGCAAGGGCCAATATGGCGACTTCCAGGTTTTACGATACGAATAGGTGGGTGCTGTCTATTGGTTTATCTGATGTGAAAGGAACGACGAAAGTAGGTGAGATATAAAAATATTTTGTTCTTAGTTTGGGGAACTATTAAGATAGTTAAATATTTCATATTTATTAATAATCCGTTACGGTTTAAAAATTAAAGAAGGTAATTGCGAGTTTATGATTTAAGTTGAGAAAATCCTACTAGCATTTGATTACAGATATATACATATAGATAATAATAATAATATATATTGTAAGTGACGAACGTGTGCTAGATGGAATACTGACTAAGGTCTCATCGGTGGTCTACTGGTTTAGCAAGAACTTGAGATTAACTTTTAAATTCCGTTGCGTATGTAAATTAGAAATTATTTTTTTGTCTTTAGAATTTGGGCTTGTTTTTTTTTTTTATTTATTTATTTATTTATTTATTTATTTATTTATTTATTTATTTAGCTAGAATTTGTCAAAATTTCTTTCTTCCTCTGTTTAGTAAATTTTAAGATGTTACAAAATTGACGACTACATCCAGGATTTTTTTTTTAAATCAATAGTAAGTCTAAAAAAAATGGCTATACCATCCAGGATTTGCCCGGTATGTTTTCATTTTCCTTCATGACGTAAAAAGAGCGTAACAATCTGTTCAGTCACCTAAGTTTCAAATTTGAATCATGTGATTGAACTATAACCTATGTCGGTTATATTTTATTCAACCTAAATTATTGATAATGCCCGATATAGGTATTTTTCCGTCGTTTCTGTTTTGAAGATATGAAACATGGCATAGTGTCATGTGGAGTGAGAGGGGTGTAGGATAGAAATGCTTGAAACTTATCACGTTCTCAAGTATGTAACTAAGTTTTTTCTAACCTCGAGATATTTTTCTAAAACAACTTTGGATATCCTTAATGTAAAACAATTCTTCTTGTGACTCCTCTAAAAGAATATAGTACCAAAAGTAAGTTCAGAAGAATTACTTCCATTTAAGATTTCGTGTATTATGAATTTTGTTGTTAGCTGTGATCCACACCTGTTTATTTATATAAGAGTTAAAAACCTTCTTCCAGGATTGTGAAGATCCCAATCCTTTGATCCGTGCATTGGCAGTCCGTACAATGGGATGTATAAGAGTTGATAAAATAACCGAGTATCTTTGTGAACCTTTGAGGAAATGTCTGAAAGATGAAGATCCATACGTGCGGAAAACAGCAGCAGTATGTGTTGCTAAATTATATGACATTAATGCCCAGCTGGTCGAGGATCAAGGATTCTTAGATCAATTGAAAGATTTGTTATCAGACTCAAACCCAATGGTAAGTATATTAGTGTGTATTTTTATAGTCTAGAATCAGGAACAAACAACAATAACTTGAGACACGATTTTGTGGTAAATAAAAGTTCGTAATTTCGTCATAAAAAATATGCGCAAAGCGAGGTAAAATCGTTGAATAAAAAGTCAGGGTAATGTTACCTTATGCTCAGCATAACGTAACATGGCCCGGTGCTTTTGAGCACCTTGTATATTGGAAGGGAAATTTTAATTTTATTTAGAATGTAAGAAAACTGTTTTATTTTATAGTAGGAAAAACGTAGGTCGAAAATTTTGTGTAATTTTAGTAAAGTAAATCGTTTCAATGAATATTACATGAAGATTACATGATTATTAATTATATTTTGTATATTTTACGTATTTATCCAAGAATATATCATTATTTTAGACAAATAAGTGTATATTCCAGCCTTTTAATGATTCTCAGTTTATTTTTATTCATATTTCGGCATAGGGAATCCTCACAAGAAAGCTAAAAATTTTATTTCGTAAAATCTTCTTCAAAATTCCAAATTAAGAAAGTCAGCCATAATTTCTTCTTGGTGCATCTCTTTGTTTTCGAAGTAAATTATTTGATTGGATAATCCACAATCACAGCTGCGGCTGAGATTTCGGTTTTCTTTGATCTTCGCACAGAAGCCTATCATCCGATAGTTACGTCACGATTATCTTCCAATTAGGGATCATCTTCATGTATTTCTTTGTCTTACGGCGTCAGCCATTTCAGGAGACAGACGTGCAGTGTTCGGCGTCTGTAGAAATTGTGGAATAATTTGTTGTTACTTTAAAACTGTGATAAATTCTTCGTTTTGGCTAGTGTTAGAAGTTGTCAGCAGAGATAAACGTGCTGTGTTTGGTGTTTTAACGAAATTATTAAACCAGTAATATTCTAAACTGTGAAGTGATTTTCGTCTTGCATAAAGGATACTAGTATGGGATATGCTTATTGTTACGGAATGAGCTCATTGGCAAATTTTACGTTCTCGGTCAGCGAGAGAACGTAGGAGAATCCGGAGGAGACGGTGACGGAGAGTAAATATTGAGTCGTTGTGCAGGCATCGAAGAAGAAGAAGTTGAGTGACGCTCAACGGCTTTTTAGATCGGTGCTACAGTAGTTCGTATCCGAAATTATTTTTGGGACCACAAATTGAGAGTCTCCCAGGAGACTCTAGTGGAGTAATTCATCAGGAAAACCTTTCTTTTTTAATATATCCGTTTAGTCTCTGTCAAAGGAATGAAACTCACGTAAGTAGGAACCAGTGAAAGTGAAATTCCAATCCAGGTATTTGGCATCTTCAAAATTCCTTGTCTCGAGAAAACGAGCATGTGTGATTATATTTTCTGGTGCATGTGTGAAATTCATAACATGATGTGTTAAGTGCATAAAGCTTCCCTCAACGCCGCACACATGCAGATTCGGTCAATGTGACATCGTGATTTCATTCAATGAGGGGGGGAAAGAAAGCTAGATTATCTCAGCATAGAGCGATTGTTGTAACCTCAAGAAAATGTGTGTACCACACACACATTTTCCCCCAGTGAAGAAAAGATGTTTAGATTCCCTGAAATCTTGAAATTATTCATTTTTTTCGGTAACACTGCTCGAAATTAAGTTTTGTTTATTTTGACATGTTTCTTTGGTTTTGAAACAAAATAATTCTAAACGTTGATTTTGGAAGTAAGTGTTAGAGTCATGGCTACAGTTAAGTGCAAGGGTACATGAAATTTGCGTACTGGTAACTGAAAACTTTCGACAATAGGCTAAACCTTCGTAACATTTTAATCTGATACCCATCAAGTTTTAGAAATTTCAGTTTTTTTTAATAATTTCTGATAAATACCTTTTCCTTCTTTACTAAGAAACTTAGAAATTTCAGAGCGACACTAATGCAAGTAACCACTGCGTCTTCGGTCTGAATGTGGTAGCGAAACAAAAACAAAAATATAAATATAAAATAAGGATGGTGCTTCATGAAATATATGTGTGATTTTTTTTTTTATATATTCTTGTTTAGGTTAAGTTAGTGTAGTTAGAATAGGGATTTAGGTTTAAGCTATGGCAATATGTGAGTGAGTGTTTACCTGTGCTAGATTGTCCAGTGGGTCCGAGCTGTAAGAGAGGTCGCGAAGAGCGTAAATCCTCTATGCCGGCCACAATCTCCATGCACAGAGAAGTTTAAGCACCAAAGAATAAATAAAGAAAAGTGAAAGTAGCTAACCACAACATTATGCAGTGAAGTATTATTTTCAATAGTGTAATGTATTTATATTGTGTCTTTTCATTTGTTTTGCGTGTCGATTCAATGTAAATGTTCTGAAAGTCAAGAATATTAAATGAAGAATATTAAATGAATATGAATATTTTGGGAATATATGTGCAAAAGTAAATATTGTTTTGGCTCTGAAAGATATAGAAATTGATCATATTATTCTCTTAGATGGGTATGTCAGTTTAGTGTAAAGATTTTCTGTTATCAAATATTTTGTCCAACACTACTTTCATGAAGATTTTCGAATAAAACTTACTAGCCGTGAAAACATCTTTCTTTTCGAATACAGAATATAATTATCTTGTAGTTTTAAGAAGTAGTAGAAATATGGAGTTGATGTTTTGGTATGCATGCGAAGCATGATCAAAGCAAAGAGCAGTACGTACATAATAAGTTTACTGGGGAGATGAAATAGCTGTGAATCCAGGGAAGAGACTTTCCTTAGTGTGACCGGGGTTGAAAACAACCGAATCTGTAGAAATTTTCTCATTTTATCCGTTTAAATCAAAATCTCAGTTTGGATTTTTTTTTGTTGCAAAATTCTGTTTTTCGAGATTTGTAAGATTTTTTTTTTTTTTTTTTAATTCACATAGGACTTTTACAGACAACATCAAGATCTTCATTGTGCTCATTGCCAGCTCCACTCGTAGGTCGGTGTCCTGTGTCTGTAGTCGTGGTTCACAACCTATTTCCGGATGGGATGTGGATGATGAACTGCAGGCCTGGATATCGGACTGTGAGTCGAGATGGAAGAGAGTTTGGAAGCTTTATATTTCGGGCCAGATTTGAGTTCTATTTTCCGTAGATGATTGGCTTGGTGAGTGTGTCAGTGACTGTTGATGACGAGCCCATGCGGGCCCATGCGGGCCCAGTAGGTTCGGTGTCACTAGTCAGTGATACATTCAACATAGCATGTAATCTCAAGGAAAGGGAACATCATACAAAACACAACAGACATTAACTTATTTATTTATTCATTCATTTTTTATTTTTTTTAAAGTAATAGTAAGAACACTATTTTCCTTTTCAGTTACAGTTAATTACCTTTTATTTCACCTTGATTTCCACTAATCAATCATGACATGAACTCATGCATGACTATATTAAACAATATTTGAGTTTTTAAAAATAACACTGACCATCCTCATTGAATATAAGTATCATTTAAATAATAATAATAATAATAATAATAAAAACGCACACAGAGAATATTAATAGGAAAAATAACTTTAGTGTTCACAGTTTACTTATGCAAATAACACGTAAGCATTGTTTCAAGATTTTCTGGTGTAAAATATGTTCTTTTTCTCGGTAACACAAAACAACAACTTCTTTTTGTGATTTTCGCTTCAGGCCGGTAGCCAGTACAAAAATGTAGGAGGGGAGGGGGGGCGATCCAATTATATTATAGTTCATTTGCAAGCCTGCCGTAAAAATTTTAGGGGGGGATTTAGGGGGGCCTGTTTCGCTTTCATTCTGCTTCACACACGAATCGCGTTGCTTCCAGGCTAGTCTAATATTACAAAATTTACAGAACTACTTTTTGACGTGCATCAGAAACGTAGTAATCATGATCTTTAAATTCTTGTGCTCTATCGAGACATGTGATTTTCGGCATTTTCCGGTTGCTTTGACGTTCAGAAATACAGGAGGCAAATCTGGGAACACATTCGTTGCAGCCAAGAAAACAAATTGAAGGAGGGCTTGGGCCAGACATCCGAAAGTCCCATATTTCATTGTGGTAGACAAATGACGAACTAGTAGCGTTTACTCGTGGTCAGGTATGCATAAGGGAGAAATAATGGTAATGAATACATCGTAAAATCGTTGAACAATTGTCACTTACGCGTAAATTTCGTGGAATATGGAGACTTGTTGCAAATTTCACTAATTCTACAAAATTTCGCGTTTAATCGCGAGCGTTATATGGCCTAACAAATAGTGAAAACACATATTTTAGGTAGACAACATTTTCATATAAAACTGATACTTTTCGCGTGTCACCAAAAAATCGTGTCTCTAACAATAACCGTGATATTTTAATAAGGTGAGATAATTTTGAGAGCCGCTCTGCTCACTTCATCGATGGTTAATGAAAGGTGAAGGGTGTCGACATACATTCTTACTTGTCCTATTTTTAACATTGCACTGTGATAATGGTAGATAACGGAAAAAGTCCATGTGGATTCAGTGTTCCAAGAACATTCCAGCTACATCCTTATTCCTCTGCTGAAACCGGAAATAGTAGACAGTTGCTGCAGGTTCCGGTTTCAGTGTTGATGTCCAAACACAGTGGGTAATAGATATCGAGAAATGGATTTATGATGAAGAGTTAGCGATAGAAAAGAAGATTCCGTCTCAGCTCTAATTTCTCTAAAAGTGGTAGTAATAGAAATATACGACAATTTCCGGTTTCAGTATTTGATGCCCATGGAGTAGAAGCTGTAATGGACCGCAACAATTGTTTTAAATATAAATTTAATCCTAAGAATAGGTTCAATTTAGGCTCTAAACCTTATATTGTAACCGAAAGTGGTAGAAATTCATCATTTCTGGTTTCTATATTGATCTCCGCAGATCAGGAACGGTAAAAGATAGCTAGAAAAGATTCTTTTTATATGGATCCAGCGAGCCAAGAAAACTTCCTTCTCAGGCTTTTTCGCTATATTAAAACAAAGTAATAGATCTACTACATTCGGTTTCGGTTTCAATATTGAGTCTGTAGTTTAGGGAGTTTAGAGGTATTCCGTAGTTGAATAATATACAACGAAACCCACTTGTTATTATTATAGACTTACAATTTTAGGCACGAACGTTTAAAGATCAGTTTTATGTGGAACGTTGTTATTAACATTAATCCACTCTTCGAATAATTCTATAATATCTCACTCACATCGTGTAAAGCATCAAAATGTTTAATCGAGGTGAGAACTTCCCCGTAACATTTACGCAAAGAACACAATGTTAATTTTAATTGTAGATGACATATATCATGTGAAACCATCATTTCTATCGTAGTTTCGGAATAGAATGTGACACAATTTTTGATAAAAATGTAAATTATTAATCAGTGTTATTTTTCGTCTTGAAATCTACACCATTTTGTACACCTCATGTAAGTATCAAAATTGTCAGTGGAGTTCGTCAGTCAGGAGTTATAAATTAAAATCTACGACGATTTTTTTCTTTTTTTCCTACTTCAGATTCTGACTAAATTACGTACCCCTTTCGCAGCTTTTCAATACGAAATTAGAACTGAACCTAGGGGCCGCGGTGGCTCAGTGGTAGAGCGTTCACCTCTGGTGCTAGGGGTCTCGGGTTCAAACCCTGCTCCCGCCAAGTGAACTTTGTGGTGGACAAACACCGTGTGCGTGGGTTTTCTCGGGGTTCTCCCGTTTCCTCCCACTTCCTTCATTCCACCATTTCATTCATTACTCATCATCAGCGTCTCCTTTAGCCTAACCGGCATAACCGTTGGACGTAAAACTCAAAGATTTCATTTCATTTTTAGAACTGAACCTAACACCATAAGGCTGAGGTAATACACCCATTCCAATATTGTGCTTGTGGGTGGGGTTCCTGGTTCGAACCTCTGTGAAGTTAGTTTGTGATGAATAACATAGTGTCAGTGAGTTTTCTCGGGGTACTTGCGTTTCCTCCCACAATCTCATTCCACCAATTTTTCTATCATCATTCACTTGCTTTAATCATCTGTCTCTCGTAGCCTAAAAGTAATAATGTCATTTCATTTTTCTAACATTGCGCTAACGTTTTTTTCCCGCTTTGTGCGTAGGATCTGCTAAAAAAAAAAATAAATTTGTTCATCTTATAAGTTCTGTATGGCATTTTTAGGAAAATAGTGTATTACTATTATTAATATAATTTTTGTATATCAGAAATGAATATGATAATCAAAAGCAAAATAAAGATAAATAATATGACAATTATATATATGACCTCATTCATTTGGAAAGATCCTTGAGGTGCTTCATTTCCATATGCTGTAAAATGTCAAAATGTACGTGTTTTTTTCGTCGTAAGCTCTGGGGCCAGTGTCCAGTAACGATGGTTTGTAGCCTGCAGAAAAAAGAAGACTAACTTAATTGTGAATGATGTCGTAAAATTCGTTAGTGTACAGTCCAACAATAAAAGACTTAATTGTCGCGTGAAACCCAGGTTCTGTTCCTGGTGGGAGCTCATGTGATTCATATACCACGTTAAACTGTTGATCCACGTCTCATATAGCCTAGGTGCTAAAAGGGACGATTAAGTCCAAGCCAGTGAACCAGTAAGAAATTTAATGGAAATACTGGCTACCATTATGTAAATACCAAAACAGTCGTAAAATTTGGTACTTTATATGAAATTTGATACTTTATTTTTATATTAAATTTGAGGTTTTATAATTTTAAATTAATACTTCGGTTAGAATTAGTAAAATATAATAATATGTAGGAAACCCGAGAAATGTTGATTTCCTTAAAAATATTCATCTATATCTGTATGTCACTGGCAGATTATTAATATTTCTTTATATATGTATTTATTTTTATTTTATTTTTATTTTTTATTGAATTTATTTTTATTTTATTTTATTTTTTTATTGAAAAATTGAGTATGAAATATTTGAAAACATTTATGTGGTCTACAATTACAGGTGGTAGCCAATGCTGTTGCAGCGTTATCCGAGATTAATGAAGCGAGTGCAAGTGGAGCCCCTTTGATTGAGATGAATGCGCAGACCATAAATAAACTGTTAACTGCGTTGAATGAATGCACCGAATGGGGCCAAGTGTTCATATTAGATTCTTTGGCTAATTACAACCCTAAGGATGACAGGGAAGCACAAAGGTAAATCAATAATTTATCACAGAATTATTGATCTATATAATTGATCAATACCTGATTAATATATTTGTTCATACGTATTTGAACTTTGTTCATTTAGTTTATACTGAGTGAGATAAACTCAGATTTTCTTCGACGAACTAAGTTCGTATATTTTTCATCGTGCTGTCGTAAAAATGAGAAAGGAACTTTTTTTGGAGGGTGTGAGGACGGAGAACTCTAGTTGTGATTTCTCTACCTTTGTCTTAAATAGTAGAAAAACGAGTTTACAATTAATATATATATACAGGGTATTTGAAAAAGAACTCCCTAGTTTTAAGTATAAATTTAATTGGGAAATGAATGAAAACTTACATCAATGAGTACATATCATGAAAGAGAATTCCTTCGTTTTGTATAATTTTGGTAGACTTTAACGTGAGATCCATTTGTGGCCCTGCACACGTCGAGACGATATTCCACTCGAAAGACTTCTTTCCTTGAAAGACTTTAGCCAATGACGGATAGTTTTTGCTGCAGGTGATTCACCACCATACTGACGTTTAAAATTACGTTGCACTTTTATAAGTGACTCAGTTTTCATAAGTCAAATAACACGCTGCGCTTTCTGTTGCGGAGCACACATTGTTGCTGACATAACGCTATCATAACAGTGATGCCAAACTCTTCAAGTGTTTTTCTTGTTTTTGTCCTTAAGTAGCCTCTTTGTTGTTGAATAAAGCTGTCCTGAAGTGAGGATGCTTTACAATAATCTTTAATTCACATTTTTGTGAGGCTATCTTAAGAACTTATTCATACGCTATAAAAACCAAAACTTAACTTAGGACAACAAAAATGCTTAAGGATAATTATAAAAAGTATCCTAATTTCAGAACAAAGAAATTTTTAAGGACAGAAGCACGTGTTGGATCTTGAAAAGCTAGGAAACATTGACATAAATTTATAGTTTTTTAAATATTTGTAGTGGTTTTTCTTTATTTAGGACTAAAATATCTTAGTTATTGTCTGGATAAAGATTAGCTTAATTTGTGTAGTATTAGGTAGGTGCGAGTGAAATGTAAGACTGGCAGTTTGTAATTAATGAAATATTGTTTTGAAATTCTCACCGTTTCTTCATCGGTACTTCACTTTACTGACAAACTTATTTTTTTTATCTAAAGAATCTTGGTGTTATCTGACCTAGAAATTTAAAATCTGTACCCTTTCTTCACTGGACTGTACACTTAGGCTGAGAAAAATGAAAACCCTTTGTAAGCAACAACCAGTAAATTTTAAATCTGTACCTTCACCAGCCTAGATCATGGAAAAGATAGTTCGTCGAGCAATAATAGTTTTCTGAAATCACTTGGTTGAGAATGGCAATAACATCTGCTGAAACGTGTGCAGTGTTTTTGGGTAAATACAATTTTAATAAGAGTTTAATATACGTACATCCTATTGAATCGAGTAGTAGTAATTGGAAAATACTTTATTAGTATATATATATATAAAAACGATATTGAGTAATAATCACTATTGAAAGTAAATATTCTCTGTCTCCCGTAGCCTAAAGGACATAATCGTGGGGCGGTAAACGATAAGATTTCATTTAATAGTAGGCGTTTTAATTGTTTACTTTGCTTCCAGCATTTGTGAACGTATTACTCCAAGGCTAGCTCATGCTAACGCTGCAGTGGTGTTATCTGCTGTTAAGGTTCTCATGAAATTCATGGAAATGCTGCCTCCTGACTCAGATTTTGTGACAACTTTAACGAAGAAACTTGCCCCGCCACTTGTTACACTTTTGTCTTCTGAACCTGAGGTAAGGAGATATAACCAGTTCAAGTTACTGATTGTCGTGAAGCTTGAACCAATAAATATCAAGTAGGTAAAAGTAAGAAACATAAAATAGTAAAATCAGCATAACCGGACCAATATATCATGTAGCCAACTTAATTAGTGAGAATAGAACGGCATTATGAACATTGAATTTTTCCGTACAGCTAATCAGAAATATGTTTTAAAATTCTGAGTTTATTCACTCTCCTATTTGCTTGAGATTACGTTCAAACGAAGCTAGTGTTTCCATTAGGCATACTTTTGAAGAAGGGAAAAAGAATGGCTTATTCTTGAGAGCACTTCTTTTGAATCCGGAGTTTAAACCTTACAATTCATCATAAAGCAATTTCAAACAAAGAGGATGAGTACATAAATTCAGAATTTGTAAATTTTCCCTCCTAGTCATACAACAATTGATACTACTTGTCCTTTCTGACAGCTCCTGCGTGCACGTGGTGCTCAATGCTGTGTTGCCACGAGCTTTACTGAATAAATAGGTCTGATATTATTCTTATCACTCACCAAGTTTCAACCCTTAGACGTGTTCCTTTTTTCTCTCTAGAAATTATCAAAAATTCAGAAAAGTGGAAAAAGTGCATATTTCATAGGTATATATCTCTGGTGGGGACCTGATAAAAATATACAATTCCTTCCCATAACAGGTCTACATGATATTATTCTATACCTAAAATTAGGAGTTTCAGATTGGACTATAAGTACCTTTATTATGAACACAAAGTTATACCTATAAATAAGCATAGGCAGAAGTACGGATAACCGAAAGTTTACTGTATATCCATCATAAATCGGTTGGTAATGGATGAATAATGCATAGAGTGGTTAAGCACAAGATAGAAGAACAATACTGGCTCTTACGTACCACTTAAACAGTTTGTTCCACAAAACGTTTGGATATTTGATCACACAACTGCGGAGTGATAGTATGACACCGACCTGTTGCTGTTGTAAGCTCATTGGGAGTGAGCTTTCGTAAAATGTTCTTGAAAGGTACCCATGTCTTGTCGTCTCCTGAAATTTTGAATGAAGTTCGTGGTCCTGGGTGTTCGTAAAAATGCACTTTCACGTCGTCATGTTCGATACTCACATCTTCAACAATTCCAATGTACCACTTTTCTTCATAAATACATGCAACTGTGTCACCTGTTTGGAGGCAGTGCAAGGACGCTTTTCTCACATTTACTCCCTGAAAGTCAGTAGAAACTGAAGTGCGAAAGCATCTAACTTTGGCGTCACTGAGAGGTACAAATTTATGGTATGAACGTGTTATAGGAACAGGCAAACAAGTATCAAATCTCCCTCGCAGTTCAACTTCACGGTTGACTATTTCCTCACTCCTGACATGACAATGTACTTTATACCGGAAATGTTTTTTTACACAATAATCATGCATGTCCTGTGGAGATAAAATTTGATCATTACGTATCATCTGTAAACTCCTTTTGGTTACTATTTGCTGTGTTGTCCCTCCTGTCCCATCACAAGCATTTTTTCCATGACAGGAAGCAAAGAAGTGCCACTCCGCTTCAAGACCAAAATCATCTTTGTGACTACACAAATTGATGAAATTTTTCCTGTTCTTATAGTGACTTGCAGCCCCATCCGTGAAGTATATGATATGTTTCATGGACGGAACACGTGACTTAACATCTGCAATCAGATGACTTTGGAAGGTGTGGACTGCTGTGGTGGTATGTTCTAAATAATCATTGATAATACAAAGACTTCTAGATTTTAAATCACCTCCATCACTTGGTTTATAATAGTAAACAAATGGGTGAAGCATTACCAGTTTGTTCACCCAATGAAAACTTTAAAACTCGTCTTGAATAACGAATGAGAAGTTCTCTGAAAAATCAGCTAAAACAATGCATTCAAAGTGTGAAAGACATCTTTTTTGTCTGCAAGAGTGCTGTGACTTGAGATTTCTGAGTTTTGCTGCAAGGTCCTCAAGAAAGTATTCTCTTGGTTTAACTATGGTGATCATCTCAGCACGATCTGGTGTTATCCACTGCTTGTAAATAATATCAGGAAGCTCGTATGTTAACTCGTCTTGAAATAGTTGTTAAAGTAGATTTTCAGGATCTGGGCACTGGATGCAGTTATCCATCATATGTTGTTCATTGTTGAGATCGCAGGTCAACATTTCAAGCAAATCTTTATAGTCTACATTTAATTTAGCACCGTCGATCATTAACTTCACATTCTGATTATGTACGCATACACATACAGAATGTGTTCCTGATGTACCAGCAAATACACACTTGGGTCTCAGTTCACAGAATTTTGATCGTTTAATTTTACAATCTTGGTTTGTCTCCTTAAAGTGTAAGTACAACTCGTTCAAGGTACCAAGTAGTAACTGTTTCTGCTTGTGAACTTTAATTCGCCATTAATTCGGACAGATACATAGTCGTCTTTGCCTTGAAGGATCCTACTGTTTTCTTCACTTGTATAAAAATGAACAGCTTTCTTCACAGTACTTTCATCAATAGTTTTACTACTACTTCTTTTACATACATCAGGCAGTATTCCTTGAGTTTTCGTAAGTTCCTTAGCCAGTTTAACTAAACGTTCTGAAACATTAAAATCAGCACACATCATTTTTCTTAACCAAGATTCGGGTAGTAAGCTTATTATTTTCACTTGTTCTTTCTCAGCAACTGCTTTCTGTTTCAATTTTTCGATGAGCACTTCATATTCTTCGGCCAGCGACACTGAATGCGTATTTTCTGTCGTGATTCATCAGCAACTGAACTGTCAAAAGAAACTTCAAGACTTCTTTTCAATCCTGTACTCAATTGTTCTAACTCTTTGCGCATTGCTTTTGGTCTCTGTTCAACACTTAACTTCCTTATTTTCGAAACAGGTGACACGCCTAATTTTGAACACGTTGCATTCAAAACTTCAATATTGTCTGACGGAAGGACAAAATCAGGTTCATTTCTTGATTCAGCATTATTGTTTTCGATTTTGCTTTTTTCTTGTACAACAAAGATTTTTGTGTAGCATGTAGCACATAATGATTTTCCAGGAATCAGATCTACTGCATAATTCTTCTCCTTTAGTAAATCTGCACTCGAAATTTCTGAAAATCCTTTGGTTATAGTTTTTTTTTATGGATTTTTAGAGGGTCGCAACACGAATTACCAAAAAGATTATGGTACTTTCGAGAAAACTTCACTTCATTTTAGTTGCATATGTTTGCAATGCCACTGCTTGTTCGCATTAGTAGAAGATTCCTCTTCTCTTCACTGAAGTCACTAAGGGACGTAATGCATCTTGCTACCGGCCCATACACACATTTATGACATTCTTCACCAATACATTTGCCTACATCACATTCCATTTTCTTCACTAATTTGATTCAGTATTGATAAACAGATCTGCAGAAACACAACCGTCTTCTTGCGCTGTAATCATCTGAGTGAAGCACCAGTAGTGAATTCCTATCTGATGGTTGTCTGAACACGATTGTGCATGTTGGAACAAGCACTCTGCTGAATTGTGTTTTCAGTACATTTGTTCTGTTTGCTTATTAACAGGATAACACTTGTTCTTGTATGTTGTGCTTAACCACTCTATGCATTATTCATCCATTGCCAACCGATTTATGATGGATATACAGTAAATTCCGGTTATCCGTACTTCTGCCTATGCTTATTTATAGGTATAACTTTATGTTCATAATAAAGGTACTTATAGTCCAATCTGAAACTCCTAATTTTCGGTTAGAATAATATCATGTAGACCTGTTATGGGAAGGAATTGTATATTTTTATCAGGTCCCCCACCAGAGATAGATATATCCTGTGAAATATGCACTGTTTCCACTTCGAATTTTTGATAATTTCTAAAAAAAAAAAAAATAAATAAATAAATAAAAGGGGGGCACGTCTAAGGGTTGAAACTTGGTGAGTGATAAGAATCATATCAGACCTCTTTATTCAGTAAAGCTCAACTTCCTGACCCCTTCCCTTCTTTTTAAAAAAAAAAAAAAAAAAAAAAAAAAAAAAAAAAAAAAAAGGCCAAATTTGGGATTTTTAACGTCAATCACCTACTTTTTCAAATTTTAATTTTATCCATTCATAATTTATGAATAACAATAACTAATATACACTCTTAAAGTGTAGAACTTACTGAAGATTTTGGTTTTGGTTTCACATCGATAGGGTAATTAGGGGCTGAGATATTTCAGATTCTGTAACGCTTTACAACACCATAAAATGGCGCATCTTCGAACAAATATGACTGCCACTCGAAACCAAAAGCCAATAAAATTAAACTCATGCTAATTTTGAACTAACGACATGTTAAGGTAACAGCACACAAAAAATCAGAATTTTTAAAAATTGTCGAGCAACATGCATTGGACCACTTGATATGGATTTACCCACACGAAATTATTCACTGCAAGTAAATCTGTTTTATAAAATTAAATGACACAAAAGAGAACTAAAAAGAATGCTCTCAATAACCAGCAGGTCTACTACTCAAGTTGACATTCGACTAAAACAATGTGCATTTGTTTATATTCAAATTGGCAACGTGCGGAAAGGATGGAATGTTTACTATTGCAGAGCGAGAGAAATGAGCCACTATAATTGGCTGAACGTGCTGTTCCCATAGAAACGGTTCTTCTTGCCTGATTGTTGTGACCACGTGCAGGAAAGAAAAAACAGGAAAGCAATTGTCAGAAGGGACAAGTTGTATTAAATGGACTGTAGTTACATTATGTCGGCTTTGTGTAAGAGGACCAGAAAACTATTACTAAATATTTTTACGCAGTAGATTTGTTAAATGAGAATATTGAATTTAGTGTCGAAAAGTACATAGCCGAATTAATCGCTGACGCTAAATTGATTTTTCGTAGTACATAGTATGTACACACTAAAGCTGGCGTACAACCGAAGTGTAAAGATACAGTGTTTCCACTCATAGTTCTATTTTTAATGTTCCCTTTCTTCTTCTTCTTCTATTATTATTATTATTATTATTATTATTATTATTATTATTATTATTATTATTATTATTATTATTATCAAATTATATCAGATATTTTCTGGTATATCTGTAGTCGTGTCTTGCCATGACCTTTTCATGACCATTTCATTCGAGTATGGAATTTTCTTGCTGTCTTGCTTGCTGATATCAATACTGATTTCTGAAGTTTTGGAATAAAAGTGTGTTCCAGGTTAAGTTCGCTAAGGTCGGTTTTTAGGTTTTTTTGGTATGAGTCGTGTAGCTAATATTATGAATGGGACTGTTGTAATTTTTCCATGTGTACATATATCCTTTATTCTGTTAATAGCGGTCAGTCAGTTTTTTTAGCCTTCTCTATATGTTTTCATAAAGCAGGTTGATTATAATTTAGTTATTATATATTTACTGATATAGCTAAATTACAGATCTTGTGCCATGCAGATTTTGTAACATTTTCCTTTTAATTTATTAATGTTGCAATATTTATAAATGTAATATTGTAAAGTTAATAATAATTATTTCAGGTTCAGTATGTCGCGCTTCGCAATATCAACCTAATTGTGCAGAAGCGGCCGGATATCTTGAAACATGAGATGAAAGTATTCTTCGTAAAATACAATGATCCTATCTATGTAAAGTTGGAGAAGTTAGATATTATGATACGACTGGCTTCTCAGGCTAACATTGCTCAAGTTCTGTCTGAACTTAAAGAGTAAGTAGTTATGTTAAAATACCATTACCAGTTGTTTTGTATTTGTTCGAATAGTCAAAATAAGTGTAGTACAACCTTCTTTAAACAATCTTGAACGTGCTTGTAGATAGGCGTGTAACATGTAGATTTCAACAAGAAATTTAAGGTAAATAGAGTTTTGAAGGTTTTTCTTTCATTTTTATTCTTAAGTATATACTACTAACAGATTCTTGTCTCTCAAATTGAGCATTAAGAAACCGAATTCCTTTCAGTTCTACGAGATCAATGCCTCTGACTTCATGTAATGTAGAATTTAAATATATTTTACTTAATTTTTAGTTTATTTTGTTTATAATTTTTTAAACATGACCAAGTACTAGCGAGGGAAGTAAGATGTTTGTTTCAAAGCTTGCATACTCAGTGAAAATAACAGTTTATTTCTAAAATTTTGACATGCATGATTCATGATGTATATAGTCGAGAAAGTAAGTAAATAAATAAATAAGTAAATATAATAAAAACTTACTACTAGTTTCTTGTAGACATTGTTTTTTTGAAAACCGGTAAGGACACGCAGATATTTCACCTGTGTACGTCGTACTAGTTTGAGCTTATAGATATAATAATATACGTAGTTGCTAATACGGTCTCCAAATGTAACAAGAATTGTTGTAGCTCTTACCTTTGACCTAGTGAAGCTTACATAAAATAGAAGCAAGACTGAGCATTGTACACGCAAGATTCTTTTGTTTGATGTAAATATATGTATTGAGTGTACGACAGAGCTTTCCAAACCTTAAATTTAATTTTATAATCCAGTTGTAAGTAACCTAGCTACCAATCAAGTTCCACTCCAGTATAGTCCCCTTGCACGATAGTACATTTACTTATACACATTGCAGCATAAATTGCGTGAAAAAAGTGTACATGTTAATTTCGTACATTGTCTCTCTTATAACTTTTGAAGTGAATTTAAAAATTAGTCTACCATCTATGGCAGGCAGTAGCCAGATCAGAGAGTGTGGTCGCCATTTACCATTTAGCAAAGAAAGTAAAGGCCAAATGCCTGTCTCAAAATTAAAATATTTGGTCGCCAGTGGCTGCTGTAAATTTTTTGCCCTGACCTGTGGAGCTCAAATGTATTTACATTGAGATTCATATTTTTTTTTTCCTTTAATTCTTCTGAAGCCTACAGTTAGATTATGATATTTGTTTTAACAGCGTTGCCTGATAACCTTTATATTTTAAGTTGACAATGTTAACATGTTCCACTTAGAAGATAGATTCCATATGTTCCATTTGGAACATATGTGGAATATTATCCATAACTAAATGTCTGGATGTCCTTGGTGTTGCATTTATTTTAAAAGTTTGTACAATATCTATAAAAATTACAGTATCTGAATGAAAAATGGATTAATAAGCTGCTGAGGTCTCGATTTCTTAAATCGGAAACAAGACTAAGATGGAGTAATTGGATATGAATCTAAGCTATAGAATTGTAAAGCAAGTACACCAGTTAACTTCATCCAATGTGCTAGATTTTATGGATTAGGTTTTAGGCAAGTTCATATTCGATTCATTTTCTGTTGCCTATTCCTTTCAAAAGGATAGATCGAGATTTTGGTACGTTATATAACTCAAAAGTCAATTTAGAGATGATATTATGTAATTGGTAATTTGGGTAGTTCATGGTAAATTCAATTTTGTGTAAGAAAACAATTTGGAGTACACTTCCAAGTTATTGGTATTCATTATCACTGAATTCGACATTATTTGTTTTGTTAAAAGAAGAATATATTAACACACTGTATTTTATACTAGGTATGCCACAGAAGTTGATGTGGACTTTGTGCGTAAAGCAGTTCGAGCAATCGGAAGATGTGCCATCAAAGTAGAACAATCAGCCGAACGGTGTGTTTCTACTCTACTGGATCTTATCCAAACAAAGGTATTTTATAATTATGTATTATTTTGTATTACTTAATGTAGTTATAGAAGTACTTTACTTCTTATATGGACGGTAATAATTGGCAATAGCTTGCAATAGCTCTGTAACTGAATTACTTACCGATATCTGTACCCTTTTAATATAAAATAAGGATAGTGTGTATGTTTTAGATTTTTATTGTGTGTAAATTAATTTTGTATGGAAAAATCAATGTTTGTTTGTGCGGTACAAATCCACACCATTGGCTTGACATATTTCTGCGCTGTATTCAACAAACCATGAGCTATTTAGAATTTTTTGATGATTATTCTAAAGGAGGGAGGAGAGAGGTTCAAAGGGTAGCTGGTGGTCTAAAAATTATGCAAAAAATAGACTATCTCATGAACTCATATTAGGAAAATGGAAATCGGTAGTAAACTGATTTTTAAAAACAAATTGACTTACATTGAATCTGGAACAAGTACTGTGGGGGTAAGACACGTCTAGGGGTGTGGGAAGGGGATGACATGTAAAAATAATCTAAAACGACCGATATTAATATCGATGCTATAGTTTTCGGAGTTGCTGAGATGATAGTGCCACTCTGGATGCTCTCTAAATAAGTCCAAGTCGAACCCTCATCGGCATTGAGGGGGGAAGAAAAAAGGTGAAAATGAAATGTTCAGAATGTTGAGAATAATGTCGAATCCATAGCGTTCTGAGTCGCTAAGCTGATTGGTGATAGTCTAGATGTATAAGCCCAAGCCCAAGCCCAAGTATAGTCAAGAACGTGCATGTCAACTGACCCTGAAATTGACTTTGTCAACGCTCGTATTCTGCTATTCTTTATTTTCTGACAAGGCGTCGCACATGTCCCGCATATCGTGATTTGTTCTACTTAGTTCTTTATTTTTCAAATATTGTGCATAACATTATTCTTCCCGTGCAAAGCCGGGCACTTCTGCTAGTGCTTAATATAATTATCGTAAGTATTTTACTATTACTGAAGGCCATTTCGCTTCAGAAGTTAAAAATTCCATGCCCTACAGTTTTCTACCAACCTTTTCGTCTTGTACATGTATATCTATATTCCTTGTTAACGTCATCCATCCTTGCAATTTTTTTTCTTTCTTTCTTCAGCATACCATCTAACGGATCCCTCAGAACACAACTCTTAATGTCTTCATCAGATCATCTTTCTGTTTTTCATAAGTCTTTTTACTCCTTGTTCAGAGACATCAATCTACAGTTCTGTTTTCGTTAAAAAAAAAAAAAAAAATCTTCGCTAATCTTCCGATTATTTTTTGTTCGCATTTCATAACTTCACTAATAATACTACGTAATGTGCCAAAGATGATTCTCTTGCTCTATAATGTGTAAGGTTTGATTTACATAATGAAGTCCATGTTTCAAAGTTTCAAGATTATGAAAGAGTATAACGTTTCTAAGTGGCCTAAGTGTGTGGACGTTGCCCCAGGTTAAATCCTCATTGAGAGTGCGAAGTAATTATGGAGTTCTTAAAATGCTCTTGTGTTTCTTAAGACAAATATCGAATGAGTAATTGAAATTTAAAGTTAAATCAATATTTTTTTGCAGGTAAATTATGTAGTGCAAGAGGCAATTGTAGTTATTAAAGATATTTTCCGCAAGTATCCAAATAAATATGAGAGCATCATATCGACTTTATGTGAAAACCTCGACACATTGGATGAGCCAGAAGCAAGGCAAGTATAATGTATATTTCGAATAATTTTTCAATGAGTATGGAAGTTGAAATGACGTGAGTAATATTTTACTATTAGTAGTGTATCGGAAGCGTAATTTTCAATGTAATTCCCGTAACTTTTGTTTTACCTTCAATGAATTTTGAAAGTTAATTTTGGTTCATTTTTTGTCATCCGATTTTAAAACAGAAAAATATACAATAGTTAGAATTTATATTTACCCAAATCCAAGCGATTGTGAAACGTTTCAACATATAGTGTACAAGCATTTTGAAAGAATAGGGAGGCTGTTAATAGCTAATGCAATTTTTATTCACATAACGTTGTACAATCTGCGACAAAAGAAAATAGCATAGTAAATAAATTGTTCATGAAGACAGTACTTTCTTTTGTCGATGACTGCATATTATTTATTAAAGGCCCTTAAGGGGATCTTATAGCTCTTCGCTTAGGTTTCTAACTCTCCATTTGATAACACGTAAATTTTATATGGTAACAAAGTATTGCAGGTAATGGCTTGAAATTTTAAATAGAAATACACAAGACACATATAAATCCAACCACGGTCTCCAATTTACGTTACATGTGTAGATTAATTGCAATATATTCTTCAGTAAGTTTGGCAACAGAGAATAAAAAGTATGCTGTATACAGTATATGGATAGATCTTTTTCCAGGAATTGAGAGCCCTCTGAACCTCTAGCCCTACTAGTCTTCGCGACACGTGGTAGTGATTTATGAGCGCTCCTGGCTAAAAACCAATGTTGTCTCTGTTACTTTCCTTCTAATTTTCTTTCTTTATTTCTTTTTCAAAAACTTGTTTTGGGCAGCTTTGCCCTTTTGTCGGCTGTCTCTATAGAAATAGCAGTCATACTCCCTGAAATTGTTGATTCTCGGTTGGAACGATCACTTCCTCTCCGTGAACCTCAGTGTTAGAATCGAGAAACAAAAATAAACTCGAAGACAGTAAATGTAAAAAAGACAACAGCAGCAGTAGTTTGTATTAAAAAATTGGAACGAATAAAAATATTGCACCTAAATAACGTATTTGTGTTAAATGTACTTTATCATGATAAGAAGCTCTATATTCTTCTCGTATAAGATGCTATAAATGCTCTATTTTGTAGTAAAACTAAAAGTAATGTCTTTGAAAGATGGTATTAGACTTGGCAAAAATTTGTTTTGTGGAGTCAATTTAATATTTCATACATACAATATTTTTATTCAATTTTCAGAAAGTAGTGTATTGGTAATATACAAAGTGTACAGTACATATTTTATTGATAATTGTTTTTTGGATGAGTTAACTTCAGGCATATAATCATTCTATTCTTTTCTATAATGTAATTAATATAAATGTGTACACAGAGTATAAATGTTGTTTGACAATAGTAAGGTATTTCGTTGAAAAAAAGGCTTTTTGTAGGATCATTTTAATTTCAGATGCATATAGCAATTCTACTCGTTTTCATAAAGTAATTAATATAAATGTATCAACAGTATAAATGTCATTAGTGTTAGAAATGTAGTGAAATATTTCGTTGATAATTGTTGTTTGTGGAATCATTTGAATTTTAAGCTTATAGTCATTCAAAGGGGTTCCATAGTCTAGTTGTTAGAGTGTTCGACTCCTGATCGTCTGGTTCTAGGTTCGATTCCCTGCTAGAATACTCAAATTATTGGGTCTGCCCATCGTCGTGAGGCAAGCTGGGTAGCCATGTGATTAAAAGACATGACAGTCTATATAATTAATATAAATATATATATACACAGTACAAATGTTGTTTGATAGTAGTGAGGTATTTCGTTGATAATTTCTTTTTGTAAGACGTATACTATTTTTATAATGGTAGAATGTGTGTGTACTATTTATAGGATGTAGACATACACATTTTTTTGTATGGACTTTTATAATGTATAATGTATTTGTATAATTAAGAGCGAAAGTTTAAAACCTTAGAATGGGTGAATCTTGCCATAAAAGCGAGATGTATCCGTAGAAAAATTAATAATAATAATAATAATAATAATAATAATAATAATAATAATAATAAGGGAAAGGAATGAAGACGTACTAAAGGAAGCTAGTGAAGGACGACAGAACATGAAGATAATAGGAAAAAGAATAAACAGCATGCTTGGCTATCTTATTCGACACTCCGATTGGATTATCGTGTTGATAGAGGGAAAGGCAGAAGAAACACCAGGAAGTGGAAGACAAAGGATAGAAAAATCTACGTCCCACGGTTATGCCTGGTAGGTTAAAGGAGCTGGTGATGTTGAGAAATGAAGGAAATGGTGGAATGCAGAAAGTGGAAGGAAACGGAAGAACCTCGGGAAAACCCCCACATACGGTGTTTGTCCTCCACAAAGTTCACTTGGTGCGAGCTGAGATAGAACCAAGAACGCCGTGCATCAGAGGTGAACGCTCTACCACTCAGCCACCGCGGTCCGATCAAGGATAGAATATCAAGATGCAGTTACGAAGAAGAGACCGTATCAAATTATAAAACAGCTCTCTCAATGGAGAGAAAAGTTTTAAAATTTCCTTCTTGCCCACCAACCTGTGATTGAAGAATTAGAATTATTATTATTATTATTATTATTTATTATTATTACCGAGAATGTCATTCTGGATTTCCTCCTATAAAAATATACACACTATTTCCAACTATGGTTATCTTACTTTTTACAAATTGGTCTAATTCAATTTTGGTATAAATAGTTTATAGTTTTCAAGCTACGGCTCATTCGTCACTGTTTAACATTAAATTGAAGATGCCTCGATATATTTGTATAAGTTCATCATTTCTAAAATAAACATTACGTAAAAGGTCTATTCAAATGAATATCAAGTTTTTCTGACATTTGTATATTACGCATATTTTTCTTAATTTGCATTACTCACATTACCTCCGAGACAAGGGCGCCGATTTCTCTGTAAATTGGGGGGGGGGGGGCATTCAGATGAAGAAAGCATATATGAGGATTTTAAAACAAATTGCATTCAAATTATGCCAAATATTGTAATTTTACAAATACAGTAACGGGCCCACATGAACTTCGGGGGCCGGGCCCCCTTGCCCCCCCCCCTCCGGGATCGGCGCCCTTGCCCAGAGAACGAACAAATGTTAGAGTTCTGATTTGAACTTCGAGGAACAAATTTACCATTATTGACGATGCGGAAGGGAGGAGATTTTCTGGACTAGGAAGGAATGTGTGCGGGTGCAAAGTAGAATTCTGCACGGGCCGGAATTTTTAGCCCGGGCCCGGCCCGGCCCGTGAATTTGCAATATGAGACCCGACCCGAGTCCGAAATATGTCTTAGCATTTAGGCCCGAGCCCGGACTGAGCTCCGTGATAATCAAATTAGCCCAAATTACAGAAACTTAATAATTAATGTAAAATTGTATTTTTATTTGCAGCAATTCGAGGTTTAATTTTGCAGTTGTGTTTTAAAAGTTTTCCAGAAAAAACTGCAATTTGTATCGTTTTACAGTATATTTTCAAAGTTAGGCCCGAAAAATCCCGACAAATATAGTTGTATATTTAAAAATTAACAGCCCGAGCTCTGTCTGGGCCCGAAGTGATAGATGCTTTGTAGGCAGCCCGTGTAGACCTCTAGTGCAGAGGCGTCTCAAGTGGTGGGCGACTGCGCAGGGCCTTGCATCTTTAGGAATCTCGCAAAGACCGAACCTGAAATGATTTGGCACTTACTTTTGTCAATGCTACAATAGAAACAAATATGAATTCGGACTTACTTACAGAAAAAATACATAAGGCTTCAAACTAACTTATATTAGATCGCTAGCACAGGCGACAGGCGCGAGTTTATTTTAAGATTGCAATAATGAATGTGTAAAAGTCTTTATCGTTGAGATGAATTGTTTTCGATAAATTTTATTATAATTGACAATTTTTAAAAAAGGAGGCAGGAAGAATTAAACCTTGCTGTGCATATGGTATGGTCAAAATCAATACTGGATAGTGAAAGTGTAAGTGTAAAGGCTAATATGGAACAGAGAAACAAAAGAGAACTTATTCAGAAGGGAATTGGGAGGGGAAGAAGGGAGTACAATGCTGTGACACTTAAAATACGTCTTGATCTGTATACGTTCTTCAACAAACTTTTCTTATTAGATTACGCAATTTCTAGTTTCTTACTCCGATTATTCAAAGTATTCAAATGTTATCGGAGGGAGTGACCGCCCCTTCCTTTAATCCCACGGTAATCCGTCCGTGGTGTCATTCTGATTTTAGTTTTTGCTTTTCGCTACTAGTTCAAAATGCTTACCGAAACAAGTTTTCTTCTTGTAACTGTAGGAGTGGAAGAAAGAAACAAACCGTGAAAGGAAAAAAAAAAAAAAAAAAAAAAAAGAAGAGGTTTTGGGCTCTTCTATTCCAGACTAATCTAACCACTGAGAAGTGAGAATCACAGCGTCCTTTTAAATGCAGCTAACAAGCAAACAGATGGTCAGCCCTCTCCCCTAACAAGCCCTCGCTCCTCTGCAGCATACTTTTTATTCTCTGTTGTCAAACTTACTGAAGAATATATTGCAATTAATCTAACGCATGTAACGTAAATTGGAGACCGTGGTTGGATTTATATGGGTCTTGTGTATTTCTATTAAAAATTTCAAGCCATTACCTGCATTCCTTTGTTAGAAATTACCATATTAAAATTTACGTGTTATCAAATGGAGAGTTAGAAACCTAAGCGAAGAGGTATAAGATCCCCTTAACATTAAGAAAACATAAACACGATTGAGAAGTTGATGGATTAAACCATTTCTTCATGAATTTTTCGCCCTAGATAGTCCTCATATATTAAACAAGTCGTTACTTGTATATATATATATATGGGCCATTCCACGGAAAGTGAAACCAATATCACCAAATTAATTTTTATTTCAGAAATTTGGTGTTTGTTTATTTTATTAGTACTTGCATTAGAGTTTCAATACAAGCTTGATTATTGACGAGCAATATTTTTTGAGGTGTAATCCTGCCTTTTGAAGCAAGATGGCGTCCGCATATTCGACTTGGTGAAAATTTTGCCTAAAGGAAATTTGATTTAGCAAGATGAGGTTTGACTGCGTTTGTGTGAAAATTTGTTCTATGTTCACTTCGTAATATAATTTATGAGCAAGCACATACTGTATTTCTTATCTTGAAAAGACATACAATTAAGTCATGCTTCCATTTAAAATATCAATTTGTGATTTGTCCCGTTCCGTCACAAATTATTAAAATTTCAAACAGTTTTGAAAGTATTTATATTTGGAACACAATATAACAGATGGTAAGCAACCACGAATTGACAAGATTCATTAGGTGTTTCACTTTTGGTGCAGGTCTTTAAAACAGCCACAGTCATAAACTGAAATCTGTCCCGTTCCGTCACGGAAGCAACGGATAAAGCATCACGAACGAAAGCTATAGAAAAATGGTTAACACTTCGCATTTCAGATTAGTATTCTCATGAGAAACACAGTAGCAGAGAATAAGGGCACTGCAGCCTGCACTTATGAAGAAGTGTGGCGTATCGTTGATACCGAAAAAGCGTCAACACCGTGATGATCCAACTATGAAAACGATGGAAAACGAAATAATAGACTCTTCAAACGAGATTATATTTCGCGAAAGTCACGTGGAAGGAAGGGTGTATTAACCGTAAGAAATAGTAATGAAAAGGTTAAGTTTCAAAAAAGGTACAGTTCATGTATATGGTTATAGCAGAAGATTACGAGATTTTCGAAAAGGAACACCCTAACATCAAAATAGGAAAGTCGAATTTTCTTTCACTTCGCTCCAAATTTGTTTTTCCCCTGAGCAAGATGCCTCATCACAGTTGCCTATGTCATTACCACGAAAACGTTAACTTACTTCTGGGTATACTTTCTCGCTATTCTAAAGACTTTCCCACTAAATCGTCTGAATTAATAGTAAATGTTGTCTGTAGTGACGAGAACGAACGTTGTATGGCTGGCAAATGTAATAGTGTGGAGTTCATACTTTTCAGTGCAAATACAAAAATCTTGTTGATGACATATCGGAAATAACTCTGTTTGCGTGGGAAGTAACAGAAAGAAGAATGGCTAAAGTCATGAAAGAGGGAAGCCTAAGTGAAGCTTTCGGGAATCGAGAGGCAAAATACCTCTCTTTTTGAACCACTGTTCCCTAGTAAAGACGCAGAACAGATACTTCTTGGAGAGAAAAAAAAAAAAAAGTACAGTTAATGGGAACAGATTGTTCTACAAATTGATTTCGCAGAAAATTTTACATCAGCGTTTGACATCAAGACGGGCTTCATACTGGGGAACCCAACAGGTTACCATATTTACTGCTGTACCATGGATATCTTCGGAACTTATTCAAAGTTACGCCATTGTAAGTGACGAACTGACCCATGATAAGTATGCTGTTAGTGCTTTCCTTTAGGATTAATTAAAGAACGATGTTCATCAGAAAAGAGCATTAATATTTTCTCTGATGAAGCAGTCAGCCAGTTTTCAACAGCAGATCACTTTGAATAATATGACGCTTCTTTAGAAGTACTTTCAAGTTACTCTGACATGGATTTTCTTGGCTACTAGTCATGCAAAGGGAAGTGCAAATGGAGTAGGTGGTGGAAAACGTCTGTGTGGCACGCAGTTTTAGGTAGCAGATTTAATGTCCATGATGCAAAGACCTTTTATGCATGTGCATGTGCAGTGTCAAAATCAACGACAGTTCTGTTTTTGTCCGAGAGAAAAAGTGCTTAAGGAGAAAGAAGAATTTGGCATCTGCTTGCAGGACATCCAGGCAATTCCAGACACACAGTCAGTTCACTATGTTTAAGCTGTGTCACCATATGCAGTGTGTTTTAAAACAAAGTCGCTTTCTGAAGTTAAATATAACTTGCAGTTCAAGGTTTCTGAAACCCACTTCGATGATGATGAATCAATTGATCGTGCAGAACCACGGCTTGAAGTAGGGATATTGGTGGTTGTTCAAGTCGCTGGTAAGAAGTTTGTTAAACAGTTCATCGGACAAATTGTTTCAGCGGATGCAGCAGGAAGCAAGGTGTGATTCATGAGAAAAACTACCGGTACTGGAGACTCGAAGTTCGTTTTAAAAGGGAACGATTCTTTTTGAATATCGAACACCGATATTTTAAAATACATTCCGATCCTTGACATCGACGGTCATGAAAGATACTTTTTTTCCGGAAGTAGATGTAACATCCATAGAATTAATTCTTCAATTGTGCACATGAGTATTCGGCTTTGTATTAGTTGTTAGTCTTTCAGTTTATATTGGTATATTATAGTTCCATCGTAATATATTATATACTACATATTTTATATCATACATTGTATTGGTATATTATACCTTCATTTGATATTAGTATTTTAGTTAAAAAAAAAAAAAAAAAAACGTTTGAAACATATTAATTGTTTCGTATTTTATTAAGTTCCCACAGGTGTCCCTTTCCGTCATATTCTATGTCCCTTGCGTCACGAATATAACTCACGTTGTTACTCGAACTAATCAATTGTCAGCGCTGAAACCGCACTATTTTGAAGGAAGTAATCTGTACTGTAATCGATAAGATTATGGGGAAGAATGATTCGGTTACTTCACAGAAATATCAACTCAAGTCTCCTTATCTGAAACTGCTTTAATGTTCCGAGTCCCGTTTCGTCACAAGCACTTAAATTTATCTATAGGCATTATGGTGCGTCTCATTACATATATTATGGCATTAAAATACAAAATACACCTTCTTTTATTTCAAAAGCAATCAGGGATTTGCGTTACTCATTGTTGATAGTACCAAGCAAACGACATCGTGAAAATGTGTCCAAATGTCCCGTTCCGTCACATGGAATGGCCCATATCTAGCATGAGGCATTTAAAAGTACCACTTGAAATACCGAAGGAACGAGAAACGCCAGCAATATATGGTTTGCAGTAAACAGCAATATCAAATGAGGCGTGTCAAACGGAGGTGTGGTGTGGTAGGAAAAATATCGGCAAAGGGGCACCACGAACAAAGTGAATTTTTTGTAATGGAACGATAGACAAAAACATGAATAACATGAAAGGGTACAAGCATAGAAATATAACACCGTTTATCTCATGTTTCTAATGCATGTAGTAACGGAAATATGACAATGGGAATGGTTGTAAACAAAAAGACAGTGACCCACTTGACCGCCAGTACTTCGGTATGTGTGCTGTCTGAGGTGCCTGACAAAGCAGTCCGTGAGCAAATTACGATTAGCGATTCACGAGATCGTACTAGTTCATAGTAGGCAGTCGTAATGGTAAGAGTGAAGACGGTAGTGTTTACAAACGCAGAAAAAGCCGACATGATCCTGATCTATGGAGTCTAGAAAGAATGCCTCAGATGCTTGCGGTGTGTATACAGAGAGATATCAGGACAGACGGCAGCTGTCGCAACATCTTTTTGGCAATCTCTCTGTAAAATAAAGGGACACCGGAAGTGTAACACTGGACAAGTGTGTGGAACAAGCCTGTTATAGGTGAGGTGAGTGCAACATATATTCTAGCCGCTGTTGCTGTGAATCCACACATTAACTCCCGTGCTATTGCGGGGATGGTGATATGACTGAACGAAGTGTATTACGCATTCTGCATACACATACGTTTTACTCATATACCGGTATCTCTATTCATTGGGTACTTTATCGGAATGATTTTGTGAGCCGTGTTTGGTTTTGCACATGGATGTTACGATACGACACTCCAGATTTGTCGCGTATTCTATTAACCGACGAGGCAGCCTTTACCAATCATGAAAACCTAAGAAACATGCACTTTCGTCTGTAAAAAATCCACATTGGCTTCGCTAAGTGAAACGCCAGCACCCATAGTGTGTTAACGCCTGGCGTGGAATAGAGGGTGAACATCTTCGACCTTTTTTCGTACATGGGACACTGAATGCTAACCGATATACACTTCCTAGAAAATGAACTGCCAGCACTATTAGAGGACATAACTCTTCAGACAAGGAGAAACATGTATCAGTATAACGGATATCCAGCTCACAGTGCACGACGCACTACAGAATATTTGAATATGTTTCCCAATTAGTTGATAGGACGCGGGAGGACCTGTCAAATGGCCGGTTCGTCCTCCAGATTTGATTCCGTTAGACTTTTTTTTTTCTCTCTGGGGGAAACTGAAGGACAGTATCTACCGGGATGTGCCAACAACACCAGACGATATGCAGCAACGCATTACTGCAGCCTGTAGAGCCAGTCCAAATGTGATATGTGCCCCTCGATGCCTGTACCGGAGCGGACGGCCACCATCTTGAACATATACTTTGACAGACTAAGCTTACGCTCATTGCATATGTCAGTCCCTATGTTTCGATATACTGCCATGCTCATTTTATTACGTATTGTATACTATCAAATAAATAGAGCTAACGATGTCTCATGTTTTCTTCTTTTCTCTGGTACATCATACGTTGGTGTTTGTTCGTCTCTTCCCATGACTTCTGACAGCTCATATGTACTGTAGTACTGGTGGTAAGTGGGTCACTTGTCTTTCTGTTTACAATGATTCCCATGATCATATCTCCGGTACTATGTGCAGTAGAAGCGTAAGACAAATGGCGTTGTATTTCTCCACTTGTACCTTCCATGTTATTTTTATTTTTCTCTGTCATTCCATTACAAAACATTCACTTAAATCCTGATGCCCCATTTGTCAATATTATTCCTACCATACCATACTTCCATTTGATGAGTCCTATTTGATATTGCTGTTTATCGCAAACCGTATATCGTTAGCGTTTCTCGTTTCTTCGATATTTCAGTTGGTACTTTTTTAGATGCCTTTCGTTGTGTATATATACCGTACGTTGGAAATACTGCACAATTGCCAACTCCATGTATTAAAATTACCGCACACTCCTCATTCTTCTATAACAGACGAAACTCCAGAAATATCGGCCTTGTAACTGTAGTTTCCTATCCTCCTCCGTGTGTGTGTATATAATGTCATAGCAAAATATTTTAGTAACATCTGTTATCATGCCAATCACTTCGTTTATTCCGAATCAAAAATAACTTTCGAATGTAAATTGTAATTTTTATTGTACTTCACACAATTAGTGTACCACAGAGAAACTAAAGCTTTCTATTTTTTTTTTTTTTTTTTTTTTTCTGAATTTTTCACAGAGCTTCTATGATCTGGATCATTGGGGAATATGCTGAAAGAATTGATAATGCCGATGAATTATTAGAGAGCTTTCTGGAAGGTTTCCATGATGAGAACACTCAGGTTCAGCTTCAGTTATTGACAGCCATTGTAAAACTATTTCTGAAAAGACCAACCGATACACAAGAACTTGTACAACAGGTAAGTGAAATAGTTTGTAGCAAATACTACATAACTAATGATGCCGTTCACAGTAGAAGATAGCAACTTAAAAAAAAATGTAATTATTGAAAAAATTAGCACTCTACCTGTGACCGACTTCAATCAGAATCAATAGGAGTAATTTATAAGGAAGTAAAGAAACGCATGTCGTGTTTCATAAAAGTTTTTTTTTTTTTTTTAATTTAATACAAAAGTTACCTGAATTATTTTGTTAAAGTTGGAATGAATTCACTATTTGCCCCTGACTAATTTCAAAATAAAGCAATGGATACTGAGAATTCTTGAAGAAAGAACGCGGCATACTTCATTAAAGCAGTAATTTTAGGTAAATCTTACCTCAAAAGTATATATTTTGGACTTAGTTACTTCTGCTACAATTATAACAATATTAATAATTTGATTAGCTTGAAATCAGGATACATAGATTATAATGTCATCTGTGTGCATTGCAGCATTTGACTTTGGAATGTTGGTTTTATCATTTACATATAAGGGTAATTATAAATGATTCATCGTCCAAAACTATTTGGTCTAGGAATTAATTCGTGCGGTTGGTACGCACACATTGAAGCTGTAGTACAAACACAAAATACATAAATATCTTAAGAAAAATATTGTCCATCGCTAGCCACCACTTTCGCCCATCTGTCAGGCAATGTACGGATTCCGTGGCGAAAGAAGTCCTCATCCTTGGAAGCGATCCAGTCAGAGACCCATGTTTCGATATCTTCTGAAGAAGTAAACCGCTGTCCAATCAAATCGTTGTTCATGCAATCGAACAAGTAGTAGTCCGAAGGAGCAACGTCTGGTGAATACGGCGGGTGGGGTAAAACTTCCCATCCGACATTTTCTAAATAGGTTTTGACCGGTTTTGCGACATGTGGGCGAGCGTTATCATGTTGAACAATAAGTTTATCATGTCTGTTCTCCCATTCTGGTCGTGTTCTGGCCAGAGCTTGCTTCAAACGCATTAATTGTCGTCGATAACGTTCTCCATTCATAGTTTCACCCGGTTGCAGCAGCTCATAGTACACCACACCTTTCATATCCCACCATATGCACAGCATAACCTTTGCACAGTGAATATCTCGTTTTGGTTGTGATGGACCTGGTTCACCTGGTTTCACCCAGGCCTTTTTTCGTTTAGGGTTCTCGTAATGGATCCACTTCTCATCACCCGTAATAATTCGATGCAGAAACCCCTTTCTGCTCTGTCGTTGAAGCAGCAATTCGCAAATGGTTTTTCGTCTTTCAACGTCTCTGTCTTTCAATTCATGTGGAACCCAATGTGACATCTTTTGAATCATTCCCATGGCTTTCAAGCGTTTGGAGACTGTTGTTTGATCAACGCCTAATGCTGCTGCAAGTTGTTCCTGCGTTTGACACGAATCCTGCTCGAGCAATGCTGTCAATTCTTCGTCTTGAATTTTTTTGGCTGTCCAGCTCGCTCTTGGTCTGCCAAGCCGAAATCACCACTTCTAAACCGTGCAAACCACTTCTGACACGTTCGCTCAGCTAGAGCATGGTCACCATACACTTCCACCAAAATACGATGACTTTCAGTCGCACTTTTCTGCATGTTAAAGTAATGCAGCAGGACACCCCGCAAAAACACTTTATCAGGCACAAATTGCGCCATGTTCACTTAACTACAAACTGGTGTTGTTGACGCTTTAATCCACTGCCCTATACTATGAACGATACGCGATGACAGGGGTTTGCAACACATGTGTGGATACACGGAACTGTGGGACGCTCCGTTCGTTGCGCCATCTCTTGTCCACCCGCACGAATTAATTCCTAGACCAAATATTAATACAATGCGTATGTAATAATGATGAAACGAAAGAACACGTTTGAAAGTTTAATTCCTCATATGCATAATCTTGGTTGGTGGCGACAGTTGGCAGCACATGCCTAGTTTACAAAATTGTGTCTATGCAGCAGAAAGTATTGTGTGTTTTGAAATATGAGGAAATATTTTTCTGTTGTTACCGTACAGCATGCGGTTGTGGTTGTTTCCACAAACTTAATCTCTCTACCTGAGAGTGTATGAATTTCTTCCCTTGGGGCATGTAAAAGACAGTTTATGTGCCTTTACTACCAATAACTTTGGGTGAGCTCCAGAATCGCATTACAGTTCCTTTTACTACCATTAGTAGGGATATGCTGGAACGCATGTGAATGAACTATACTACTACATCGTGTCATGCGACGAAAGGAAGCCACATCTAACATTTGTAACAGGATGTAAATGTATGAATCTTGGACAGGTCCTGTACATTTTCATGAATCATTCGTTATTGTGTGTGTTGCATTTTTAATTTGTAATCACCCTGTATAATGAAGAGTAGTGGCCTAATATTTAGTCTAATAATACGATTCAAGTAAATCTTTTGTGTGAAATTTTTATTCTAGTGTGATGCAAATTAATGACTGATGAATGCGATTATACAGTGTAATCCAGTGTATTAGTTTGTATCATCTTATGTATTGCTCCTGGGAACTAACACTTATCAAAAGCCTTCTCCACATTTCATAGCAAGGCTCTGGTAATTATACGATAAACATTTAAAAAATAAATAAATAAAAAAAAAGCCAATGAAATTATATTGAATGAAACATTACAATGCAAATTGACAGATACCACACTAGTTTTCAACATGATTACCAAGTGCCTGTAAGCAACGATCCAAACGTTCAATCAGTTGTTCAATTCCTTGTCGATAAAAGTCCTCTTGTTGATCACAGACCCAGTCTTCTGACAATGCGCCACCCATGTTGTGCAATGTGCCCCGGTTCAGGGGACATGTAACTTATTTTTGATCCTCCTCGTATTTAGTCATTGATGAATTCGGTTACTCTAACTGGTGTATTGTCAAATGTTGAATTCTGAATCCGAAATGTTCGCAAATATTATATTATGTGTAGGGAGGAGGCTTTTTAGTCTCTTGAAGACAACACATTCAACGACTTTGGCCATTGTGTTGAGGAGACTTATAGGGTTGTGCTTCTGTGGGAGTTTTGCATCTTCGTTAGATTTAGTGATTGAAATTATTTCTAGTAAATTTCCACGCTTTTGGCTAAAATTATGCCTTATATCAGCAAATGGTCCTAGGGCTTCTAGTGGTCTTAATTTTCTAATAATTTCATTTAATTCAGGTACGTTGGTTCGCTTCTTATTATCTTTGAAAAAGTGCTTTGCTTTTTAAAAAAGTGTTACACATTGTTCTTGGCTGGGCTTGTCATACCCGACGCCTGCGTGATTTGACCTGAAATATTTTCTCAGGAAATCAGCCTAGTGCCATATTTTTTTGGAGGGGGGGGGGGGAGAATTTAAAGAGTCATTTATGTGCAGCATAATGTTTTGCATTGTAAGGATTTTTAATGTATCTCCAGATACTTTTAGTGACAGTTCAGAAATTTTGTAGGTATATAAGATTTTTGTCTAGACAATTAATGCTTAATTCAGGTGTGTAAGCGGTTCATAGCTTCCTTATAGAGGGGATCACGGATTTTTTTTAAAGTAATCTGCGACGTGTCTTAAGTGCTTCATGAATCTATTTTTAATTAATTTGGTTAGAGAGTCTACTGTTGGATCTGTATCGTCGTTTGAGTTTCTATCAATTTTCTTGTTAACACCTGAAATTTCCTAACTCATCATTTCTTTGAAAATCAAAAGAGCGAAAAAGTGTGGTACTGAGTAGGAAATGAAAACTGGTCTCTGGCTTGTTGTGCCGGTGCGCAAATCACTGCGTTGCCCGTTCTCTTTCTAAACAGCCACACACCCTTCACTTGTGAGGTCCGTGCTCGTACTGTCAGATCACAGTGGACTCTACTTCAACTCCTACACTGTATATATGCTTGGACAATTCAGTGTCTATATGAATGAACAGTTAAGCACACCGGACGCAAAATTTATCACTCCATCTGAAACTAACATTGGATAGCATTTCACTGGTCACACGTGAATGAATGACCTAGTACCGCTGACGCATAATCATTGTAGTTAACTGGAGTAAATGTGTCAGTTGTATGGAAACAGCTTGTTAAGATGTGTTGAGACGAAGATGTGACAGAATGGCAAAAAGGTTCTATTGGGTTTAGGAGTACTCATGTGCAAATAATAAGTAAAGTTGCCCGATTTGTTGGTGATTGTTCAACGTGTCTGTAAGAAATTATGTAATACGTGTGTCACCACAAAACGGCATCAAAATTGCGGTTTAAAAAGATGACCGCCGACGAGTGTAACACCTGGTCGAATAAAATATATTTTCGGACCCGTCAGGAGTAACTGCAGTCCATGAATGCTGGTCTATTTCAACGATTTCCGAAAGAACGAAGCGAAGGGAGTTTCATGTAATGGACATTGGGAGATTAGTATCACAAAAGAGGCCATTTCTTACTGCGCGCAGGAAGTTGAACCACTTCAGTGGGCTCAAGACATACAGACTGTAGCGGACTGATAACATGTAATGTTGTCCGACGAGTCTCGTTTTAGCATTGTAATGACACAAAGCGTCGAGTGCACCGAAAGTCCAATGAAGTCTTTCACCGGCAGATAATAGTATAGGGATGTGTTTCGTACCATGACTAGAGTCCACTCATATAGGTAAATTAGAGCATTAACCAGATTTTTATTTGAACATTTTTGGTGACCATGTGTTGCCATTTCTTGAACGTGTACATGATGAATATGCAGTGAACACTTCCATTTTTCAAAGTCAACTGCCATATTTTGTCAGTGTTTGAGAACATTCAGGTACATATAGCACCTATCATACCTACGAAGTTTCCAAATTTAGATCTAGGTTTAAATCTGTGGGACTATATTTGTAATATCGAGTGAAACGCAGAAATAGGCATCCTCGTACTTTGTTGAAACTGCAAGATGTAGAGATTAACCAGTATATGGATATCGATATAGCATATCTGCAACACGTCGTGGAGTCACTTTAGATTGAGGCGCTGTTAGCGTATGTTAGATAATTTCTATGTAGGATGAGTAACTTTTTTATTCAGTATGCTTATACCAATTGAATTTGGAAAATGGAATGACTCAGCCTATTATCCTTACGCCATCTCCCTTACAGATACAAACTCACTGAAAATTCAGAGCGAATAAGAACGGGAATTAGCTGGGCATTCAAGCGAGATTCCGATATTAGTATACCAGTGTAATAACTACTATTCTACCAAGTCCGCAGTCTGAATGGCCACATTCTCTCGCTGTTCGAATTTTCATTGATTTTGCACCTATATAGTATATGATGTAAAAACAGTCAGTTGATTCTGCCCATTCTCTCACGTAATTTCTAATTGCTGTTACGAAAGTGATAGTTTAGAAAAAGTCACCGAAATTATCTTTGCGTATCATAATGTAATCCCACACTTCCATAAATTCTAAATAAGATTATAAGAAATCAGTATTTAACATTGTATTCTGAAAGATCTATTATTATTTTCAAAGTGGTTGATCTCTAGAAATAACAAGTGTAAATATTTCGAAATGTGTTGTCTATCATGAGTATTTGTGTTTCAGGTATTGAGTCTGGCAACCCAGGATTCAGATAATCCCGATCTGAGAGACAGGGGTTTTATTTATTGGCGCCTTTTGTCTACGGACCCAGCAGCGGCAAAAGAAGTTGTTCTTGCAGAGAAACCTCTGATTTCTGAGGAAACTGATCTGTTGGAGCCTACTTTGTTGGATGAATTGATTTGTCATATTGCCAGTTTAGCTTCGGTATATCACAAACCACCAACAGCTTTTGTAGAAGGAAGGGCTGGCATCAGGAAATCGTTGCCTGCAAGGTATGTTAGTATGATTATAAAAAAAAAAAAAAAAAAAAAAATCTTGGTCAAGGAACCGTAAACTAAAAATATTACCATGTGACTTTAGAGTAGTTATTTGGGAGGAAACTTGATTTCAGAAACTGTTGACTGCAGAAAGAACTTTTGTAGGTCATTTATGATTAATATAAGGCTTGTCAGGAAAGTAAGTTACAAGCAAAAAGTAAGATATACAAGAAACGTATTGGACGTAAACGAAGCTACACTGAATACATTTGTACAGAGGCAGTTTCTTTATGGAGGGAACCATTTGTAACTTGAAGAGTTGACCTTCCTTGTATGGTATACGAAGTGGGTCAAGAAATTTCATACTATTGCGTAAATTGGATAGTTTTATTTGGATGCAGTGCTGATCAACATAGACTTATTTCATTCATTATACGAGTTCTTTTTTGAAAGCTCCAGTAAGCCACCAAAGGAGAACCCACGTGAAATGATGAAACTTAACTTAGTCAGATTTGTTCATTGGAGATTGTATATTTTCCATACCAAAATGTAGACTCTACTGTTCAATCGTTGTGGAGTACCGAGCATGAAACCGTATCGAGTGCAATCGTGGCGCCTGTCAAGGGTGACTATATGATATAATTCGATTTCTCCAGGAGGAAAAGTACAATACATCCACCATTCACCATCGAATGATGAAGGATTATGATGGGAACTTTATAAGTGATTGCTGTGTGCAGAAGTGCTACACAGAATTTTGCCAACCTACATGACCAATATACAGACCTAGTCAAGGGTGAACATCTGTAGGGGAAGATGGCTTTGAACGTATGAACCATATGGTTCGTGAAATTGGTAAAATATGATTTCTGGACTGTCTGATGTTGGAATTTCAGGAAATCAGCAGCCACCTGGAGAAATCGAATCACACCATGTAGGGCGCTTCGATTGCACTCGAGACGGTTTTCACTCTCACAACTGTACCATAAGTGAACACAATAGTCTGACTTCCAGCATGGAGAATTTACGATCTCCAATGAACACATTCGACTAATTTGGTTTCCCCATCTCACGTGATTCTTCTCTAGTGGCTTACCAGAGCTTGAAGAAAGAAAAAAAAACAAAGAAAGAAAGAAAAAAACAAAGAAAGAAAGAAAAAGGAAAGAAAACGGCCTTCGTATATATATATATACCAGTCCTGTCCTACATTTTCACTCAAAATTTTAACAATGTTCTTTGTTTATCTGTCCGTGTTTTTTCCTTAAACCATTTTGTGCCTCAAGATAATAGCAATTGAATGTATACTTTGTACATTATTATTTCTAAAGTAGAAAAGATAGAGAAGTTTTTAAAGAACCCTTTATTATTCAATAATTAATTAATTAATTAAGATTTTCCCTTGTTTAAACTGTCGTTTTCCTTCTTGACGAACCGAAGTAGAATTACTGTAAATATTGAAGAATGCACACAGAGATGAGTTTTTTTAACGTACATTGACTTGAGCTAATACCAGTGGCGTAACTACAATGGAGTGAGTGGAGTATTGCTCCAGGGCGCAAGGGCGAAGAAAAAGAAAACGGAAATCTGTTCCTTATGCAAAGAACGTTTGAAAACATTTCAAAAGGTACGCTGTGACTATCAGCAGTTAATTGGCAACATCCGATACACCCGGGGGCAGATCCAGGAATTTTTGAGGGGGGGGGGGGCGCAGGTCTGAAAAATAAACTTGAGACTTTTTCAATATTTGGTTCGCTAACTAAAAATGTGGACTGCAATGCTTCATAATACGTATTTATCTCCGCCCTTCTGGAGGCAGCATTGAGGAAAGCCATGTTGTCCAACACGAGAGAATCGAAGATTAGCATGAAGTGGAAACACATACATTATCTGTAATGAGTGGAGAACGAACTCAGAATCTTTCTTTTGAGAGAAATTTTAAAACTGTTTTTTCCACAGCCTTTAAACAAGCGCTTCTTTAGGGACTAATTTATATATTTTACTCCTCGTAGAGGGGCGCGCGAGCCCCGCGCCCCCTTTCTGGATCCCCACTGGGCGATACCCGGACAATGTTTGTCTAGTTAGCTGCCTAGTGAAAGTTTTGCATAATGAGTCATTGCAAACAGCGCGCCGTGTCCCCCCCCCCCGGGTTCCACCCCCACCCGGGAATAAAACGAAAGTTGGGCCTGTTTGAAACCTAGTTGACACTTATAAACTACCCTGTACTCCCCATTTAGATTAAGAGTTATAAGCAATGATATCATACTACCTTTAAAGTATAAAAGTAGCAGTTTAGATTAAGTACAGTAAACCATTTTTAATTTAATTTTCTATGAACATAATTCATATTAAGTATGTAGTGATAACTTAGGAAAAAGATAAGTAAAAACTTTAGGTTTCTTAATAAAAATAACTTTGTATACTGTTTATATATAACGCAGCAGCTGAAATGCGTGGGGCAGGGGGCGGGTATGAGTAAATCGATGATGGATCGATCCAGGACGCAGTAAAACTAGTTACACCACTGGTTAACACTATGACGATACGTAACACAATGACTCTTGTGTTGATTTCATTTCATTTTTATAATGACGCAAGACTCTGTAACCTTTCTTAACATTTATTACTTACTTGAATATTCTAATGATTTAAAAAAAATGTACTTGGCGGTATTTTGAAAATTAAGCGGATTTCTTTTTCAAGGCCAAGAGATATGCAGATTTGCATCAAGATTTTCTTGTTACTATTTAAAGAAAGGCTCTATGTCCACTTTTGAAAGATAAATAAGTAAACTTGAAAACACACTAATTTGTGATCACTCTAATTCAGAAAGATATTATTACCATTTTTTTCTTCCTTAAATTAACATGGCAGCATGTTTGTCAAAATTTCTAGAACTCAATGGTGGTTATTCAATTCAGATTGGAATATTCAGTTAGTACAAAGTAATGATTTCCGTACGGTCTATACAAAATCTTAGCACTGTTGTGATAGCATATCCCTGCCAATAGTAAAATGTATTGTTTTCTTTTCCAGAACTGGTTCTCAGGAGAACGTCCTGGATCAAGCCCCAACTGAAGCAGAACAACCTTCAGTAATACCCTCCCAAGATTCTCTCATTGGTGATCTTTTAAGCATGGATATTAATGCACCTTCTGTTCCTGCACAACCCACACAACCTGTATTTAACACAGGATTAGATCTACTTGGTGGTGGATTAGATAGTTTGGTAAGTACTGTAGATTTTATTTGAGATGTACTTATAACATTTTGAAGAAAGGAAAGAAGTTTACTTGTACTGATATTATTAGCAACCTCGATATTTTCGCCTACAGACTCTAATCAGAACCAATAATCATGTGAATTTACTGTTGTATGTCTTCTAAGAACTCTTAGGTATTTTTTTTAAAAAAATCAGAATTTCGCGTAATATTTATGAAACAGTGTTATTCTTTTGGAAAATACATTTCTAATCGTTACAAAATAAGAACGCAAATTATTTTCTTTTGTGGTAGGGAAAAAATATGTTAGTAATATTGTAGTGTTCTGTGTGATAAATTTAAATAAATAAGAAAAAGTACGGGATGGGGGAAGACACCTTACCTTTTGTGTTTCTGTTTTTAGGAAGTCAGTTTTGTACACCCAGTAGAATTGAAAGTTTTCACTACTGCAGTTCAATTTGTAGAAGTAGTGTAAATATGTAAGGTTCTGTTTTTCCACATGTAAGTATATCAACTGACGAGAAAGCTGCGCAGGATGGTGATTCTGTCCTATCTGATGTGTTATTCGATTTTACCAACAAGGAACAATTTCTAATTTCCGCGTATTCATTGAGAAACATCTAGCATTATTAAGATTGAAAAAGTGAAAACAGAAATTTGAACAGGATTGAATACATGGGACTTCAGATAGTGTATCCCTGTGAATGTATGGCTGCTTTAAATAAATGAGCTCGACATAATAACGGAACTCAGTTTCTTTTTATTAGTATCTTCTTCTTTATCTCTTCCTTAACTGTTGCTGCCGTTAAACTTCTGCTTTTGGTTTCTCATTCTAATTCCTTATATATATATGGTTATGTTCTTTTACTATTTGATATATTTTTGACCGAATTTGATCTCTCTTTGTAAGAGCCAAGAATTGTGTACTTCATGGACAAAATAAGCTGTGTCTCAAATAAGCTGTGAGCACTTAGAAGTGCTCCTTGTAAACATTTTTTTCCAGTATTTCGAGTGAGACCTCGGGCGCTCATCTTTAGGGGTACGCAATAACTTAAGACTTTTTTTTTCAAAAAACGATAAGTAGGCAACCGTAAGTATCGATAAATGGGCACAAATATGGCTTCGTTGGAATCAGGTCCATATTCTTTCCACTGATGCATCACTCATGGATACCTCCTCATTATCGGGAAAACAGTGGTGGTGAGAATGTGACTTTTGTCATATTCGTCAATTCCCCGCCCAGCGTCAGGTGGGTAATGATTGTAGCTCCGTAACCATGCATTTCCTGACATAGTCTTCTTAACGTTTTTACTTGTCCTCCTATACGGAATTCACCCCTGAAATTTGGTCGTGCATATTTGTTACACTTTGCATTTAGAGTTATCTATATATGAAAGTTATTAGACCATACGTTTCGTGTGCATATACTTTGCTACTGCTGATACATTTTGGGTCAGCAGTTCAAACTGGGACCAAATTAAGCAGTTACACTACTGTTTCTTTCTGTGGGCATGACAAGCATTTCGTGATCATATTTAAACGCAGAAAGTGGGTGCACACTTCAAGTACCTTATTGCACGTTAGGATTCTTATTGACTTTGTCACTGCGGATGATCCTAACTGTCTTGCTGATGATTTCTGTCGTAATATTGAGATATTAAAAAAACAAATTAGGAAGGAGACTGTAAAACTAAACGAGGAATGTTGTAAATAGGAGGAAAGAAAACGATAAGCCAAAGATAAATAACGATATTACAAAATTGTGTCCAGACCTAACATTTCACGGTATAGATGCACAATTGTGTAATGTCGTTGCTTTTCTTTCTTTCTTTCTTTCTTTCTTTCTTTCTTTCTTTCTTTCTTTCTTTCTTTCTTTCTTTCTTTCTTTCTTTCTTTCTTTCTTTCTTCTTTCTTTCTTTCTTTCTTTCTTTCTTTCTTTCTTTCTTTCTTTCTTTCTTTCTTTCTTTCTTTCTTTCTTTTCTTTCTTTCTTTCTTTCTTTCTTTCTTTCTTTCTTCTTTCTTTCTTTCTTTCTTTCTTTCTTTCTTTCTTTCTTTCTTCTTTCTTTCTTTCTTTCTTTCTTTCTTTCTTTCTTTTCTTTCTTTCTTTCTTTCTTTCTTTCTTTCTTTCTTTCTTTCTTTCTTTCTTTCTTTCTTTCTTTCTTTCTTTCTTTCTTTCTTTCTTTCTTTCTTTCTTTCTTTCTTTCTTTCTTTCTTTCTTTCTTTCTTTCTTTCTTTCTTTCTTTCTTTCTTTCTTTCTTTCTTTCTTTCTTTCTTTCTTTCTTTCTTTCTTTCTTTCTTTCTTTCTTTCTTTCTTTCTTTCTTTCTTTTCTTTCTTTCTTTCTTTCTTTCTTTCTTCTTTCTTTCTTTCTTTCTTTCTTTCTTTCTTTCTTTCTTTCTTTCTTTCTTTCTTTCTTTCTTTCTTGCTTTCTTGCTTTCTTGCTTTCTTTCTTTCTTTCTTTCTTTCTTTCTTTCTTGCTTTCTTGCTTTCTTTCTTTCTTGCTTTCTTGCTTGCTTTCTTTCTTGCTTTCTTTCTTGCTTTCTTTCTTGCTTTCTTTCTTGCTTTCTTTCTTGCTTGCTTGCTTTCTTGCTTGCTTTCTTTCTTGCTTTCTTTCTTTCTTTCTTTCGTTATTTATTTTTAGAGTAAATTTTAACAAGGGGTTAAAGGTAAATATTATGCCATTGATGAACATCGCTTGAAAAATGTCAAAGCGTACAGAGTAACATACATACAGTGAATTATATTCGTTTCACTATTTCACTTGAGTAATCCAGTAGAATTATATATGATCGATGTATGATTGTTGCAGCTTGGTGGTGATGTAGGTACAACTCCAGCCCCTGCAGCTACTGCAGCAGCTCCAGTCTCTCAAACGACGACAGGATTGTTGGGAGATATTTTTGGAATTTCATCTATCCCTACGTCATACACACCTCCTAAAACGAATTGGTTGCCAGCAGAGAAAGGGAAAGGTCTGGACATCTGGGGAACATTTTCCAGGAAGTGAGTATCAAATGTCTCAAAACAAATTTAAAGATATTTTTAAATAATAGAAAAATATTTAGCATCATGGAGCATTTAATTAGCAACATGGACATAAAGAGATTTCTTCTAGAACATACTCTATTAGTTACAAGAAAGTAGGGGGAAGGGGATCATTGACATGTGCAATTTAAATCTAATTTCATCATTTATATGCAATCACTTTGAAAACACAAATATTTATAGTTCAAGACACACCTTTCTACCTGAAGAAATTCGTACCAACGAGTATATTCGACGTATTACGTTCATCGTTGGCAGTCGCACATATTTTGAATATGAGAAGTTAAGGTGGCTTACTTTTTGCTACGAAAAATATATATATATATATATTTTTAAAGCGCTTCATAGTGTTTTGAAAAACATAACTGCTCTGTAATTTGCTTTCCTGCTGCCTCAGTGGAAAATCTATCAGTGTTCTCAGACATTGTTGAAACTCTTACAGCTATATTTTAACTGTTGAGCAATTCGATGAACTTCAGCAGTCTGGAAACATTGACATGTTAACGGAAGAGTGGATTACAGATGAAGTACGTGTTTCTAAAAACAATTCTGACGTGTTATATATATATATATATATATATAAGGACATCAGTTTATCTCTTTGTAGCTAGGGGTTTGCTCGAGAAGTAGTTGTTCTTTCTTATCTTTAAAATAAGTATGACTATGGAAGGTAGATGTAACTTATCAAATATATTCATTGGTACAAATTTCATCAGGCAGAGAGGTGAATAGTCAGTTTCGAAAATTCTATGTTCAAGGTATTCATGCTGGTTGGAATATGGTTCTTGTATACGGCAAATACCATTTTATTCAAATAATGCGTTCTTATTATAAACTTTTGCATAAGATTAAACGAAGTACAAGGAGGTAGTAAGTGAAAAGACTAACACATTCTAGTATTTATTATATCACACTATTCACTGTATGCTTGACTGAAAATATTTTTATGTTTTAGGAATGGGCAGATTTACATGGACTTCACATTTACTAATAAAGCAATGCAGGCTATGGCAGGGTTTGCTATACAGCTTAATAAAAATAGGTAAGTTTTTCTCCAATTTTAATTTGAATAAAGAAATTCTAACCTGTAAATTTTGTACAATACAGACGATTCATTTATATTGAGCCGAATTTGAATGTGCCACTTACCTAGGAAATATCATGTTTTCACCACCAGCTGTGTTTGATCTGCAGGCCACCTCTATTGACTGTTGTCAAGCATCCGAGTTTCCATTGCAACAGACTGCCTTACAGCTGGGCCATGGATATTGCATCCCACTCCTCTTTATAGGCTTTCCCACAAGTCGGAGAAGGGTGGACTCGACGTTGGGACAGGCGCTGCTTGAGGAGTCCGAAAGCACAACAGTTCATTGCTCTGGCATCTGGACTCTAGACAGGGATATCAGAAAAGGAAGTTGCCACAATTCCAGTTTCCTGTTCCATACGGGGATAGAATTCCTGCAATATTTTCGATTTGCGGGTGGATGCCTTGTCTCGGTGCAGTTCAACCTAGATTACGTCTTGTCCTTGCAGTGCTGGGATTTCATGCTGTACATTTTAGTCTGATAGTACACACCGTTGATTTTGACGTTTTACTCCACCTTTCGGAGACGCAGTTTGCTCTTGTACGAGAAACTGGCCACAATCATGAACCGTTTTGGGAAACTCTCTACACGCTAGCGGAAGAACGAGTTTCGACTCTTGCTGTCAACAGGTCTGTATGTAATGGCACGAACTTTACCACAGTAAATGAAGTAAATCCACGGCTCATCAAGGGTAACAACAAACTTCCAGCGATCATTCGGAGATCACGATTACCGATTAAGCCGTGAGAGGTAAATCCTGTGAATGGCGCGGTTGATTGTCACGATGTGCGGTATTTGCTTGCCATTTTACGCTGTGAGTGGGGATTTTCGGAGATCGTTATACGCCGAACCACACTCAATAGCGGCAGGGTCCTCTTAACGTGAGGGCGATTTCTGGCTGCTTGTGTCGGTGTGGTGGATCCAGAAATCTGTGCCGCATATTTCCATATGGTACGATTCACAGTGACACAACTTACACGAAAATTACGCACTTTACATATTTCAACGATGCGCGATGCGGTGAACTTAGCATCGGAAAGGGCTGCAATGAATCCCTCCGACAATCTGTTACAGTTTCGGCGGCATCAAACTACGCTTGACCATACTGCTCTATTACGTGACTAACGAGATATTGTTTCTTGCCTCATGACAGTCTCACGTTGCACGGTGACAGGCGCACGGTTTGCGCATTCGCGGTACGGTTGTACATTAACTTCGGCTCGATATAAATGAATCAACCTCTGTATACTGATGATTCTTAAAGGAATTCCTACGTGGACAAGAATAAGGTACTCCCTGATAGTTATGTTGAAAAACCCTGAGAAGATTTCGAGACTGAATGGTTTAAAATGTAAGCCTAAAAAGAAGTATAGAATTACAATGGTACGAGGGCTAGTCAAGAAAGACTTGGACTGATTTTTTTTTTCTAGGCAATTTATTATTACTCAGCAACAGGCACATGATCCTTTTCAAAGTAGTCCCCGCCCATTTGAATGCACTTTTTCATTCGAGTCTTCCAGTCCTCAAACACATGTCGCAGGCCATTCTTTGAGAGGTCCTTCAAAACCGCCTCCGATGCCTTCAGAACCTCGGAATTATCAGAGAAGCGGCGTCCACGCAGTCTGGATTTTAGGGCAGGGAATAGAAAAAAGTCGCACGGTGCGGTAGGCGTCTCCACCATCCTCAAACCTTTGCAACAGCTCCCTGCAAGTCTCCACTCGAACGGCCTTCTGCTCTGGTGTCAGGAGTCGCGGAATCCATCGCGCACACACTCGGCTCATGTGGAGGTGGTCATGCAAAATTTTGAAGGCACTGCCATGAGATATGCGTAGTGCGGCTGCCAGATCGTCGATACTGATGCGGCGATCTTCTCTAACAATGACTGCTGCCGTGTTAATGTTCACCTCAGTAACAGCTGACGCTGATACACCTGGTCCACCAGCTTTCGTGATTGTCATTCGGCCCTCTTTAAACTCTTTGAACCACCAGAACACGGTACTTCGTGGCAGAGCGTCATCTTTGTAGGCTGCTCTCAACATTCCTAGAGTTTCTGTTGCACTTTTCCCCAGGCGATAGCAGAACCGTATAGCTGCAAATTGTTCATCTCGTAATGACTCCATTTCTTCTACAGGCGACTTCTAGAGGCGGTGCAGAACATCACCTGCAATAAAAAGTCGTGGTTACCAAACATGCAGTGATTCCTTAACAACATTTTATATATATGCACAGCAAGACCCACCCTACTTGTATGCCAAACTATGAAGCTCCAGCGTTAACAGAACTGCCGGGAAAAAAATCAGTCCAAGTCTTTCTTGACTTGCCCTCGTATATTAGAGAGTTTGTTACTGTCACGTATATTAAGTATTGTGGTTGAAAGAATGTGTGACCAGGTCGAAATCTAAGCAAGTTATCAAGAGAGGAGAAAATCACTGCAAACAAACCTATAAATAATAGCAGTCATGTGAAATAATCGAGAATATTGAAGTAGTGGGATGTAAAGAAATAGATGGAATAAATGAAGAAACGATGAGTAGATGGTGGAGGAACTTCAGAAAGAAAGAAAGAAAGAAAAAAAAACAGAGATACATCTCTCGAAAATCCGACATTTCACTGTAGTTACCTCTTTGGTTATCAGAAATGCGCAACGAAGTGGGAATCGTGTATTTAATCGAAACAAGAGTTGGGAGTAGAGTGAGGAGAGTAAATGGGAAATAACAAAATATTAGAGATGAATCGTATTTCGAAAGCGAATATCGGTAGATGAAAATCTTGTATTGTTCAGACTTTGTATGTAACTTCAAATTTCGAAATAGCTCAAAATGTTATTTCATGTGAACATTATTTATTTTCTGTATCTGTTTCAGCTTTGGGCTGATTCCTTCTGCTCCTTTGCAAGTGATGACACCTTTGCCTCCCAGTATATCTCATGACACGTCCTTGCCTCTTAATACAACTGGTCCCGTGCAGAGGATGGATCCTCTCACAAATCTACAGGTAGCTACAATTTAGTGTTAATTTATTGACGTTGTTAGTAAATAATTTTAGTTTGTATTTGATATTCCAAAATATAGAAGATATACATTTTAATTTTAGGTTATCAATTATCCTTAGGAAATCAAGGCATGTTTCGTGTGTGTATAACTTAGTTCTCAAGTAATGAATATATAAAAAGGTCGGCGCACATATGAGCTGAACATTACGCCAAACCATAAATTTCACAAGTGTGGTCGTGTCTTCGAATAACTGCAACAAGTCTTATGCGCGGACTTCTTCCGAATTTTGTCAACATTCTCGCCAATCATTAAAAAAGTATTACCACTCGCCTAGGAACAAGTATGGACTTCCAGTCGAACTTGCAGACTACACATTTCGAACTTTCTCTGCTGCTTCATTTCTTCAAATGCTGGAAATATCGTGTAGCACGGTTGATATCTACTATGTCTATGTATGGCGAAGAAACATTCAACTGACATAAAAATGTTTAAGTCTGATAATAACCTTGAACCGCTGTAAATGTCTCTACTACTAGTAGCACTATTACTCTTGACTTGCTACCATCACTGCATTTTTTATTCAGTGTGCAATATGTGTAAATATACAATGGCGCTGTTATCTACAATGATTTTTTAGTCATGAATCTTGTTAACAGAACTGGAAACCTCACAGCGAACACGCAACAATGTTCGTCTCTCGTACGGACATTAATCTTATAGCATATATTGCCCAGGGACAAGTTATTCTGATTGCTGACGTCCACATTAAATTATTTATTCATAGTAGTAGTACGTATAATAGTTTGTGTTAGAAAGTGTTACTTTTCAATATAATTACAAAAGAACAGATTAAATGATTGGATAATAGTCTTATTCACTTCTGGTACGATTCATTCTGACAAATTATGTAGGACCTTTTCTTAGTCGCAAATTGAATGTTAGGTAAATTATCTGGAAATTTTATTCTTATCATAATAACTGCAAATCACAATGTTTTTGGAATTACAACAAACAAAATAGACACTTATTTAATCACAAAACTTTCTTACGAAAACGATTGCAAGTATCGCATATGCATAGACTTGAAAACTAGCCAATCAAATAGTTTCAAATGAACTGAAACAGTGTTGGCAAATCATTACGAATAAACTTCAGTCCAGTGGTACGTTTTACATTTTTTTTAAAAATATGAAACATATATTTTTCTAATTTGTTAACATGGTTAATATACGTTACAATTTTTAAGTAATATATGTAGGTTAGAATTATTTGGAAACCTAAGTTCTTTAATATTTCTTCACTCAATATTCTCTCCAAAGAAGAAAAAGGCTGAAGAAACAACTAGGAAATATTAGAAATGAAAAAATGAACCCTTTAATATCTGAATTTAGTCACATGCATTCAGTTGTAATATGGGTATTCCATTACACCTGTAGGTTATCTTATGCATGAATGGGGTCATGGTGGTTCAGTGGTAGAGCGCTAACTTCTTGTGCGTAGGGTCCCTGGTTCGATCTCCAGCCAAGTAAGTTTGTGGTAAACAACGTTTTGTCCGTGGTTTTCTGGGAATACTCACGTTTCCCCTACTTTCTGATTCCACCAATTGTTCCATCTTCATTTGTTTGCCTTAATCGCCATGTCCCTTAGCGTAAAGGGCATAATCGTGGGACATTAAACTGAAATATTTAATTTCATTTTTTATTGTATGAACAACTATTTATTTGTATTGTTAATACTGTTAATATTTCGTTTTAATGACTATACAACAAAATAATTTTATTTTCAGGTTGCCATTAAAAACAATATAGATGTCTTCTACTTCGCGTGTCTTGTTCCCATGAACGTATTTTTCACAGAAGATGGACAGATGGATAAGAGGGTGTTCTTGGCCACATGGAAAGATATCCCAGCTCAGAACGAAGTTCAATATACTCTTACTAATATTCAATGTAATGCAGGTAAGCGTTCTGCATCTCTAATACCGTTTGTGTACTTTAGAAGAACTTTATATACTGTAAAACATTCAGAAAGAGGTATTAGCGCAGATTGAACGAAATGCAGGATGGAAACTGACTGATATATTCTAACAGATCCCGAGAACGTTTTAGGTTGGTCTTTTGATGATATGCATTTAGTAATGGATTGACGTATACACAGCATAAATCGTAATTGAGAGGTCGTCCTTCTAGAAGTTGTAGTAGCTTCAGAGGAAATGTTTAAGGAATGCAAGATGTCTATAGCTTCTCTGTTTATGAAAATTAAAATGGATTAAAGTAATTATGAGTATTGATTTTGACAATCTGTTGCAAGGTTTACATGCAACAATCTGAATTTTTTTTGGCACAACCTGAAGCAGGGAGATGCTGTAGCCACCGTTAGGTTCTAATTTAGCACTAGAAAACGCGCTTGAGGCAACTGTAATAAAATATGATTAGTTCTGATATAGTTTAATATTATTATTCAAAATACATTTTTTTTCTCAATGGATGCACTTGTTTGCACGTTGTTGACGCGAAAAGACATGAAAAATGGATCTATTTAGTAAACTACACTTAAGTGCCTAAAGTCATGGGATACCTACCTAATAACGTGTGGGACCTTCTCAAGCATGGAGAAGTGCAGTAACTTGACTTGGTATGGACTAGACAAGTCGCTGGTAGTTCGCTGGAGGGATGTGCAGCTATGCAGCCTCGATTACTGTCTATAATTCGGTGGTTGTTGCAGGTGGAGGATCCTTGGTGTGAATGATCGTTCGATGATTCATATGTGCTCGAAAAGGTTTATGTCCGGAAACTACGGGGCCAAATCGTATGCTAGAAGTGGCCAGAGTCTTCCTCAAAACAGTCGCGTGCTATTGCGGTCAGGTAACATGGGGCATTGTTATCCTAGAAAGTCCCATTGTTGGCAGAGTACAAGAAGTCAATAATGGACTGTAGACGGTCACCAAACAGCTGAACATAGCGATAACCGCTTAATGTGTGGTTCAAGCGGACCAGAGAACCCAAACCATACCATGTAAACATTCCCTTAACCATTACGGAGCCACCAACACCGTGGAAAATGCCTTGTTGATAACTTTGATTCATGACCTTATGGGGTCTGCTCCACACCCAGTCCCATCCATGCCTTCCAACTGGAAACGAGACTCATCCAACTACGATACACGTCACCAGTCATCTAAGGCTCCATTCACGTATTCCCCAGCTTACATGAGTTGCTGTTGCCGATGGTCATTGTTTAGTAGTGGCACTTGTGCAGTTGCGGCAGCGATATTGCCTGGAGATCAAATTGCACTGTACTGACCATTAAGATACGTTGCTGGGACGTCCTGTAGTGATTAATGTTGCTTGCCTGCCCAGACATCGCCAGTTGTGGTTATTCAGCACACGTCAGTGGCCACTGCGTAGTTTCTGATAGGTCGTAATGCGTCCGATTCTTACCCGTAGTCCATCCTTGACGCTGTGGAACGAGAGAAGCTCAATGTCCAGACGACTTCCGAAATCGCATATTCCATTCGTGTACCATCCCGCACTTGAACTCCTATTATTCCCCACGGGTTGTCATCAGTACAGAATACGACGTTTTACTGCCAGCACTGAAACTACTTCGCGCCATTCGACCAATTTTCCATGTCCCTGTGACATCAGCAAGTTTCCCACCGCTATCCCATGACTTTTGGCATTTTATTGTATATAAAATGCTGAACTCACAATATTACTGGTTACCGAATTTCACACAGATAATAAAGTCGAAATCTCTTAAGAAAAAGGAGACTTATCGCTCTTATGGGTAATACTCACAAGGTGTATGTTCTGATCGGCGAACCTAAGAGTGAAAGACTTTCGGAAAACCCAGGGATAAGGTAAGAGAATGTGAGGCAGGATTATAAGGGTAAGGCGTAGTAACAAATTTAAAGTGGATTGGCTTGGTACAGGATGGAATGCAGTGGAGAGGTTTCGTTTGTGCAACAGTGAACTATCTTATTCCTTAAGTTATAGATCTAGTAAATTATTCATGTAAAATTTTAAGTGTTAACCAAGAATAATGACGCAGTTGGGGAGCTATTTGAATTGAGACACAGTAAACGGTAATTTAGAAATAATGGAGATGGAAGCCGATGGGGTGACCACATCTCACACAACTGAAAGCCAAATGACCGGCCATAACCTTTTCATGACCTATAACACAAGGAAGTTTGATATAAGTTTATTATATATATTATTTTCATTAAAAATTAGAGTGAGAACGAACTTCACGGTTTAGCAGGGTTGGCAATAAAGATTTTAACAAAAAAAAAAAAAAAAAAAAAAAGTAACCAAAAGAAAAATGCTTTTTAAAGCTCTTCTTAAACGACAGGCCAGACTACGTCAATGTGTAATGATATTGTACTTTCAGATGCCGTAGTACAGAAGATGCAACAAAATAACGTGTTTACGATAGCCAAACGTAATGTAGAAGGCCAAGATATGCTATACCAATCATTGAAGCTTACGAATGGCATTTGGGTATTGAATGAATTGAAAATTCAACCTGGAAATCCAAACATCACGGTAAGTGTGTGTGCAAAAATACTAAAAAGAAATCATAAAATCCTTCCTTATTAACTTTACCACATTTTTATGGAGAAGTTCCTCTGTTGTTTATCCAGAACTTGGTTTTCTTTTTGAGTGTATTAGGTAGAAAGATAGACTTATGAACTAGATTTAGTTTTCTTTTGACTTTCCTGTCATATCGGCTAAGTACTGGAAGTAATCTAATAAACGCGGAGCTTCTTGTTTTTTTAAAAAATAATCTCACTTCAAACTTTTCTGATTAATGTATGTGAGTGAATGAAGTCCTTATCTTTTTTCAGTTCAATTCGAAATACCTCCCCTATCGGAGAACATAGTGGTTCAATGATAGAGCACTTATTTTTAGTACAAGAAGTTCCTGTTTCTATTGCAGCCCGTATAATTTTCGTGGTAAACAATATCGTAGCTGTGAAGGTTATTAATCTCCCGCTTCCTTTAGCCTCTACAATATAACCGTGGGGTATTAAACTATAGACTTAATTTTCATTTTATCTAATCTATGTGCAGTAAGTACACTCTTCAGAAGTGACAGGAAAAGAACTATAAAAGGATGGAAGCTAAGACAAAATATAAAACTAATGATTAGAGGGTGGAAGTTGATTAAATGTCATCTTCTTTTCTGGTATCGCTGACCCAGTGCCCATCAAATACACATAGTAATACACTTCGTTCTGAAAAAAAGTGGTAATTTTAAAATGCATTTATATATATATATATATGTATATATTGCCAATTTTCAGCTTTTAGACAACTTTTTGCAAGTTTAGGTCATTTTGTTAGTTATTTTTTTTAAAGTTTCGGTGATTTTCTAGTCATTTTTCGTAAACTTCGGTACTTTTTCATTATTTGTTATTGTTATTTCAATTTTGGTAATATGCTCGAGACATTACACCGACATAAACACATTTTTTCATAGAGTGACAGTTTATAAGCAAAAGAAAGAGGAACTGAAAATATTAGTCTTTGTTTCTGTGTTGTTAAGTGGAAAGTACCAGACGTCTCTGTCTGGCTCAAACTCGGATGTAAGATCATATAAGGAGATGTAACTAAAGTAATCGTAAGGACTCATGAAACTTGACATAGATGTATCGATTTCACCTTTCAATAAAACGCGAAGGTATATTCCGATCGTTAGTTCCTGTCTATGAAATTTTACGTGTCGTGTGTCTCGCGCCATATAGAGAACATTTCTCGAAGGTACAGTGTTGTCGAATTGTCGCTAAGTATAGTTTTGTTGGTCTTTTTTTTCTTATATATTTTTATCTTTACTGTTACCCGTACAGTGACGTGCAGGACATGAAAGCATACACCGTGCTTCATAGTAGGCCGAGATGCTACGAATTAGTACATTTTACGCTGAATAATTTACTGTGTATGTGTTATTCATTAAATTGTTGAAGTTTATATTTTATTTGGTTATTTTTATTTAAATCAAACTTGAGAACCTATTTCAACTGAAGAAGCTACGTCATTTTTTTTCCTGGTATCGTGGACACAGTGCCTATCATTAGATATGTCTGTTGTATTCTTTTCAAGTTACAATTACAAATTTAATCGTAATTTTTCACGATTTTGAGGTCATTTTTCCATATATTTTAGGGCATATATGTATAGTTTTAGGTCATGAACTTCCGCCCCCCTTACTAATGACAAAGCTTGCGCTTTAACACATGAAAATGCATGTCCAGAATGGTGAATTGTATTTCTGAATCATCGTAGAAAGCGATGAAGCAGTTTGTTGCATCCAGCAACTTGCACTTCACACGACAGTGGACTGAAAATATGATTAGACTACTTCTCTCAACTTATTCGATGAGCATATTCATGTGCTACAGTGTAGACTTTTTCATTAGTTTTGTATTTTGCTCTTACTTCTTTGTTAATAATCTTCTCCTGTCTGTCGGTAATTCCTGCTGCTATGGATGATATATTAATAGATGGGAAGACCTGTAGAGAATATCAAGGTAAGAATGTTTTATTTAGTATGTGTGTCTTCAGGGCCTTACCAGACTAGAAAATAATTTGTGTGCTTCCCTAACTAGTGTCCTTGAATATTTCAAATACTGTCGCACTATGCACATCAAAAGAATATTTAGTTGGGAAAACAGCTGGGCTTTATATGAGTAGAGGTTTAGAATTGGGAAACCAAATCTTTCTAGAAACAGAATACGTCTTTAAAAATTCAAAAACTTTGAAAAAGGTCCCTCATTAATAATCTTCTGCAATAAAATTGTGCTTGAAGCACTGGCGTATTTTATGGGCAACCGAGGCTACCGGCGGTAGCCCTTGGAAGTTAATACAACACGTACAAATTAATTTAAAATAACATGTTTACAGTTTATTTTCTTTTTTCCATTGTACTAGTGTCTATATTTTCGCAAACGTGAATGCGTACTAAGGCAGCCGTTAACGCTTAGAACACAATCCCTCTCGCTTTCGTAAACACTGATGATTTGACAACTCCTAGGAAACCGCAATCGTCTGCCAGCAGAGAGAAATATGTAACTGTTTCGGCGCCCACGTAGGTTCCTCCGTAACAGTATACTAGCGAGGCACGGGATGGCAACCAAGCAGGATTCCTCTCTGTGGAGCGGTTTCTGTAGGCGGAGCGAGTAAATCGAAGTTAAAAACAATGACATAGCAGCTATTTTGGATCTATCTGAGAATTTCGGGTCATCATTTCGTAGCGCTTTGCGTCAACGCAATGCAAAATTTGTGTTTTACTTTGCGATTCTTGTTATTGCACTTGTAATTACTTATTGCTTTATTTGCATTGAGTTGAATCCGCTAATTTTGCGCCAACCATTACGAAATAAGGCCGCAGACAATATTGTAAATTAGAAAATGTGTTAATTTCTATTAGTCTGGTGAGCATTGTGAGTAATATTAAGCAGGAAAATGAAATGCTACAAAGAAAATTGATTGTAGAACTTTTTTTTTTTTTTTGGTAAGGCTAAAATCAATACACTAATGGATTTAAGACCAAATAGGAAAATCAGTAACAGAGGCGACTCTTGAGGGAAGTGACATTGGTAAAATTTAACATTTTACGGATGCAATCCACGAGAATTTAACTGCGAACCTTAATAGTCTCAAAACAAAAGTTCAAACAAAACACACCAACCACTTTTTGTTCATTGTTATGCATATTTTTATTATTATTATTATTATTATTAATAATAATAATAATAATAATAATAATAATAATAATAATAATAATATACAAGGTCAGTGGTAGCCCATGCCTTCAAACCAGTATACGCCACTGGCTTGAAATATTAGTGTGTGTGTGAGAGAAAGAAAAAGTAGATGATAATAAGGTAGGGTGTATGATATGTACAAATTTTGTTCAGTGTATTGTATCATGAATTCATATGTAAACATATCGTAATCGCGCAGATGAGTGATGATAAACAGTTTATGTGATAACTTCAAAATTTTAAGTTTCGCATGGGAATGGTCCAGCATTATCAAGAATGAAAAGGTAAATACATAAATTAATTAGATGGGATCGTTCAAATAAAAGTAAAATACAACTAAAAATCAATTACGTAATATCTTAGTTCATGTGGATGCGTGGCTACCAGTAATAAATGAACTGAAAAAGAAAGAAGAAAGTCATATACGTTTCGTTCGTTTGTTACGGTAGCAACGAATCCAGTGTTGAATGATAGGCAGTTACTTGTGATCTTATTCAATCTTCATATATACCTTTTCGTTCTTGATAATGCTGAACTGTTCCCAGCAAAAATTCTAGTCTTTGTACTAGTGGCGGAAGAAAGTCACATCGGTAGAAATCAAATTTTACCACTACAAACTAAGAGAACCCACCCAATATACTAGTTCTTGTACACAAGAAGAAATACATCAGATAAGCTTGCTTCTGTTAGTTTGAAGCGATAAAATTCTAATTACCACCGATATGATTTTCCTCAGGAGCCGCCACTGTTTATCTGTTTTTGATTCTTGTAATTTCATTCCTCATACTTCCATCAGTTGACCATTTTTCGGTTGATGGAAAGAAGTGCTTTATATTTAATTATAAAATAACCAAGTTATAGTATTACAAATTGCAGCACGCTTGGAACTTTCATTATTATTTCGTTTAACCCCCGCTTTAATTATTAACAGTGATATTTACTGATTAAATTAGTTTCAAAAACTCGTTTTGACGAGATTTGATGTTAGCGTCTTTTTGATTATGTAGCAGCCATTTACCAATACTTGAGTGCTAGAGCACATCATCCGAGACAATCTACCCCAGATTTTTGTAACTAGGAGGGATTTTAAGTAGCTATTACTTTTTTCCTGAATAATGAGAAAAACATGGATTACAGAAGATGGTTCCAGATATATGCGAATAGAATCATGCACCGTTGCTGTGTACAGGCGTGAGCTATAGCGAAAAGTCGCATGTTGCTTTCTTAGTCTATGGCTTCCTCTTTCAGGATCTAGAGCGAAGTGAATGCAGTAGGTTAAACCCGAAACTGCACTGTTATTAGGAAGGGTGTGTCGTGACTCATTTCCAAAGGCCATCTATGATAAAATTGTAGAACAGAGTCGAGGCAATCATTTGACGCTCGCATGAGAAATATTCATTCTTAAAAGTACCCACTAGAAGACTCCAGTAAAAGTAATGAATCAAACGTCATGTGACATATATCGAATGGCTTGCCAAGAACTTCCCTTCATGTAAGATGGCTGGAAAGGTCTATATGTCTCCAGATCAGATGATGAAGTGCTATCATAAATCTCGCGTTCACTAGCTTCAACCTCGGCTCATTGCTAAGCGGAAATCCAACTGCCGGGAACTGTATGAGCGCCATTTATCAGATAACAAGTGGAACATATGGTTATGCTAGATGGTGCATACATTTACCAATTGGACATAGTCAAAAACAGGCCATTATCTTCCACTTTAGCGATGCAAAGGTATGTAGCAACATTTTACGCTGTTGCAATGCAATTTTTGCAGGTTCATAGTTGTTGCAGAATTTGGGTACACTGAGAAGTTTGTAATTCGTGAAGTTGACAAAAGTGCAAAGATGAATCGTACGTACTCCCATTCGCCATTATCATCCCAATTTTGCGCATAGATATCCAACATTTGTACAGACAGTCCACCCCAAATGTGCTCATTCACATGGATAAGGTATTAAGCCAACCTTTCCAAAGAACACTCTGATTTTACCACCAGTGGAGCAGAAACAGATAATTCATATTGTTACGTTTACCGACATTTCGCTAAAAGCTCTGATACCAGTCCGATGAATTTTGAACCTTTGGACTGGTAAAATGACGCTACAGACATCGACGACATTGGTATGTCCGAACTATTTGTTGTGTCTAAAGCTTGCAGAGATAATACTCATTAGGGTGGAGCGTTTTACACTGTTGTTGGAAATTCGATGACGGCTAATGCGGGAAAGGTGCCATTAGTGGCACCGACCTTACTGATTCTTTTTGGACAACCGCTTACCCTGCCCCAACGAACTTAGTTTTTAAGTGTTTGGTCAGGCAACACGCACGACACCAATGACAGAAAAGCTACTTGTGGTCGTGTTTAGAGTTACCTGATGGCTATAATACAATTATTTTATTAAAAGAAACTTATAGCAATGTCAGTAAATAATTTCAAAATGTTTATGAGTCAAAGTGCAGCCATATTAGCTCAGTTGTTGGAATTAATGTCCAGATTTTGTTGGGAATGCCACGTTAACGATGATTATAGGTATAGCTCTTGATATAACACGATTTGTTTTTGGCAACTCTTCGCTTGTTATGTACACCATCTAGCGGCAGACTACACAACTTCATGGTTGCTTACTTTGGCCACGCTCTTCGAGTGTCGTCGCAACGTCCTGCTCCGTCCAGAAGATTCGCGCACCTTCCGCTCTTCGCTTTGGATCCAGAACCTACGCCGACGTTTCTAGAATATTCTCGCTCGAAGTTCGGCGGTGGTATAAGTATTGCGTAATTCGGCCAACCAATCCAACAGGCCAGTTTATTGCAGCTTAAGCTTTAATGGTTTTAGTTCGTCACTGTTTCTGTTAAGACAGAGTTTGTGCATTGTACCTAAAGTTACAGTCTTCTTAGTGCAATACGATTCAGAGACATTTTGTATACTTTGGTTTCCAAGTTCGGAAGCAATGGAAAGCAAGATGAAGAAAAAAGCGTTGGTCTGCTATGAGGCTTGAAAGTGTGAAACGAGGCTTATTTGGCATTCCAAGTGAAATGAGTGAAATGCAGTTACCCACGTACGCTGACGTTATGCGACATTATCATTGGTTTCGAAGTGGTTTAAGTGATGACGAAAGTGTAACTAAATTACCAGTGACTGACATTTGTAAACTAGTTGGACAAAGAGTTGTACATATTTGTCGTAAAGCAAGCATTCCTATGGTTTCAGAAAAGAAAGTTTTTGACATGCTGAAAACATTTTGTAGTAAGTGTCGCACCAAGGAAAAACATTTCAGTCGACAAGTACAAGAAGCAACACTTCGTGCAGGGTTTGTTGCACACGCGGAAAAGTCTCTTTTCGGTATTGCGTCTTGCAAATGTAAAACCGCCCAAGATAGCAACTGTGAGAGGACACGCAAGATTCCAAAACGAGAATTCAGGTTTCTTTCGGACCAGAGAACATCACGGTAAATGAGCATTAGTAACCTTGACGTCCGAACAAGCAAATCTCTGTCAAAGATGTTTTCCCGTAGAGTGAGCAGATTTAAGGGGCAGACAACCAAGAAAGACGCTGGAAGTGTTGAAGCAAGTCCATCAACTAGTGGAATTAGGCATAGGCACAGGTCAAAGATATTGGCGTCGTCAGGGGAATCCAGCGAAGCTGTTGAACCGGGAAGCACGTTGGGATCTGACTTCAAGGCGCATCTGTCTTCAAAATACAGCGGAGGCAGCGTTTAGAACTGGAGCTTCAGACAGACAGGTTGCTTTGATCGCTTCTGTCGTACTTCAGGACGCGAGACTCATAACGCCAGAGGACAAAAATCTTGTTGTTGACAGATCTAAGGTACGAAGAGGAAAAGATAAACTGGGTAAGAAGATCCAGAAAGAAAAGGCTCACCTAGTCCGGGCGATTACAAGTATCTATTTTGGTGGGATAAAAATGATGCAACTCTTGTGCGAGAAAATTAACGGCAAACTACGAAGACGAGAGGTTACAGAAAAACATATCACAGTTCTATCGGAGCCCAGTTCAGAATACTTGGGTCATGCCACACCTAAGTCAGGCACTGGGAGGATATTGCCGACTCTACATTGGAGCTTTTAGAGAAGAACCAGTACAACGTGTCAAGTCTTGAGGCAGTCGGCAGCGATGTTGAAGCCACGAACACAGGATGGGATAACGGTGTGATAAGTCAGATATAAAGATCCCTAGGAAAGGAACTGCAGCATCTCATTTACCTTCTTCATACCAACGAGTTTCCATTTCGACACCTGGTTACCGAATTGGATGGTTGGACGACCGGACCCAACGCTTTTTCCGGCCCCATCGGAAAGAAATTAAAGGATTGTGAACGTTCACCGATCGTCTCCTTCACACTCATTCCCGTTGAATGGGTGTCTGAAAAAAAAAAAAAAAAAAAAAAAATGGTTTAAGCAACGACCAAAATTATCTCTTTGAAATTTGTAAGGCTGTTGCTACAGGAATGTGTACTACCGATTTAGCAAATAGAAAACCAGGACCATTATCACATTGATGATGGCTTACATTAGCCTGTAGGATGCTTCGCTGCACTACATCAGTACTGATAAACCTAGTTAAAATTTGTGTCTGCTTTGCCAGTACATTGTTAAAGTATACGCTCCCGTCTGGTTTTCAATAGGGCGAAATCTTCGTGCGAAATGGGCGCCATGCATCCATCCAGCATAGTTAAGCTATCACGTTTCCTGCCAGAAAATCTACAACACATAGTTCATTCTGTTCTACAAAAAAAAACGGATACTACGCTCATCATGAAAACCTGCTGATAGTGATGACAGCAGATGAAAATCCGCATACTCGAACGTTAGGCTGGAGAAGGATAAAAAGTGCCGCAGCCAGAAGACTCCGAGATCAAGCCGCCCACGTGACTTCAAATTAAACTTTACAGCAGAAAATTATTACGACATGATTGATTGGCCTAAGTGTCTAACAGAGCCGCCAATCACACGAAACATAATGGATCAGTAGCTTGAAGAAAACATCCGAACTTCAGCTACTCTAACAACAACATTCCCTTGCCATAGTCAAGCTGTGGAACGCACAGTGAAGCTGGTGTCCGAGGTAGCGTCGAAAAAGTGCGGCCAGAACGCAAGAGATATCTACGTTAGAGCCAAACTGAAGTCTAGAACAAGAATGCCCCGCTTCGAGACCAAGAAGAACTACGTGACCTAAGGTCAAATGTCAACGTATGCCTACGGAGTGGGTGGGTGGGCGGAACTCGATGTGCAACCACCTCCCCATGGTGAGTTCTGGGTTATTTTTCGTACAGAGCAAAATAAGCGAAGAGTTGCACAAAGAAAATCGTGTTATATCAAGAGCTATGCCTATAATCATCGTTAACGTAGCATTCCAAACAAAATCTGGACATTAATTCCAACAACTGAGCTAATATGGCTGTACTTTGACTCATAAACATTTTAAAATTATTTACTGGCATTGCTACAAGTTTCTTTTAATAAAATAATTGTATTATAGCCATCAGGTAACTCTAAAAACGACCACAAGTAGATTTTCTGTCATTGGTGTTGTGCGTGTTGCCTATCCAAACATTTAAAAAACTTTAAGTCCGTTGGGGCAGGGTAAGGGGTTGTCCAAAAAAAAAAAATTAAAAAGTCAGTAAGGTCAGTAACGGCACCTTTTCCGCACTAGCCGTCATCGAATTTCCAAAAAAAGGGCAAAACACTCCATCCTAATACTCATGCCCATTCTCTATTGCAGTCTCCTAAATTGGAAATTTTATTGAACGATTATTCACACTGCTAGTGGCGACATAAGCATTTCTTGAGGCAAGTACATCAAACTTGTTCACATGTATCCGGAACAACCTTCTGTATGTGTGAACATGTAGTGATTCCCCCGTACTCCCTCACCCAATTAACTAATATATTTATGAGTTGTTAGCAACATTTTCTGTTTGCTAACGCCCATCATTCATTTGAAAGTTACTGACAGAAAATTGTAGAGAGCATGTGCATTTTTTAAAAAGTCGAATGTACAGAACATATTCTAGAAAATATCAGGTAATTACAGTGCCAGATTTAGGTTTGGTGGGGTCCTAAGCTATTGAAAGGGGCCCTTTATACGTCAAGCTTTAGGGGTCCTTTTTACGTCAATTTTTTTTTTTCAGCGACCAAATGTCGCCGTTTTTTAGATTTTAGATTAACATTGCTGTATGTTAATTTATGGACCTAATGGATATGCAATGGAAACAAGGGCCCATTACAAACAGGACTGGGAAATGGGGGCTCCATTATAAGCGAGGTTGAATAACAAAGCCTAAAAAATAGAACCCTATTATTTTCTTCATAAAAGCCTAGTACAACAATACAAAACACCATTGTTGTATGTGCTTTTTATCTTATTTGCTTTTTCGTGTTATCTGTTACATTACAATGTTTTTTTCTCTAAATTTTTTGAGCCTCCAAGTAAGTGGGGCCTAAGCTATATCTGATTTAGCTTATACGTAAATCCGGCACTGGGTAATTATCATCTAGATGTTTTTTATGCATAATTTATTTATATGGTTACTGAGTTTAGCATGACTGTCAAGTATAAAATGGTGACTAATCAGAGAACAGACAGGGTAGCATAGTGGTTAGCGATACACTGAAAACATGAATTCAATTCCCCTCCTAGTTTCGTTTTTTTATTGTTCTTTCAATTAGGGTGTAGGTACCGTTTACGGCCACTTTCATGTTATTAGCCCTTTATTAAGCTTAATACTGCTTTCAATCAATCGAAACAAAGCTTATTAAAAGCACTAGACTTTAAGCAACAGATTCAGTCACTAGACATTTCAATCTAATGAATATTGATATGCTGTTACATTTTGTATGTTGTGATGCACACAATTCTCCAATTTCTTGTGAAATTTCTTAAGAGTTTTGAGTTTTTCAAAAAACTGTAGAAAATTCATCTTGCAGCCTAGAAAGTAGAAACTTAGTTCTCTGGTAATAAAAAACTATATTTTCGTTATAATGCTATCGTAACTGCCAGAACCTCAAAACACAACAAATAAAATACAGTAGCCATTAGTGGGTCGGAATATTCCGTAAGTAGCCAGTTATGGCGAGTAGGTGGCCATAAGTGGTTTCATACTTGTCACTCTTTATGGCCATCTATACTAATTTGATTGTTTATTAACAAAAATAATAAAAAACAGTATTTTACACTGTAACACATTTTTGCTATATGCCTAAATAGGCAAATCCACTAATAGTCCTAAATATGAAGTTAAATTTAAAGTACAAAATAAATCATAGTTTGACCAAAAAATAAAAAATAAAATTTCTTAACCTTACCTAATAATATAATGGAACGAAATATAACAGGCCTACACTACTACACTCGGTATAAAATACTGTGTAGCCTATATGTAGACTTAATGAAATCTCTCTGTGTGATAGAGTATGTTGGTGTAATATTAAACAAAATATCAATTTTGAGTATGATAGTCAATGTTTCAAATGAGTAAATTCAAAAAGTGATTTTAAGCTTAGCATCCCTTTCAGCAGCGAGGCTATATGAGACGTGGACCTACTGATTAACGTGGAATCCGAGCCACATTAGGTCCCGGTGGGAATCAAAACTGGGTATCCCACACCAAAGGAGCGTACGCTAACCACTTAGTTACGAAGGAGCTCATGTGGACTCAAAGAAAGCACAATTTGTAATCATTGAGAATGACATATCATAAGTAAATATTTTTAACATAATTGATAAATTGCCAGAACCCAGCCTTAAAGAACGGGGTCGAATGGTGGTAAATGTGTTTCCTGGAGCTGTAAAACCACTTGAAAAACACTACAACATTGATATTGTTGTATGCTCGACTAGTTTTGATCTCTTGTTATTCTATTGAGCTCATTTTGTTATTCTATTGAGCTACTTCTTGTTATACTGCAAACTATTTATAAAATGTACATATTTAGTGCTAAAGATAAATACATTTTGTAATAGCCTATACATAATTTTAGCATTCAGAATAAGTAGGCGAGAGCCCTATACCTAGATTAATTTCATGTATAAGTAAATGATCTTTCATGTGTTTTTACTTAATAAACCTTAATTTGGAAGTTGATTTATTTTGAGTGGGCATAAGTGTTAAAAAAAAGTGACCCATAAGCAGAAACAGAATGGCCAAAAGTGGTGAAATGTGTATTATTTTTTAAAAATGCTTTTTTACCAACTTTTTAAGGCAGTAGATAACGATTTAATACGAAAAATGTGTTCACAAGAGTTCAAATTAGAAGTATACCCTTTCAAATCATAAATACTGGTAATATATCTTACAAAAAAATCAAAAATGAAAAAGTCCTTAAAGTGGCCATAAACGGTACCTCCACCCTATGTTACCTGTAAGTTCGTAGTTAAAAGTACTCCAGTCCTAACTGCAAATTGCAATAAACTTTTTCAATTCTTATGTTGTAGCTATCACTGAAATCTCGAGCTTTAGATGTTGCAAGTGGTGTGTACCAAGCCTATGATGCAATTCTTCATAGCTAAGAAGGAAGTTGCAAGATGGTGAAACGTGGATAATATTTACGATTGTTAATTCTTCCTGCATGATCGTAGAAAAGATACATTCCACCAGTAAGTAGCGACATACTGCTAAATGTACAGTAGATATTATTGTTTGTCGGTGCTACGTTTTAATTTGGTATACTCGTGATATGCCAAGTGTAAGATTCTGTGAACAATCTCCTAAGACACATTTATGTATATGAGTTTCATGATTGTACTATTTTATTGATGTAAGATAAGATAGCTAAATGGCAGTGGATTGTCTTTTTTTTTCATATGTTAATTATATTGAATAAACACTGTTAAAACCAGTTCTCGATTGAGTCTTTTTTTCACCCATTCCGGTGATATCCATTATACATGTTTCATTGCTTCATGACTTTTGTATATACAGAATGCCAGTTAGCGAACGACACTTCAAGACAGTGGAGACATGTGACACTGCTACCTGTTAAAGTAAGGAATTTAAAATAACACACATGACCAACAGCAGGTATCATGGTGTGGATAGCTATACCCTACAATGATCGTTCTCTTCTGGTGTTTGTTCAAGGAACATTAACCATTGCAACATCCATTCAGAAATCAAGCAACACCGTCCTTACGTTATCCATGTTACCCAACAAACTCTTCATGACATACGTCAACTTCTCTGGCCTCCTTAACTACTAGACTTGTTTCCTAGTGAACATGTGTAAGGTCAGTTTGACAGAGTTTGGACATATCACCAACCTCGAGGATAAATTGTGATGAACTGCGCAGATGGAAGAATGTAGAACTGTATTCCCCAGAATGACATCCAACAGACACTTCTACCGTTTTCATTACCAGAGTGCAATTATTTGCATTGCAAATGGAACACGGTGCACGTTTTTTTTTTCTTCTTTCTTGACGTGACACACACTGTACCCTTATGTCCAAAATATGTCACATGTCTTTAAAAATTACATAAATATAAGTAACGCTTTTTCTTATGAGAGAAAATTTCAAATGTGTTCTTGGAAATGTGCAGAAGAAGAAACACTTATTTCCGATAAAGTTATCTCAAGAAAAAAAAAGTTAAAAATTATAATTAAGAAAAGAAATCTCCAAACTTGTCATTGCCAAATTCTTATATATATATATTTCTTGAACGTGGCAAACACGCAGCGAAATTTATGGGAACTTTACGCTTTATTAGAAGTACAACGTAAATCTCTCATATTATTAGTTACTATACATATCCCACAGTCCTAATATGCGTAGGTAATGGACATTTTACACGTAACAAACGACTAAATAGAAATAAGTCACAAAATACGCAAAGCGATCAGGCATTTTGTGTTCGTGATTTTCTTATACGTTTACCAAGTAAGTGAATTTTAACTCACGTTCGTAGAATAGTTGGTTAGCGTGTAACCTCTAGGTGTCACTTTCTCCATGAACATTAATTTAACTCTTGTAGCCTAAGTAAACTTTAATAAAAGCTTGTGTCTGTCAGTTCGTTAAAGAACCATCTTTTGTTCCAAAAATGTTTTGTAGTATTATTCTAGTTTATTTGAATATTTGCAAATAATTCAGATTTATGTCTTTAACAAAAATTTTAGGAATGATGAAAAAAAAAAATTAAAAATGAAAAGATTGGATCTTGGCCAATAATTAGTTTTTGGATCTGGAGCCACAAAATTTTTGAACGGTCCCTAAATCGAGTTTTCGTATTTTTTTATGGGATAAGCACATAATACTGAGTTAAGCGATAGTTTGGGTTTGGCTACACTATATGTAGTTCTCTAGATATAAAGCTTAGAAGAAAATTTTTGATTGATATATATTGAATCTTTTGATCCAAAAATATTAAAATTATCAAGAATTTTATAAAAGTTGGAAACTTCATTCCAATCATTGTCGTAGTCGAAAAGTTCATATATGAGCAGTGGTGCATCTACACGGGGAGGGGGGATCCACCGGGTCCGAACCGCTTTCAAAACTTCTTAACTCGACATAGATTTAGAGAAATGATTGATGCAGCATAAAGATTTGACCTTACACTTCATCTGTACTTTTTAATCTTATAAAACCAATCTTGTTCTGTACTTTTTTTTTTTTTTTTTTTTTTCAGAATATATTGGTGACAGCATTTAACAATTACTTACCGTCTTGTCGGGTGTAGAATAATACTACATAGACGTACTGCCTTAGTATTGTACTCCATCCCAAAAATTTGGACCCTTCGTAAGAAAAGCGTGGGTGCGGGCCTACATATGAACACACTTTAATGAAACGTTACTAAAATAAAACATTTACTTCGAATAGTCTCTGCAAGTAATAGGTAGAAAATTGATATAAATAATGAACGTAAACTATTAGTTGTCGATTAAAAGCATAATAGGGATACTTCTCAACCCAAGTAGAAAATTCACTCTTTGCTTCATGAAAATAATAAATATTTTACAAAAATAATTGCAGAAAAATAGTTTGATAATATTTATTGAACAAACGTAAATAGTGGTTAGCATTGGCGTTCCGTAATTGGGACTCTCCAGGTTCGAATTTTGATACTAAGCATCCTGACTGGTGATGTTGCAGTTCCACTAGACGAATGCCGGAATACATATGTTAGCTTTCGCAAACTTTCTATAAAAGTTTGTTCCTTTATTGCTGATGTTTCAGTGTAAAATGGCTTTGTTGCTGTATCGGAAATCTTTTTAGTAAACAATTGAATAAAATATATATTATGTATAACACATTCACCGTGACTTGGTAGCTGATTGAGTACGAAACTGAAGTCATGCCTGTAAAATACTAATACTGGTATACAAAATTTTGCTTATTATTATTTCTTGATGAATTTTTATGTATTTTGGCCCCCTGAACACGAATCTGACACTTATATTTATGTAGTGTCAATCTTTTCAGTGATATAAGCATGTTTTATTTTTCTCCTATACTGATTTATGCAGAGCAATTTGCGTGCTTTTATTTCAATATTCGCTAGGTTTTATCGCATTTGTTATTAAAGATAATTGTTCGGAGTAGCAAACAGAGAATATAGATTCTAAAGATTCATAGCAGAATTGTAAATTGATTAAGAAGAGTTATGCAAATGTGAAGCTGATGTTGGAGAAAACTAAATATGAGGAACATCAATGGGACGTGTGTGGGGATTTCAAAATTGTTGGTTTTCTTATTGGGTTGCAAAGTGGTTATACTAAATATTCCTGCTTTCTATGTCTGTGGGACAGTCGGGCAACTAACCAGCATTATGATCAAACCGTGTGGCCTGAAAGAACGGAGCTTATTCCAGGAACACAAAATGTGATAAATGAAGCATTAGTGCCCAGGAAGAAGATTCTCATGCCAGCATTACATATGAAGCTGGGATTGGCAAAACAATTTCTGGAAGCTCTGGATCGTAATTCACCTGCCCTACAATGTATCAAACAAATGTTTCCAGCTTTATCAGAGGCATTTTCACAGGGCCTTAGATTTATGTCATACACTATAGTGCTACACTTAAAGAAAAAAAAAAATGACGGATTTGGAAAGAAACGCTTGGGAGGCCTTTCATAAATTGGTGACGGGATTTCTTGTGCATAACCGAAGTGAAGCGTTTGATCACCAAGTTAAGACATTCATTGATCAATATCGAGCATTGGGATGTAGAATGTCTTTAAAATTACATATGCTTCATTCACACCTGGATTTCTTTAGGGAGAATTAAGGAGATGTTAGCGAAGAGCACGGGGAACGTTTCCATTAGGACATTCAGGTAATGGAAAGCAGATACGAAGGAAGGTGGGACTGTGCAATGATGTGTGATTATGTTTGGGGGTTAGTCCGTGACGAAGTGAACGTTTCCCACAAAAGGAAAAGAACCACTAACCTTCACTTTTGACTACGGAATTCCAGTACTTGATGAACACTTTCCTCCAATCTCAAGTGCTTTTGTATATATTTTTATAAGAAATGTAATATTTATGTATTGCTATGTAGATTTTTGTTACCCCGAAAGTTGATGTCCAAAATGTGTATGTTATATTTGTAGTTCAATGTTCGTATAAGATACAATTGTATAATATATTACTGTTTGAGTAAAATCTGATATGCTTATATCATTACAAATTTTGACATTACGGGAAAATAACTGCCATACTCGTGTTCAGCGGATGCAAATCATTAAGAAACCAATGAAAAATCAACAGAAGCATGACTACAAGGTTTGTATTATGCTTGTAGTTCAATGTTCTCATAAGATAGAATTGTATAATATGTTACTGTTTCAATAAAATCTGATATGCATATATCATCACAAATTTTGACATTACGGGAAAATAACTGCCATACTCGTGTTCAGTGGATGCAAATTATTAAGAAAACGACGAAAAACCAATAAGCACGACCTTGGATCAAAATTTGTATACCAGTGTAATACGAGCTGTTATACAAGTAAATGAAGAGAGTAACTAAGTTATTTGTTACAAGTAAACTGTTGTAAATATATGTGAATACAATATTGTACCCTCAAATAAACAATTAGCTTACAAGCCCTTCCAGTCCTCCCAGTTGGTCTAGCGAGTAGCGCGTGCGCCTTTGACGCATGTGATTCCAGGTTTGATTCCCGGTGGGAGAGTACAAAAGTTTAATATCTTCTTCATTCACTCCCATTAATCATCCGTCATCTATAGCCCTAAGAGGATAATCGTGGGAAGTTGAATGAAAATAATGTCATTCCATTTTTCATTTCAATAATTCCCAGTGATCTCATTGTCTCAGCCACCAATTCTGTGATAGTGTACATGATCATGTGCTATCGTGTGTACACAAGTGGCTTGTCGCAGTTGGCGCAAGTTTAACCCTTTTAAATTATGGATTTTTTTAAAGGTATTTTGTAGACTTTCATTCAATCATCTATTGCGTCAAGACTATTTATCGTAGGATCATGGTTCATACCCCGTTTTGTTTCTAGTAAAACAGTGTTTCCAACTGCGTCCGTAAAATTTCCCTAAAGTGTACCAAATGCGGGAAATTACCGCTCAAAGTGGGAAAAAGGGATTTTCTATTTTAAAAATCCCTTTTTTATCGCAAATATCTCTCCCTTGGTATAGGATACGATCATGCGAATGCTAAACAACTTTGCTTTATGGTGAAGAGAATGAGATACAAAGTTGTCTGGGATGAATAGTTTTGATGCTACAGCCGATTTACATATTTTCCCTTGATAATACCTTTTTAGTGAATTTCTATACTATCATCATCATCATCATCAAGACTATTCATTGTGGGAACATGAATTGTACCTCGTTTTCTTTGCCATGAACCAGTCTTTCAAACGGTACCACTCGCATGTCTCTAGCATGAGCCACAGTAGATAAAATTCGCAAAAAAGGGAAATTTTTGTCAAAAAATCCCTTTTCCCCGATTTTGGGCCCCTCTGGCCGGCCCCTGTGTCAATCCACAGAGCCCAAAAAAAATCTCAAACATGCTACATACTATCTGTAATAACTGTACGAAGTTTCAATGTTATATCTTCAAAAATAATAAAGGAAGAAAATATTGCCCCATGTGCAAAATGGGTTATCCATTGCTCACATAGGGGAAAACTGGTACTGTTTGCACATGGGGCAATATTTTTTCCCTCCCTTATTTTTGAAGATATAACATTGAAACTTCGTACAGTTATTACACATAGTATGTAGTATGCTTGAGATTTTTTTGGGCTCTGTGGGTTGACACAGGAGCCGGCCAGAAGGGCCCAAAATCGGGGAAAAAGGAATTTTTTGACAAAAATTTCCTTTTTTGCGAATTTTCTGCACTATGGTACATGCTAGAGACATGCGAGTGGTTCCGTTTGAAAGATGGTTCATGCCAAAGAAAACGAGGTACGTATCATGACTTTAGAATAAATAGTGATAATACTGTAGATACTTTACTAAAGTAATTGACTAAAAATGTGTAAAAAATGAAAAAAAATAAAGAAATTGAGATTTTTTTGACAAACGTCTGTTGACTCTAGCAACATGAGTCATACCTCATTTTCTTCAGCGTAAGGCAGTCTTTCAAATGGTACCACTCAAATTTCGCTATCGTGTACCTGTAAAGATAAAAATGGGGAAAAGGGAAATTTTTCTTTAAAAATACTTTTTTTCCCATTTTGGACGAGATTTTCCCGCTTCTGGTACATGATAGGGAAATTTGAGTGGTACATTTCGAAAGCCTGTCTCATAACGAAACCAACGAGATACAAACCATGATTCTATGGTAAATAGTAATGTGTCAGGAATTTTTTTGAAAAAAAAAAAACTTCTCAAATATACCCTTTTTTAAAACCCATCGTCCATGTTTGTGACGTCACAGCTCCCAGACAGAGCACGCGAGGCTGCAAAATGCCCATAAAATATGTTCTATGATGCTTCCATATTTGAATGAATGCAGAAAACCCAATCTAAAAAGTTTTACTAGAGACTTATAAAGTAAATTTCGAAGGTCGACGCCATGATACAGGTGTTGTGCCATCATAATTTAAAAGGGTTAAATGTGGTGTTTCTCTGGCTTGTTCAAAGAGTCGATGCTTGTTAGTGACATTTCTTTGTTTATCTCTGCTACTAGCCGTTTCTCCTTTAAGGCATCTACTTGAGATCCTCTGAACAGTTCTAGGTTGTAGGCCGTGCTTGTGTATTGTGCAGCTTTCTTATCATTGTAGTCTTAGTCAATAGAACAAAGCAAATTATTCCTTCCTACATGGTGTCTATCACACAAATCAAGTATAGGTAAATGTCTTTAGAGAAGTCGTATTTTTCATATGTCATGCACTACAAACGAACTTCCTATTATCCAATTCCGATTGGTGGCAGAAACAAGTGTTTTATGCTGAGAATTGGTACATTTAATTAGTGCACAAAGAAATCAAGTCCACTTTTGATATTTTGGACATATTTCACCTTTAAGATCTTTATTTGAATCTACTTTCAGACCTTAAAATATCTATGTCCAGGTATTGTAAATAACCCTATAAAGTGGAAGAAAAAACAGTTAAACTTTTTCATATAATTAAACGTTTCCTATAAACTTCATGCCTGTTCTCCTCACAACTTCTGTAATGTGACTTGATTTTTTGTGCTTCGAATGCCCAATTGTCTTACTGAATACCATATCAGAGAGTAAATCCTAGAGACATGTTTTCTTCCTACTTTACAGTGGAATATGCGTGAACTTAATTTTATGTGGGTTATTCAATAACTAGAAACTATTTGTGGACTAGTAATAGCACTTAGTTTTTTATTACCTTACGTTAATCTCATACATTATCATTTAGTCTAATATATCATTATAAATTAATTGTTGGAAGTTTAGCTTCTTGTAACACCGAGGCTTTATAAGACCTGGACATACAGTTTAAAACGGAATCCGCAACAAATTCACTTCTACCAAGAATCGAATCCGAAGTTCCCGTACTTCTTTCACGAGGATACCATTTAGCTGCAAGGGATGCAGCATAATTTAACAAAAGTTTTCATTCACTTATATTTGACCATTTCTAAATTTACTTTGTAGCAGTAACGTGGGATTCGATATACGTATACCATTTAAGATCGGTAAAGTAAATGTAACTACGATACATAGTATAGTCTACATATCAAGAACATATTTCATATTTGTATTCTAACCTTCGCGACTTTTTGAGGTAAATGCGGAAAGATCCTACATTTATTTATTTATTTATTTAATAGCAGAAATATCCGTTCCTCGAACGGAAAGAGTAGGTTTATTTGAGAAATGTTTGGAAGGTTTATGTAAACCTTCCTCCTCTTAGAATATATAATTCAATTCAATTCAATGTCAGTTTTATATATTGAGATAACGATTATAGAGATTGACCCCTTTCTCCCTTAAAGATGGAATTTTCGAAAACGTTGTAGCATGCGTTCACTTCTTATTAAGTAGAAGTTTATATACTGTACAAAGCTTCATTGTCATAATATTAGAGATATTGAATTGTCATAAATTTTGACCCCACTATCCCCCTCAATAAACATTTTAATGAAACAGATGATGATAAAAATTCGCCTCGAGCTAAGTGCTACCCATGTTTAAGAAATCATTTCAAACGGTTAAACAGTTTTTCCATGATAATGGGACGGTATTGTGATCCGAATATGAAAGAAATCATTGTAGAAATTGTCCCTTCCCCTCTTTAAAAGCCGAGTTTTTAAAAACACTAGAATACGTGTTTATTTATTTTAAATTCGAAATCTATACACCGAGTTTCATGTTCCTAACTTAGAGGTTTCATGAGATTACTTTCGATATAAATTTTGAACCCTCTTTTTCTATGCATTTTAACGAAAGTATCATGATAAAAACCCTTGCTCGAGGACACTGTTAGTTATGTTCAAAAATTAATTTTAAACGTTTCAGTTTCCTAACATGATTGAGACTGACTTTAATATGAATAAAACAATTGTAGAAATTCCCCTTCCCTTCCTTAAAAGCAGAATTTTGGAAAACGCTCGAGTATATGCCTACTTATTTTTAATGAGAAATAGTTTATATATATATATATATATATATATATATATATATATATATATATATATATATATATATATATATATATATATACCGAAGTTTATATCCCTAATTTGAGAAAGTCTGAGATACTTAATTTTAGCGTAAATTTTGAACCTTTTTTTTTTTTTTTTCCTGTTTCACCCGGGACATGCCAAGATGGTATCTTTAAATACAGGTTCTGATCGACTTCCAACCACGAGTGTGTTTCCAATTGTTGTTAATGATGTTAATGATTCCATTGAAGATTGGTCCAATAGGTCATATCTGGAAGTTAATTAAATTAATAACTTTATCATATTAAATATTTTTATTTCACCAATTAATATAAGTTTAGGAATTAACAATTTACAAGTATTAGCACTCAGTACTCTTCAAGTTCTCTTCTGGTTTCATATAGAGATCTGGCAACATTGAAGTTTTGTTTAAAACGGATATAACTTCTTGAGATAATAGGTAAAAGTATCTCCCTACTCTTCTATTTAACCAAAATGGTAACAATATTTTATCGTTTCCATGTGAAAAGTTACAATAAATTAATATTATCTATACTGTTCATAGGTTTCTTTTTTTTTTCCTGCTGAATTCCACAGCATTATTTAGAAAGTAAGGACGAGGCTTTAGAGTGTAAAGATTAAAGTGAGGAAAAAAAGGATTTTCAATTTAGCATTATCAAAAGTTGTAAAATCCTTATGAGTGATGCCTTTAAATTGCCGTGGCATAATGATAATCAGTTTTTCCTACCACTGTTCTTACTTTTTGTGTTGTTTGTTTTGTTAAACTCCAGTAAATGTGTACCAGGATGTCTATCAGTCACGAAATCAGAAATCGGTCATGAAAGTCACGAAATTTAGCTTTTGGGTCACGATTTTTTTAACTGTACAAATGTAAGTACAGATTGGAAAATGTTCTATAAAACGTCAAAATTCACCACCAAAAATGTCTGTTGTCGGCTGTAGACGCTACCAAATCGCAAGCAAAATACGTTTCTATCGCATGGATGAAAATTCGGCCTAATTCGCACCCAAATTCGCTCTTAAAAATGTTAGGAAATTTTGTGATTTGGTAAAGAAAACGTCACGAAATTTAATTTTGGAATTTTAGTAGATACCTTGTGTACACATTTTATCGTAAATTTTCTTTACCAGCTCTTAGTTTTGAGTTCGTTGTCTTAATAAAAATTGATTCAAAAACTTACTTTCCGATGTTATTTTTTGAATTTATAGAATTCTATCCGATGCAAAGTTATGTTGTTCCTCAGATGTTTCTTACAAAGACCTAATATATTGTCGTAGATAGTTCCGTATGCTCTAAGACATTTACATAGGCCATTAGAGATTACTGTACGTTCTTTGGAGAAAGTAATGCCATTTCATTATTGTATTTGCCGAAAAGATGTTCTAATTTCTTTGTCTTTTGACGGTGCTAAAATGAATCTTTTTTCCACGGGATAAGAGGTAAAATATGCTTGTTTATAAAAATAATTCGAAAAATCTTGATTTTAGAAAACACTTTTTTTTTTTTTTTTTTTTTTTTTTTGTCATACGAAAGTATAACTGTTATATTGACAAGAAAATGATAATTTATTAGTTACATAATTAAAACATTCAGAAGAACTGCAACTAACACAGGTATTGAGTAAAAGCTGTTCTGTACAGCAGAACCAGGTACTTGGAGTTTTTCAGCTTTCGGGGTTGCCATAGATGTACATGAAGGTTGTTCACAGGGCCTCTCATTGGGCTGAGGCTTTTTTCCAGCTTTTGAACATTCATAATTATCTACCTCACTCTCTGTTCCATTGTCATGTAAAACGCAGACTACATATGAAAGTTGCACTCCACTGCCACAAGTTACGCTACACCCTGACCATTCTCGGTGTTGCCATCTGGAAAAATAAAAAATATAAAATCTAATACAGAGTAACTGCAGATATTAAAAGGGGATACACAATGGACATTCAGCAGACCGCACATTATAGTAGCCTAGCTATTTCAAGAAATTATCATGTAAGATGAAATGTGTTTTAGTGAGATATAACTTGTAGCAATGATTAGCTTCATACAAGAAATATTTCTTCTGTACCTTTCAGATAAGAATAAAGGCGTCGTGTGGGAGATTTTTTCCTACATATTAGGCCTATTTTTTAAAAACAGTTTTAAATAACAAGGTAGATGCGACTTACCGTTCTATGAGATCCTAAAATTATTAGTTTTTTTTTCTTTCTTTCAATGGTACCTGCCTTCTGTTCATCCTTACTGCATAGTGGCGTTACTAATAATCATAATCGATACGTTAAATGAAGAATGTGAGCCCTGGCCTCATAAGCATTTATGAATAAAAAACTAACTCACTCATTCACTCACTCTATGGTGTAGGAACCCGGAGGTTCAATGCCACATTCACAGAAGTTCTCCATTGATATCAGTCCTTATCCAGCTGAATCCTGTTTCTACTTGTATACCTATTTCTGCGAGATCCATCTTAATATTGTCCTCTCATCTGCGCCTAGATCTTCCTAATGGTGGTTATCCAATTGGATTTCCAATTAAAATTGTAAAAGCATTCCTACTGCATTATGACCTGCTCACCTGAGCCTCCTAGGCTTGATGACTATAACAATGGCGCCATGAAGTCTTCTCAGTCATTTTATACTATTTTGCAAGATATTCGATAGCCCAATCCAGACGGATTTGTTGAGTTGTGAATGGTCTTTTTTTTTTTCGTCACGTGTTAAAAGATTTTTCTTCTGGAGATCATATGCAGGAAGTTTGTAACAAGTAATGGTTGGATTCTTTTGCAAACTGTAAACAGAGAGAGAAACAATTCCTTCCCACTGTTTGGTGGTCAAAACCTATTAACAGGCCGAATGAATGTAGCTGTCTCCCCGTCTAATTTCAGAACTAAGAGTAGGATTTGGTATTTCGCTACTTAGAGGGCCCCATGATGTTGCAAAATACTTTTTACTGTATGTTATTTATAAAATACAAACTAATAGTATGTGATATTTAGATACTACATCAGAAATGGATTGTTTACAATCTATAATATTTGGTCTAGGAATTAATTCGTGCGATTGGTACGCACACATTGAAGCTGTAGTACAAACACAAAATACATAAATACCTTAAGAAAAATATTGTCCATCGCTAGCCACCACTTTCGCCCATCTGTCAGGCAATGTACGGATTCCGTGGCGAAAGAAATCCTCATCCTTGGAAGCGATCCAGTCAGAGACCCATGTTTCGATATCTTCTGAAGAAGTAAACCGCTGTCCAATCAAATCGTTGTTCATGCAATCGAACAAGTAGTGGTCCGAAGGAGCTACGTCTGGTGAATACGGCGGGTGGGGTAAAACTTCCCATCCGACATTTTCTAAATAGGTTTTGACCGGTTTTGCGACATGTGGGCGAGCGTTATCATGTTGAACAATAAGTTTATCATGTCTGTTCTCCCATTCTGGTCGTGTTCTGGCCAGAGCTTGCTTCAAACGCATTAATTGTCGTCGATAACGTTCTCCATTCATAGTTTCACCCGGTTGCAGCAGCTCATAGTACACCACACCTTTCATATCCCACCATATGCACAGCATAACCTTTGCACAGTGAATATCTCGTTTTGGTTGTGATGGACCTGGTTCACCTGGTTTCACCCAGGCCTTTTTTCGTTTAGGGTTCTCGTAATGGATCCACTTCTCATCACCCGTAATAATTCGATGCAGAAACCCCTTTCTGCTCTGTCGTTGAAGCAGCAATTCGCAAATGGTTTTTCGTCTTTCAACGTCTCTGTCTTTCAATTCATGTGGAACCCAATGTGACATCTTTTGAATCATTCCCATGGCTTTCAAGCGTTTGGAGACTGTTGTTTGATCAACGCCTAATGCTGCTGCAAGTTGTTCCTGCGTTTGACACGAATCCTGCTCGAGCAATGCTGTCAATTCTTCGTCTTGAAATTTTTTTGGCTGTCCAGCTCGCTCTTGGTCTGCCAAGCCGAAATCACCACTTCTAAACCGTGCAAACCACTTCTGACACGTTCGCTCAGCTAGAGCATGGTCACCATACACTTCCACCAAAATACGATGACTTTCAGTCGCACTTTTCTGCATGTTAAAGTAATGCAGCAGGACACCCCGCAAAAATACTTTATCAGGCACAAATTGCGCCATGTTCACTTAACTACAAACTGGTGTTGTTGACGCTTTAATCCACTGCCCTATACTACGAACGGTACGCGATGACAGGGGTTTGCAACACATGTGTGGATACACGAAACTGTGGGACGCTCCGTTCGTTGCGCCACCTCTTGTCCACCCGCACGAATTAATTCCTAGACCAAATATTTTTTTGTTTCGAAACACACTTATTCTCTCATTTTTCAATGGAACTGATGGTGGTTAACATAGTCAGATTTTACCCTACATGAAATAAACACAAAACAGTGTATAAGTAAAATAAGTCAGCACCTCAGTCAATTATTAAAACACTTCCACTGTATTCAGACAAATGCAGCAAAGAGCATCATTTTGTGGCACACTAGTTCATTGGTAGAAAAAGATCGGTCATATTAATAGTCGAGAAGTCTGTGAAATTTAACTTCAAGTGAAAGCCTTGTCTACTGATCAACATTCCATTCGAACTGCGAGTGCATAAATTCGCTTCTGTGCTCCCTGTTTTTGTATTGTCTAAAGTAGTATTAAAACAAAGTTTAGATTATATGCAGGCTACTTTGGGCTTAGAAACGATACAAATAATTTTATATTAAAAGCAAGTTATTGTTCCATGCTTCCAAAATCTAACATATAGTTGTTACATATTGTTTTATCTAAATAAGAAAATCTATAAATTCATCGTCCATTGCAAAATACGTTCAGTGCCATAAGTATTCACTAGAAGTTTAGAGTAAATGCGAAGTCCTCTTTGGATACCAATTTATATATAAATCGATATCCAAAACAATTCTTACATATTCTTGTATCCTACGATATTGAGCAAGTTTTCAAGCCCTGCCACTCCTCGATAATTCAGGAGCTGAGTGTTTTAAGGTAAAGAATAAAGTCTGAGGAGTAAATTGTTAAATGCAGTTCAATAAGCACAACTGGAATGAGTGCATCCCACTTTTTTTTTTTTTTTTTTTTTTTCATTTCATATGAACGAACAAATCAGCGAAATTACTTACTTTGCATATGGACAAGGGTGTTTGTTACAAAGCTTCTCGTCCCCTTTAATGATGGGCCTCTTTTCTGTACACAATGCTCTATCGACAATCTCATCGCCCTTCTTGCAGACCACAGTCACGTTTCTGTAACCTATGGAGATTAAAAATAAAGGGAAAAATGATCACACTTCTCTACCTAATTGTAAATATCTGACATCTAAATTCTATTCATTATGGCTTTTATATTTCTTAAATTTAAGTAATGATTTCTCATCAAGTGAATATAGAATTATTAACTTGGGTACAGAAAGCTGTGTCACTGGATTCATAACAAATCAAAAGGTAGAAAAATGAGTAAGAAGTCACAACAGTCTTAACAGTAAAACTAACTACCAAAACAAGGGGTACAACTCATCCAGGTATGTGTGTCAATGACAATGCAGGATGTTGAAGAAGCAGAGCGAGGTAATGAAGCTATTGAAAATATCATGAAAGACATAAAAGGAGACAGAAATCTTTTAGTAGGACATTGGAACGTGATTATAGGAGAAGGGAAAACAGTAGAAAATACGGATTAGGAAAATACAACGAAAGGGGAGAAAGACATTGAATTTTGCACGAAGAACACACTAGTAGTAGGAAATACCTTGTTCAAGGAGCACAAGTGGATTCATATATATGAAAATTCCAGAAGATCAATAGAAATACTCGTTACGTAGTTTACGTACTCGTTAAGGTAAGGTTCAGAAACCAAGTTAAGAACTGTGGAAGTTATACAGGGGTGGACGTGGACAGTGCCCACAACTCAGTCATGATAAAGAGTAAATTAAAATTTAAACACCTGGGAGAAAAGAAGAAAAATGGACGACTTGATGCAGGCAACCCAAAGAGCAAAGAAATCCAAGAAATATTCGCGAAGGCAGTAAATAAGATGGCATAAGAACCAACGAAGGAAGAAATTAACCAGGGATAGTCATTCATGAAAACTGACCCACTTACTACCATGAACGAAGTAGTAGGTCAGGAAGAGCAAATTGCAAGAAAAGATAGGATTATGAAGGAAATTCTAGAATAATGGATGAGAGAAGAAAATTGTAGAATATCAATAACAATAATGCTAAGGAGCAGTGTAAACGAACAAGAAATCAAATCATTCAAAAATGCAGACTTGGCAAAGAGGAAAGGATAAGACAAAAATGTGAAGAAACAGAAAAGAATATCAACAGAGGAAGAGATGTGGAAGAACTTCAAACCACAGATCAGGTACTAAAAGATGAAAAAGGAAGACTCATAACTAAAGCAGAGATAAAATGAAAACATGAAAGAGATATTTAGAAAGCCTCTATAGAAGCGAAAAAGCATTTAGAGAAACTGGAAAACATGAAGAATAGAATAAAAGGCAAGAGGAGACTTCATACTCAGATATGACAAAGCATTACAAGACCTAAAACATGGAGCTCCAGGTGTAGATGAGATACCAGGGAAAATCAAATAAAGTGCGGGACAAGGATTTCAAAACAGGTTGTGTAGATTAATAATTAACAACATTTATGAAGGGATGATGCCGTTACACTTTCAGTAGCGCAAGATAGCAGCAATACCATAAAACAGCAGTCTGAGAAACGAGAATCACAGAACGATAAGATTGCCTATGCATGCTTCAAAAATCTATAAAAAATTGGAATCTAGCGTAGAAGAAACACTAGCATATGACTAGTTTGGTTTCAGAAAGAAAATGTAACACGAGAAGCAATATTAAAAGGATTGATAGGAGAAAGAATTCGAGTGGGAAAAGCAACTTACATAGCATTCGTAGACTTAGAAAAAGTGTTTGATAAGGTAGAATAAAAAATGTTCAAATTCTGAAGGATTCAGAAAAAAACTATAAGAAGCGAAGAAAAATATATAACATGTACAAAAAACAGAAGACAACAATTGAGATACAAGGAGAGAGAGAGGGGAGAAGCAGCAATTCAGAAAGGTATCAGGTAAGGGTGCTCATTGTCACCAATTTTGTTTAATCTCTATATTAAAGAAACAATAAAAGAAATCAAGGGCACTCACAGCATAGGAATAACTGCTTATGGTCAGAAAATATACACGATTTGGTTTGCTGACGACAACGTGATGTTGGAAGACAGTGAGAAAAAATTAGATCCAAGTCTAAACAGAATGTAACAGATGCTTAGCAACAAATTCAACATGAAGATCAACAAGAGCGAAACAATGTTATAAGATGCGTTAGAAAAGAAACAAAAAGAAAAGTGAAGATTCAAAATAGATCTCATTGTGGAATGTGGCATTGTAAGGATGTGAGGCATGGACAGTAGAAGATGAGGAAGAACGGAGAATGGAAGCCTTCGAAATGTGATGTTATAGAAGGGTGTTACGAGTAAAAATTAGATGGCTGAATAGGATGTTAAATGGTAGTAGGACAAAGGAGTATATTGAAGAATGTTTCGAAAATAAGAGTTAGGATGATTGAACACATTATAAAACATGGAGGAACCACGGTATTAGCTGCAGAGGAAAGAGTAGAAGGAAAAAATACTTGAAGCCACAATTGAAATATACAGACCAAGTATAACAAGATATAGTGAAGAAAAGTAAATGGAAATGAAATCTAGCTTAGAATAGGGAAGAGTGAAAACCTGTATCAAACTAATCGAAAGATTGCTGACCTGAAAAGAAAGATGTTTTTTAATTAAATGTAAAGCTTAAATTTATATAAATAAGAGATTATAGACGTAATTTCGGTAATGTGGCGAAATAATCACATTTTATAGGTGTTGTTTCTTAAAGGAAAGTTAAAATATCTTAATGAGCTATAAGCTAAATATAAATAAAATTCCATTAGACTTACATGCAGTGTTTGTTGAGTGTTCGTATCTTTCCTAGAATATCAATGAAGATAATGTAGAAAAAGTGGATATGTGTAGCCTACCAATTAAAACTAAACAACTGAAAAAAAAAGTTATATATATTCTATTGAAGAATCTTACCTCCACCACATGTCACATTGCATTGTCCAGGTATTTTGACCCATTGTGCCATAGCCTTGGAGTTCCCTTCATCTGTAAGTGGGTTGCTTTCTTCGGGTGGTACTTCAGGAAGAAGGACATTATTTGCAAACAAAGCTCCAGAAACTGCAGGTAACTGGTAATGTCTTTGGGATCTGAATTTTGGTTGCGTGTGCCTGTTTAATTCTAAACCTCCAATGCTAAAAGGATTACTTATTTGTATTAGTTGAGCCATTAGATTCTTTACGGACGTCGACTTTTTCGGCATGTCTTCAGTTCCTTGTTCTTGCTTGGGTTGAACAAAAGAGATACTTCCCAATGTGGTAGTTTCAAGAGTAGTTGCTTCAGCTGTTTTGTGACTCTCGTTTTGAATGTTTGTTTCATGCATAGATTTATGTGCTTCAACTAATTCTCCATCTTCCTTGTGCACATCATTATGGTTTGTTAACAGCTGCAACTCACTTTCGGAATGCGGCGACGAACTCAGGAAAGTACTTGTAATTTTATCACTGACAGACACTGTTTCTACTTCGTTGTCAGTCATAATAGTACTTGTCTTTAGGTTATCTGTAGTTTCACTGAGTTGGCCATCTTGTTTTACGATTGATACACTTTCTGCATGTAGAGAGGAACTAACAGCTTGATCAGAAGATACTGTAGAAATTTCCATTATGTTATCACCTCTTCTTGATGATGAATAATTATTCTGCATTTCAATATTCATTCTAGTACTATAATTGTCATCTGTGTTTTGTGTAATTATAGTAGTACTTTGTAAGTTCTCAGTTACTTGTTTCATTAGAAGATCATTATTTTGTGATGACATATTTTCTTCTGGTGTACTCGTTTCAGTAGATAGTTCCAATTTCCAGTCAGCCACGCTCGTAGCAGTTGGTTGTGTTTGTCTCTCTTTGTGTTGGAAATTTGTTGTAATATAATCATGTATTATAGTGTTAGGGACATTTGTGTGAATTTCAGTGGACGAATATTGAATTTCCTCATGGTCAGTGAAGATCTTAGAATTTCGCACATGTTGTGAAGACTCAGGTACGGAAATAGTTTGTCCTTTTTCTTTAGGAATCCTCATTTGTTCATCCTTTATGATATGACTTTCTCCCTGTTCATATTGAGAATATGTTTCCCGACTCGTCTGATAAATTTCTGTGGACTGTTCTGCAATTCCTTCTATCGTTTGACGCGATGATACCCCATTAGAAACAATTGCGTCAGTTGTCCTGTACGGAGTTGTTACTTCATTTGAAAATAGAATTGTTCCTTTTTCAGAATGTTGAGAATGTTCTTCCATATCATTTCCAGTTGTTCGGTATTCTTTATATCTTTCAGAATCCTTGATAAGTATATTTGTTTCAGCAGTATTAAATATTATGCTTAGCGTGTTAGTCTTACTGGTACTGGATGAATTCTGGCTGACGTCACGAATTGTAGAACTTTTTCCATTTCGTGTTGTGAAAGTCGAAACTGATTCTTCTGTGAAAGACTTTTCAGTGGCGGGTTGTGTTACTTTAGCCGTATTTATATTTGTGTCATTTTCTTCATTTTGAAACCTGATTTCACGAAGTCTTGTAGTTGCTTCGTGCGTTTCAGGAGACTGATGGAAAATGTGAATTATTTCGCCAGGGGTATTAGTTTGACCATCGGTACTTGCCTCTTTGGTATCTTGAGTTTCACGAAGAGTTGAAGAGCTCATTGCATTTTGCGCAGTGGAAATAGTACGAATTTCTTCATTAGGAAAATATTTCTCGTCAGACAGTGTATGAAATTGCTTTTCTGTTGTAGTCGAAGATGAAATACTTCGGTCAGTTGTTGTATCAATACGATCTTCGAACATAGGTAAGTCACTGAATGCAAGAAGCGTGTTCAGCGAAGTCGAATGAGTTCTAGTATGAAATTCATCCATACTATTCTGTTTAAAAGTAGCTGGATAATGTGTTGTATCAATAAATGTGGTTTCTTCATTGGCCTCTGACGGAAAAGCATAGATTGGCAAAAGTTCTTCTTCTGATACTTCATTGTCCTGTGCATTTTTCGGTGATTTTTTATTAGAAGAGTGTGTGTTATCTTTCGTGTTTTTTCCAACTGTGTTGTCATTGGTTTGTTTATTAATATCATAGATGAGTCTTGCATTGATGTTTTCTCCCACAAGTTGACTAGAACTGGAAAGAAAAAGTGATATTAAAATAATAATAACAACTTTGATACATTCAAGACTAATTTGCCAAATGCTAAATTTTACAAAATCTGTAAAAACTTCGTAGTTTATTATTTAGAAGTTTAGAATTAGGCAAGCTCCTCGGACTCTACAAAACTAAACAGAAATCTGGCATTTTCGACATTTCCTAATTTTCGACATTTAAGTACTTGTCACCAATTATTAAATCTGAAATAATCGGATGCGTCATAATCATAATCACAGTCATTTATTTTTCAAATTTATTTATTGAATTATTTATCGTGGTATCGATTCTGTTGTTTGATAAGTAATCATGAAATCTTCAATGAAGAATATATATGTGATGATGATAGAACCGATATGAAAGTATAGTTCAGCAAGTATTCTTATACACCAAGTAAGCTTATGATTCAATTTTAGAAGATCTAGAATTCTCAAGGATATTTTGAAGTTTGATGAAGGCGTATCTCACTAAAAGAAGCAGTAAAGCGCAAATAGCAAGAAAACTGGTTCTTTCAGAATCCATAATGGGCTGAAGCATCTTCGTTACTTCTTAAATTTAGCTTGATGATATGGATTTTGTATGTGGTATCAGATTAATGTAAGAAAATGCAAATATCTTTTGGGCATAGAAAGAAATCAGTTGTTTAGGAAGAACAAATATAGGGGAAGATGGGGTAATAAGAGACAAAAGTAATTTAAAATGTTAAGTTTTTTATTTTATTTCTTCCCAATGTACAGGATGACTGCGTTTATATATATATATATATATATATATATATATATATATATATATATATAGTTATTGTCTCTTATTATCCCGTATGGTGTAATAAGAGACGCTGCCCAGGTTTCTTTCATGCTGTGCCTTGTTATTAAACTAGGTTTACAAGAGATATGCCTAAGATGTATTCTACTGCCCTACCTTTTTATATATTTTTATTCTGGCTACTTTTCTGTCAATTGCCATGTGAAAATCAAGGTTAGTGAAAGTCATACTTAAACGTTGAATGCTTTTAATTACAAACTATGCAAATTACAGCCTTTCATAATTTATGAAGTTTTTCACTCATTCTGAACATTTTGGAATGACAAAATTACACATTGTAGTCATATAAACCTTTTTTTTTTAATTAAAAAGGTAGGGCCTACATCTTAAAACAACTCTTTATGCTACAATGACTTCTTCCACAGTAGGATATACAAAATTAAATATGCTATACCAAAATGAAAAATAGCTTCCTTGAGTACTTTTAACAATAATGGAATGAAACTTTAAGCCCTAAAACAGAAAATGGGCCTAGACCAAAACTTTTTAAACCAAACATTCTCTCTTTTTAATAGAATAAAGCCTCTTAATATTCACAAGTGCTGCTCTTTTAGATTATTTCCTAATAAAATTACAGGACCACAAAAGATAAACACCTTATTCACTTCCTGAATATCATCATGAGAAGGCCAGTGAAATTTTAATCTCGAGTTAGTGAACCTGGAAGGACCAAACGACTGTCTATTACCCCGACAAAACAAAAAAAAAGTGGGATAATAAGATAGAGACATTTTCTGGCAAGCTCACTTATCAGAGAAAAACTGGAACAATTCCACTTTGAAGTACCACTAATGCTGTACAAATTTATGCAACCAATTTTTTAAGAAACATTTATAACTAAGCTGTAAAAATAATCTTCACGAAAAAGATTGACTTTAGGTACTAACATTTTTGGTAGACACTTTTTGAAAGGCAGAAAAGAAGGTAAAGAAGTTGCCTAAAAGCAATATTTTTTTAGGCTTGTACATAGAAAAATACAGTTAAGCTGTGGATTTTTTTTTCGGTTTTCTGATGATAAACCAATCTATCAGCCATTCTGTTTCTTATTATCCCTATCTCTTATTACCTCATCGTCCCCTATGTTGGGAATCGAAACTGTATTCATGGAATTAACGAAAATACGTTGATCGTTTATAAATAATGTAAATGAAGTAAATAAATATCTAGAAGTAATGGTAGCAAATGAAAGCAAAGTTCCCAAGAAAATAAGTAGCTAATGGTGGGAAACGAATCCATGGCACTATCCCGACAAAGCCTTTTGTCTTTTAAGAAGTTTTTCTTTATATATATATATAACAGTAAAAGATAATTCGTTAACAGTATATGGATACAAAAGTTTGGTTTTAGCTAATAGGCACGAATACAGGCTAAGGATGTTCGAAAGCAGTCGAACAATATATATATATATATATATATATATATATATATATATATATATTAAAAAAAAAGAAAATAATCCGGAACTCCACGACATATATTCAGCATTGTACGTAGTGCAAGTAATTTGATCATCATGTGTAAGATAGGTTCGAATGAGATATATGAACGAAATGCATTGACTTTTGGTTGGAAAGCCGGTAGGAAGAAGTCTTTTGCATAGACAAAGAAGGAGATGCAAGGAAAATATGTGATCTGTTTGAGGTGAGTAATAACAATTCTGATAGATTGATTAATACAACATTTGTAGATATTTTTAAGGTATAGATTGAAAGGTATTTTTCTGATGGTAGTAACTGGAAGAGTAATCTACGTTTATCAACGTAATCGCGGATTTCTCCCATTAGATTCTACCGATATTCGTATCTGCATTCAGTGACTTCTAGTAATTATTACCAAAAATGTGTCAACATGTTAGATAATAAATAAGGTATTATTTTAATAGTATGTTGTTTTAAAATTCGTCTCAGTTGTATTCATTTTTATTTTGAATAGTCGCATAATCGTAGTCACAACGAATCCATGACGTTTTGTTCCACCAACCACGTGAGATCATTAGAGATTCATTCAAGAAAAGAGAAGCAATGAATGACCGAAACTAAAGAAATGTTAAGAAAATCTGCAAATTTGGAAAAAAAAAAAAAAAAAAAATCACGTACTTGCAAACTCCGTTGAAACCACTGATTTGCCAACCAGGTTCATGGGAGAAAATTTGTTTCAAATTAGCTATAGAATAACCCTTTTCAAGGCAAAGATCGAATTTCCAGTCACTGGATATATACAAAGGGTGTTCAATAAGTTTTGCACAGATTGTTATAATATTGTCATCAGTTGCAATGTGACGATGAAACTTTAGGTGAACATACTTTGATTCTTTGGCTACAAGACCAAGTCACTCAATGTAGCTTACATATGCTGTGATGCATCTCGTCCAACGTTCTTTCCATGGCTTGAATGCACTTTGGTAAAATTCAGGTGGCTGCCACTGTTTCACACAAGAAATAAGGTACCTTGTCACTGTCGAATGTTTTTCTTCGCAGGTGGGCCTTTAGACGACCAAACAGGAAGAAATTCGAAGGAGCCAAGTCCGGACTATAAGGATGCTGAGGGACGACTTTTCATCTCATTTTCATGATTTTCTGCTGTGTCATCATAGCTGTGTGAGGCTTGGCATGATGGAGTTTGATCATCTTTTGTTGCAGGTCCGGTCTCTTAGTCTGAAGAGCATGTCGTACCTTATCCAATGACAAGCAATAGCTCTTCTTGTTAATTGTGGAACTATTTCAAGAAATCTGAAAATGACTGATCCCAGAAAAAGGAGGCCATAATTTTCTGGTCTGATCTGGAAAATCTAGATTTTTAAGTAGCTCCAACCAACGTTGGATACTGGCGCGGTCCAATGTGTGATCCCCATAAACCGGAAGCAACTTCCTATGGATTGAGTGACTGATTCATCACCGGTTTTGAATAGGAATTACATTACCGACCGTTGTCGAGTCCTGATATCTACTTCAGTGTTCATTGTGGTTTACCTGCGAACAATAGGAAACAATAATTACTACCATTTTGAAGCCAAAGGATCAAAGTATGTTCACCTAAAATGTTATCATAATATTGCAACTAATAAAAATATTATATCAATCTATGCAAAAAGTATTGAACGCCTTTGTATATATCTATCTATCTATATATGCAGTCGCTCACATTAATATTCGGTTTTTATTAGGAATTGCCAAAAACAAATTGGATTTGGATAATAAACGGTCAAGTAAACGTAATTTGTAAGGCAAGAGGTACGTGGATACATATTGAACCCTGAAAGAAAAAAAATGTGACACAAAATGCTAATCAATGCTTGGTAACAGGATGTGAAACAGATAATGGACCAAAAATACCTCTCATTAATATTCGGTTTCGATAACACTAACGGTATTTACTCGTTTCTGTACTATGTAAAGTCCATGTAACCTGTTTGATTCACAACGCTCAGTGTTGCTTATGCACCTCTGCCATGACCTCTCTTCTGCTGTCATCTGCAGTACATGTTTTGTCACCATACCATGTCCTCTACTTAGTACAGAAACGAGTAAACACCGTTGATGTTAACGAAACCGAATATTAATGGGAGGTATTTTTGGTCCATTATCTGTTTCACATCCTGTTACCAAGTATTGATTAGCATTTTGTGCCACAGTTTTTCTTTCAGCGTTCAATATATATCCACGTACCTTTTGCCTTATAAATTATGTTTACTTGACCGTTTATTATCCAAATCCAATTTGTTTTTGGCAATTCCTAATAAAAACCAAATATTAATGTGAGAGACTGTATATATATATATATATGAAGGAGGAATTTCTTTCACATTCTTTACAAAAATGGAACTAGAAATATTTTGACACATTATGAGTCTTGTATTTTTCTAGCTAAAGCTAGTGTCTACGTTATATAATTTATTCAAATAATCAGTAATTCACGGACAGTGTAAGAAGAAAAAAGTTTCACATACGTCCTTCGGCGATTATTACGTCTTCTTGGCGATCTTGTTCTTGTAGTGCGTGCCACAGACCTAGCAGTGGTCTTCTCCTCTTGCACCACCGCGTCAGGATTGATACATTTCCCGCTGCTGCATCGCTGTAATAGTACATAAAATATATGAGGATATTTACCGTGTTATACATTATATTCCAGTGTTCATAATATAACATGCTATTTAAAATGGTACTTAGAGTCTACCGGAAAAGTTTAAAGCAGAAAGTCCCACTCTAAAGATGCCACCTTGATTTCGTGAGTGATATTAAATAAAACGGTAATAATTTGAGGATCAGAGTATTGGAGTGAGGTCTCGTGATCGTACATCGAGACTATGAAGGAAAAGACCAAGCAGGATTCCCACTTATTTGGCGAGCACGAATTCCCTGACTTTTCCAGGCCACGATTTACTAAGTTCCAGGTCTCAGGCCCGTATTTATATATTTTGCGCCCCTGTGCTCTAAATAATTTGCCGCCCTCTTCCCCGAACAAACTTATGTCTCAAACAAGGAAACAAGCCGTGATTTTGCAAACACCAGCTCTTGTTGAGTAGCAGTGTAGGTATTACAAGTTATAATGTTCTGCCCGAAGGTAGATGTTTGACCCGAAGGTCCCTGGGAAAGGTGAACCCATGGTAGTTTGCCATTGCATTCCATGGGATGATGATGACGTACTAAGGACGGGCGAACAGTGGAGGGGTTGTCGTCACCGATACCAACCCACAGGAAGTGGAAGGGAAGCGACACCCGAATCCCCACACACACACACACACAGAGAGAGAGAGAGTAGCCTACTAGAGATCTAGTGGGGCATGATTTGGAAGCTGGGATTGGCTGACACCCATTGGTGGACGTCACTGCAAGACACCAATAACTATTGATGATAACTGATTTTTTAAAAAAAATAATTGTTTACATTATTCACCGTCAGTAATGGCTTAATAGCGCGTGTCTGTAGCGCTTCTCAACGCGAGAAACATAATAGATAGAAACATGAAATTTTAATATGTTTTAAAGCTCTCAGAGAAATGATCCAAATGACCTGCTCCAGGTCCCTAGGTCACACCTGAGCCGAGATATGGGGATGCGAAGTCCCTATAAGAATAACATGGGACATTTTAAAAATAATCTAAAATGACCAATATTAGAGTTGAATTCATAGTTTTTGGAGTCGCTGAGTTGAGTAGTGACAATTTTATTCCAATTCAACTTCAAGGCCATACTCCACTCTCCAGAGAGGGGGCGGGATTTTAAAAGTAATCGAAAACGACAGATAGTGTTGAATTCATAGTTTTCCAGGTCGCTAAGTTTAACGATATCAGTTCAAGTTCATTCTCACTCCTTGGGGTAGGGGTGGAAGAGGATGTATTTTTAAAAATAATCAGATAAGCTAACTAATTAGTAACTACTGTAATTAGAGCGAATTAAACACATTAACATATTTTCTCGCGCTTGCGCGGGACTCTGTGGGTTGCTAGTTTTAAATATTACTTTATTGTGAATCTTTTTAAAAGAATCCAAAATTTTCCGCCCCCTAAATTCTGCCGCCCGTGCTCGAGCAGAGAATAGCACTTACCTAAATACGGGCCTGCATATAATGTAAAAAAGCAACTATATAAAAGTAACCAAGAAAGTTCTGTCGCTTTTTCACCCACCATCTTCGAACATCGATATGTCACCTAAGAAGCACCTGGAATATTAAAAATAGTCCCTATCAGCATCGATGACCTTCTACCAACGTTCTGGAAGGTCATAGATTCCATCGCGGTAGAACTTGATGGGCCTTGAAGCGAAGAAGGTATCAAGTGCATTTTGCACCTCTACTAGGGATTTGAACTGGTGTCCTCTAAGGTGATTGTCCAAGGAATGGAACAGGTGATAATCGGAAAGTTCAGTGTCCGGGGAGTATGGCGGATGCAATAGTGTTTCCCATCCAAGGCGTAGAGTTATGTCCTAGGTCATCCTAGCCACGTGAGACTTAACGTTGTCCTGTAACAGGAGCACCCCTTTGCAATTAAGAAGTACTTTCTCCAGAGCTTTGAGTTTTTCTTGAACACGGCTCAACTGTTGCATTGATGCTCTGACCAGCTGGTAGCCATTCCCGTTGCACAATGCCGCGAGCAGTCCACCAAATATACACGAGGACCTTCTTTTGGTGCAAAGCTGGTTTCAGCTGTTTTGGAACCTGTTCATTTGATGCTAACCAATGATGACGGTGCAGGGTATTTACCAGAAATTTTCTTCAAGGGGGTGTAGATTGTAACGATGTGTTTTATGTTTTTAAAAGGAAGTTCTTAAGCGTATCTTTTCTCAATGCTACATACACGTTACAAATTACCTCGGCAAAGGATTGTATTATTTGCTTTAATTATGAATAGGAGAAAAGAAAAATACTTTCCTTTCACTTTTATTTGCTATTGTATGAACACATTTTGTTATTCTCACCCTCACGCACGCATAGACATGTCTTTTGTACTACCAAAGTTGCACCACGTTCATTCATTCTTCATGTATCTTTATGCATAGTAATTATCTACACATTTATGTGATGTTGCTTTAACCAGATGCTGCAAGTTTTATCTGTCAGTTCATTTAGCCTTTGTTCTTCTTCAGAACCGAAGCGAATATCAGGAGTACAGGGGCTTCTATACATATTTTTATTAAATTTGTTTACATGTTCACAACTAAGTCGGCATCTATCTGAACATAACACTTGTTCATTGTAGAAAATGAACGCTCTACCTCTGCTGTGCCCACAAGAAGTAATAGAAGAACACTTGCTACTTCGGACAGAGTTGAGAACATAATTCTTCTTTCTTCTCCACAGGCAAGATCCAAGAGTTTTTGGTGGATGCTGATGTTAGGACCTACAGGAACCCTTTTGTAAATATTATACTTTAGTTCGAGTTTAGATTAGAAATGCTGACCACTTCAGTTAAATCAGGTGAGTCGGGGGTGTTTTGAAGCACATCATAGAAGTAAGACAGCTGTTTGAGAGGACCACCAAGCCTTTCCTTTATGTTGCTAATAATTTTCGATTTGTAACTGGAGAGAAGAGCCTTGAGTTCTTGGGGTTTCAAGTTTTTCTCCATTCTGACACCCTGAGATTTTGCCTTTTCTACAACACTTTCAGCACGTTCTGAAATCTCTTCAAAAGTGATACCTTCCAAATGTGTAATGACACCTTCTACCAACTTCAGCACTGTAACCATATCATTTCCACTTGACATTTGCGGAATTTTGCTTAGTTTTGCAAGTGGCTACAAAATGTATTTAAGAGTACTAGTGTAAAAGTTGTCGTCCAGCAATAGTCCACCAGCATCTGATTACATGTCTCCTGCATCAACATAGATATGCTCTAACACAATGCATATTGCAGCATAATGTTTGATCACCACAGAAATACTACCTTCATATGAAAGCCCCCTGGTGGAAGCAGATTGCACCAATTTGTGAAAAGTAGTGTCTATTGAAGATTCTACTTCCTGCAGAAGTTTCAGCCGCTTATGACTCCCATGAAATGTTGTGTACAGTTTACTCACTACATTTACAACCCTTTTAATATCTTTTGAAATTCCACATGCTCTTATCAAAGTCAATTGCAAAAGATGTTTTTTGCACTGAAAGAAAAACCAACCTAGGTGAATCTTCTTCGAGACGTGCCTGAACTCCAGATTTTTCACCGCTGACATTTGAATCACCGACAAAAGCCACAGCAGTCAGTTTTGCAGTACTAAGCCCTACTTTATGCATTTCTTGAATAATTGTCTCTTTGATGCATTCTTCCTAAAGGAGATTGAACTGGAACAGTACAAATGAAGGTCCCCTTCACTTTGCAAGTCTCTATGTAACGTATACAAATACTCAGATTTCTCTTCCATTTATATCCGTGCACTTGTCTGACATGAGTGAGAATTTACTAATTCTAAAGAACTTGGCTTTTGTAGATTCAGTGGTGGCAATACCAAAATATTATAGAAGTAATAGAAGAATGCGACAAGTGATGTGCATTCTCTGCTGAGTTTCTTACATGCTGCTTTATTGTTCCTTAATGGTCTAGCGATGCCACTGTACTAACTAGGGGTCTCCATTTGGATGTATGTGATATTTCTTTGGAAATAGGAAATATGCGATTTTGAATAAATCTTTAGTTACTACCGAAATTCCTTCACGCTGAATGTTAAACTGCTGATGGACTTGAGTAGCAACACATTAACTTTGCATTGAGGCCTGTACCGAACACATAATGGGCTTTAATTTTGTCATGTTTTCTTGCGTTTTATGAAAGTTCTCTGGATGAATATAAAAACACAAGGACTAACAAAGGCAGTGTGCTTTTACAAATTATTCTGTCCATTCATTTGACAGACTGATGCTCTCACACCACCATTTCTTGTTTCAAGCTCTGTTATCGAGTGAATGAAACAAGAGCAGTTGTCAATGCTGAACTTGACCGAACAGCCTCCGTGCGCCACCATCAAGACGCCTGCTTATCACGGATAGGTTTTCAGTTTTCTAATGTTCGTTTGGAGTTAGCTAATCACCTTTATTTTACTGATTATAGTGAGCCAGCTTTGATATTGTTCTGGTATCAGATTTCAGTTCTAACATGAATTGTTTATATGATATTAAGCAGTTCTTTGAGCGCAATACTTCACAAAATTTCATGAGTAGGGAATTAAAAATATAAAATCAAAGCTAATGTTTAGATTGAAGCTATTGAAGGTAATACTTAGTGTGTTATGTGCCAGCTACCAGAAAATATCACCAAGAGATTATATATTGGGCAATATTTTACACTTATGGCACGGATAATAGAAATAACATAAAATCGTAAACCCCCTTGGGGGGTATCACCTGTTTTTCCAGGGGAGATATCGCTCATCATAGGGTGTAAGGGAAATGTAAAAAAAATTCCCTGTGACGGTGCCGTGGAGCTTCGTACAGGACCCACTTCTCATCACATGTCAACATCCTGTCCAGAAATGGCTCCTTCCTCAGACGAGACAGCAAAGAAACACAGGTGTCTGCTCGCATTGCCTTCTGGCCCGGAATCAAATCATGTGGAACTCATTTACCCAACTTGTAGTGCTTCCCAAGTTGATGGAGATGCTGCCGAATGGTTTCTCCACTCACACTGAATTGTAATCCCAGTTCCTCACATGTCTGGCTACTGTTCGCCTCAATTGCTGCCTGAAGAACTTCATTTTGTACATGTGTTGGTCTTCCGGCACGTGGTGCGTCTTCGAGTGTTCCGTCACCGTCCTTAAACTTTTTAAACCATCGCTGCACTGTCCGCGTAGTTACGACACCCTCACCAAAGGCCTGGCATATCTTCCGCCCCGCTGCAGCGGTATTTGACCCCAGTTTTAACTCGTACAGTATGCACGCCCTTGTGACGCTGTGTGCAGGTCCCACACCACCAACAACTGTTGAATATACCCACACCAACAACTGACCTTCGCCTTATCTCCATTCGCATCCAACTCACGGTGTGAGGGCCAATTGAACACAAGCCTCTACAAAAAGCGACAGAACTTCCTTGGTTACCTTTGTATGTTTCCCAAACAGGGAGTCCTTATCTACTATGTCTGTAGGTTGGGAAATTTTACAAAACAAACTAATTATTATATAAAATACCCCCTACCAAATAGCAGGGTAATGCAAAAAGAGAAGTGGGTTATAAGAAGTAAATATCCGTAGTTAAAATTCCCTGATTTTTCTAAAACTTTTTATGAGTAAGCTGAGACTTCCAGGTTGGTGGGAACCCAGTCAAGTCTGTCCTCTGAAAGTGGCCCACACTTGTTTCAGTTTACATGCTGTGCACAAACTGTTTGATATACTCTCATAACTAGCTACAACTGAGCTAGAGGATATGAAGGTTTAGGGAAACTTACCCTTACATTTGCTTTATCTTAATTACCATGGACTTTCGGCATGCAGCTTACCACCATATTTGGTCTTGACGTCAGTCATCTCAAATCTTTATTTCGATATTAGTAGTATTACCTTGTTTACCTTGTTTCTTCTTTACTATTTCAGTTAGCCTTTCACTTCTCACACATATTCTTTATTGTCTCTTATTTGTATATTTTCTTAACGGCACAAGCCGTAGCCTCATTTTTGTGCATCTACTGTGCAGGGTGTTCGAAAAGTTCCCGTACCCCTAGGTTTGAGTATCACAGAGAACAATGTCAGTGTGATATTGATGATCGTTTTTACGGCCAGAGATAACACTATCTGGTATCCCTGAGTTCAAGGTCATATGGGATATTTCAGTTGTGAAGCAATGGCTGATGTGAGTGGTTTTAGTTTCACAGTTGAGGAACCGTTAGTTGCATGTGTGTGGGTGCACAAACATCCACACACCGCGCATACAATGACACGTAATGCCTGCGTTTAGAGATCGCTTTGGCAAGGACCCACCTCGTTAAGTGACCCTACTTGATTGGGAGAAACGTGCGTTTGCTTTAGGATGTGTCAAAGATAGGCCGCATCGATGAGGAAACATGTGCTCCCGTCGCTCGATTAATTGCGATGTCTCCAGATAAATCACTTCGCATAAAAGCAGCTGAACTGAATATATTGCATTCATCAATGTATAACAACATTTAAAAAGATTTACATATGAAAGTTTATAGACAATGTCTGTGTGTCTGTATATGACAACGAATGGAATAGCATGTTGGAGCCTAGCATGTTGTTGACATAAAAGTTTCCAAATTCTATGTCTCTCATGACTGTTATTTTCAGAAGAATGTGTGATATATTGCAGTTCACACAGGAGGAATGTGGTCTCCTGGTCTAAGGAAAATCCTCATTATGTGCAAGAGTGGGAACGAAATCCACCTCATGTTATGATATGGTCAGAAATTACATCACGATACTTGTTCGAACTTTTTTTTAATGAATATATGCTTGGACATTGTTATTTACACATGTTGCAAACGTAGTTAATACCGCAGCTGCATCAGAGGGGAATCATGGATCATGTGTAGGTACAGCAAACTGAGGCTTCAGTCCATTTTGCACTTCACGTGCGTGATTCCCTTAATGAACCATTTCCAGGCCGCTGGATTGAGCATGGTTCTCCAACACTCCATCCCCATTGAAATGGCCCCACCAAGCCTGGACCTTACAATACCAGACAATTCATTATGGGGAATTATCAAGTCACATGTCTCGCATTGTCGGTACAGGAGAGACGAAGAATTGCGCGAGAGCGTGGAGGAAGCCTGAACGACAGATCATCAAATGCTCCACATGTCACTGAGGACATGGAGAAGCATGTTCGTATATGTAAGTGCTTAGATATACTATGTACAAAATAAATAAACTGAAATTTCTCTGACATTGCTCTCTGTGTACTCAAACCTAGGAGTACGGGGACCTCTTGTACATCCTGTATAATTCTTATCATTGCAGTAACATATTTTTATTTATTATTTTTTTTTTCCTCACTCAAGATGAGTTCCATATATGGGCTTCCAAAGTTGGATTGTACCGATTTATTTTCCTGTGGAGATGATTTCCATTGATCTACAAGGCAGACATTTGAACCATCTATGAATTCTGGTTATCCATTTGCTTTTATCACTTACTGTTCAAACCAAAAATCATTATGTGCATATTTATGCACACACTCTTTCTGCTTAACGCTGCTTAAAACTAAGAAAGAACAAATACTCAAACTAAATTAGATGAGCTACAGCACTGCCATCTAAATGCAGTATGATCCAAAAGTCTGGAAACACTCAAATAAAAGGCAGAATTTTAAAAGAATTGAAAAGTAACACAGTAGTACAGGTGGGGAGAAAACTTTTAGGACTTGTGATGTCGATGGCCACAATCTTGAAATCCGTCATTTTAAATTCACTTTCATTTTCTTAAATGAAAACCAATGCCTTGTTCTCATCTGAAATTCACTCAGGAATTCACTACTGTGTTTGTTTTTGCTGTATCACTTACCAAAGAAGTTATGATTGTTTCTGTTTTCTTGGGATCATTTCAGGTGACTAAGATAACATGGCTGTGACGCAGATAGAACGTATCGAGATCATTTTGATGTCGAGAGACAATGCACGAGGGTCCTTGCTGATGATTTTAACAATCGTCACTCAGATAAGGCACCCATTTACCATAGAACAGTAAGCAAGTTGATCAAGAAATTCAGGGAAACAGTCTGTGGCCAACTAACCAAAATCAGCCAGGTCATGCACGGCGACTGACGAAATATCAATAGCACTGTTGACAATATTTAGCAAAAGTCCGAATCGAAGCACTCGTCGTTTATCCCAGGAAAATGGTGATATCCATGATGCGTGTTTTGTCCCTGCATAAGTGGCACCCCTACAAGCTACATTTACGCAATTCGCGGAATGGGCAGCAGAGCAAATTCCCGTTTCGCCTGCGACGTCTTGTTTACAGATGAGGCCAACGTTTACGTTCTGGTTAGGGGAGCAAACAGAATGTTCGCTGCTGGTCGGACACGAATCCCTATTTGTATGAAGAATCTGCTAGCATTCCTGGCCAAATGATGGTGTAGTATGGTGTGTGTGGACCGTGTTGTGGGCCCTTTGTCTATGAATGGTACTTGAACAGCAATCGAGTATTGTCGAATGTGCGAAAAATATATCTTGCCATCTCTCTTTTCTGAAAATGGAACATTTCCTGTCTTCTGCCAACACGATGGTGTCTCTCCGCATTATGGAAGTTATGTTCGTGAATATCTTGATGTACAGTTTTCCAACTCGTGGACCAGTACACGTGGTGCTGTGGAGTGGTCACCACGCTCCCCTGACCTCACTCTCCTAGGTTTGCCATCGACACTACATGTCTTAAAAGTTTTCAACCTATCTGTACTACTAAACTACAGTGTTACTTTTGCAATTCTTTTAAAATCCTGCCTTTTACTTTTGGACCACCCTGTACATATTCTTGTTTATTTTACTTCACTTTTTTTTTTTAAAAAAAAAGCTTTATTGTTAATTCAGAAGTATATCTCGGATATTACAATCTTGAATCTTTTCCAGGCGATGTATTCTCCATAATGGTTACAGAAATATTTGAAATATCTGATCTTATTGAAATTTGCTATAAATATGGTCTGAATTCAACAAATGCCTTTGTATCTCATACCAGTGGACCATAATTCATAACACAAAATCTTATACTATTAATAGTACTATTTCAGGCTAGCACTGGCGTATTTATGATTTTGTTTCGGGAGGGGCTTTGCTAATTTCGGGGGGGGGCTTTACCTGGAAATGTGAAAATTCTGCAAGATATTTCATTTACTTTACTATACTACGTAAGATTTCGGGGGGGTTAAGCCCGGAAGCCACCCTCCTAAATACGCCACTGCAGGCTAGTATTATATCTTCGTATGTTTCCATTGTTCATTAGCTTCATTCAGTCCTACAAATATACATCAGTTACGGAGGAAATTACAAGATACGTATACGTACCATATACTTTAGTAAAGAATGAACTTTCCGTTTTCAGTTAAACTATTCAGTATTCATTATATTTGTATTTTGGTTTTCTCATAGGCAAGTGGTTGTGTTAGGTAGGTGGTTTCAAATTTTACGCTATTTCATTGGAGGACCTTGTATTTATTAGAATGAAGTTCAGGGTTCTTTCTTTAATGGAATATAGATAACGGCACAGTCTTCCGAATATTTGTTGGAGTGCTGGATACCTAAATACACATTTGTGTGTGTGAGTCCGTCTATCCATCCGTTTGAAAAGGGTGATCCCAGAGTAAAATTATGTGATTAATATGTTTATACACGAATCCATAAACATATTTCTTCCTTACCATATTATCTCCACATTTAGTTCCTTCTAATGCTGGATGAGCTCTAACTCCATGAGTGTCATTTCTGCACCATAATTCTCGACATATGTTCTGGAAAACGAAGATAACAATTAAAATTCTGATTGATATCAATTACAAGTAACTGGGACATTCTTAAATTTTAAAGGAAACACTTTCATTAAAAAAAAAAAAAAAAAACATTTACGAATATTATCAAGTGAAACTTTTCTTTTCTTTAAACAAAACAAAAGAAAACGGGATGAATTCACCCCTATCATTCGAAGCAATAGAAATGACTCTTAAGCCGTCTACACTATTTTATTAGAGAATCTGATGTTATGAGAATGAAATTCGGTACTCTTTTTTTTTTTTTTTTTTTTTTTAAATAGAATATCTGTGGATAATCGATTCAAATATGTATATTAGGTACCCATAAAGGTTGTGTCGTATTTGACCACTCAAAGTGGAAGGTCATATAATACGAAGTAAGACGTACCTGAAAAGTCAGTAATAGTTCCCATCTGCAACGATAACCAGTCTCCAACTTTTATGCAGGCTTTAAGAATCTCACGATTAGAAGTACACGTAAGCAATGATCACCAGTCATAGACCACCTTGCCATGAGCTCGGAACCAACGTGACCATAGATGTTTATCGAACGAGTGTTAATCCGATGATGCATTATCAAAGAAATATGAGTATGTGTTTCGACTCGGACCACCAAGTCAAATAATGGTGTTGCAAGTGATCTTAGCAGCATGTAGCTTATCGTTGTCTTGAAGGGTCGGGTGCTGACTGCCACAGCCAATTATAGGTGCTGATTGCCATGATGGCGTGCTGACTGCCACGAGCCTGAAAGTTGCTAGACATAACGTTACATAGCCCACAGACGATCTACAATTTGTGCAAACATCATGTTTGTGCAAACACCGTGTTTGCGCAAACACTCGGCCATACATGATTCAACTGTTTGCACAAACTTCAGTTCAATTTCGAGTTTAATCGCGTAAGCATGTCCACTGAAGCAGCTTGTTTAACGTTAATGTATAGTATATAAATAACACCTACCCTCAGTGGCGGAACTTCAAAATCACCCCTTCCCCACACACACACACAGAGAGAGAGAGATACAGAAAAATCTTGCCAGGACTTATTAGGACCTATAAAACAATTTAGGCATTCCATGTTTCTTTCCAACACAGACATTCAAAGTCAGGCAATGAATGACACCATGTAAACACGAGTAACTACATGTAATAATCAGAATATTACCGCTACTTTGAATTAGGACTATTTACTAATTGTTTAAAACTGAATATAATATATGTGAATGGAGTTTTCATGATTGTTACACTGTTATAATTCAACGAGGATATGTATGTGTACACGGCTGATTGACAGTGAAAGTTCTGGAAAAATATTATGTTACTTATTTTCCTCATGATCTTTTGATTACGAGTCACATACGCATATACTATTGTGAAATCTAACTTGTATTCAAATAAATTTTGTAATATATTAAATTTACCTCAGACTCGTAGCCAAACGGACTGTAACTGTTCCGAAAGTAGTTCTAAACTTACTCAGAAAAATAAAGATATATCTTTTCCTCCAATTTTGATCACATCAGGAATGACAAAATCAGGTGTTATACCCGCTCAAAACCAATAATCTTACGGTAAAATAGTGCGTATAGTTTTCAATCGGAGTAACAAAAATTATTTTTTTTGGTTGCGATTTCATGTCTGACTAAAATAAAACACATATAATCAGGGCCTCCTTACGTCTTGGGCCTCCCTGCCATTGCAGAGGCAGTAGTTCCGCCACTGCCTACCCTACAAAGTTTTTTTTTTTTTTTTTCTGTTCGTAAGATTGCTCTAATTTAGACTTTAGCCTGGCAATGTCAGCTTATGACCTTTGTCTGATCAAGTTTTTCACCCTGGCAGATGTTATTGGGTACTAGAGTAGACGAAATTTGTCACTTGGTGTTGGTGAGCTCATTGCTTGATGAAATGACAAAGCGACTGTTTGTGACAAGCTGCTTGCAAAATGGATCTGCAGTCATTCAGTTCACTGAAGGATTTTTTTTTTTCAATCTTATCAACTAGAACACAAAACCTTTTGTACGAATGCAACAAATACTCCGCGTGCTGCTATGCTCAGTGGAGGGATGATCGGTGGTGTTGGGCGCTCGAAAATGCCTGTTACGTGATGTCATGCAGATGACGTCACTAGCAGAAAACCCTGTATGTGGAATTATCAATTATGTCATTGCTGGAACTCCCGCGCTTCGATGTTGATCCCATCCAAAATACAAAATCCGTTTATCTTGTTCCAATCTATCGTACTGCTGAAAGGAAGTTCCGTCTTCGAAGCGAAGATTATCCTCCGGAAAATCTAATTCTTTAGATTTGTTTGCTTTATGCTCAGAACTGTCCTCCTAGCATTGTTTAAATAGCCCTTTCTTTGACTATAAAAAACATTATTAGGATGAATAAATACACACTAATTTTACTTTATAATACTGATCCATTAAATAATACAATAAAACAATTTAATATAAACAACGGAATGTGCAAATTGTACATATAACAGAAAAGACAATCCCTTTATAAACATCCAAGCGTATGTCGCTGCACTTAGTGAGCAACTTTGTAACTTAGGATGCCACATAGATTTGCTGTGATGATTACTAAATTAATCCTTCATACTAAATGTCGCCTTATGCAGAGTTGTTTCGACGTATGATTAGCGTCATACTAAAGGCCTGACTACTGCAGGAAACATGTTAGTCGAACTCTTTAGTATGACTAATCACGCGTCTGAACGACTCTGCATAAGACCCATAGGGCCTTATGCAGAGTCGTTCTGAAGAGTGATTAGAACCATACTAAAGAGCTCGACTAACATATGTTTCCTACAGTAGTCAGGTCTTTAGTATGACGCTAATCATACATCAAAACGACTCTGCATAAGGCCTATAATGATTAGTAAATTTAGTATGAGGGATTAATTCCGCTCTTTCCAAATACAATTTCTCCCAGGCTCGTGGTAGTCAGCACGCCGTCGTGGTAGTCAGCACCTTGATATTTGCAATCAGCGCCAGTCGTGGCAATCAGCACCAAACCGTCTTGAAGTAGTAAAATGCCTTTGCGATTTGCAAACACTGGATCGATAGTTTTCAACTTTTAATGGCCGATTTGCTGCGCGTATACAGTTGTATTGGTTGTTTGGCCAGGTGGTCGCAGTTTGCAATGCACAATGCCTCAAGCAGTCCACCAAATACAGATTATAATCTCCTGGTGAGTGGTGGTTTTAGTTCTTTGTGCTAGAATTATGTGGTACCATATTAACCAATGACGGTGCCCTGAAGTATCGTTTTTAAAAAATCTCGCACGTCAACACTCGATTCAGAAATGGATCCTTTTCTGACGAGTAAACAGAGAAACATGAATTATTTGTTCGTGTCGCTTTCTGACCGTCAATAAACTCATGCAGAATTCATTATTCTATTTCAAGTATTATACCGTTCTACAAGCTGATGGAAATATTGAGAAATATTTTCTGCACTACAATTGAATGCGTATCCCAATGGCTCACAGTTAGGCAACTGTTGGCTTCAAAGTTCCACAAGCTGTGGCAAAGCCCGCACTGACGCCCAGGAAGGTTATGCATTGCGTTTGGTAGGATTCGATGTGCATCGCGCACCATGAGCTGCTGTTGCCGAGATGAACCACAGACTTAGACATGGAACAATTGGAAAGAAACGGACTGAAGTAGTCAATAAAAATGGTGTGGTGTACCACGCTGAAAACGCCAGACCGCGTACATCTTTAACTACCCGTCAGATCTTGAGACAACTTGGCTGGGAGATTTTAATGCATCCATCATACGAGTCCGGACTCTAACGGTCAGACTATAATTTGTTTCGATCTCTGCAGAGCTTCCTGAATGGTGTTAAGTTAATTTCAAGAGACCTCTGAAAACCACGTATCACAAGTTTTACAGCGACGGGATTATGGTGTTGCCGAAAAAATGGCAGAAGGTAATCGAACAAAGTGGTTATAATGTTATTTATTTATACATATTTCTGGACAATGGCCTTAAGCCTGTTACGTATGAGGAATGACATCCCTTGGCGAGCATACTATCCGGGCAAGTGAGGGAAGGATGGAAGCGGATTAGATCATCCCAGCATTTTCCTGGTTTGAATGAGGAATTTTTCAGAATGCCTGATCTGTATAAGTTTTTACGCCTTTTCGATCGAGTACCCCAATCAGGAATCTAACCCAGGACCGCTCACAGTAATGTTATTTTCAAATAACTATAAAGGTATTCTCAATTTTGACCTCCAAAGACAATCCTTTTTTTTTTTTGAGAACCTAATATAACACAATAAAAATTACGTCTTTCATGTTATCAATACCAAACTAAAAGTTTGCTATTGTTTTCACTAAGGGACAGTAAGAGAGTCCATAACTCATAAATTGTGGTAGAGACGCGTAAAGTTAAAAAGTTACTAACTAAAAGAATGAGATTAAATATATGAAATTCACTACAAAAGACTTATTACAATTTTTGAGGTATTTGTGAATGGGCGGTAAGATAATACCCGCATCACATCTAAGGAAATATAGGTATATGACTAAATAATAATAATAATAATAATAATAATAATAATAATAATAATAATAATAATAATAATAATAATAATAATAATAATAATAATAATAATAATAATAATAATAAACGTCCGCTTTCAACCGACTTTGTTCCGTCATTGCGTTTTCAAGCTACAATTTATTATTATTATTATTATTATTATTATTATTATTATTATTATTATTATTATTATTATTTAGTAGTAGTAGTAGTAGTTGTTGTTTTCGAAAATTCGGCTGGTCATCATAACACCGAATAGTGTGGAAATTGGAAGGGGAGTCAGACAAGGATGTAGTTTGTCGCCCCAATTATTCAACATTTACAGTGAATGGTTAATGAAGGAAGCATTAATGGGAATTGGAGATTTCAAGATTGGAGGGCAGATCATTAACAAGATCAGGTATACAGATGATACGATTATTTATAGCTAGAACAGAAGAAAGATTATAGGAGATAATTGACAAAATAGTTGATACTGGGAAACTGTATGGAATGGAAATCAACATCGAAAAATCGAAAGTCATGAGAATATCCCGTGGAAACGGATCAGAATAGAACAAAGAGAACTTAAAGATGTCGATCATTTCAAGTATCTGGGAAGTATTTTGACAAGAGACGCTTACTACACCAAAGAGATTAAGTCAAGAACTGCCATAGCCAAAGAAGTATTCAACAAGAAAAGATCACTCTAGTAATTAATGTAACTAGCAGGCTTAATATTGGAGTAAGAAAGAAGTTGAAGTACTACATATGGACCATTGGGCTGTATGATTCAGACTTGGACAGAAACAGTAACAAACGAAGATGTTTTAAAACGAGTAGGATAGAAGACGACACTTTTAGTCAGCATTCTTTATCCTCTTTCCCTAGACAGCATCCTTCCTAGGAAGTCCAATTGGATTGGACACGTCTTGCGGAGAAATTGTCTTCTTCTACCACCATGGAAGGAAAGCACGGAGTAGGAAGAAAAACACAACCACCAATCAATGATTTGAAAAATAATATATATATATATATTGGGAGTTAAAAAAGGAAGCTGAATATCGAGAAACGTGGAAGAAATATTTCCAGATCCAAACCTAAACTTTAAAAAATAATTAAATCCTCAGGACCTGCCAAAAGGCATATTACTACTACTACTACTACTACTACTACTACTACTACTACTACTACTACTACTACTAGCACTGGAAGCAAATAGTTCTATGGCTAGGTTGGCCTATAGGCTCCATTTTGTCTTATTTTTGTTTCAAAATATTCTCTCCTGTCGTCCAGGTGTTGGTTGATTTAACGGTTGATCCTAAATACTCCGTGATTGTGGTTCGCTTCATTTAATGTCCTTGTAGTGAAATATTAATATTATGATTTAGATTTGTGTACTTACATGTATATCTGTGTTAAATATTATGTATACTAATTTATAAGCATTTAACGATTTTTTAGACACTTAATCTATTCAGTCCCAATCTATGAAAGTTAACAATGAAAAATTATGCACGATACATACTTCAGTGGTGACATATAAATAAAAAGAAAGATAATATTGACAATACTTTTTTAAGAGAGAGAGAGAGAAAGGACTGTGAGGTACCTCGTATGGCTTTTTCGTAGTAGCCAATGGGTAAAAGCTGTCTCCAAATTTCAGTATACATTGTTCTTTCGCTGTGAACAATTTCCCAGGGAGTTTATCTTGATGTGCATACGGAACCCTGTCACTTTGCTTCGGTCTATCGTTTAGACAAGATACTTGTTTCCTGTGAAGAAAGAAAATAAGAAAATTGTAATAGTAAAGATGCATAAGAAATAAAATAGCAAAAGGTGTTTACTGAATTATGTGAATTCATTCCTAAAGATGGTGAAAACTTCAAAAGTTCAAAATCTGTCGTTGCTGAAGCATCTTGCCCTTATTGGCTGTTCTTGGAAGCTGATCTATTACCCGTCTACCACCATTTTTATGGTAGTGAAATATGAACATACATACAGGGTTTAACTTGTTGTAAGAAACTTCAGGAGGTAATTTTTGACACCGAGATAAACAGAAAAGGTCCTATGAACATATAGCATATTAGGCATACTGGCAGAGGCAGCGAGGGCAGAGAGCGTGGGAACAGGGTGGACAGCAACGCATGCATGACAACGCCGGATCATGGATTGGCGAACCCGTTTGAAGATATCTGGATCATGGTGAGCAATTGTACAGGTGCTAAGGTGATTATGTTACAAGTTGTTGACATCGTTGACAGGAGCACCATTGTAGCATACACCACACTTTTAATGTGTTCTCACAGATAAAATTCCAGTGGATTCAGGTTCGGAGACCGGGCAGGCTAATGCACTTGGCCGTCACACCCAATCCAACGTCTTGGGAATTTGTTGTTCAACCACCGACGGGCATTTACACTGAAGTGTGAGGGAGCCCCATCATGGATATACCACATGTTGCGGCGAATCACAAGGGAAACATTTTCTAAAATTCGGGCAGTGTATCCTGCAAAAATGTCAAGTACTGTACTCCATTCATTGGGTAGCATGTTTGAGCCGATGCATGTTTGAGCCAACCCTTCCAAACGTGGCCTTATCAATGAACAGTACTAATGTCTGAACAGCATGATGAGAGTGGTCTATTGAATGAATCATTGGCAGAATGCTTCACGTGGTTGGAAGTCTGCTTCTGTCAGTACGTGTACCCTTTAGTAGTAGGCCCCGACGTATATTGAGCCGAGTCAGCAAAAATTTTTGTGACGTCATAGGTCAAAGGTCAATGACCTTGGCCCGGGGTCAATGACCTAGGGGTACCTAGGACCACCCCCTCTAAATTTTGGCAGGGGTACCATGCCCCACCCCCTAAATTTTGGCAGGGGTACATAGGACCACCCCCCTTAAATTTTGGAAATTGCCAAATCTAAAAATTTGGTATGGTAGCATAGGACCATAGTATGTACCCCTATCAGTATAGGGGGTCTATGTCGTTCCCTTTCATGGGTAAAAAATTGCCAAAAATTCAAATTTCGGGGGTTTTTGACCTAATTTATCCCCTTTGATGAGGTATTATTACCCTATATAGTTATATGGGCGTATACAGGGGTCCATTCCCTTTCATAAGACATGGGTATATTAATGCACCCCTTGAAAAATTTGGGAGGGGTACCTTGGCCCACCCCTTAAATTTTGGAAATTGCCCAATTTAAACATTGGATATTATAGTACAGGACCCTAATATGTATTATGATAAATTTGGGCGGTCCACCTTGTTTCCTTCTGGGGGTACAAAATTGCCAAAAATATAAACGTAAGCAATACGTTGTACCACGTGTTTGGTTTTCGACCTAATTTATCTCCTTGGATGAGGTCCTATTACCTTATATAGTTATATGGTCATGTATAGTGGTCCATTATCTATCATAAGACATGGGTACATTGGTGCACCCCTTGAAAAATTTGGGAAGAGTACCTTGGCCCACCCCTTAAATTTTGGAAATTGCCAAATCTAAAAATTTGGTGTGGTAGCCTAGGACCATAGTATGTACCTCTATCAGTATTGGGTGTCTATGTCGTTCCCTTTCATGGGTAAAAAATTGCCAAAAATTCAAATTTCGGGGGTTTTTGACGTAATTTATCCCCTTTGATGAGGTGTTATTACCCTATATAGTTATATGTGCGTATACAGGAGTCTATTATCTTTCATAAGATATGGGTACATTGGTGCACCCCTTTAAAAATTTGGGAGGGGTACCTTGGCCCACCCCTTAAATTTTAGAAATTGCCCAATTTAAACATTGGGTATTATAGTACAGGACCCTAATATGTATTATGATAAATTTGGATGGTCCACCTCGTTCCCTTTTAGGGGTACAAAATTGCCAAAATATAAACGTAAGCAATACGTAGTACCACGTGTTTGGATTTTGGTCGCTTTTATCCCCGTTGATGAGGTCCTATTACCTTATATGGTTATATGGACGTATACAGGTGTCCATTACCTTTCATAAGACATGGGTACATTAATGCACCCCTTAAAAAATTTGGGAGGGGTACCTTGGCCCACCCCTTAAATTTTGGAAATTGACCAATTTAAACATTGGGTATTATAGTATAGGACCCTAATATGTATTATGATAAATTTGGATGGTCCACCTCGTTCCCTTTTTAGGGGTATAAAATTGTCAAAAATATAAACGTAAGCAATACGTTGTACCACGTGTTTGTTCTTTTGGCCCATTTATCCCCTTGGATGAGGTCCTACTACATTATATAGTTATATGGTTATGTATAGGGGTCTATTTCCTATCATAAGACATGGGTATATTGGTGCACCCCTTGAAAAATTTGGGAGGGGTACCTTGGCCCACCCCTTCATTTTTAGAAATTGCCCATTTTACACCTTTGGTATAATAGTATAGGACCCTAATATATATTACTATAAATTTGGGTGGTCCACCTCGTTCCCTTTTAGGGGTACCAAATTGCCAAAATTTTAGTACAACCACGTGTTTGGACTTTTGACCTAATTTATCGCCTTTGATGAGGTGTTATTATCCTATATGGTTATATGGGCGTATACAGGGTTCATTACCTTTCATAAAACATGGGTATATTAATGCACCCCTTGAAAAATTTGGGAGAGGTACCTTGGCCCACCCCTTAAATTTTGGAAATTGCCCAATTTAAACATTTGGTATAATAGTATAGGACCCTAATATATATTACTATAAACTCGTTCCCGTTTAGGGGTACAAAATTGCCAAAATATAAACGTAAGCAATACGTTGTACCACGTGTTTCGTTTTTTTACCTAATTTATTCCATTGGATGAAGTCCTATTACCTTATATCGTTATATGGTCACGTATGGGGATTCATTTCCTATCATAAGACATAGGTACATTTGTGCACCCCGTTTAAATTTTTGGGAGGGGTACTTTGGCCCACCCCTTTAATTTTGGAAATTGCCCCTTTTACATGTTTGGTATTATAGTATAGGACCCTAATATAGATTAGTATAAATTTGGATGATTCACCTCGTTTCCTTTCATGGGTACGAAATTGCCAAATTTTAGTACAACCACGTGTTTGGTTTTGGCTCAATTTATCCCCTTGGATGAGGTCCTATTACCTTATATGGTTATATGGCCATGTATGTATTGGTCCATTTCCTATTATAAGACATGTGTACATTGATGCACCCCAGGGAGGGGATTCGGTATCATAGTACATGCCTCAACATGTATCATGATAAATTTGGATGGTCCATCTTGTTCCCTTTCATGGGTAAAAAATTGCTAAAATATAAACATAAGCAATATGTTGTACCATGTGTTTGGTTTCTGGCCCAATTTTTCCCCTTTGATGATGTTCTATTACGTTATATGGTTATATGGACATGTATATGGGTTCATTTCCTATCATAAGACATGGGTACATTGACGCATACTTTAAAAATTTGGGAGGGGTATCTTGGCTCATCCACTCGGTTTTAGAAATTGTTTAATATAAGCATTTGGTATCATAGTACAGGACCTCAATATGTACCACTATAAATTTGGATGGTCCACATCGTTCCCTTTCATGGGTAAAGAACTACCAAAAATCAAATTTTGGAGGTTATTGACCCCGTCTTATAAGGTTTTAACGCGTTATATGGGTATGTACAGAGGTTTATTACCTTCATATGTTTATGTTCCCTTTTAAATTTGGGAATTATCAAATAACAAAATTCGGTAAACGTTTTCTAGGACCCATTGGTGTCCCTCTTATGGCCAAATATTCAAAATTTAAAGGTTATTGACCGGCTTTATTATTGAATAAGTACAGGATTTATTACTTTTTTCATAAGACACAGGTGTGTTTGTGTACCAATCTTAAATTTTGGGAGGGGGTACATTTCTTATTGTCATATCAATAATTGGTAATTGTTCTTAGAAGTGGGTGGTATCTCTTTCTTTGGGTAAATCATTGTCAAATATGAGTATGATCACGTGATCAGTTATTGACCTATGATGGGATTAGGAGCCCAGGACATTGGTACATTTAAACTTTATAGGATAATTTGAGAATGCGTCATTGGTATTGATTATTACAGCCAAATATAAACGTAAGCAATACGATTTACCACGTGATTGACCTTGATGAGGTAGTGTACAGGGATACATAGCTAACCTTATTGAATCTTATGACTCATAGTCTTAAGGAAATACTGGCAAAGTTATTGTTGATGCAATTTGATTGGTGGATCACTATCTTTCGTGCAATCTGATTGGCTGATCACTATCTTTCGTGCAATCTGATTGGTTGCTGATGTTCAAATCTTTGCTGCATTCAGTTTTAAGTTTTGTTTAACATTTAAAAATCTTGGTTTCGTTCAACATTTTGCACTCACTGATAAATATGATCAAAACCGTTTATTTGTTAATCGAATAGTTAAAAACCGGATAAAGTTTGACGGTTAACCGTGAAACGTAAAATTTTTTTGTTTGAAAGTTTTTGTTTGAAAACTCTTGTTTCAAATTTGTTTGAATTTTTTTGAAAACCGTTTATTTGTTAATCGAATAGTTAAAAAACCGGATAAAGTTTGACGGTTAACCGTGAAACGTAAAATTTTTAGTTTGAATTTTTTCTTTGAAACTTTGCTTGAAAATTCTTGCTTTCAAATTTTTGTTTGAATTTTTTGTTTCAGAATTTTGTTTGAAATTTCTTTGACAACTTTTGTTTCAAAATTTTTTGTTTAAAAATTTTTCGTTTGAAATTAAAAAAATTTTTGTATCAAAATTTTGTTTAAAATTTTTGTTTGAAATTTTTCGTTTCCAAATTTTTTGTTTGAAATTTTTTGTTTCAAAATTTTGTTTGAATTTTTTGTTTAAAATTTTTCGTTTCAAAATTTTGTTTGAATTTTTCGTTTCCAAATTTTTTCGTTTCAAAAATTTTGTTTCAAAGTTTGGTTTGACATTTTTAAAAGTTTGTGCACTCAATAGTAAAGAACCTGAACTGTTTAGAACAAAAACCTCTGGCAACATTGTGGTGCACGTCAGAACATGGGGTTGTACTTGAAATGAAAAAAAAAACACTTCATTGAAATGGATCATTTTATTACACTCCACATACATCCATACCAGATAGTGGTTCTGGATATTGTCGATACAATGTATTTTGAACTTCGTGCACTAGTTTGTCTTTAGCATATAATTTTAATTCCAATTGAAGTCTTTTAAGGTCTATTGCAATATCAATTGGTGGAAACTCAATGTCCATTTGATCACAAATAAACTGTTTATCAATACAGGTATGCACCCACGAACGATGTTGACAACCATCACAATATCTAGATACATGTTGTACAATATGCATAACACATTTTTCAAAATAGTACTTTTTCAGGAATATACTTGTTTTGTTGCACACTTCCACTGCATGTTTAACACACTGAAATATGCTGATGAATTTGTTCCATTCCGTTTGCGTTAGATACACCATGTTGCGAGGGACATGGAATGTACTCTTTTTACGTAACAGCACCATCTTCTCTTCGAGGACTGTACGTAGCACCACTTCATGATTTGAGCCTAATGATTTGACTATGGTCACATTTAGCTCATCATGAAAATAATCGTTTGGTCGATTCGTGCCATTCTTCACAGGTCGGTTGTACACCAAATTGTTCTGCTTTGCCCAATCGAATCACTGGTTCAAATGTTCTAGCACTGATACCAATCATCACATGTTTTGTTTGAAATATATTGATTGGATAATAGCTTGCGAAGATGAACTCTTTATCGTTAGAAGTACACATCTTTCCTCCTGAAAAGCACTTGCTCAAATGATTTCGTGGGATGACACTGTATTTGCTGGTTTATAGTTATTGCTGACGTCATTGGAAAGGAATGTGCTGACGTTTGAATTCATGATTTCATCACAGTTACTGACGTCATGCCGACCAACCAAATTCATACAACTATGTCTAATGTGCTGACGTTTGAATCACAATTGCTGACGAATCCGGCTGTGTACTAAATTCAAATTGATGACTTCGACCCAAGAATCCTTTGTAACATAAAGATACAGATCCAGTATTTAAGAAACGCAGCAGTTCTTCTTGTTTTGATGCCTCCATGGGTAAATATCTTGCTGGTAAAATTATATTCTTATCATTTTCAAGCTTCACTACGATTCTTAATCCAAACTTTGTAGGGATTTTTTGGCTAGCTAAGATTCTATAAGGTACATTCTGTTGTAAATCAGTAATCTTGGTAAATGATTTCATCACATCACGCGTATTTAGAAACTGCATACAAGTAGCCATGATGACGTTATCATGAATACTAACTCGAACGATGATGCAAAACCGATGACGTTACAACATCATGTTCTGACGTGCACCACAATGTTGCCAGAGGTTTTTGTTCTAAACAGTTCAGGTTCTTTACTATTGAGTGCACAAACTTTTAAAAATGTCAAACCAAACTTTGAAACAAAATTTTTGAAACGAAAAAATTTGGAAACGAAAAATTCAAACAAAATTTTGAAACGAAAAATTTTAAACAAAAAATTCAAACAAAATTTTGAAACAAAAAATTTCAAACAAAAAATTTGGAAACGAAAAATTTCAAACAAAAATTTTAAACAAAATTTTGATACAAAAATTTTTTTAAATTTCAAACGAAAAATTTTTAAACAAAAAATTTTGAAACAAAAGTTGTCAAAGAAATTTCAAACAAAATTCTGAAACAAAAAATTCAAACAAAAATTTGAAAGCAAGAATTTTCAAGCAAAGTTTCAAACAAAAAATTCAAACTAAAAATTTTACGTTTCACGGTTAACCGTCAAACTTTATCCGGTTTTTTAACTATTCGATTAACAAATAAACGGTTTTCGAAAAAATTCAAACAAATTTGAAACAAGAGTTTTCAAACAAAAACTTTCAAACAAAAAAATTTTACGTTTCACGGTTAACCGTCAAACTTTATCCGGTTTTTAACTATTCGATTAACAAATAAACGGTTTTGATCATATTTATCAGTGAGTGCAAAATGTTGAACGAAACCAAGATTTTTAAATGTTAAACAAAACTTAAAACTGAATGCAGCAAAGATTTGAACATCAGCAACCAATCAGATTGCACGAAAGATAGTGATCAGCCAATCAGATTGCACGAAAGATAGTGATCCACCAATCAAATTGCATCAACAATAACTTTGCCAGTATTTCCTTAAGACTATGAGTCATAAGATTCAATAAGGTTAGCTATGTATCCCTGTACACTACCTCATCAAGGTCAATCACGTGGTAAATCGTATTGCTTACGTTTATATTTGGCTGTAATAATCAATACCAATGACGCATTCTCAAATTATCCTATAAAGTTTAAATGTACCAATGTCCTGGGCTCCTAATCCCATCATAGGTCAATAACTGATCACGTGATCATACTCATATTTGACAATGATTTACCCAAAGAAAGAGATACCACCCAATTCTAAGAACAATTACCAATTATTGATATGACAATAAGAAATGTACCCCCTCCCAAAATTTAAGATTGGTACACAAACACACCCGTGTCTTATGAAAAAAGTAATAAATCCTGTACTTATTCAATAATAAAGCCGGTCAATAACCTTTAAATTTTGAATATTTGGCCATAAGAGGGACACCAATGGGTCCTAGAAAACGTTTACCGAATTTTGTTATTTGATAATTCCCAAATTTAAAAGGGAACATAAACATATGAAGGTAATAAACCTCTGTACATACCCATATAACGCGTTAAAACCTTATAAGACGGGGTCAATAACCTCCAAAATTTGATTTTTGGTAGTTCTTTACCCATGAAAGGGAACGATGTGGACCATCCAAATTTATAGTGGTACATATTGAGGTCCTGTACTATGATACCAAATGCTTATATTAAACAATTTCTAAAACCGAGTGGATGAGCCAAGATACCCCTCCCAAATTTTTAAAGTATGCGTCAATGTACCCATGTCTTATGATAGGAAATGAACCCATATACATGTCCATATAACCATATAACGTAATAGAACATCATCAAAGGGGAAAAATTGGGCCAGAAACCAAACACATGGTACAACATATTGCTTATGTTTATATTTTAGCAATTTTTTACCCATGAAAGGGAACAAGATGGACCATCCAAATTTATCATGATACATGTTGAGGCATGTACTATGATACCGAATCCCCTCCCTGGGGTGCATCAATGTACACATGTCTTATAATAGGAAATGGACCAATACATACATGGCCATATAACCATATAAGGTAATAGGACCTCATCCAAGGGGATAAATTGAGCCAAAACCAAACACGTGGTTGTACTAAAATTTGGCAATTTCGTACCCATGAAAGGAAACGAGGTGAATCATCCAAATTTATACTAATCTATATTAGGGTCCTATACTATAATACCAAACATGTAAAAGGGGCAATTTCCAAAATTAAAGGGGTGGGCCAAAGTACCCCTCCCAAAAATTTAAACGGGGTGCACAAATGTACCTATGTCTTATGATAGGAAATGAATCCCCATACGTGACCATATAACGATATAAGGTAATAGGACTTCATCCAATGGAATAAATTAGGTAAAAAAACGAAACACGTGGTACAACGTATTGCTTACGTTTATATTTTGGCAATTTTGTACCCCTAAACAGGAACGAGTTTATAGTAATATATATTAGGGTCCTATACTATTATACCAAATGTTTAAATTGGGCAATTTCCAAAATTTAAGGGGTGGGCCAAGGTACCTCTCCCAAATTTTTCAAGGGGTGCATTAATATACCCATGTTTTATGAAAGGTAATGAACCCTGTATACGCCCATATAACCATATAGGATAATAACACCTCATCAAAGGCGATAAATTAGGTCAAAAGTCCAAACACGTGGTTGTACTAAAATTTTGGCAATTTGGTACCCCTAAAAGGGAACGAGGTGGACCACCCAAATTTATAGTAATATATATTAGGGTCCTATACTATTATACCAAAGGTGTAAAATGGGCAATTTCTAAAAATGAAGGGGTGGGCCAAGGTACCCCTCCCAAATTTTTCAAGGGGTGCACCAATATACCCATGTCTTATGATAGGAAATAGACCCCTATACATAACCATATAACCATATAAGGTAATAGGACCTCATCAACGGGGATAAAATCGACCAAAATCCAAACACGTGGTACTACGTATTGCTTACGTTTATATTTTGGCAATTTTGTACCCCTAAAAGGGAACGAGGTGGACCATCCAAATTTATCATAATACATATTAGGGTCCTGTACTATAATACCCAATGTTTAAATTGGGCAATTTCTAAAATTTAAGGGGTGGGCCAAGGTACCCCTCCCAAATTTTTAAAGGGGTGCACCAATGTACCCATATCTTATGAAAGATAATAGACTCCTGTATACGCACATATAACTATATAGGGTAATAACACCTCATCAAAGGGGATAAATTACGTCAAAAACCCCCGAAATTTGAATTTTTGGCAATTTTTTACCCATGAAAGGGAACGACATAGACACCCAATACTGATAGAGGTACATACTATGGTCCTAGGCTACCACACCAAATTTTTAGATTTGGCAATTTCCAAAATTTAAGGGGTGGGCCAAGGTACTCTTCCCAAATTTTTCAAGGGGTGCACCAATGTACCCATGTCTTATGATAGATAATGGACCACTATACATGACCATATAACTATATAAGGTAATAGGACCTCATCCAAGGAGATAAATTAGGTCGAAAACCAAACACGTGGTACAACGTATTGCTTACGTTTATATTTTTGGCAATTTTGTACCCCCAGAAGGAAACAAGGTGGACCGCCCAAATTTATCATAATACATATTAGGGTCCTGTACTATAATATCCAATGTTTAAATTGGGCAATTTCCAAAATTTAAGGGGTGGGCCAAGGTACCCCTCCCAAATTTTTCAAGGGGTGCATTAATATACCCATGTCTTATGAAAGGGAATGGACCCCTGTATACGCCCATATAACTATATAGGGTAATAATACCTCATCAAAGGGGATAAATTAGGTCAAAAACCCCCGAAATTTGAATTTTTGGCAATTTTTTACCCATGAAAGGGAACGACATAGACCCCCTATACTGATAGGGGTACATACTATGGTCCTATGCTACCATACCAAATTTTTAGATTTGGCAATTTCCAAAATTTAAGGGGGATGGTCCTATGTACCCCTGCCAAAATTTAGGGGGTGGGGCATGGTACCCCTGCCAAAATTTAGAGGGGGTGGTCCTAGGTACCCCTAGGTCATTGACCCCGGGCCAAGGTCATTGACCTTTGACCTATGACGTCACAAAAATTTTTGCTGACGGCTCAATATACGTCGGGGCCTACTACTCCTTTGCAGGTGGTATGGGTACAAGGCATTTTCATGTAACGCACGCCACAAAGTCATGTGACTAACATGCATTTCACTACTAAATTCCCAGGTACTCGTACCTGGCTCATTGTCCACAGCTTCTAACACACGTTAATCCATAACACGTGTTCGTACACGACGGAGCCGACCACCATCCACATGGACAGATAGTGGGTCCCTGTTTCACACACGCGTCGATAAATTGCTGCAAACATCCTGTATGACGGTTGGTGTCTGTTAGGAATACGCTCCTGATAGAGTCATACTGCTTCACGTCCATTGCCATCCGTATAACAGTACTACATGAATAGGATATCGGCCTGTTCAAGGTTTGAATAATGTACCATGTTTTAGTCGATTACTGCCACTTGTCCTATTAACACTCGCAGCACAATGACCTCACTCCTGCCATGTAGCGTCTTGAACACAAGTGCCACCTGTGTGTGTGTGAGACGGGCTCCTATGTATTGAACACCAGCGCCATCTTTAGACTTTCTAGACCGCCATCTCTAAGCTTCTTGGTTTTCGATATCTACCACTTCGAACTTACTGTTCCCACGCTTTCGACCCTCGCTAACTCTGCAAATATTCCCAATATTCTCTATGTTCATAGGGTCCTTTTTGCTTATATTAGTGTCAGGAATCACCTTTTAGGATGAGCTGCTCTTATAACTTACAACATACTTGGACTCCTGTGAGTTCATTAATTTCATTTGTCTCGAAAATCAAGTGAGCTGCAGGGCTACAAGTGGGCTACAAGCTTAGAACTGTCGGAAATCCCCAAATGTCGGGACCACCCTAAACGACATTATAAGCTTATCTCACTCATACACATCGGAAGCATGCAGCAATTAAATGTAGGGATCAGTTATTTAATTACTGATATCATACTTTTCTTCTGCTACGGGTGTCTGCTGAGAAGCTGTGGTGATGGAATGTTCAAAATTTCTCTTTCAGTACTTAAATAACATACTTATTAAAACGTATCACTCAGAAAAATGTTTTATTTTTCTAACTCAAGTGTCCGCTTGATTCAGTTTTTTTTATTTTTTATTTTTTTTTTTTTATTGTTAGTTTCATTTACCTTCTCATGTGTACTGTGGGCGATATTAGGCGACTGCAGAACTTAAAAATATCCATATAAGATACATTTGGTTCTAATCCTTCTTGAGAAAGAGTGGTCTGCCAGCATCTGACAAGATGTCAAGAAAACTACTTCCTAACGACGTATGAAAATAGAGCGGTGAACGCTTCTGCTTAAGCGATATTGATGGTGCGAATAGATATCCAAATCGAACTGACGTGGTGCCGACCTGGCACCGAATTCTGAATCTTTAGACTTTTGATGTGCTCATGACAGAACATTGGAATTGGTTTTGATTAATACAGAATCTACACATGAAGATCCCGAGAAGCAATCTAAGCACCTAGTGAAAGCGAGCTGTGTTTTTGGTCACAATAACAAACTGCATAGCGTTCTTTCTTCATTCGACTATGTAAAGGGGAAAACTTTGATGTGGTCTTCAGCCTACTTTAAGTTTGGTCTTTTGAGGTATTCAGAGAGCTTGGGAGGTGCCAATCCCGTGATAAGAATTTGCATGGAAATGACTGAATAATTATTCAGCATTCGAGTGACACCAGTATTAGAGACGCTTGGATCGCTTTCGAAGGCTAAGAACACGTTTAGAACAATTAAATGTTGGGGTGTTTCACTTTCACATCGAAACATCGTCTCTACCATTTCCTTCTGCATGATTTATTCTCAGTAATGGAAGAAGGGAAGAAAAATATAAAATCATACAAGAAATGAACAGTTTAGATACCTAGGTTCTCGTACTAGTTCTTGTTTGCTTATTGGAATCAATAAAGTTTATTAGACAGGGAAATTGTTTTATAATGCTATTAAATTAACTTGTAAAGGTCATATTTCAATTACCTTATATTTCCATATAATCTATTACCTTTTAACAAAGTTCTGTATTTCTCTATTACTGCATGTTGACCATGTGACTTTTCCTGCACCCAGACTAGGAGACATAATATACTTCTGTGCATTACATCCATTCTGACCGTCGTGATTCATTCCTAAGCTGAAATATAAGCACAGCTTTTCAAAGTACATAATATATTAAGTTACAATGAAAATTTATTGTTTGTCTATTATCGGTACCCTGCGAAAAAATGCCTAGTTCGTGAATATATTAAGCACCAAACGTAATGAATTTGATTCGTAGTAATATTTGATTTACTTACGAATTTGTCTTGATAGTCGGTCTCCATAAATTTATAAAACCTGAATTCACTTGAACATTTAATTAAATTCGTAATTATATTATTATTATCGTTTCTACTAACAATAAGTATAATACGAGGGGGGCTGGAAAATTAATGAAATCACCAAGAAGAAATAAAAATTGAAACATATCATTGTAGTCATTAGAAAGGTCATGTATTGTGAACCTCTCATCCCTTATATGATCATTTTATCATTATTTCCTTTGTTGCAGGTTCTGTAAGAAGATATGGCGAAGGATCTAAGGAAATTCGAGAAGAATGAGGGGTCCCGGGTTCGATCCCAGCCCCCGCCAAGTGAACTTTGTGGTGGACAAACACCGTGTGCGTGGGTTTTCTCGGGGTTCTCCCGTTTCCTCCCACTTTCTTCATTCCACCATTTCATTCATTACTCACCATCACCGTCTCCTTTACCCTAACCGGCATAATCGTGGGACGTAAAACTCAAAGATTTCATTTCATTTCGAGAAGAATGAGCTTCGCAGTGTCATCAAGTTTTTGTGCTCCAAGACAAATGCTCTATGGAAATTCATAAAACTTTGCAGGATACTTTGGGGGAACACGCTCCTGGATATACAACAGTATCGAAGTGGGTGAGGCGTTTTAAGACTGGTCATCTTGAGACTGAAGATGAACCTCCCTCAGGCAGGTCTTCAAGTGCAGTGACCACGGAAAACATCGACAAAGTGCATAACATGATCATGAAGGATAGGCGCATATCGATCAAAAACATTACTGCGTGTGGGGAGATATCGCGTGAGCGTGAGAGTATCATAATAGCAGAATATTTGGACATGCAGAAGGTCAGTGCCAAATGGATCCCAAAATGTTTGAATGCTGATCAGAAGAGAACACGGGTGCAGATGTCACAGGAAATTTTGCAAGTTTCAAAACCCTGGTGAGCTCTTGTGCAGTCTGGTGACAGAAGATGAAACATGGCTGCACTACTACGATCCAGAGACTAAGCAATCGATGGAGTGACGCCACAGTGGATATTCTCGACCGAAGAAGTTCCGAAGCCAAAGATCAGCTAGAAAAGTGCTTGCATCGGTATTTTGGGATAAGGACGGTGTCATCCTTATCAAATATCTTAAAAAGGATGAAACCATCAATGTTGGGGTTTATTCCAACTATTTGATTGAGCTGAAGGAGGTTCTGAAGAAAAAAAAAAAAACGTCGGGGAAAATTGAGCAGTGGTGTTCAGTTTCTCCAGGACAATGCACCTCGCACAAGGCTCATCAAACCATGCAATTGCTGGTGAATCTGGGTTTCACCTGTACCTCATCTACCCTACTCACCTGATCTCACCCCCTCCGACTATCACCTCATCCCACATTTCAAAAAACATTTCAAGGGCAAACTTTTCCATCCGATAAGGCACTCATTGCGGAGGTGGAGGGCTGGTTTGCACAGCAGGACAAGACCTTCTATTTCGAATGTTGCAACATCGTTGTGAAAAGTTTATTGAGCTTCGGAGGGAATACGTTGATTAGTGTATTAAAATGGTTCTTCCAGGTAAATTTCTTCTTGGTGATTTCATGAACTTTCCAGCCTTGCCTCGTACAAAATAAGGGGATGAATAGTCGAAATAGGCTTAGAACTAAAGGAAGACAAATATATAATGTACAGAAAACTCCATTTTCCGTTGCTATATAAAAAAAGTGTATTTCGTTTCATCAGTGTGAAAAGGAATGGCCGGATAAGGCGGTGAAAAGTGCATCTACACGGATTGCTGTGATATTTATACCGGAGGTACCTCATATCCAAAGATAACTTTGGTCAGAAGATCAACTTCAAATTCTTTTGAATTTCGAAGTTATTGTTGGAAATTCGAAAATCAAAAAGTGTTCATACCTCGGAAACGACTTAAGTTACGAGGGTGAAACAAAATATACATATACTTTGTTTAAAGAGTCTTATCCGAAACAAGAAACAACGTATTTCGTCATTCAAATTTCTAGCGAAAAGCGTGTCGAAAATATTCGAATTCAAATATTTTTTATTTTATGCTTGAGTGACCACCTTCTATTTCCCAGCATAGAAGCAGCACCAACCACCCTATAATATATTTTGATCATGGTCTGATACTCGCGGTGCAACTTTGTGTAAAATGAGGAAAACCAAAGTCGTACACGCCGGGAAGATATGCAACCCGCATTACTCCAAAATATTTTTGGCCTGCAAAAATACTGTCAGAAGTCAAAGATGATCAAATTTAAATTTCTGACTCGTCATGAATGGCTACATGACAGTATAACTCTCATAACCGTACCTCTTCGAGAAGAGAGCGCTAGTGCTGCTGATAAGCGAACTGTCATTGAACTACTGTTACGTTTTTGTCTAAACTGCGCACTGGCAATTCGAATAGTGTTAATGCTGCAGGGCTAGAAAGGGAACAGGAAGTTTCGGATATGTGTGCATCTGTCATGACGTTCTTCGAAAAAATCATTTTACTCTGTAACTTTGGAGTCGCGATCTGTTCGCAAGGAGAGCTCATAACAATTGAAAAAGCTATTGTGGCAACGAAACTTCGCAGTACTGTTGACCATTTGGTACTAATCTTTGAAGGAAGATATATTCGACACCCAAGAGATCGAATAATGAGTATAAACAAAAATCTTAGCCTGGAACAAAAAAAAAAAAAAAAAAATGCCTCTATGTAGCCATTTAGTATTTATACTACGATTGGTTGTATTGTAGATATGTTAGGGCCATATACTGCGATCACAAATGACACAGCAATGGGAAAATATGTTTCAAGATCCAAACGGGGTAACGATTCTCATGGCACAAGGGATATTTATTGTGTGAATTGCGGCTTTCAGGATACAACTGAATATTTGGAAGAAAGAGGATTTACAGTTTTAATGCCTACACTGAAAGATAAGCGCACGCAATTGATTACGGCTGAGGCGAACTTTTTCCGCTATGTTACAAAAATTCTGTGGGTTGCTGAGACCCTTTATGGCATTCTTGGACAAATATTGTCTTCTCGTCACCAACTGGACAACAAGTTGGATTATTATACCGGATACCTTCTTTTTTTCATAATATTTTTGGCAATCGTCTTAATTCTGACGATGGCCTCGACGAGGAAGTTCAACAAATGGAACGACAGCACATCGCAGAAAACACATTAGGAATAGACAGTAGCGTAGCCAGGATGTGTGTTTGGGGGGGGGGCAAGTGCTGTTATAGGTACATATAGAAAAATTACAAACAAAAAAATATATAAATATAAAAATATATAAAAAATTACAAACATCAAAGCACCAAAGTACATTATCGGAGCTCTTTGGGGGGGCCCGGCCCCTCCGCCCCCCTTCCCTACGCCACTGGGAGTAGAAGCTAAACAGCACGGTTGACAGGTGTACGTGTACACGCTCTTTTGCAAAAGTTACATCTGCGGACGTCCTGGATTTCCCGGAGTTGACAGAAAAAGACCTAAGAATTCTTTGTACACTCATGACCAAAATTATTGTCGCATGTCTATAAATATGTTGTTGTAGGAATATAATTTGATAACGAATTCGCCCGGTATTTCTTATAATGTTAGTATGTGTATAATCAACAAAGACATGTATGTGGCAAATTCCATGTCAAAGGAGCACTAAATAAGAACAATAAAACGAAAATAAAACTATCTTGCCCATTTAGCAACATTTTCTTTTTCTCATTCTAATTTTCGTATTTATAATTCTTTTCCTATGAAATTTACCACAAATATACATTTCCCGATTACACACACAGTACCAATTTTAAAAGTATCCTGCAAAATCATTATCAAATTATATTCTTACAAGAAGACAGTTATAGATATGCGACAATCATTTTGGACATGAGTGTACATGTTCCTGTCAGTTGTCTCGGGCAGTTTCCTACTCAGCTGAAATGATAAACGAGAGCTCTCTTCGTGGCTAAGCGGTTAGCGTACGCGCAATTGTGTTTGAACTCGGATTCTATTCTAGGCGGGAACTCATGTGGTTCGGATTCCACGTTAATCAGTAGGTCCACGTCTCATATAGCCTCGCTGCTGAAAGGGGTGCTAAACTCAAAATCAACTCAACTCATGCAATGATGAATGAAGATAACAGCACCAATCTCCATTTCCTGAAAGAAAATACCCATATAGTTAAATTCGAGGTACGATCTCGACATGTTAGTAGGAAGACGGCGAAATATAGTAGAAATATGTAGAAATTTAAACGGTGAAATACACTGTTTCTTGTTCCCAGTAAGACCCTTCAAACAAGGTATATGTATATTTTGTTTCACCCTCGTAACTTAAGTCGTTTCCGAGATATGAAAACTTTTTGATTTTCGAATTTCCAACAATAACTTCGAAATTCACAGGAATTTGAAGTTGATTTTCTGGCCAAAGTTGTCTTTGGATATGAGATACCTTTGGTATAAATATCACAGCAATCCGTGCAAGGGCATTTTCACCACTTTATCCGGCTATAGATACGCTTTCATAGTGTAAGTAGGAGGACTTCCAAACTATGCGAACTCCTACTTTAGCCTAGTTTATCTACAACTAGGCTTGTTCGGAATCCACGTTGATCAGTAGGTCCATGTCTCATATAGCCTCGCTGCTGAACGGGACGATAAACTCAATTCAATTAACAATTAGTTAATCTACAACTAGGCTACTGGTTGCAATAGTTGAATAAGATCAAGGACGGAACCTGTTCCTTGGACGCTGAATCTATATCAAAGAGCCATTACTCGTTACCCCTTAGTTTGTGCTCTATGGAAATTAACATTAAAACTGGAAGTGGTAATTGATGTCTGTCACTTCCGGTTGCAATAAAAAGAATAAAATCAGAGATGAAACATATCTTTGACACTGAATCCATATTTAAAAAAAAAAAATGCTTGTCGCTAACTAGATTCACATGCGATCAGTGTTATAACAGAAAAATCGTATATTTTCATCACTTCCGGTTTCAACAGATAGACAAAAGTCGAGATAAAATTCATTCTTGGGACGTTGAATCTGTATCAGAAACCGTTTATCTGATATCCCTGATCGTTTTTACTCTGTAGAAATAAGTATTGAAACCGGAAGTACTAATAAATTCCGTTTCCAGTCTATATAGAGTGTTGCAGGTGGTCATAATATGTTCTCTTGAGACACTGAATCCATAGCTGAAACCCATTTGTCACTCTCTTTTTACCGTTTTTCTTCTATGGTAAGAAACATTGAAACCGGAAATGACTAATTTTTTACCACTTTTGGTTTGAATAAGAGAGGAGATGAGACCTGTTCTTGGAACATTGAATCGATTGCAAGAAAATGCTTCTCGATATCTCTTAGCGTTTTTGATCCGATACCTGTGGACAGACCCGTTTTATAAAACTTCTCACATTTATGCATGGGATAGTTTGGAAATCTGATAAACCGAATAGTTTTGTGGTCCAATGGCACAAGCCAATTTATATTTTTTCTTCTTTTAAAAATTGAGTTGTATATATTTCATTACTCCATTGTGTATGTATGAGTTTTACAAGACTCAAAATTGTGCACATATACTCCACTAATAAAGTTATAAACGAATGTGATGATTCCTGATATCCTGTTTATTTTAGTGCATTGAAAAGTAGCAATATGTCATATGCCACTGAATGTGTAAATATGTTTATTATACACATATCTGTTGTATTGTCTGGCATATATGTTTCTGTATTATATCTAACTTCAAATAATCTTATATATACAAGGGCGCCGATCCTGGGGGTCAAGGGGGGCCGGGCCCCCAAACCTTATGTGGGCCCCCTCATTGTATTTATGAATATACAATATTTGGCATAATTTGAATGCAATTTGTCTTAAAATCCTCATATATGCCTTCTGCATTTAAATGACCCCCCCAAATTTACAGAAAAATAGTATATATACGTTAATAAAAGTATATTTTTTTAGATCTATTATAAGTTAGCATTTTGCATTACTAAGTGTACTAAGATAAAATTTTACTTACTTATGACCCATTTCATGAGCAATTACAAAAACACTTTCAAAATTATGTCCTTCGTTCATCGTACAACTATATTGAGTGTTGCACATTCCTCCTACCCACGCTAAACCTATAAGAAAACAGAATTAACTCATTATATTCTACATCTATTCTCGTATATACGTGAGAATAGCTGCTTATAAATATCACAGCTTCCATTATTCTAAAATATACATTATATTGTGCTTTAAAGTGTATATTAATAGAATTAGGACTTTGGATCATTTTTCTTCCCTTAGCTTGTAGCAACGAACTTATTTTCCCGTGGGACTTTCCTCAGGAGCCGTCACTGTGTATAAAAGTTGAACTCATACAGTAGAAGCGAGGAAAAGTTTCTCTCTCTTCTTCTTTTTTTTTCCTTCTTCGAAAATTTCACCAATTTTAACCCCAACCCAAGTATGAACGATGTAAGAACTTCAGAGAAGTGTATGATCTGTCAGGAAAGTAAATGTACACCTATTTTTCGAGTCTGGCATTCCTGCGCTCCATCCGTGAAGAGTATGAGAATTAAATCAATCAAATGTTTACTGAGGGGCAAAAAGAAAAGCTTAATCTGAATAAGACATTGCAGAGGGGCACAAGCTGTGAATATTGTCTGTTCACTCTAGGATGGAAGATTGTTTACAAACAACAATTGTAGTGCGAGCGTCAAAACCTTGCTTCTCACCCCTACATGGTTAATTCATCGTTGCCAGGCACATGAATCTCCGAACCGAATGTACCTACTTCTGCACAGTCATGGACCAAGTGCTATTACTACATAAATTGCTGCTTTTGAGATGACTGAGATATTAACGTTATGAAAAATTGAGTTAGTATTATGTAATACAATCTTACATATAATGCACACTCAATTTTGTGCAAGTGTTCTTGCTCGAAAGTGTGCGAAAACCTTGTACGCCTGGCAATATTGGAAGATGGCAGTTTGTGTTGTATTGTCCGTTCACTGTAGCTTGGCGCTGTGTTTTGACACAAAACCTGGCCAGCGAATCTTAGCAGTCCTTCCCCTACTTTCCTCTTGTAGCAGTGGTAACAGTGGAACTAACTCATCAACTTTAGCACTAGTAGGGTTTGGTATTTGCAAGTTGCGTAAATTTCGAAAGAGTTTACTTCTTCTCTAATCAGGGCCGTAACTTGTGTGGGACAGGGGAGGGGCAACTTCCCCCCAGGGAGGTTCCCCGCCGTTCGAAGGGGCCCATTTGGAGACGAAATTTTCTTAATCAATATACAATACGAACATGAAATTATAAATGAAGCATTAAACAGTTTCACTACATTACATAAAGCAGCGCACAAAAGGTAAATAAAACAAAAGTGAGCCTTGTGCCCACTTCAGTAAGAAACGTCTATTATTAGGGGCCCTAGAAATAACATTTATTCGTATGGCTTTGAGATTTGTCAATGTTGTCCCCTTAATTGTCATGTATGGAATGGGCCCAAGGGCGTAAGTAACGGCCCCGCAGACCTTGCCGTGAGGGAGGGCCGACAGGCTCCGGGGGGCATAAATAGTAAGAAAAACTTAGAAAGAGGGGGGGCAAGAATGAGAAAAACAACTTTTTCTAGGAGGCCCAAATACACATATTAATGCTTGCCCCCCAGAAAAAAAAATATAAGTTACGGCGCTGTCTCTAATGTGAATTTATTGGTACACTTCTCCTAATAGTTAACTATATCAGGTTGGTCTTTTTAAACCTTAGGCCGTGGAGAGAAACAATATTACAGGAGGATAGTATTCATATTTTAAGAAGGTGGGGAAAGGAGAGCAAGGATGAGAAAGATGAGAAGAAAGAAAGAAAGAGAATGAAAGAAACACTTCTACATTTACTTCATAATGAATTTAAACACACATAAACGAAAAAGGGATGTCGGAACCCTCCACCATAATATTTGTGGAAGTGTTGACAATATAATATTCTGAAGGAATATATTTCCCGCCAATTCTGGGGCCTCGATGTTTGGCCCAATTCTGGCCTTGCAGCAGTGGCGGATCCAGGGGGGCGATCATGGCGATTGCCCCCCAAAAAGGAACCTTTCTCATTTTATATATTTAAATAAAACCCAATCCCAGAGTTTGGAGCTCTTAAAAATAGCTCTAAGTAGCAGTATTAAAACCCACCGCCCTCAAGAAGTCCGTCCTGGATCCGCCCCTGCCTTACAGAAGCTACTATCTAGTCATTCACCTCGTGGGACTGAGGAAAACCTTAATAAGGAATACCGGCCAGAGCCGCGTTCATGCCCACGCTCGATCTATCTATTTTAATGCCTTTTTTCGTGTTGCACAGTGTCTGGTAAGGGCACCCAAACAGGGCAAATGTGTACAGCTTTAAAATATTTAAATGTTAAAATTCGCTTTATATTGTACTTTGAACACTGAATTCAATGTGTATTATATTCTTCTTACAGCAGCATGGTTTATTTCCTAATACTTTAAGTCTATGGTTGTTAGTATTTATAATTATTGCATCATACTAATCCTTCTCAAAGCTCGTTCAATTAGTATGAAATTCTACACTTAGCAGTTTGCAACATTGCAAACCTTCACCAACAGGCAATATGTGGGGAGAATATTTCCACCTATACTCGCATCGAAATTCCCAGCCCTTGTTTACAATCAGTACAATATGTTTCCGTCGCCTTATCATGAAAACAACGCTGTCCAGCGAACCTAACGGTCTTCGCTACCTCTGTTTATTGTTTACAACACAAACTGCCATCTTCCAATATTGCCAGGCGTACAAGGTTTTCGCACACTTTCGAGCAAGAACACTTGCACAAAATTGAGTGTGCATTATATGTAAGATTGTATTACATAATACTAACTCAATTTTTCATAACGTTAATATCTCAGTCATCTCAAAAGCAGCAATTTATGTAGTAATAGCACTTGGTCCATGACTGTGCAGAAGTAGGTACATTCGGTTCGGAGATTCATGTGCCTGGCAACGATGAATTAACCATGTAGGGGTGAGAAGCAAGGTTTTGACGCTCGCACTACAATTGTTGTTTGTAAACAATCTTCCATCCTAGAGTGAACAGACAATAAACAATAAACAGAGGTAGCGAAGACCGTTAGGTTCGCTGGACAGCGTTGTTTTCATGATAAGGCGACGGAAACATATTGTACTGATTGTAAACAAGGGCTGGGAATTTCGATGCGAGTATAGGTGGAAATATTCTCCCCACATATTGCCTGTTGGTGAAGGTTTGCAATGTTGCAAACTGCTAAGTGTAGAATTTCATACTAATTGAACGAGCTTTGAGAAGGATTAGTATGATGCAATAATTATAAATACTAACAACCATAGACTTAAAGTATTAGGAAATAAACCATGCTGCTGTAAGAAGAATATAATACACATTGAATTCAGTGTTCAAAGTACAATATAAAGCGAATTTTAACATTTAAATATTTTAAAGCTGTACACATTTGCCCTGTTTGGGTGCCCTTACCAGACACTGTGCAACACGAAAAAAGGCATTAAAATAGATAGATCGAGCGTGGGCATGAACGCGGCTCTGGCCGGTATTCCTTATTAAGGTTTTCCTCAGTCCCACGAGGTGAATGACTAGATAGTAGCTTCTGTAAGGCAGGGGCGGATCCAGGACGGACTTCTTGAGGGCGGTGGGTTTTAATACTGCTACTTAGAGCTATTTTTAAGAGCTCCAAACTCTGGGATTGGGTTTTATTTAAATATATAAAATGAGAAAGGTTCCTTTTTGGGGGGCAATCGCCATGATCGCCCCCCTGGATCCGCCACTGCTGCAAGGCCAGAATTGGGCCAAACATCGAGGCCCCAGAATTGGCGGGAAATATATTCCTTCAGAATATTATATTGTCAACACTTCCACAAATATTATGGTGGAGGGTTCCGACATCCCTTTTTCGTTTATGTGTGTTTAAATTCATTATGAAGTAAATGTAGAAGTGTTTCTTTCATTCTCTTTCTTTCTTTCTTCTCATCTTTCTCATCCTTGCTCTCCTTTCCCCACCTTCTTAAAATATGAATACTATCCTCCTGTAATATTGTTTCTCTCCACGGCCTAAGGTTTAAAAAGACCAACCTGATATAGTTAACTATTAGGAGAAGTGTACCAATAAATTCACATTAGAGACAGCGCCGTAACTTATATTTTTTTTTTCTGGGGGGCAAGCATTAATATGTGTATTTGGGCCTCCTAGAAAAAGTTGTTTTTCTCATTCTTGCCCCCCCTCTTTCTAAGTTTTTCTTACTATTTATGCCCCCCGGAGCCTGTCGGCCCTCCCTCACGGCAAGGTCTGCGGGGCCGTTACTTACGCCCTTGGGCCCATTCCATACATGACAATTAAGGGGACAACATTGACAAATCTCAAAGCCATACGAATAAATGTTATTTCTAGGGCCCCTAATAATAGACGTTTCTTACTGAAGTGGGCACAAGGCTCACTTTTGTTTTATTTACCTTTTGTGCGCTGCTTTATGTAATGTAGTGAAACTGTTTAATGCTTCATTTATAATTTCATGTTCGTATTGTATATTGATTAAGAAAATTTCGTCTCCAAATGGGCCCCTTCGAACGGCGGGGAACCTCCCTGGGGGGAAGTTGCCCCTCCCCTGTCCCACACAAGTTACGGCCCTGATTAGAGAAGAAGTAAACTCTTTCGAAATTTACGCAACTTGCAAATACCAAACCCTACTAGTGCTAAAGTTGATGAGTTAGTTCCACTGTTACCACTGCTACAAGAGGAAAGTAGGGGAAGGACTGCTAAGATTCGCTGGCCAGGTTTTGTGTCAAAACACAGCGCCAAGCTACAGTGAACGGACAATACGAATAGTGCATTGTGTAAATAAAGGACGACACCGAAAGAGAAAGCCAGAAGCAGCTGTTAAACTTACAAAAAAAGAGTAAAAATTGTCGAAGTGGGAACATAAAACATAAATACAACAAATACGCCGACAACTAAACGGTCACCATGCCTTGATCTTAGTGTAGTGGTTAAGGTGCTGGCTTACAAATGCAAAGGACGCAAGTTCGAATCCTCGGCAAGGACATTTTTAAAAATTTTTGTTAATAATACATACAAATCATGAGAGATGGTAAAAGAGGTCGTATTTAGTTTTTCGTAGCAATTATTATTGGTAATGTTTAGTACTGATAACACTTTTTGTCTTTGCGTATTGCTTTTGTTCTTGTCTTCATTTCGAAAGAGAAGAATATCCGAACAAATGCCACCAAAATTCCTCATATTTTGAATGTAAACGCCATTTGCAATTAGTGAAGAATAAAAATTGAACGTTCCGAAGTAGCTGCAAAAAGTAAAAGGAAAAACATGGAAGTCGACCATACTCATGGTTATTAAAAATACAATTTCTACATGCCTTACACCTCCCGACCACGTTTCTACGTTAGCAAGTAAGAGGCTTGTGTTTAGGTTAGGCTCGTCAATACGTTTTGCAAAGGGGCCCGGTTTAGCTCTAACGCACCACAGGTGCGAGAAGGGAGAAAAACACTTTTTCTCTCTCCCTCTGTGTGTCTATTTATCTATCTATTTGTATATATATAACGCTATTTGTGAATGCCATAACCACCCTAATTTTCAGCGGATTGAGACGAAACTTGGCACAAACATTAATTGTTGAAATATCTTGATGAGTTCGTTAACCAGAATAATCAGATGAAAATGTTCAAAATGGTGGCCCTTCAAACTCTTAAAAAGTTCCAAGGGAAGCAAATTTCGCCCATAAATAGGTATTCAGAAGGTTTGAATAAATTTTCCTCTTTTACTGAAATATTTGTGTGCAGAAACTTATTGAAATATTGGACCCGATTAATCGCCTAAAGAAGGTTCACGCCCTTTCGCTACGGTCAGGTTTTTTTTTTTTTTTTTTTTTTTTTTTTTTTTTGCAGGAGGGGGTTATCTTCCTATTGGAACAAGATGATTGTTACTGATGATATGAAATTACACATTGAAAGTGAAGAAACTTGTGTAACGTGTTATTTGAAAGAATAATATAATAAATGTGCATTCCTCTAACACAGAGAACTCATGTATTTCGAGTTCGGGAGCCTGAATGGCGAGGAGTGTTATTTGATTTGCTTTTTAGTAACACATTGCATTGCAAATAAAGGTAGACAACATTAGTGGTAAGTAAAACAATAATAATAATAATAATAATAATAATAATAATAATAATAATAATAATAATAATAATAATAATAATAATAATAATAATAATAATAATAATAATAATAATAATAGGTGTTGTTTGTGGCAAGGCAATATCTTCCTCAGTTCTTCTTCAAACGTAATGATTGTAACGCCATATCTCCCTTACAAACAAAATATTAGCAATTTATATCGAGAGAACGGGAAACTGTAGAGCGATGGGACCAACGTTGGACAGTACGCACTCATAGTACTCAGAAAAGTAAGCGATTTCAATGCAAAAGGAACGAAGAGTCATTGTCATGGGTACTCATGGGGCCACGGCAGAGCCCTCTCTAGGCAAAATGTCGATAGCTTATATCGAGAAAACAGGAGGTGATACTGGGATGGGACCAACGTTGGACACCGTGGACCCATAAGGCGCATCGAAAAAATTAGGGAGGCGGGCGCCAGCCAGCCTTACTTATTTCCACATAATAATATAAAATTATATTGTCGAAATACACACACGAGTTAGCTACTAATATTTCATATTATTATTATCATTATTATTATTATTATTATTATTATTATTATTATTATTATTATTATTATTATTATTATTATTATTATTATTATTATTATTATTATTATTATTATTATCTACAGCGTCTTTTCATTACGTGAGCATGTTTGACATGAAACCAAAGAGAAAATCCATCCTGTAGCGAAAAGAAACAATACTTTCTCTCAAATGGATAAAATATCAAGCCGAGATTGATTCGAACTCGCATGGACGGCGCGAAAAGCCAGTGCTTTGTCCACTATTTTTTTAACTGACTCACCGAACGCGTTTCAGTAACTTACTTATTGCTAATTTTACTTGCTTCACTCGTTTAACTTGCTTTTTCTAATAACTTATAACGACAGGGACACGAACACAGAAACATCGAGAACAGTTAAAAATGATAGATGCTCTCCCGCCGAGAATCGAACCCGAGACTCCATACACCCAAGGCTCACGTGCTAGCCTCTAGACCACCGGTGATAGCAACGCTCACTTCCTGTGTCGTTAGGGATTACGACCACTGTCTTGCCAGCTATCACTTCTGTGGGTTGTATACTATGATCACATGTTTCTTCTTTGCTGGAAGAGTAAAACCTACATTATATGTAATACATGAGGTATTTAGACCTACATGCTCTTCATATAATGTAATAAAAGGGTCATGGTGTCGGATTTTAATACATGACGTATTGCAGTATACAACATGCTTTGCATTACTTGTTTGTTTGTAGACAGCTACTAGCTTAGTGTTCTGAAAGGTTGTGTATAAACTAGGGATAGCCCGTTCCGGAATTATTAGTTTTCGGACTCCCGAAAGTAAAGCCGGACAAATTCCGGAATTCGGAAAATTCCAATTTTGTAATAATTTCGGAATTCGGAAAAATCCAGAATTTAGAAATTTCTGATTTCGTTAACATTCCGGAATTCGGAAAATCCGGATTTTTTCGAAAGTCGGAGTTTTTCTCAATTCCGGAATTTTCTAAATTCCGGATTCTTTCCGAGTTCCGAAATTCTTCTGAATTCCGGAGTATAACTGAATTCCATAATTTTGCGAAATCCGGAAAGTGAAAGTTCCGCTTCCGAAAAATGAATTTATTTTGGTTAATATGAATCGTGGCGGAAATAAGTCTTTGACCAGGTAATGGCGACTGCTTTGAAAGAAATGGGGAGTATGAGAATTCAATCTGTCATATTTGTAGTTTCGTGTGGAGAAAGAACGAACTTGTGAACCAGTGGTTTAAGAAAAACTCAAGTTATTAATATAAACTTTGCCGACTTCATAAAAGAAATACGAAAGATATTTTGAATCGAAAAATATAACATACAAGTTTGCAAGCGGAGACAAAGAAACCTAACGTAACCAGACTAAAGACGGATCGTTTACCGCGTAGCGATCGCGGTTCAGTGGTCAAGGTGCTTCTGCGAATGCACGTTGCAATTTTTTTTTCTTACTTTAGAATTTTTGGTGGCGATTGATCAGCGATAACATACGTTTTATTATATTCAGATATTTGAATACTCGGATGTTTCAATACTTGAACTATCAAATCTTCAGGAATAATAATAGTAATAATAATTATTATTATTATCTCGTAGAAGATTAAAAGCTAGAAGCTAAATTATCGCTCAGGTCATACCATTACAAGCAGAAACGTGACATTTGGAAAGAATATTTCGGTTTGGTTTAATGTTGCTCACGAGAGTAGGAGTTTCTCATCTCGTTTCTAAAACAAATAAAATAACATGAGAATTAACATTTTACATTCGAGACGGGTCAGGGCTAAATCAAAATTTTCGTCTGTCTTTGGAGATGAGAATCGAGACGAGACGAAAAGTATCGTAAACATTTCCCGTCTTGTCTCGATTCTCGAAATAGTGTATGTCCATTCTTTAAGTAACAATTGCTCTGTAGACTGAATCTCATAGGCTATTTCGTTACATTGTATTTCAGAGCTCATTGAATTATGCTCTGTGTAGGTATTTTTGTAGCAAAGCTTTTATATTTACCTCTGCATATTCTAAAAATTAGTTTATTATATGCCTTACTGTCGCGTGATATTCAGTTATATTTATTACAGTTATTTTCCTCAAAACATACTTTCTACTTGAAACTTCAATAAAAGGTTCTAGTTTAAAATGTTGGTAGTTGCAGAGGTGTGTCTTGAAGGTACGGAACCCTTTCCCCGAAATCTCTACTTTTAAGTAAGTTTTGCCAAATTTCAGGGCAAGTTTAAAACTATTATTATTATTATTATTATTATTATTATTATTATTATTATTATTATTATTATTATTATTATTATTATTATTATTATTATTATTATTATATCAACTCCATGTATAATCTTTAAAAGATATACGGTTTGTATCTGAATAGTAAAAGCTAATTGACTGTCGATCTCGGTCGTCTGGAAGTCTTCAGGAGGCAAGGACATCGGTCACGTTCTGGGTTTGAGTTCCGAAGGGGCAAGTATTCGGGCTCGAGCAAAAAATTGTTAAAAGTTATAGGCTTCATCCAAACATATTCAAAACAGCTGGGAACGGGTTTGGGCTTCTCAACGGCTCGAGCGGCTCGGCTTACAGCTCATTCAATATCGAACCGAATCGAGAAGTGAGCCGAGCCAACAGCTCACCACACCGAGCCGATTTGATCCATCGGCTTAGTTGAGCTGAGTCGAAACGTGCTGATGAACTAGTTTCAACTTAGCTGGCTCGAACCGGTTCACATGAGCCGAGTAGGTGACCCATCCCAACCGAGAAAGCTCGAGCCATCGGCTCAATTGAGCTGAGTCGATGGCTTGTTCCAACTAAGCCGGCTCGGGTCATCGGCTCATCCCAACCGAGCCGACTCGAGCTGTTCGCTCATTTGATACGAGCCGAGCCGGTTGATATCACTACCCGAGTTGGTCTTCTGCTTGGGCTCAAGAATTCGACCGTGCAGGTCTCAGCCTTAATTTTAAGAACTACAGTATAATTTTAAGTACTACAAGAAAAATACCTTTGACTCGACTCGGATTGAACTCGAGTCGAGTCGAATTTTGGCTCGACTCCTGCTCATCCCTATTCGTATTTGTATTTTGTTTCCACTTCAACAATTTCTACTCTTTTTTTTTCTTCGTTTACCTATTGTTTCTGGATTTCTCTGTCGGTGTCGTCCTTTATTAACACCATGCACTATTCTTATTCCCAGCTTGTGACCCGCTTCAATGTCTTATTCAGTTTAGGCTTTTCTCCTTATATTGACTTGACATGTGATTGATTTAATTCTCACTTTCCGCGCACGACCGATGAAAATGTTTTATTATTATTATTATTATTATTATTATTATTATTATTATTATTATTATTATTATTATTATTATACTATTGAACTTGCACGGCGAAATTACTGTATAATACCATATCATTTCTGTAATTTTACTCCATTGTATGTTATTTAGTTTATTAATGGGCACTAAATTGTCTCCAGATCAACGAATAAATTAACTACGGCATGCACTTTGGTGGAAATATCATTGCAATAAGATTATTGGTTCGTTCCAAACATGTTCATGTAATGATATTTCCACCAAAGTGCATGCCGTAGTTAATTTATTCGTTGATCTGGAGACAATTTAGTGCCCATTAATAAATTAAATAACATACAATGGAATAAAATTACTGAAATGATATCGTATTATACAGTAATTTCGCCGTGCAAGTTCAATAGTATAATAATAATAATAATAATAATAATAATAATAATAATAATAATAATAATAATAATAATAATAATAATAATAATAAAACATTTTCATCGGTCGTGCGCGGAAAGTGAGAATTAAATCAATCACATGTCAAGTCAATATAAGGAGAAAAGCCTAAACTGAATAAGACATTGAAGCGGGTCACAAGCTGGGAATAAGAATAGTGCATGGTGTTAATAAAGGACGACACCGACAGAGAAATCCAGAAACAATAGGTAAACAAAGAAAAAAAAGAGTAGAAATTGTTGAAGTGGAAACAAAATACAAATACGAATAGGGATGAGCAGGAGTCGAGCCAAAATTCGACTCGACTCGAGTTCAATCCGAGTCGAATCAAAGGTATTTTTCTTGTAGTACTTAAAATTATACTGTAGTTCTTAAAATTAAGGCTGAGACCTGCACGGTCGAATTCTTGAGCCCAAGCAGAAGACCAACTCGGGTAGTGATATCAACCGGCTCGGCTCGTATCAACTGAGCGAAGTTGTTGTATTACTATACATCTGCTTCCGCCCCTGTCAAATCTGGTCGATCTCGTTGACGCGACATATTTGCTTTTTTATACCCCTTTCTTCGTTTACTGAACAAAACAGTAACTATTCTGAAATATACTACTGCGCATGCCTCGTAGATAAATATTTCTGATGCCAATAGTCCAAGGAATGTTCTTTTTCTTATTCCCAGCATGACCCTTTTATTACATTATATGAAGAGTATGTAGGTCTAAATACCTCATGTATTACATATAATGTAGGTTTTACTCTTGCAGCAGAGAAGAAACATGTGATCATAGTATACAACCCACAGAAGTGATAGCTGGCAAGACAGTGGTCGTAATCCCTAACGACACAGGGAGAGAGTGGTGCCCTTCCCGCTGGTCTAGTCGCTAGCACGTGCGCCTTTGGTATATGGACTTCCGGGTTCGATTCCCGGCGGGAGAGCATCTATGATTTTTAACTGTTCTCGATGTTTCTGTGTTCGTGTCTCTGTCGTTACAAGTTATTAGAAAAAGCAAGTTAAACGAGTGAAGCAAGTAAAATTAGCAATAAGTAAGTTACTGAAACACGTTCAGTGAGTCAGTTAAAAAAAAAAGTGGACAAAGCACTAGCTTTTCGCGCCGTCCATGCGAGTTCGAATTAATCTCGGCTTTATTTTTTATCCATTTGAGAGAAAATATTGCTTCTTTACGTTACAGGTAGTCCACTCTTTTCGTATTTTTCGCTGCCGTTCACAGTTAAAGTAACTGACTATTATTCTTTCTACAAATGATGGATCTTCTCTTTGGCTTCATGTCAAACACGCACACGTAATGAAAAGACGCTGTCGATAATAATAATAATAATAATATGAAATATTAGTAGCTAACTCGTATTTCGACAACATAATTTTATATTATTATGTGGAAATAAGTAAGGCTGGCTGGCGCCCCCCCCCCTATTTTTTTCGATGCGCTTTACGGGTCCACGGTGTCCAAAGTTGGTCCCATCCCAGTATCACCTCTCGATATAAGTTATTGACACTTTGCCTAAAGAGGGCTCTGCCGTGGCCCCATAACTACCCATGACAATGACTCTTCGTTCCTTTTGCATTGAAATCGCTTACTTTTCTGAGTACTATGAGTGCGTACTGTCCAACGTTGCTCCCATCGCTCTACAGTTTCTCGTTCTCTCGATATAAATTGCTAATATTTTGTTTGTAAGGGAGATATGGCGTTACAATCATTACGTTTGAAGAAGAATTAATTAAGATATTACCTTGCCACAAACAACACCTATTATTATTATTATTATTATTATTATTATTATTATTATTATTATTATTATTATTGTTGTTGTTGTTTTACTTACCACTAATGTTGCCTACCTTTATTTGCAATGCAATGTGTTACTAAAAGCAAATCAAATAACACTTCTCGCCATTCAGGCTCCCGAACTCGAAATACATGAGTTCTCTGTGTTAGAGGAATGCACATTTATTATATTATTCTTTCAAATAACACGTTACACAAGTTACTTCACTTTCAATGTGTAATTTCATATCATCACTAACAATCATCTTGTTCCGATAGGAAAATAACCCCCTCCTGCAAAAAAAAAAAAAAAAAAAACCTGACCGTAGCGAAAGGGCGTGAACCTTCTTTAGGCGATTAATCGGGTCCAATATTTCAATAAGTTTCTGCACACAAATATTTCAGTAAAAGAGGAAAATTTATTCAAACTTTCTGAATACCTATTTATGGGCGAAATTTGCTTCCCTTGGAACTTTTTAAGAGTTTGAAGGGCCACCATTTTGAACATTTTCATCTGATTATTCTGGTTAACGAACTCATCAAGATATTTCGACAATTAATGTTTGTGCCAAGTTTCGTCTCAATCCGCTGAAAATTAGGATGGTTATGGCATTCACAAATAGCGTTATATATATACAAATAGATAGATAAGTAGACACACAGAGGGAGAGAGAAAAAGTGTTTTTCTCCCTTCTCGCACCTGTGGTGCATCAGAGCTAAACCGGGCCCCTTTGCAAAACGTATTGACCAACCTAACCTAAACACAAACCTCTTACTTGCTAACGTAGAAACGTGGTCGGGAGGTGTAAGGCATGTAGAAATTGTATTTTTAATAACCATGAGTATGGTCGACTTCCATGTTTTTCTTTTTACTTTTTGCAGCTACATCGGAACGTTCAATTTTTATTCTTCACTAATTGCAAATGGCGTTTACATTCAAAATATGAGGAATTTTGGTGGCATTTGTTCGGATATTCTTCTCTTTCGAAATGAAGAAAAGAATAAAAGCAATACGCAAAGACAAAAAGTATTATCAGTACTAAACATTAAAAATAATAATTGCTACGAAAAACTAAATACGACCTCTTTTACCATCTCTCATGATTTGTATGTATTATTAACAAAAATTTTTAAAAACGTCCTTGCCGAGGATTCGAACTTGCGTCCTTTGCATTTGTAAGCCAGCACCTTAACTACTACACTAAGATCAAGGCATGGTGACCGTTTAGTTGTCGGCGTATTTGTTTTATTTATGTTTTATGTTCCCACTTCGACAATTTTTACTCTTTTTTTGTAAGTTTAACAGCTGCTTCTGGCTTTCTCTTTCGGTGTCGTCCTTTATTTACACAATGCACTATTCGTATTCACAGCTTGTGCCCCTCTGCAATGTCTTATTCAGATTAAGCTTTTCTTTTTGCCCCTCAGTAAACATTTGATTGATTTAATTCTCATACTCTCCACGGATGGAGCGCAGGAATGCCAGACTCGAAAAATAGGTGTACATTTACTTTCCTGACAGATCATACATGTTTGATGAAAATTGGATTCATTTTATGCTCACGGGGCGGCGTACGCATGAATATTGGGTAATTGACAGGAAAGTTACCGTTAAATGAATGTAACGATAGCCCTAACTTTCCTGCTAGTCATCACTGATTTCAACCAAGCAATAGGGATAATTCTTAAATGTTAAAGAATAATCCGGTATTTCATGAAAATCGAAGGATTTTCACAAACTTTATAGCAGAACATGTTTTTTAAGATGACAGTAATTTCATCCTGTTATTCTTGAACTGTTTCAACCTCCAACAATGAAGATGATTGGGAAGTCTGAATGAAAATATGAGGGACAGCCAAATGAAAATCGAACACACGCCAAAAAGTATCAATAGAATGATTTTTTTTCAAAAGTAATTGCCAGACGCGTTAGTACATTTATCCCACTGGGTGATGAGATGATCAATTCCAGTTTTGTAGGAGTTAGATCACTGACAGATCCACATCACCAAGTCTTGCACTTCCTCATCCGACTGAAACCGATACTCACGAATGTTTTTCTTCAGGTGGCCAAAAATGTGAAAATCACAAAGGGAAAGATCTAAGATACGGAGGATGTTGAAGTGTTTCCCAGCCAAAGCTTTCAAGCGTAGGCTATCCATCACCAGTTTGGCAGTATGGGGATGGGCATTACCATGCAAAAGAATGATTCCGTCTGACAGCATTCCAGGCTGCTTTGACTTTATGACGCGTCTCAGATTCTGCAAAGAGTCTTTATATTGCTTCGCATTTATTATGGTCCCACGCTCGAGGAAGTCAACAAGCAGAGGACCCCTGCAGTTGAAGAAGGTCATCGTGACTTTACCGGAACTTATGTGAACAGCTTTGGATTTCTTCGGCGGGAAAAAATTGGGGTGTTTCTATTGTTCGCTTTGCCGTTTGCTCTTGAGCTCAATGTTGGCACCACGTCTCGTCCCATTGACGATACGGGACAGAAACGCATACTCTTCCTCGTGGTACCGCTGCAGATGCATCAGAGATGAAAACATTCTGTCAATATTTTGTCCTTTCGTCAGTTGATGTGGCACCAACTTCGCGCAAATTTTTCGGAACTGCAGGTGTTCTTTGATAATGACATGCACAGAGCCATAGCTAATTCCGACTGAACATGGATTTCTTCTTCTGTGTTCGTCAGTTTTCCCTGATAAGGCCATCAATCCGCGCAATCACATCAGGAACAATGGCTTGATGGCCCTGTCCTCGGCGTGAATCATCTTGCGTGATGTACGTACGTCCTTCTCGGAATTTTTTATGCCACTCCTGCACACTCGTCAGTGACATGCGGTATTCAGCATACGCAATCCTATGAGTTTCACAACCCTCAGCCACCAAAAAATGAACCACATCTCTCTGTTCTTGTTTGCTTGCCTCCATTTTTTTCCAATACTGGACAAACATACTTTTCAGTATACTCACCTATAGAGCAATAAACGAACCACTGTGTGTATCTGTGAGTTGTCACTATGCATTTTTCCTCCCGAGAAATGACATTATCGGTAACTGCAGTGTTGTCAACTTTGAAGAGAAATGTGTTTTATGAAGGGTGTTCGGTTTTTATTTGACTGCTCCTTATATACAGATGATGATCAGAAAAATGGAAACATCTGTAGTTGGCAACACGTCAGATGTATGGGTTGGCAGTGGTGTCGTGGCGCCCGCAGCGCCGGACCGCTGGTGGTGGTGTGTTAGGTCGGTCTCCATACTACGTCAGGCGCAGTGAAACAGCAGTGTCCAGTGGCTGCAGCAGACGGAGGTAGTGTAAAATGGGAGACCTCTCAGGTTTTCAAAGAGGGCAAATTGTTGGTGCGCGGTTACGTGGAGTGAGTGTGACGGCAGTGGCTACTGTGTTAGGTGTGTCGCGTGGGACAGTGTCGAAGGTGATGACGGCCTACACAACACACGGGAAAACCACATCGGGGAAGCGGAACAGTGGGCGGAAGAAAATAATGAGTGACAGGTCACGCTGGGTATTAAAGCGCATTGTCACGCAGAACCGTCGTGCCACTGCGGAGCAAGTGACGGAGGAACTCAATCAGCACCTCCCCCACCCTGTTTCGACAATCACTGTCCGCCGCGAATTACATGACATGAACTTACGGGGTCGTATTGCACGGGCCAAACCGCTCATCAGGGACCGTAACGCTTTCACACGCCACAAATGGTGCCGTGACCATGCAATTTGGACCGTTGAGGACTGGAAATTTGTGATATGGTCGGATGAGTCATCCTTCACCCTATTCCCAACCACGGGCCGTGTTTATGTGTGGGGAACGCCAAAAGAAGCTTATGATCTGCAGTGTCTCCGCCCAACTGTGAAACATGGTGGCGGCTCGGTGATGCTGTGGGTCGCAATATCATGGTTTTCATTGGGTCCTGTGGTCACACTTAGCGGACGAATCATTGCCAACGATTATGTCGCAATTTTAGGAGACAACTTGCATCCTATGATCCGGATGTTGTTCCCGGACAATGACGCCATCTTCCGGGACGATAATGCATCCATTCACACCGCTGGCGTTGTTGCAGCGTGGTTTGAGGAACATCGGAATTAAGTTCAACACCTCCCCTGGCCCGCCCAATCCCCAGATCTCAACATAATTGAACATCTGTGGTCCGTCTTGGAAACACGACTCCTGCGACGATTTCCACCTCCATCCTCTCTCACAGAACTGGCCGATGCCCTGCACGAGGAATGGTGTAAAATTCCATTTGCTACCATTCACGACCTCTATGCCTCCATCCCACGTCGCATCAAGGCTGTTCTGAAGGCGAAAGGTGGCCCGACACCATATTAATCTGGTAAGTCGCAATTTCGTTCAGGTGTTTCCATTTTTCTTATCACCATCTGTACATTGTAGAAGGAAGCTTGAAAATGTTACACTATAAGATTTCACCTCCTTGTCTTTGACTCTAATTTAGTTTCCGAAGGTGAGGTATTTCCAACGATTTCACAATGCATCTTATATATCAATCAATTCGTTTCCTCTGTATGAATCAATTCGTCTTGACCAAAGAAAAAGATTGACACTAGAATTGGACAATTGCGGTCACCCACTCCCAATACATTGTATTTAATTTAGTTTCTGGGGTGGAATATTTCTAGCGATTGCACACATGCAAGAACATACACATCAATCAACTCGTCTTGCCGAAACAAAAGCGTTCGTTCCTGGAATTGGACTCTTCCGACCACCCACTCTCGATACACGATGCCTAGTAATATGTAATCCAATCGCTGTTCCTACAAATAGCCTTAGTAGGAAAGCTGTAAGAAGAATCAGTCCGGGAACTTATGGACTGTACTGTCTATTTATTTCAGGTGTACAATTACTGGAAATATCCCGTCCCCGGAGGCTAAATTAGGTACCGTGTGTCGGAAGTAGGTGACTGAAATTGTTCAATTCCGGTACCGGTTGCTTTCTTTCGCCAAGATGAGTTGATTGATATATACCGTAGGTTCCATGTACGTAATTGCTAGAAATACCTTGAAATAGAGCTTAAATCGAGAGTGGGGATAGGAGAGTCGCTATATTTTAATCTTCAATTTGATAATTTAGTAAATATATTAAAATGAATGAATTTTTGGAATTTTATTTTGGTTATATGTATGTTTCGTTATTGATTAATTCTTATGGGACTTCCGAAGAGAAATATCAAAAGAATTTAATGACCGTGTCTATAGCGACAACTCCCAGTCACGACCCTTCTTTAGTTTTATTAGAAATAGGAGAAGGAAAAGCGAAGGAGAAGGGAAGAAAGATAGGGGAAAGAAGGAAAGGGAGAAGAAAAGAAGAAAGGAAGAAGGAACTAGAGATGAAGGATTACTGGATAATAACGTGACTATGGTAAAGAAACTTAAATGGTTTTAAAAGGGTGAGTTATACACGAATTTTATTATTTGAGAATCAATTCTGAATTGATCCTGAAAAGACACATGTTTCTCATACTACCCTGATTTGGATCCAGGCAACTGCACAAGTGGGAGTTGCCTTGACACAACCCAGTTGATGAGAAGTTTTAATTTAATCATTTCTCTGTTATTTCCAAACATTAAATAACTTTTATCCAATAGCTGAATTCCCATAGTGGAGATCGAACGCACTTTTGAATTAGCCAAGGAAAGAAAAAAATCCAAAGTGATTCACTTATTTTCCACAAATAGAAGTTTTTGAAATTCCTGAAAGACTAACGTTATCAACGCTCATCCTGTTGTTTTGGCTTTCCTTTCAGAGCCGATTTAGAATAATTTAGAATTAGTTATATTTCATGACCTCGGCCATGCACCAATACATATAATATAGTATTACACACATATTGTAAACACTATCGTCGTAAATCAAGCTTAAAACTACTACTTAAAGCTAAATTTGTCACTCATTCACTCACACACAGATACATACAGGACAATGTATTGATATAGGTGATTCAGTTTAAAAGAAACTATCAACTACCTACAGTTGCTCAACATTTATTACATCTATAAAGTATTTAAACATAAGGAAAATGTTTATGACATGCAATTGAGTACACATATAAATGTATCATCCCACATATAATATTGGATTACATCAATATATATATATATATATATATATATATATATATATATATATATATATATATATATATATATATATATATGTGTGTGTGTGTGTGTGTGTGTGTGTGTGTGTGTGTGTGTGTGTGTGATATTAACAGAAAGATGAAAAATAATTTAAATTTTGATAAAATGAGATGTAAATCTGAAAATCTAATCACATTCTATATTTCGTATGAAAGAAAAAAATAGAATGATCATTAAATGAGTCTGTATCTTATATGAAATGAAAAAAAAAAACTGAAAGTAAAGATGATACGACGAGTGCTTTCTCGTACTTTCGGCACGATTTTTTATATCCCACGTCCGTAAGGCGCCCTTTTGGTGTCAATGTACCCAAATTTACTTTATTTATATATATATATAGATATACGCATACGAGTTAATCATTATAAATTGCGAACAACACATATCCAGTTCGTATACTTATTTATTTATACATGTTTTCCATTCTTTGAAATTAAGGAAATGAAGTTTGTCACTAATTTCACAGTGACTACGTCACGTTGTTATTCAATTTATTATCCCGTCCATTTATTAGCACTTTAAATCACTACCACCTTGTATCACATTAAGGTGCACACAATTATAGTCATATTCGCACACTATAAAGGAAGCGAAAATTTTCTCCAGTTCTAGGAGGTTTTGCCTGTGTATCGAAACCACAATTAGTGAAGCGAAAACACCATTTAGATTCGAAGATTAGTATATGATGAATGAAATTGGAATGTAATTGCACAGGAGAATTTCAGGTTTATGAACTTGAGGGTAGATTTAATAATACATTAGGGTTACGATTATACGCCTTAAATTCATGCTACATGCAGTTAGTATAATAACAGACGATGTTGAAATTTACATATGTTAATAATTCATATTACAAAGATTAAAGGGAATATCTAACATGCGGCGGTACACATTAAATTCACATTTTATATTCGTCGAATTTTTCGAAACTATGGCAACCAACAACCGTTCGAGGCAAGGTACTAAGACCCTTTACACATATTTATCTACGAAATTCAACATTATACATTTTACTTCAAAATCACATTATATTCAAAACGTATTTATACGTATATCCACATACATATACTCAATTACCATTTAATCTTTCAATTACCATTTAATATTTGCCATCAACAAATACCTCTACGAATCGTGTCTCGCAACATCTCAACTGGAAATTCGGGTTCGAATGATATATGTCAAATGGTTTATATTTGTCAGGTTCAAAACTCGGGGTGGGAGGTTGAAAAATAGAAAAATCTTGAAGAAGAGTGTAGCGAGATAGAGAAGAGAAGAGAAAAAGCGGCGTGCCAAAGGAAAATACACTAGATACTAAATACTACAAACATAAGTGGTCAAATTTAGACATATGACAATCCACAGCCAAATATATTTTAATATGCTCAAACAGGTGGCCTACTAAAAATGCGTGGCCCCACGGGCTATCTGAGTGCCTAAGTACAAGTCCGTGCCTTCTAGGCAACCATCTCACAAGGAATAAGCCCTGTGGAATGATTGACTATTAACCATTTTCGGTATCAATTCAGTCAGATTACGGCCGGTCCAGCCGGAAGGTTGGTGTAGTCCCTAATTTAGAATTTCTAAAACAAATTATCCGACCCCTCAGAAACAGAGAAGCTTCGAGTAAAGTATGGAAAAAGTAGAATAAAGTCGATATAATAGAAGAAATTCTAACAGAGATTTGCCAAAATTAAAAAAAAAAATAAATAAAATAAATTTTGTACTAGCAAGTTGTCTGCCAAATCTTACTAGTAGTTCCCAAATCCGCAAGGGCGCAAACCTTGAGGTGTCATTTAATTTCAATCACTACCTAGTTTAAAAAGAAGGAAAATTAAAACGTTGGGGAGGAGGGAGATCGACACCTTGGTACGGAAATAACGAGATTCTACTGTAATATATTTACTGTGTTATTTACTCCTATCCACTTCGTTACCTCCGCGAAGAGCGATGATCTCGGCTTAATCAGGTGACGTGGAAAGAAAAAAATCGAAGTTGCAGAGTAGTATAGCAAATATAAGCTGAACGCATACATTTAAACTGTACCAATTCTGCAAAGACTATTCTGTTATGTGATTACTTGGAAACTATCCGAAATCATTTGCTACATGACCACTATTCGCATCGTCAGAGCAGATGAGCAGTTAGTATGTACGGTTACTATTAAATGATGAGCCGGGAAGTGAAAATATAATCCGTCATTTTCACACGACACACTATCCTAACACAAAATTCTCACGTAATGGTCAGTGCACAAAACATTTATTATTATATACTAAATACAATCAATACTTTGTGGCAAAATTACAACTGGGCTTATGCATTTACAGGTGTCCTATTATTTACTCACACTTACTAATATATATATATATATATATATATATATATATATATATATATATATATATATATATATATATAATCACTATTATTATTCATTTATTCACATTCTATAACTTAAATTCCTTTATAGACACCCTATTCCATCATTCTGCCCTAGACTGTTCAAAGCAGTCTCATTATATATATTTTAAAATCAACAAGCTACTACAGTATACTGATCAATAGGCGATAATTTATATGGACTGATACTAGATTCTTTCAGTACAAACCGAAGTATATTTCATTTTACGGGTTCATATCATTTTTATATGCAATGAGAATTCAAAATCATTAACTATTCTGTTAACTAAATGTGATTATATTTTAAAAACGAAAACAATGCGATCTCTCACAGAACGTAACGAAGAGAGAGAATTTGAAACTACAGTCTGACGACAGAATAGTGCCATATAGACAAACTTTGGTTTAAGGATAAACTCGAAGTTTAATTTTATTAATAATTTAATTATGAAACTACATAACGTATTGTGCTTTTCAGAGAAGCTAATTTATAATGTCATTCATTTACATATCTATTCATATGGACTAGAACTAATATTTATGCAATTTTCAAAATTACATAAATAATTACAAATAGAAGGGCAATTTTCGAGTTGACTAAATTCTTAAGTCTCGAAGGAACAAAACACTAGCGGCGAGTTCTTAGCCCGACACGAGATGGCGTTGGTAGTTTGAAAACAAACTTTGCACTACTAAACACGTTTTATAGTCTATTATCGGTTAACTATAAGTAGTATGTACAGAAATACTATAAATTTGTATTACGGACTAATTTACTTATTTGAACCGAGCAAAAGAGATGAATAATCCAACAACAGTACACTGTCCTTAAATAAATTAGTTATACATGCTCTCACACAACACACTAAATTACACATACGCATACAATATCACATATGAACTAAGAAAGCAAATATTAACACATATCACTATATATACTAATCCATTTATTACACAACTCAGCTGTATGTACATCAAACAAATCAATAACATTACTTCATTCTAAACCGGCTCGGGAACTGAAAAGGAAGGGAATAGTCAGAGCCGAATGGCCCTTCTATCAAACTAATTCATTTTTTCTAATTACAAGATTATTTCAATGCCCCAGGAGGGACATTGAAAAGGGACGAAGAAAGTCCCTTTCCTGAAGGGAAAATGAGAATCACTTAACCCATTTCTCTTGGAAACTGTGATCAATTCAGGAATAAATGAGAGTCCCTGTTAGAGTTTTCTCGGACATAGTAAGAATTATCCTACCAAATAACCTAAATATACCGCCATGTTAAGAAAAAAAAATCACTTATACTACACACAAAACTCTATATATGGACAGGCTACCGAACCCTACTTGACTTTGGGAAGGTGAAGGGAATTCTTAGGGGAAACACTAATCTCCAAAAACTTAGTTTGAAATATCAGACAACCGCAAAACCAATTCACTTTGATGCTACTCCTGTCCACAACTATCAATATTCACCAACATGGCGTCTGCTGAGCTGAATTCCACATTTCACCGATTTTCTGATTGATTTCACTGCTTAATTTAACTGTTCAGAGCTCCCATCTGCTTTCAACAATTTCATTTCTTATCTGAAACTAATTTTACTTGATTTCTGTTTAGTTTTCCTGTCGAATTCCTCTGTGTTTATGAAAATTCGATGGAGCGATGATGCATGCTCCTATCTACACCAAGATCACATCACAAAGTACAAGGTGAAGGCGCGCGAGAATAGTAAGGCGGAAGTGTAGTTCCCAATCAGAGCAAGGGAATTTTGGCGGCGGAAATTACTAACCGAATGAAAAATAGTAAAAACTGGATGAAACCGTATTTTGGGAGGATATGGGCATTTCAGATGGACGAAGTGGGTTTAAATTATTCTAACAAATATCAGATTGGTGGACAATCTAAAAAAATTCTGTCCAATGCTGACCTATTGCATTTAGATGTATAATTTCAATATTCATCCATTTGAAATGCCCATATACAGATTGTATAATGAAATAATATATAAATAAGGAAATTATTCCCCGATATATAATTCTTCCTAGATTATTCCGAAGCTCCCACATTAATTTTGGTTTCAGTAAAGAACAAATGAATTTAATACATAGACCGAAAATTATGGTTAAAATTTACAGTACGCGGTACGTTCGAAAAGTATGGTTCCCCCCAAACAAAAATTTCGGTAGGAGGGAAGATAAACGGGCCCTCGGATTTTCGGTTCAAAATTAATCACAATGTCTTCCTTAGGTCCCAAATAATGTTTCCTGAAAATTTCAGACCGCGGAAACTTCAAAAAGGTGCCCAAAATTACTATAGAATTTACCATATATGGCCAAGGAAGATAAACGGGCCCTCAGATTTTCGGTTCAAAATTGATCACAACGTCTTCCTTAGGTCCCAAATAGTGTTTCCTGAAAATTTCAGACCGCGGAAACTTCAAAAAGGTGCCCAAAATTACTATAGTATTTACCATATATGGGCAGGGAAGATAAACGGGCCCTCGGATTTTCGGTTCAAAATTGATCACAATGTCTTCCTTTGGTCTCAAATAGTGTTTCCTGTAAATTTCAGACCGCGGAAACTTCAAAAAGGTGCCCAAAATTACTATAGAATTTACCATATATGGGCAGGGAAGATAAACGGGCCCTTGGATTTTCGGTTCAAAATTGATCACAACGTCTTCCTTAGGTCCCAAATAGTGTTTCCTGAAAATTTCAGACCGCGGAAACTTCAAAAAGGTGCCCAAAATTACCATAGAATTTATCATATATGGGCAGGGAAGATAAACGGACCCTCGGATTTTCGGTTCAAAATTGATCACAACGTCTTCCTTAGGTCCCAAATAGTGTTTCCTGAAAATTTCAGACCGCGGAAACTTCAAAAAGGTGCCCAAAATTACTATAAATTTACTATTTATGGCCAAGGAAGATAAACGGGCCCTCGGATTTTCGGTTCAAAATTAATCACAACGTCTTCCTTGGGTTCCAAACAGTGTTTCCTGAAAATTTCAGACCGCGGAAACTTCAAAAAGGTGCCGAAAATTACTATAGAATTTACCATATATGGGCAGGAAAGATAAATGGGCCCTCGGAGTTTTGGTTCAAAATTGATCACAACGTCTTCCTTAGGTCCCAAATAGTGTTTCCTGAAAATTTTAGACCGCGGAAACTTCAAAAAGGTACCCAAAATTACTATAGATTTACCATATATGGGCAGGGAAGATAAACGGGCCCTCGGATTTTCGGTTCAAAATTGATCACAACGTCTTCCTTAGGTCCCAAATAGCGTTTCCTGAAAATTTTAGACCGCGGAAACTTCAGAAAGGAGCCCAAAATTAGTATAGAATTTACCATATATGGGTAGGGTAGATAAACGGACCCTCGGATTTTTGGTTCTAAATTTATCATAACACCTTCCTTACGTCTCATTGTATTTCCTGAAAACTTTAGACCGCTGAAAGTTCATAAAGGTGCCCAAAATTACTATAGAATTTACCGTGTATGGGCAAGGGAGATAAACGGGCCCTCGGATTGTAGGTTCAAAAGTGACCACAACGTGTTCCTTAGATCCCAAATAATGTTTCCTGAAAATTTCAGACCGCAGAATCTCCAAATCTTCCCGAAAGTCACGATAGAACTTACCAGATATGGGCAGGGAAGATAAACGGGCCCTCGGATTTTCGGCTGAAATTTGATCAGAACGTGATCTTGAGGTCCCAAAAAGCATTCCCTGAACATTTCAGCCTGCGAAAACTTCAAAAAGTTCCTAAAATTAGGATAGAATTTACCATACATGGATAGGGTAAATAAACGGGCCCTCGGATTTTCGATTCAAAATTGAGCACACCGTGTTCCTTAGGTCCTAAATAGTATTTCCTGAAAATTTCAGACAGTGGTAACTTCATGAGGTACCCAAAATTACTATACAATGTACCCTCTATAACCTCGTATAGACAGGTTAGATAAAAGGGCTCGCAGCTTTTGGGTTCAAATTTGATCTCAAAATGTTGTTGAAGTGCCAAATAGTGTTCGTAGAAAATTTTAGAACGCGGAAACCCCATTTGAGACCTAAGAAGAACATTGTGATCAGTTTCGAACCAAAAATCCGAGGATCCGTTTACCTACCCAACCCATATATGGTAAATTCTGTCGTAATTTTGGGCACCTTTTTGAAGTTTCCGCGGTCTGAAATTTTCTGGAGATACTATTTAGGACCTAAGAATGACGTCGTGATCAATTTTGAACCGAAAATCTGAGGGTCCGTTTACCTTACTTGCCCATATATGGTAAATTCTATCCTAATCTTGGGCACCTTTTTGAAGTTTCCGCGGTCTGAAATTTTCAGGAAACACTATTTGGGACCTAAGGAAGACGTTGTAATCAATTTTGAACCGAAAATCTGAGGGCCCGTTTATCTTCCCTGCCCATATATGATAAATTCTATGGTAATTTTGGGCACCTTTTTGAAGTTTCCGCGGTCTGAAATTTTCAGGAAACACTATTTGGGACCTAAGGAAGACGTTGTGATCAATTTTGAACCGAAAATCTGAGGGCACGTTTATCTTCCCTGCCCATATATGATAAATTCTATGGTAATTTTGGGCACCTTTTTGAAGTTTCCGCGGTCTGAAATTTTCAGGAAACACTATTTGGGACCTAAGGAAGACGTTGTGATTAATTTTGAACCGAAAATCCAAGGGCCCGTTTATCTTCCCTGCCCATATATGGTAAATTCTATAGTAATTTTGGACACCTTTTTGAAGTTTCCGCGGTCTGAAATTTTTAGGAAACACTATTTGAGACCAAAGGAAGACGTTGTGATCAATTTTGAACCGAAAATCCGAGGGCCCGTTTATCTTCCCTGCCCATATATGGTAAATACTATAGTAATTTTGGGCACCATTTTGAAGTTTCCGCGGTCTGAAATTTTCAGGAAACACTATTTGGGACCTAAGGAAGACGTTGTGATCAATTTTGAACCGAAAATCCGAGGGCCCGTTTATCTTCCCTGCCCATATATGGTAAATCTATAGTAATTTTGGGCACCTTTTTGAAGTTTCCGCGGTCTGATATTTTCAGGAAACACTATTTGGGACCTAAGGAAGACGTTGTGATCAATTTTGAACCGAAAATCCGAGGGCCCGTTTATCTTCCCTCCTACCAAAATTTCATTACACTTTGACTGCAATGGTACATTACAGCCTTGCCCCTTAAACTAAATTATTTCCCTTTGATTGTTTCAACCCAAATCATTAAGAGAATATTATTGAACTCAAACGAAACACTGAACTTGATTTCATTACTTATCCATGAATCTTTCACGTAAATTCCCTTTTTCAAAATATGAAATTGCTTGCAAATTCTCATTAGGAAACATCAAAGGAAACTCACAATATGTTTCATGAAAACTGTGTAAAATCTGGGCAAGATTACGTTTAACTTTGTTTTTAAAGGCTCAATTATAGCATCCTTGTCCCTAACTGAATTACCGTTAACATACCTTCTAAGATAAGAAAGAATTCACCTCTTTGCCTTTGACCCAATTTGGTCCCAGGCGATATGGGTAATGAATGCTTAATCCTCAAAGAAATCAAATACTATATTCCATAAGAACTGTATACAAAATTTAGATTGGAATATATGTTTTATTATTAGATAAAAATCATCTTCTCGCCTGTACCTTGTTCCAATCTTAAGCAAACTGATAATTCTACGACTCAAAGAAACACGCAGTTAATTATCTCTCCTCGCATTGAACTGCCTAGTTCAATATAAAAGATACAGCTATGGGGAAGCAGAAAAAAGTATCAAGATTTACTATTGGTTCATATTGTTGTTTTCATGTAAGAACGAAATCTTGTTCATTTGAAAGGACAGTAAATATTTGATGCATCATGCGTCAAGAGACCTTTTTTTTCACGAAATTCATCGCTAGATATATCTTTTAAGATCCGTGAGAGTACTACTTTATCCTTGACCGATTGCAATTTCAAATAAGTGGGGACGGTTGGGAAGAATTCTAAAATATATACCACATCTTTTAAAAGGTATTTTTTAAGTTATCATGGAAAATTATATTACCATATGTGTATACGCCTAAAATTTTAACTTTGGATGGGTTTTATCCCTTCCTTGTTCTTTTTTTTTTAAGTATTATTTATAGTTTCATTAAAATCAGGTAAGTTCTACGAAAGTAATCGCTGACGGACAGACAGATACATGAATATGTTTAATCGAATGGTGAAAGTTTACTTACACTCGCTTCAATTAAATTCGCTCAATTGCATTTCTAAGTTACCTATTTTTGAATTAAAAAATTCATGAACGAAATGCTTACTCTATAAGAAAAAAAAAATTCTAACCCATGCGAACCCCGGTTAAGTCGTTTCTTCTTTACATTTTTATCATAGAAACAAAAATTAGACTAAATATCCTACTTGTAATATTTGTACAAGGTAGTCCAAAGGTCTGTAACGGATGCTGTAAGTCGACTGTGTATGCATATCGACTGAACAAACACCAAAATGGTCATTGTGGGTGAGGGCAAAGCTTTTAATCGCATGACCACGTTGTATAAGACCTTTTCATATGGGTATACAGACAGGTAATTAAAATGAACTTTTCATATAGGTCTGCACGAAGGTAATTAAAGCAGGCATTTTCATATGAGTATGTACAAAAACAAATATAAAAATTTAGCTGGACTTTTCATATGAGTATGCACAAATGTTATTTAAGCGCAACTTTTTATATTTGTGTACACAAAGATAACTAAAGAAGAACTTTTCATATGAGTGTGCCATACGGTAATTAAAGCAAAATTTTTCATATGGACGTGAACAAACGTAAAGCAAATGTTTTCATATGGTTGCACAAAGGTATTAAACCTGTATTTTTCACATGGGTGTGAACAAAGGTAAGACAGAACTTTTCGTATGAGTGTGCACAAATATAATTGAAACATAACTTTCATATGAGTGTGCACAAATATAATTGAAACAACTTTCATATGAGTGTGCACAAACATAATTGAAACATAACTTTAATATGAGTGTGCACAAATAAAATTGAAACATAACTTTCATATGAGTGTGCACAAATCCCACCCACCATTAACTTATAACTAAGAGGCAGAAGTTTAGATTTAAAAAATATAGATATATGACCTAAATACGTACTTGTAAGTAATAAGTAAGTTTAAAAAGATACAAACCTATGACAGCGTTATTGACTTTCGTACGATCATATAGGTCCAGTCCTGAGAGCATAATTGCATGATCCCAGTGACTGGGATTACTTGAATCGGTTCCAGGATTATTCTTTTTTTGCCACTCACAGAATGAAAGAAGGTAGTTTTTAATTTCTCCACTGCGTTTGCTGGGTGCTCCGGAGTTAGCGTTTTTGAAGGCTTGTAGCTTTACCACAGCAATCTCCATCTTTTGGCTCATAGATGGAAGATTATATAGGGTTTGAACCTGTAAATAGTTCAAAAGGTATTTCAGCAAGCTCAGAAAAGGAAAAGGCCTAAGAATTTGAGATGTGATAGTCAGTTCTTAATATATTCATCGTAATACTTCCTTTAAATACTTCTCATCTATTGCGTTTACTAAACAATCAACAGATCCAATTTAATTAACAAATGCTCACATAAGAATTAATCTACATCAAAACATCGTGTATTTTGCATAAGTTATTACATCTTCAACCAATTGTATTGGCTTGATGTGATTGAAATGTCAGCTTTTACGTTAAGTCGTATCCAGCCTCTATGACGTAATCAATGAAAGGACCGAGGATACGCACACGACGTCTCACACCGTACATATTCAGAAAACAAGCTAGGGTACTCATTCAGTATGAAGGCAGTGTTTTGTTGAACAGATTCACGTGAAAACCCATCATGCAGAACACACAGTTGTCAGTGTACCTCCTCTACGAATTCAAACTGAGACATTCTGTATATCTAGCAGCGGAAAACACCAACAGTTCATTTGAACCAGGAATGGTGATATTTCGTGACGGTATCACAAAATTGGAAAATTAGCCCCACGGCCACCAAGCATCAGCATGTTGTAAACTCCTCGGGAGCACCGCAAATCCTACTACATCGTTCAACAGACCATTGTCCTCATAATGCACAAAAATGCGTACCTAGATGTCACTGAAAGCACGGTTCAGACTCCCCATAAGTTCCAGTATAAACCTTTTCTTATTCATCGCATTCTCTTCATATCTCTCCTACGTACTGTTATCTCTTCTGGCACTTTAATCACTTTTTAGTATTCACAGAAAAACTTGATTAATGACCGGGTGATGTAACGTGAAATTGAGAACTCTAAATTCCTTTCGTCATTAAACCCAATCGTTGAATGTGGTTGGCTGCAGCTGAAGAATACTTTGACTAACTAGACTAGGTGTTGTAGTTCTCATGCTTTTGGCCTTTGAAAATAATACACCTTCTTTGACATTTCAATCGCACCAATCCTATCATTCATTTAAATGTATTGTTTAATTATAGCAGTTTGTTATTAAGAAGCTGTTAAGGGTTTTATTCAGCATTTTTCTTGCTTGAAAATTTTAGGTAAATTTAATTTAAATGTGCTCGCGCGGATTACTATTGTAGTCCAGTGGGTTTCAATTTTCTGGTATCTGAGGGTTGGCAACACTTGTGACCTTGAGCGGTCGTCTACCTTCCTCCCTCATTTCTAGAACACCATTAGTTGAGTGATAGCACCCAAAGTCAACCCACTGATGTTATATGAATTGTTATTTTCGCAAGGACTACTATTGTAATCCGTGCGAGTACTGACGTGATAGTTTGTTTTCTGGCTAACGTTTTAACTGTTCTCGTTTTTAACGTATTATTTCATATTATTCGCTCAAATATATGTGATATATATGTTAATTTAAAATGTCAGAGCAAGAACAGATACGACAGTGGCTAACAGAAACTGAAAGTGACGACGAAAGTGTTTTGAGTATAGAACACTAAGATGAAATAGAGGAAAATGTTGTCGAGTAGTGACTGTGAAGAAAGTGGTAGTGACGATTTGGAAGAAATAGAAGATGAAGAAAGGAATGGCGTTATCCCGGAAGACAGGTTTCCCGGAGAATTTTACATTGGAAAGGACAGAATTACCAGATGGTAGTGCACCTAAGAAATACGCGAACGCAGCGTCATAACATCATACCTACAATGCATAGTTATTAAGATAGAACGACACTAAATTTGGAGTTGACATATTGGACAAATTGTGTCGCCAGTGTGATACAGCCAGTAATTCGCAAATATGCCCACACACTCTCTTCTTCCACGTGTTAAACGTTGCTGGAGTAAATGCTCTCATTGTTTTCAATGTAAATAACAATGATGCTATGATCAACCGTAGAAACTTCCTGCAATCTGTGGCTATGGAACTTATCAAACCTTTTTGTGGAAGATGAAGAAACAAGGGTACCCGAAAAAGATGTATCAGGTGCAGTAAGTGGATCTGCTCTGACCGCAAGCACACTCTTTGCACTGACTCTTATGACTGAAACACCCAAAATTTTGCCTACTTTTGACTTTGTTTTCAAGTGTAAAAGTTAAACTTGCAAACAATTTAACTTCTTTTTATTTTTTATAACAGTTTTTAACACTTTAAATGCAAATTTCCTCTTTTATTTCAATTTTTAATCAAATAGTAAGAAAATAAACGAACATTTACAAAAATGTAGTAAATTGCATACGCATTCTAAAGTTTTGTCTTCTAATTCTTTTTGTGCATTAAAAAACAAAATGTTTACACTGAAATGTGTTCTTTATTGCTTATGAAAACCCACAAAAATAATGTAAAAAATACCGGTTGGATAACCACTAAGATATATGTATTTAACAAATGGACTACAATAGTAATCCGCGCGAGCACTCATGTTTCAACAATTTCATGCGAGTACTGTAGTGTTAAAGAAATACTGAAAAAGTTACGGAATTCTAATCGACACACTAGTTGTTAGGTGACACACTAAACATTTCGAAAAGAATTATTCACTGGATTATAACGGAATAGTTGCAGATGCGGAAATTGTGTGCGAAACTCGTTCCAAGAGTTCTCACAGACGACGATCAGAAAAACAATCGACTGACTGTTTATGAAGAACTTGTACAGTGTTATGAAGAAAACCTTTGGTTTTTGGACAATGTAATAACCAGTGATGAGACATGGATCTTTGAATATGACTTTGCAACGAAAACGCAGAGCACTGAATGGCATACGAATCAGTCCCCTCGCCAAAAAAGGCAAGAATGAGCAAAACGAAAAACAAAGCCACGCTCATTGTCCTTTTTGCTCCTAAAGAGGTAGCCCGTTCTTACTTTGTTTCACCTGGTAGACCGTCAACGTCAAATCTTACGTGGGAGTTCTCAAAAGACTGAAACAAAAGACCAACTGCGCCTGAAGCGATATCAAGAATTCGTGGAAGCTTCATCATGACGATGCTCTAAACCACACTACCTTTGTCGTGTGCGAATACCTGACCCGGATCGGGATACAATGGTTCTGCAATTGTCCTATAGTCCCAACTTAGTCTCACCAGACTTCTTTCTGTTTCTGAATATAAAAGAATCCTCTGAAAAGACGTCATTAAGGATGCGCACGAGACGAGTCGAGACAGGATTTTCCTGACAAAATTCGAGTCGAGACACGGCTCTTCCAATAGAGAAATATACATTTTTCGAGTCGAGACATCACTTTTACACCACATTTTCGAGTCGAGACAGCCACAAATCTTGTCTCGTGCGCATCCTTAGACGTCATTTTTACACCGTTGACAATATTAAAATAACTTTGATTTTTAAAGACATTGAAATAAACTTAGACATTAAAATAAAATAACTTTATAATATATATATCGGAATAAGCTTAAATAAATAAACACGGGTTATTTTGAAAAGCTAGAGACTTTTTGCTCACTGGCATGCCGAATATCCTGCTCCTGTATTTTTTTAAGTCTAGTTACCCATGCGTAAGCCATAAGCTTACAATCAAAAGACGTTTTCGTCGTGGCACATATGTTACGTTTTGTTCTTCTACAATTCATTTCACTATCATATAGTTCTCATCTCCTCTTTCAGCTTAAAGGGCATATTCGTGGGCGTAAATCTCAAAAATATAGAATTCAAAAGGTCTCCTCACTCTTTCAAACTAATGTCGTTCCATTTAGTAGGTTGTTTAAAATTTCGTCTATGCTGTTCTTCCTCACCACCAAGAAAACAAGAATGAACAATATTTCAACTTTTCTTTCTATTAAGGATAAGCTATTAAACAGTGCTTATAGACCTGGCGGTCGAACATTTCTTAGGAACAATACAGATAAGGGAAACCGTGCTTCAAATCAAGGCTCCCTGCAAAAGAATCTTCGATGGTTCTACACTTGTGGTATCTTCCATATGTCTCATCCCCTTTCTAATGGAGGCCATACGACCTGAGATCTTATAAAAATCAGTTGGCTCCTATCTAGATCCAGTGAACTCCCGAAAGATGATAATTAAAAACCAGGGGAAATTGTGGTTATATTCGTAATAATATGTTGAATTATTCTATCTTACTTTAAGTTATTTCTATTGTACGAGTAATTGTTATATATTTCATTATTTCTGGATTATTAACAATCAAGAAGTTGCTAAGAATTAAGTATATTTTATTCGTGTGATAAAATACAATAAATTGAAGGTGAGGATACTATTCCCCCCCTTTTTTTTCTAGTGGCGTTGATGCTAAAAAACGTTACTAGGAATGAAGGAGGAGTATATACATTAGTACTAGCACTCAATTATATAAATGTACTAGCTTAGAACTTGGCTGTTAAGATTACTTAGGGGCAACAGAGGGAAGAGGAACAGCGCCCTGGAATAAATCCCTCTATGAAAAGGAAGCTTCGACGTTTGTTTACCTTAACCCCTTTCTGCATGATTTTTTTTCTTTTAGCGAAAAAAGTAATCAGTATTGGAAATCCTCATATGGGAACTTGAAAAATGAATTAAAACTTGAATTTTAGATGTTTCGCTTAATTCCGACGAGAAATAAGTAAGTGCCATATATGACACACTTACAACTCACAAAGAGCGTGCCAGATGACACCAAAATCTCTTATTCATACACGTCAATATCTCACACAGCAGATAAAACAGTCATTTGATGCCTTTGATAAATCACAAAAAAAAAAGCTAATTTGAAAAAAGGGTATGTGCCATATATGGCACGGCATGCGGTAAGGGGTTAATGGTATCTTCCTCAGGTTCCTTTTCCCTTTGTAATTTGCAGGTCATGGGCGATGAGGGCCTTTCAACTGGCATCTTCTCTGGCCCGGTAAATTCCCGAAAGATGTCCTATTTTGTAAAATCACGCTCATAATTATTTTACTATAATAGTTATTTTATTTTCAGTGCTGCGAACAGATCGTAGATAAAAACGCAGTGTACTACCACTTACAACAGTCTGGAATAAATAATATTGTATAAAAAGAAATATAGTCATCAACTAAGCAAGCTTTCTCAGAAAGTTAAAATATTTAAATATCCAAGGTTCAAACTCTTTTTTATTTTAAAGAAAAGTTAAAACAGTCATTTTTTTTAAATATATCATTTTCAGAAGAGTGTAAATTAAAGTTTTATTTAATTTTCATTTAAATGAATTAATCAAAGGAATTACCTCTGGTGCCTAGGGTCCCTGGTTCGATCCCCGACCAAGTAAGTTTGTGGTAGACAATATCGTGTTCGACTTTCCTTTCCTCCTGCTTTCTCATTTCACCAATTCTTCAATTATCATTCTATGCGTTAATCATCGTCTCCCTTAGCCTAACGGGCATGATCGTGGGACGATAAACTAAACAATTTCATTTAATTTTCAGTTCAATGTGCAATGTGAGAAAATAATTCCGTTCAGACATAATTCTTAGATAGGCGGACTCCCAATAGAATTTTCAGATAAGTTCTGACTTTAAAGTTAGGTATAAAGAAGGCAAAAAGTAAGCCTTGACAGCAGTGAATAGAGAAATCGTCACCGGAAATTCAGAGGTGTTAGGGAGCACCAACTCCATGATTCCTCATATTCGAAATAGCGCGTACTGCTGTATAGGTACTGTTTCACGGTATATTTTACATTTTTCTGTACGTATAACTGTGCTGAAATGTTCATTTTTGGATGGAATACATCATTTCTGTATGTGTTACTCTGTTTACACTTATATGGACCAACACACCACGGTTTCTTGTCTTCGAAATAACGCGTGTTGCAATGTAGTTTTTCACGCTTTTGGACGACCCTAGCTCTGAAAGTGAGCACTTTTCGCCATAAGTCCATATAAGCTTATTATCTTGGTGTCAGAAATCACCTCACAAACGTTGTCAGTTTGAACTCCCCCACCCCCATATATATATGGAGAGGGAGAAAGAGAGAGTAAGATAGTAGATATAGATATTGTAATAAGCTTGATAATGAACATTTTTATTGAGTTTAACAAATGTAACAAGCAACATGACTATTTATATATGGTACTCAAAGAGATTATTAATGAAAGTCAATAATTATGGAAGAATTGATGAAATGAGAATTACGTGTACATTTTCAGAACACGTAGTTCCAACAGTATGCAACATTGTACCACTACACTTCACTGTTATGTTTAGTGATAATAGTGGATTTTAAATCTGGGCACTGCACACTTGTATATGGTACTATTTCAAACAAAATATTTTTATGATGAGTTGGCAACACTGCTTCACCTATGGCAACACTGTTTGTGGTTTTCTATAGGGTATTTTGTTCTCATTATACTGTGCAACTTTTGATTGGTTTAACGGTTTTCAAGATATTTACCTTAAACGTACATAATTCCATGATATAATTTTTTGGATATTCAAATTTTGAAGCCCCGTCAAGTGAACTTTGTGGTAGACAAACACCGGTGGGTTTTCTCAGGGTTCTCCCGTTTCCTCCCGCTTTTTTCATTCCACCGTTTCATTCATTTCTCATCATCACCGTCTCCTTCAGCCTTGCCGGTATAACCATGGGACGTAAAACTCAAAGATTTCGTTTCATTTTTTCAAATTTTGAATCCCCGTAGCTCCTACCCTTCTAGTCCATAGCACCTTAAAGTTTGCTCATTTTCATTTCTCATGATGTGTTGTGTGGTAATCAGATTTGAGCGACAACTTGTGGGACCTCCCTGTATTAGTATGAATGATCGATATTTGTAAAGAAAATTATATATTTTCTGGTACAGGCACAGGAACCACATTCTGATAGTTTAGCATACTCCTCACAAAAATGCGAAATCAGGAACAAAAAAAAAAAAAAAAAAAAAAAAAAATCCCTGTAAACCGATCTGCCTTGGTTGCTCTTTATGTCCAAGAATATTATCCCAAACGTAATCAGTGGAATATTTACTGGGTTTGGGGCTTTCAGGCTGAAGCCCACCCAAATTGCATAATATCTTTTTTTTTTTTTCAGAAATCTGATGTTAATTTCTATGCGTATAAGCTTCAAGACCCCCCTCAGCAAAGTCCAATGATTTCTAAAAATGAAACCTTTTCTGAGTGAAGCCCCTCTCAAACTATTTTTCTGGATCCGCCACTGTACGTAATTTATTTTTCAACAAGAAATCCACTTCGACATCTACCTAAATAGGAAATTTGCCTAAAATTAGAAGGCAGAAGGTACTAGCAGTAGTAATTTCCTATTTAAAGGCTTACTTTGGACCAGTGCAAAGTAACCCCGATTAGGGACTGAAACCGCCTTCTCTCAGTATTATTCTTTCTATGATTTCAAAACGTCTTACACTTCAATTTCAACTATTGCTTCAAAGTCCCATTATACACTGTAGTATTCTACGAAACTGACTTAACTTTGACGGAAATTCTTGTAGGTGATATCTTTCAAATTTCGTCGGCCTTTACAGTGACTGCTTTCCATATCTCTACAAACCCTACGGGTAATTAGAACTGATGCTAACCGCCAGCATTATAGCCAAAATACAGTTAGATGTTCTATCTTATAAAGGAGGCAGTTGAAACTCTGTTTATAGTTCATGCTTTTACTGACAGAGGACTGTGCAACTGTTTTCATATTTTGTGCAAAGTAACCCCGTGTTACGGTACGGTATAAATTGCTAGACACTTTTCCTAAATTTCGACCCCGATGCGTATTACCTATGACTATAAAGATACCGATGTGTTTTTACCGCTAAAATTTTTGGTGTTAGCAACAGTGAAATCTTTGTTTCTGCCGGCTTAATAGCTCATAACTTCTATTCAACTTAATTAACTGCACACAAGCTGATGATACGAGTTTTCTGTTTTATTTGTTTTTGATTTAAATTTTCATTGCAATTTTCATTAATGATTATATGTATTTCTATTTTTAAAATAAATTATTTCATGTACAAATTCGGGTATGAAGAACAGGCAATTTGCACATTTTCTGCAAGTGTGTCCCGCTTTAGACTGAATTTTACAGCAAGGCAACCGTATGTCTTTATTGTAAAATTCTTATATATTTTAAGGAAAAAGATAAAACCGTAAATCCACAAAGAATTCCACAAAAGAGGAAGGTGAAAATGCATATTATGAAAATGCGATCTTTTACTTACTCCGTTAACCATAGTAAGGATAATGTGAGACAATTCCTCTTCACCGTTGCCCTTTTTATTTAGGTTCTGATACAATTTATCGTCTACGAACACAGCCAATTCCACTACCTTGTTACTTAGTTCACCGACAACCTCTCCTTCAAGCATGGAAGACATAACATCATCCAGCACTGGTGAAGTCCAATTTGACAGCGTTAATTCCTCGGAACCTGCAAGGATATAAGTGCGTTGTAAAGAGCATTGTAACAAGCAAAAAAGAAAATCCAACTTTAGTTTTATCTAATATTGATTTGTACGAGTAGTGTTGTGTGCTTTCCAGGCAGCTAGAAAAGATTAAAAAACATAGTTCAACTTTAATCTAAACATCCACAAATCCTTCACAACATTGAAAAACTTTATTCTATCGTGTCGGTGCCATAATTTTTTTTTAAATCTTATTTATGATACTTATCTGATAGTTTATATGAATTACTCTTTTAAAAAATTGCAAAAATTTAGAAATGTATTTCTTAAAATTCAGGTACAGCTAGCCATTCCGTGACATACTGGTATCTACTTGGTGTTTCCAACAACCTTTAAGTTTGGAGGTCAGAGCAGTATTTTGCGTTACAATAGTTCAGATGCTCTCCGTTTGGTGTCTCTGTAGTCAGTATGAGTGAGGTTGAGATTTAAAATGCTCGTTTTATTTGCTTTTCTGAAGCGGTGTAAAGTGCAAATTTTAATGAAAATTATGTACTATTGAATATTCGTTTTGTTTACGTTCTATACGGAAGTGCTTCACGTATATTATAAGACGCTGAAGAATCTCATTGTTCCCTAGAAACTCAAAATATGAGAAAAGTGTATGACACAAGCCTTTGTAAACAAAGACAAATTCTGATACTGCGAAGTGAGGGCTACTCAAATAGACAAATTGCCAAAATTCTAGGTAAATATCATACTATCTTTGGTAGAATAATACAGAAGCAAGGGGAGCATGGTATGTCTTCTTAATGAGAACGGTGTGGCAGAAAATGAAAGATGCGAGATTGGATCAAGAGGTTTTTCGCTGGGCTGTATCAGACAGAGCTTCCAGGACTATGAAATGCAGCAATTATTTATTCTAATGCAGGTTACAACATAAGCTGGATGACTGTTGTCAGACGGATTTAATAAAAATAGGGTTACATAAGAAAACTCTAAGATAAAACCCACTTTTAACTGATAAACATCTAAACTCAAGAAGAGAGTTCGTCAGTAGACACGGTGCATGGAGTGATGAACAGTGGTGGCACGTAATTTTCTTGGATGAGGAGAAGTTTATGATCGTTGAAAATGACAGTGGAATGAAATTTTGGATGAGAAAAAGAGAAAATGTGAAGCCAAAGTACGTTTCCAAAAGAAGGAAATTTGATGAAAGTGGCATGTTGTGCGGATGCTTTACTTCAAATGGAGTGGGATGAATTAAAATCTGGAATAAACAAATTAATGCAGCATATTACGTTGACATCCTGAACCGAAAGTTACTACAACCATCTGTTGACTATTTCTCAGACCGTAATTCGAGTTGATTTATTTTCCAAGACGACAATGCGCCGTGTCACATAGCACGGAGTATAGCGGACTGGTTCCAAAGTATGAATTTCCAAAGATTATTGTGGCCACCAAACTCTCCAGATATAAATCCTATATTGATTCGGTAGCATATTATGTCACAAAAATGACATATTATGTCATAAAAAGGACATGGGAAGACATATCAGTCTAGGAGAGAAATCACTGAGGAACTGGTTCGAATCTGGCACCTCGAAGTATATATTACATTAAGTGAAACACTTGTAAAAATCATATCACGTTAATTTGCAGCATTAAGAGCTGCCCGTGGCGTTCTAACAAAAGACTGAAGTGTCATAAAGATTGTAGTGTAAACAATTTTCTTTTTTCATTTACTTTCAATGATTTACCTACCGTTTAGCGATAAACTTTGCACAAAGAGTGGGGTACTAACAAATATGCATTAAATTTAGTTTCTGGATTATAAGGTCTTTTGATGTATAAATCTCAGTGTTTTCAAGTAATGTTCATATATGTACTACAGTAGCACAACATAAACATTAGAGAAGTATTAAAAGATCAGTTGAACAATGTGTGACCAACGAGGTGTATAAAATAGGGCTGAAACTAACAACATAACAGTTTTTCCAAAGTGGTACTATTTTTTGTGACAGACTGTACACATATATAATATATATAGCAAAATTATGAAGAATAAAGCTTGTAGAGAAAGAATTTCAAACGAACAAAAGAGAAAAGCATGCAAATAGAATGAAGGAGCACGGATATTGGAATTTCAATGGACTCTACAGCATTTAACGCAAATCATTCGTGCTTTTGGTTCAATATGTCACCCGAGATAATAAATAAAGTTGTTGTTGAACTTAGTTTTATAGACGAATTGAACTGTGTGAATCCGTAATGATTTGTCGCCAACAACAGTATGCCTCAAGAATTATGCTAGGATTCATTCTGAAGAAGTTAGAAAGGTAAGAAGAGGTAGTGACTAATTTAGGTAAATGTTAAGATATACGGCAGTTTATAAGATGGAAACGTAAATACTGTATAAGGATAGGAAATTATAAGGTGTGGTCAAATTATACCAGTTCGGCACCTCTGTTAGGAACATTGATAACATAGGATTGCATTGTTGTAGTGGTATGTAATGGCGTATATACTTGTGGCATTAGTATAGGAATCATTGCGAAACGTTTCCTTTCTGTACAGGAATAAAGTTTGATCTATGGCATTCACCATCCAAAATTCGCCCAAGTCGAATCAGCGAGTAGATATCCAGTTTCTGAGTGCAGGAGGATATCAACTAGCTGAGGTGTCCCGTCGGATGGAGGAAGTCTATAGCGATGCATGTGTATTGAAGCAACCATCGCGAATTGGGCACGAATGTTTTGCATAGGTCGAACTACAAATGATCTTCCCCATTCTGGCCGGGAGCGTGTTGTTGTCACAGATCACAACTGTACTGCAATGGATGATTGCGTTCCTTCGCAACAATAGACGTGTAAGCACTCGAACGATAGCCACGGAACTGAATATGAGCTATGAAACAGCACAAACAATAGTTAAGAACCTGGGATACCATAAACTATGTGGACAGTAATGTGCCACGGATGTTTACAGAGACAAAAACCGAGACATATGGGCACGTCTTTACATTTGATGCGTTACCGCACAGAAGAATATCACTTTCTCTTGTGGATTGTGGCAGCGGATGAATCACCGAGTAATCATGGTAATACCACTTTGAACCGAGTTCCAAATCCACAAGCATACAATGGAAGCACCCATCGTTACGACACCCCAAGAAGTTCAAGTTCCAGGAAGTAAAAAAGAATATTCTTTCCCAATACACGTCGGCCGTCTTAGATATATATGAATCTCCATCTGACGGAACACCTCAGCCGGTTGACATCCCTCGGCAATCAGAAACTGGATGACTGTTCACTAGGGTGGAGCGAAAAAATCAAATTTTGGAATATCGAATTCTAATAAGGCTCAAAAGTTGCATATTAGCATGCTAATCAATGGGAAAATAATAATAATAATAAAAAATCGCACTTGGGAGTTTCAGTACGCGCAAACGCCCTAAAATTTTTAAAAAATGACGAAAAACACTAAAATTTACCTTTAGGCAAGAAATATACAGATTCCTTTTTTTACATTTCTATAGCGCCCAAGTACTTTATTTTAGTTGTGTGAGGCCATCTTTGTTAATAATTCGTTAATGCGAGTTATTTTATACTTTTAATTTCATAATGATTTTGCAGCTCTTCGCCCATTTCTCTACGTTTTTTCTTTTCCTTGAAATGACCCAGAACTCACCACGAGGAAGGTGGCTGCAATTCGAGTTCCACCCACACCCTACACAACTCTTTAATCAATTAGGGTATGCTAAATTATGTTGATTTAGTCAAAGGAGTTGTCTTAATTTCAGATTTTTTAAATTAAATTTTGGCATTGTGAGCTCTATAGCCATCTCTGTTTTCTTGTCCGTACACTTTATCTGCAGACTCTGTAACAAGCTTGATACATCTTTCAACTTCCTGAGTATGGCATGGAAAATTTAAGAAGACAAATTCACGAGCAGATTTGTCGTGCATAAATGATAAGATAGTTTATGTTGTCAAGTTTTCGAGCACTGGAGGAGGCGACAGCTTACATTTTCTCCAATCTATCAGCTCGTTGTAGTGCGTGGCATCAAAATTTATTGAAGGTGCCATAAAAGTTCTAACAGAACAATTAAGACAAGGCAGTGTGCTGCAAATGTGGCTATAAGAAATCCTGGACCTCTCAGTGACTTCCGATAGCTGAAATGCGCAAACCGGGCCTTACGGTTGTACGTTTCTCAAACAAATCCTACAAATGAACTCAAAGTGCTTGTAAACTACATTATAAAGACATATGCTCCTGTCTGATTCGACATAGAGAGATATCAGTCAGTGAAATATGAACCTTAAAACATTTTGAAGGTAGTTCAAACAATTAGACCTTTGCCAAACAACATTAAAAAAATCGTCGATCATGTGATTGAGAGAAATGCATTCTTCTGCTATCGAGATAACATATTGTTGGCTATGACAGTGAATGAGAGACAACACGTACGAGAGTTTGGTTCCAGAAATCAAGATCCGAAGGGGAAATCTGTTAGAACTTTTGTGGCACCTTCAATAAATTTTGATGCCACAGTCTACAGTGAGCTGATAAAAGAAACTGTAAGCTGTCGTGTAGCCTCTGTGGTTAGGTGGATAGAGCGGCGGACTCGTAGATATTTTAGAGCTCATCCGTGGCTAAGCGGTTAGCGTACGCGCCTTTGGCGTGGGAGACCCGGGTTCGATTCCCGGCGGGAGCTCATGTGGTTCGGATTCCACGTTAATCAGTAGGTCCACGTCTCATATAGCCTCGCTGCTGAAAGGGACGCTAAACTAAAATCAACTCAACTGTAAGCTGTCGCCCCTATCAGTGCTCGAAAGCTTGACACACAAACTATCTTATCACTTGTGTATGACAAACCTACTCATGAGATAGACTTCTTAAATTTTCTATCCCATACTCTGGAAGTTGAAAATTGTATCGAACTTGTCACAGAGTCTGCAGGAAAAGCGTGCGGACAAGAAACAGAGATGGCTACATTAGAGCAACTTTGCTCTCAATACTCACAATGCCAAAATTTATTTTTTTAAAAATCTGAATTTAAGACAAAATCTTTGATTAAATTAACATAACTTAGCACACTCTAATTGATTGGAGAGTTGTGTAGAGTGTGGGTGGAACTCGAATTGCAGCCACCTCCTCGTTGTGAATTCTGGGCCATTTCAAGGAAAAAAGTAGAGAAATGGGCGAAGAGCTACAAAATCATTATGAAAATAAAATGCATCAAATCACACACATTAACGAATTATTAACAAACATGACCTCACACAACTACAATAAAGTACTTGGGCGCTATAGAAATGAAAAAAGTAATTCATATATTTCTTGCGTAAAGGTAATTTTTATTTATTTATTTTTTCAAACTTTAGGCCGTTTGTGCAAACTGGAGCTCCAAAGTGTGATTATTTTCGTTATTTTTCCATTGATCAGCACACAAATACGCAACTTTAGAGCCCTATTAGAATTCGATACTCAAAAAATCTTATTTTTTCGCATAAAGGTATTTTTTTTCTTTGTCATTTTTTTCAAACTTTAGGTCGTTTGCGCGAACTGAAGATCCAAAGTGTGAATTTTTTCGTTATTTTTCCATTGATTAGCATGCAAATACGCAACTTTTGAGCCCTATTAAAATTTGATTTTTTCGCTTCACCCTACTGTTCACTGAGAAAACTTGGATGGATTTGGAATAGTGAATGCCATGGTTCAGATCTTATTCCTGCAAATACAGGAGATTTTCATCATGAATACTATACTAATGCCACTAGTTTACTACATATAGCTCACAGATGACGAGAAGAACCCCAGCAGAAGTAGTGTGACGTAGGTATGGGCTCACTCACTTTTCGCACGGGAGTTTCAAATGACACCACGGAATAGCACACAGATAACTTTACCCGGAGTAACAGACGACATCTAAGTATAGACCACACCTCAAAAACCGAAAATGAACTTGACCGTATCGTTGATTTTTCCCCGCTACCCCTGTTTTAGGGTTCTTCTCGTCATCTGTGAGCTGTACCATTACAACAATACAATCTATGCCATCAATTGATCCTACCAGAGACGCCGAATGGATTTCATTTCATCACCTCTTATATAGGAAGTGTAATAAGTGCGGTTTAATTAGGTCATCTTGTATTACAGACTAAGATCCACTGTTTTCATGTAAAAAAAAAATCTACAAGAAGAATACGCTAATTAGAAAACAAAAGTACTTACTGGAGACATGACATTCTCCGCCATGAGGATCATATTCCATGATGATGTGCAATTCAGAAACGTCCCGTTTTCCGCGAAGTTTTGCAGGAGCTGGGTGGACAAGAAAATTTCCCTCAGGAGTGGATAGTAATCCTCGCTGAATATAAATAATAAGGAATTACTATAATAAAGAATTAAATTTGTAATAGAATATCAATATACGGCTTAATTATATTCAATTAAACCTGCGGGAAATATATATATGGATACAGAATCGATGGATGTTTTTACGTTATGTGTCAAACTAAATGAATCTCTATTAAATCGTGTAAAAAAGTAGCAACATGCAATATTCTCAGAATTTCTCAATTGTTTTTGTTTTTAAATTTCTTACATGCAACAAGAAATTCTAATGGATTTTCTTGCTAATTCTACAATAATAATAATAATAATAATAATAATAATAATAATAATAATAATAATAATAATAATAATAATAATAATAATAATAATAATAATAATAATAATGTAAGTAGAAGAACAAGAAAAAATCTCAATTACCTCCCACTACAAATCTAACACTACTTGACACTTCATGTAACATTATACAAGACATGTATATACAAAGCTTATCATGGATGTTCTAAATCGAAAATCATAATGGCGTCAAATTCCAATTAAACATAAATGCAAGCACCTTTTAGCAAATGTTAGAAATCAAATTAATTCGGTGATCTGAGTATTCGATAATACGCGTATATCTGCTTTATTGATTATCCATAGAAAACTGAATTGTTGGCTTTCCTCGAATTATAAACACTTACACTGTAATAATTTAAAAATAAGAAAATCCTTCCCTATGAAACCTATATCTGTGCAAAACCTAATGCATAAGAGTACTTACAATTCCAGTGCCATCGCAATTGTCAACGGCAGCAAAGCCTCCACTCAAAATGTTTCCCTGGAAAAAGCAATCTTTGTTTGCTATATTTATTTCTTTATCCAAAATTCCGTTGTCACCAATGATTTCAAAAGTCAAGTGCGGAGGTATCAACACATGATTTTTTACCAGCTCCAATTCTAAAGGTTTATCTTCCCTATCTAAGCGAACTACCAGATCAACATCTTTGATTGATCTCTTATGGCGGGATTCCTCAATTAAATCTGCGGTTTCAGCTCCCACATCTGAAATTAATAAGAAAAAAAGCTATTGGGATCTGGTTTTATTAATCTACTTTAAATATTACGTACACAGTTTTGAGTGTTTCTACAGGGTGGTCAGAAAGCCTCTTTATACCTGCACTTATTTATCTCTACATTAATAATACTTGCAGTTAGTTGTCCAAACCGTCCTCATGTGCACCTCCATTATTCCTGTACAGCGTGATACGCCTCCATGTTCTCCTACTCATCCGCCTTAACAGCTGGGGCAACATAAGCTGGAAGGCTTTAAACATTTACTTGCAGAGCAGCATACCGATTCTTCCTGGTATTGATGGTACCTCAATACCTGTGTGATTTGATGGTACCTCACAAGGCATTGTCTGGTTATGTAAAGTCCGAACTTCGAGGTGGTCAAAGATAAGGTGCTGATGAATTTGGGGGCCCATGTCCTATCTATTAGCCAGGGAAAGGTACGTTCAGGCGTTCGCTAACAGCAAGTGAGAAGTGGGCGGGAGCTCCATCGTGTTGGTAAACAACTATGTTTTTAATGCCCACATTCTGCAGCTGTGGAAGAAGCCAATCATTCAACATCTCCAGATAAGTAACCTGGGTCACGGAACCCCAAAGAAGTATGGACCAAAGATGTATTGTTCAGTCATTTCCGCCCAAAGCATGACGTGCGGAGGATTGTTCTCAATTCCTTGATGATATATATGGGTCCCACGAACTCCAACAAATATCACATTCATCAGAGAAAAGAACAACTTATGAGCTGGAGTTGTGAGGAAGGCCTCCAACAAGATCTGCATGATTCTGCCGGCATCTTAAATCATTGTCGGTTTGTTCATTGATAGTCATTGGCTGGAATATATGAGGCTTAACTCAATTTTCACAAGTAGCTGCATTGTGTTCCTTGCAATTCTAAGTTCTACAGAACGCTTTTTGGTCGACTTGCAGAGTGAACGCATCAGTGACGCGATAACTTCTAGCACATATTACCTTTTGGGTTGATGGACGACCAGAACGAGGCCATTCAAAACACTTCCCAGGCGAAAAGCTTTCTTCTTCCAAGTCTAACGACTTAGTGGTTCCTTACCGAACCGTTCACGAAACCTATCCGTTATCTGCGGCGTATTTTCGTTGTTATGCTTCCATTCATAGACCCACATATTTGCCAGTAAGAATTCCTCCAAAGTGAAGTCACTGGTATCTGACATTGTTATTCACCAAACAAGGAAAGGCGAAACAATGAACTTACAGACAAATGACAGACGTTATTCTCCTCCCTCTGCGAGCGATCACGTGGCAGTTACGCGACAATTACGTGGTAATTCACGTAAGGAGCATTGTTCCCATATCAGTGGTCAGGATACAGCGTTGCCAATGTGTGTGTCATTGCACAAAATGTGTGCAATTTTGACCTGTTTGTGCATTTTGTGTGTAATGCCGATCTGTGTGCATTTTGTGTGTAATTTGGCACAACTAAAAATTTTGATCATTAATGACTTTTACGAAGTTCCTTTCATTCAAATATTCATTATTTCCACCATTTTTTTTTCCTGAAATCAATCGGTAACACGACTGATTTAAACGCAAGAGAAACTGGTTCAAACCCGGGTTCAAGCTAAAAATCTTGTGGGTGCGCCGCAACCACAAGATTATTTATCTGGTGCCGGAGCCCTGGAGCAACCACGTAGTCGGCGAGCATGGTTTTGAAAGTAAAATGAAAGTGAAAATGGGAGGGAACGTTACGGTTTTACAATAATAATAATAATAATAATAATAATAATAATAATAATAATAATAATAATAATAATAATAATAATAAATCAAGCACTGAATCCCTGAACAATGGCTGGTCAATGTACACTCATTTCCAAAATGATTGTCGCATATCTATAACGGTCGTGTTGTGCGAATATAATTGGATAATAAACTCGCAAGGTACTTCTAGTACTGTTACTATGTGTATAATAGGGAAAGGTATATTTGTGCTAAATTTCATAGAAAAAAATATAAACACGAAAATTAGAATGAGTACATCAAAATGTTGCTAAATGGACAAGAAAAGTTTTTTTTCGTTGTATTGTTCTTATTTACAGATCTTTTGACATGAAATTTACCACATACATGTCTCTGCCGATTATACACATAGTAAGATTATTAAATGTACCCTGCAATATCATTATCCGAATATATTCGCACAACAAGCCTGTTATAGATATGCGACCGACAATCATTTTGGAAATGAGTGTGCGTATACGTATGTACGTCATTAGACATAATATACATATAGATAGGTAGTTATGTATTGTGTAATGTTGTGTGCACTGTCTTCCAGCTTGTGTGTAAAATTGTGCAATTTGTGAAGGTGTGTGTAATTTTGTTTGCCGTGTCTGGCAACACTGTCAGGATAGGAAGTAGAAATTTTTAATATCTTAACATCTTACGTTGTTACACGCATTGACCACATTGTACAGACTTTTGATAGTTGACGGAAAACTGATGATTCCTTTAAAACTCGATAAAGATATGAGAATATGATAACATCACACAGATGTTGCAGACAAAAATTAATAATAGTTCATTTTTACAGAGCATGTCGTGGGGTGGTGGAAATGTTTTGGCTACTAACAACATGACCAGAATTCAAATTGCATTATCCGAGCGACATTAGAAGGAAGAAAATATCATAATTCTAAAATAATTGTCGAGATATTGCATAATAAACTTACACGTTTCATAAATTCCGTCCGTATGTATATACAAAGAGCTAAATGCAAGACTATTCAACCAATGAAATTAAATTTCAAATTTAATATTTTTTGGGGGGGGGGGAGTGATGAATTCTTGAGAGGATTTTTCTAGTTTCTCCTTACATCCTCAAATAAGAGTAGTTTTCTGGCAAGCGTAAAAACAACCGATTAAAAAGGAAGTATGATAAACATACGTTTGATTTCAGAAATAAACTGAAATGGACAACATAATATAAATGAAGATAGTGAAGTACGTATCTTAAACTGAAAGTAAAACAAGTTTAAATTGTTTTGGTGTAAATAACGCACAATAAACAGTAGGTAATGATTAAAATTGCCGAAAGTAAAACCTTTCCTTGAAGCCGAAACTGGAAAGATTTGTGTGTATGGTGGGATGCAAATAACCACTCGCCCGGGCGAGTTGTTCATCGGTGCGGGCAAGTATTTAATATCATACCGAAGGTAAGTAAATGATTTGTATTGTGGAATGTAGGCTAGTAGCTTTTTTTCTTGGGCTAGTAAAATTTTGTTGCTTATTTGCATCCCTGGTTTAAGAGTATTTTCAACAGACGCTTCCTTGCATTCTATTCGTTTTCAGTCTGCCGAAAAATATTTTATCTAATTGTAAATTGGTTGAGGACTTACATGAGAGTAGGGATAGACCGTATAGCCTAGATGTTGAAGTAGAAAATGAAGTACGTGAGGTTCATTAAGGGTTTAGTATTCTTCGGTATGAGTTTGAAGAAGATTAGGAATGGAAAGGCAACCAGGATAGATAATATTCCAATCGAATCCATTAAGAAAATGGGAGATAATGGCAAGAAAGAATTATTCCAACTCTGCAATGAAATATAGAAACAGGAGAGTGGTCAAAAGACTTCCTGAAGATACTGGTCATGATACCGATGGTTAGAAATCGAATCCAGAGAGATATGAGGATACAGAACTATTAGTCTTATGTTGCATGCAGCAAAAGTTTGCTTCGAAAATATTAAACAGAAGGTTGTAAGGAAAAACAAATGAAAAAGTTGAGGAAGGACAGTTCGAGTTCAGGAAAGGTCAGGATATAAGATATGCAATTGGATTATTAAAGGTGATCGGTGAAAGGGTTATGGAAAAAAGGAGTTGTATTTATTGATCTAGAAAAGGCTTTTCACGTGAATTAGGAATTGTTGCTGGAAGTTCTAAAGGTCATTGGGTTGGAATGGAAAGATCAGAGACTCATAAGAAACTTATATATGAACCAACGAGTAAACGTTAGAATAGGAGGAGAAATGACAAAGGGAATGCAATTGGAAAGGGATAAGAGAGGAATGCTGTCTCTCGCCTACATTATTTAATATCTATCTAGAAGACCTAGTGAAAAAGAACGTACAAAATGAAGACGGTATTTCAGTAGGAGATAGAATGATTATAGCCCAGTCAATGAAGGTAAAAATAAGCTAGATGTCGGAAGTAATTCCCGGAGAACTGAATTTTTTCCTGTTGATAGACTATGATGAGGCATGTAATTTCCCAAAAGTCCCCGGTTCTCCCCCTTGTGCTTTCCCCCAGCCCCCCTTAAAGGTGAATTTGCCGTCTCTCAGAAAATTAGCCATAACTCCGAAACCAGTGAAGCAAATGCTTCGCATTTTTTTTTCTTTGTCTAATGTTAAGCTACAAAAAGGTATCTTTCATTTTTCTCGAGAAACGCATAGTTTCGTGACAATTGTGTCTTAAAGAGAAAACAACAGTTTTTTGGCGGGAAAAATTCCCTTTAATTCTTTTCTACGAGGCAAAGTAAAAAAAAATGTTTCAAATGAAAGTTTTAGACCGAAGTCTAAGCTTTAAAAAGAGGTATATTATGATAGTATTTATTTGACACATAACGAAAAAAAATAACAAAAATGTGCTCCACCAAGTCAGCGAGCCTCAGTGCTGGTGCCTTACCGCATCTGCACTACAACAGATAACTGTGCTATTGCCTGAAATTATTTTGCTTGTGTATTGCGTCAGTTGTAATTTAAAACTGTATTTTTTTCTTTTCTGTAAAATTACTGAAATGTTGCTTATCCGCTGTTGTATCTCGGAGACGCTCTATCTTTTGTGTGAAAAAGAGGAAATATTTCCATCGCAATACGCGAAGAAAGAAGAATGTAATTACTTCTTAAATAATTTTAATATCTTTTCTTTAGTATTTCTTTCAAACCGCCTGGCTTACATCTACATCAATGACAATGTCTCTTATCCTATTTTTCTTCATAGCGGCGTTCCGCAAGGCTCTGCCTTGTCCCCACTGCTGTATCTGCTTTATGTCGCTGACATGCCGTCCTTACCGCAAAACATTCATACTTTTCAGTACGCCGATGACACGGCTTCCCTGGCGTTAACAAAAACTATCTCTCAAATAAACACTGCGATGAATGAAGCTATCCGTCGCTTTAGCGATTGGTGTCGGACGTGGCGCTTAACAATAAACGCTACCAAAACTCAGGCCATAGTCTTTATTCCACCAAAACGTCGATCACGAGTTCATCGAAACCCAGCTCGTCTTACCCTTACCGTCAATGATACTGCCATACAGCACTCAAAAACAGTGAGCTACTTGGATATAGCATTTGATCATCATCTTACATGGCATCCACACCTCGCTACCGTTGTAAGCAAAGCCAAAAATAGATTAAATTTACTTAAATGTCTCATAGGCACAACGTGGGGTCTCCATTCTTCTACGCTCATCAACACCTACAGGGTCTTCCTCCGTCCCGTTCTTATTTATGGTTTTACCTCATGGATATCAGCAAGCGCAAAACATTACGAAAAGCTGTTAATAATGGAACGACATGCTCTCCGCCTAGCCTACCGCATTAAATTACCAAGTCCAACCCGTGAATTGTACGACCGCATCACATTTCCTCACATTAAATATAACTCAACGCTATGACAGCGAACACGCTTTATTTTTTGAAACCGTTTACAGCGACGCTCCCTATACTCACAGCCATCACCACACGTCTACACCTCTCTCACTGCTTTTCGCATTATATAAATATATCGTACCTCCAAATCATCCGGACTATAACATCATCAGTATCCTCAGCACATCACACGTACCGGCCCATATCTCACCTTCATATAATGCACAGTAAACCCACTTGCTACTAACAGGACCTCCTCACGTATAACAAAATAATAATAATAATAATAATAATAATAATAATAATAATAATAATAATAATAATAATAATAATAATAATAATAATAAATGGATGTTTAATAAAGTTAATAAATGTCTCTTTGCCCAACAGAAATTCCTTTTTTCGCCATAATAATGTTAAATCTCTTTGCCAAATAGAGGGTGTAGCCCTCGCAATGGGTGCTAGCTACACCATAGCTAGCTAACTTTAAAAAAATCTTTAGTAGAAAAGGTATAGAAATGTTGTTGGAGTTGTTCAAAATGGATCATTATAATTTAACATGCATTTTTTGTAAGACCTTTTTACAAGGAAATTTGCCCACAGTCACAGTGAAAAAAGGAAGCGGAAGAATTATTCAGTGCAGTTTAGAGCGTAAAGATAATTTACATACAGAACTTGAGGGCAAACATTCCATTACTGTTCATATCCAGTGTAGACAGAACTATACAAGGCCTTCCAGTGTAAAGGCATCGTTGACTGCAAATCAACCTTCAACATCAGTACAGTCACATTCTGTTGTAAGTCTCAGAAGTGCTGAAAACAAGTTTGATTTCAAAACGAACTGTTTCATTTGTGGAGAAAAATGCACTATAGACTTAAAGTACCCATGTCATCGCAGAAAATCTGTGTACAATGTTGTAACTTTAGAAATAAGAGAAACAATATTAAGACAATGTAGCTTAAGAAATTATGAATTGGGAGACTATGTTTAAAGTAGGATTTTAAGTGTTAGTGATCTTGTAGCGCCTGAAGCTCGTTATTATGGCGAATGCTACAAGGATTTCTTTTATAAAAAAAATCTGAGAAACCTGTCGGACGGCCTAAAAGTATAATACAAGAAGCTTTTGTAGCTATGTGCGAGTATATTGAAAACAGTGACGAATGCCAATTTACTCTTAGAGAATTACGAGACATTATGGCTACATTTCTTCCCGAAGAATGCAAGGACGAAGAAAACACACTTTATAGTGACATATATTTAAAAGACCGATTATTAACACACTTTGGAGACCGGATTCTTATTTCAAATATTTCCCTTACAAAGAATGTCTGTTGCTTATCCGAGACAGTTCACAAAATAATTAACAAGTGGTATAAGGATCGAGACTCCGATCAAAACGCTGAAAGAATAAGAATTGTACAGGCAGCTGCCGATATTATAAAAGAGGATATCAAAAAAATGGCTTATGATTTAAATACATATCCCGATATTAAAGATCTCAATAATGAAGAAATCGTCGTACCACAGTCCCTTAAATTATTTATGAACAGAGTTACGAGTAAAAAGAATGTGTCAGAATCGGAAAAAGTGAAGAGGAAAGCAACTGTTATCAACCATGCCATAATCGCAAGCGTCCGGCCAAGATCTTTTATTTCTCCGATTCGAACAGGATTAGCTCTAACTCTTCATCGCCTTTTCGGCTCTAAATATCTTATCAATTTGTTGTCATCACTAGGGTTATGTGCCACTTATTACGAAACAACTCTGTATTTATCTTCTGTGATAAGTGCTGGAACACCTAATATCGAGACTGAAGGGTTCATCCAGTTTGCTTTTGACAACATAGAGTAAATGTAAGGACTGCGGATGGTTTGAATACCTTCCATGCTATGGGTGGTGTTCAGTGTATAACTCCTGAGACATGTGATGATACTTATCTTCGGAAAGGAACTAAATCGTCTATAGTTAAAGCATTTTCAGAAGGAATCGTTGGGCAACCATGCTTAGAAGATGCTGGGATAGTTATCGATGGAGGTTTCCTTCTTCATTATGTTTCATGACCTAAGGATGCTACTTATGGAGATATTGTTAGGAACTATTGCTCATTTGTACTGTCCAAGTATGGAAATAATTGTAAGGTGGTGTTCGATGGTTATCCAGAAGAGGCGACTACGAAAGATGAAGGAACACCAAAGGAGGACACTGAAATATTCCTCATATGAAATACAGTTCTACGAAAATACTAAATGTGTCGTAAAAAAGAACCTTTTCTTTCTAACAGAAAGAACAAAAAGAAATTGATTGAATGTACACGTAAAGAGTTGGAAAAGGTTGGATTAGCAGCAGTTATAGCTGAAGAAGATGCTGATACTGAAATTGTAAGGACTGGAATTGACAAATTTGATACCTTTTCCAGAGTGATTGTTGTTGGAAATGACACGGACATTTTAATATTGTTAGTCCAGAGAAGAGACCCATTTTCTTTCGAAAAGATGTTGGAGGAAAGAACCCGTCAAGTACTTGTTTTGATATCGATAAATTGAAAAGATCCAACAAAAATATAGACAAACTTCTCCTTCTTGCCCGTGCTATTTCTGGCTGTGATACAACTTCGTCATTTTTTGGAACTGGGAAGACAAAAGCAGTTGAATTAATTCAAAAAAGCACAGAGGCAAAATGTGAGGCAGAATGTTTCCTGCAACAAGATGCATCAAAAGATACTCTTGTCGAGAATGGAGAAAAGTTTGTTCTTTCAATGTACGGGCTAACTTTAAACGAAGCTCGTTACTTCAGATTTACAAGACTAACTGCAAAGACTTCTTTGAAGTCAAACTTTGATTTAGCTAAATTACCACCGACCTCAGAAGCGTGTCGTCAGCACCTCTTCAGAGTGTACTTACAGGTGCAATTGTGGTTAAGGAACAAACTTAATCCTACTGATTTGGGTTGAATACATGAATATATCAAAGAAAGTGGTGGAAAAAGAAGAGACTTAAGACCGATACTAAGTATGAAACCTTTTGCTCCTGATGATCTCCTAGCAATAATTTCAGGTGGTGTTGCAAGGCAGCGTGTGGAGATTATTGTCGCTGCAGAATATCTGACTTTACCTGTTCAGCTATGTGTGAGTACTGTAATGGGTTATCATGCAACAATGTACCTCAATACAATGAAGATTTTGAAGATCAATTACACGAATAATCTGGCTTCATTTTAAAATGAATATAAGAAAACATTGCACACAGTATTCTTAGGTTATAGTGATGGGTGGATTGTCCGTGATGCTGTTCTTGCTCTGAATTTATTTAAAAGTATAGAAATTAAAATAAACACATAATATAAGAAAGCTGCCGGTTGTTTCCAGTCCGGGACAAGGCGGGTCCATAGGTGGTGGATAATGGAAAGCCCAATATGAGGATAGGGAATAGTCCCCCCCGAACCAAAACTGGCATTTTCTGATCTTATTCCTATGAGGTTTGAAGCATATTCTTATGACGTTCAAAACCACATTACTCAGGTCTGGCTTTAGGTACCGTGACAATATATACCTCGTTTTAAAGCTTAGACTTCGATCTAAAACTTTTATTTGAAACATTTTTCTACTTTGTCTCGTAGAAAAAAATTAAAGAGAATTTTTCCGGCCAAAAAACTGTTGTTTTCTCTTTAAGACACAATTGCCACGAAACTATACATTTCTCGAGAAAATTGAAAGACACCTTTTTTGTAGCTTAACATTAGACAAAGAAAATAAAAAAATTGCGAAGCATTTGCTCCACTGGTTTCGGAGTTATGGCTAATTTTCTGAGAGACGGCAAATTCACCTTTAAGGGGGGCTGGGGGGAAGCACAAGGGGGAGAACCGGGGACTTTTGGGAAATTACATGTCTCATCATAGTCTATCAACAGGAAAAAATCCAGCTCTCCGGGAATTTGTTCCGACACAAAACCTATTTTGACTGGGCTATTAGGTGTATACGGTTTATAGATGATATGGCGCTTGTTGCAGAATCTGAATAGAAAACCTATAAGGTGTTAGAAAACTTGGGGAAGGGTTATGAAGAATATGGAATGAAAATTAATGTTAGAAACACAAAAGTCAAGATGATTCGAACGAAGGGGTCGATGCCAAATAAAGAAGTAGGAGGGGAGAAATTAAAATAGGTGACTAGCTTTCGATACCTGGGTAGTAGTATTATTAATGATCATATGAAGTGCGAACGTGAAATAAAAACAAAGATAGGAATGGTGAGAGAAACCTTTAGAAAGACGAAAAGTTTATTTTGTGGGAACTTGCATAAACAGTTGAAAAAAAAATCATAAAATGCTTCGTGTGGAGTATTGTACTATATGGGGAAGACACATAAACATTACACAAAAGTGATGAAAAATGAGTAGAAGCTTTCGAAATGTGGATGTGGAGAAGAATGGAGAGAATTAGCTGACAAGGGAACCTTCCGAAAATGATAGTTGCAGTGAAAGTTGTGGCCTATGCCAATGGAAAGAGCTGTAACAGAGATGAACATTCCCAAAAAATTAGCTGCCCATAGCAATAGGTTCAAGAAATATAAGGGGTGGAAGTTCGGGAAACAGCAAGGTTGGACAAGGGGGAAAAGTTCAAATTCTGCAAAAAAAAAAAAAAAAAAAAAAAAAGGGGGTACGGCAAAATACAATGCTGACAAGTGATGTATAGAAAGATACTTGCCACAATAGGGAACAAATGAAGGCTACCAGTGGGGTTAACAGTGTTGCCAACTGCAATAAAAAGTACATGTTTTGCAAAGAGCACTATATGAAGTGAGTGCAATATTCAGTGTCATGTAGAACATAAGATATGACGTGTATAATCAGTGGTACAATCTAACAAAAGAGAATAGAAAAACAGAAGTACGAAAAGTACTGAAAAGACGAAGTTGGCCATAATGCGCCACATTTGATCACGAGCTGTGCATATTAGAATTAACAAAACAAGAAAGCACCAACTATGCAGGAAACCGACGTACCTAGAGTCGAAAAGAAAAACGAGTTCCAAAGTTGGTAACACTGGCCATGAACATCCAGACAATTCTAATATTGTTAGGCCACTCGCTTCACAAAAAGAAATCCGGCAAGAGGCATTAGCCTTCGCATCATTTGTACATGCTCGTCCACATTGTACGTGCAATTGTTCGATGAGACAATGGTCCAAACAGAAGATACATTTGCAGTGAGCACAGTGGAATACTGCCAATCCGTCACACATGGTACAATGATCGTCTGTGAATGTCTCGAAACAGTATTGTAGAGGTGTCGGAACTTTGGTGGTCTTTCTATCACATATCCACACCTGTAGAAAGCAAGCATAATCAAAGGCTTGATCTGTTGTGTGTTGCTGTCTGCAGTAGTATCACCGCCTATATGATATATCCAGAGTGTCCCACCTAACTCTGCGACTGAAATACTTTCAAAGGGAAAAAAATGTGACACATCCAGTTGTGCAGGAATGTATTCATGTCAGTGGGCGATAAACTTCTGTGAGATGCAAGTGCCCCCAAGTCCCCCATCATAGGGTCCCAGGGGCCAACTTCAAAATTTCAAATATCATCGTCGGTCGAGGTATATTTCTTTCGATAAATCATGGAATATGCAACAACGAATATCACAAATATTTAATATATGGGATTTCAAAATGGCCGCCAAAAATATCTGCTCGGTGACAAGAACAACGTGCATTTATGGCGGCCATTTTGAAACCCGTGCTTTATATGGCAAATGTTTCTTATAGGCGGTGTTGTATCTATCCAGAGAAATATCATCCGCCCCTCTGTTCCCATTTGAAAGGTTGCGGTTGACCCCTCGAGCCTTATGATGGGGACCCTAGGGGACTTGCTTCTTACAAAATTTTCTTGGCCCTCGACATCAGTACATTTCTGTGCAATTGGATTTGCAACATCTCTTTTCGCTTCGCAGCAATTTGAGATCACAATGTTCGATGCCATGTTAAGACACAACATAAATTTGTGGCGGCCATTTTGAAAAACATGCTTCATATAGCAAATGTTTCCTATATGTGTTGTTGCACATTCCATGATCTATCGAGAGAGGTACCAATCGGTCTCTGTTGCCATTTGAAAGTTTGAAGTTGGCTCCTGGGGCCCTATGATGGGGATCCTGGGGCCACTTGCTTCTCACAGACTTTTATCACCCCCTGACATTGGTACATTCCTGCACAACTGGATCCGTCACATTTTTGTTCGTTTCTCAAATCTTTCAGGTCACAAAGTTTGGTGGGACACCCTGTATATTCCCACATACGACCCAACCATGACATAATGTTTACTTCTATTATCGGTTGTTGGCTCAACCCAACCATTTCATGTTCCCCGACTTGACATTGCCTCAATCACTCTAGCATTGATGTATTCCGAGTGATGCCTGTTGCCGGAATTTTCCTTTTGTGAAGCGAGTGGCTTAACTATATTAGAATTGTCTGGATTTTCATGGCCAGTGTTGCCAACTTTGGAACTCGTTTTTCTTTTCGACTCTAGGTACGTCGGTTTTCTGCATAGTCGGTGCTTCTTGTTTTGTTAATTCTAATATGCACAGCTCGTGATCAAATGTGGCGCATTATGGCCAACTTCGTCTTTTCCGTATTTTTCGTACTTCTGTTTTTTTCTATTCTCTTTTGTTAGATTGTACCACTGATTATACACGTCATATCTTATGTTCTACATGACACTGAATATTGTACTCACTTCATATAGTGCTCTTTGCAAAACATGTACTTTTTATTGCAGTTGGCAACACTGTTAACCCTACTGAAGGCCTTCATTTGTTCCCTATTGTGGCAAGTATCTTTCTATACATCACTTGTCAGCATTGTATTTTGCCGTGCCCCCCCCCCCCTTTTTTTTTTGCCGGAATTTGAACTTTTCCTTCTTGTCCAACCTTGCTGTTTCCCGAACTTCTACCCCTTATATATCTTGAACCTATTGCTATGGGCAGCTATTTTTTTGGGGAATGCTCATCTCTGTTACAGCTCTTTCAATTGGCATAGGCCACATCTTTCACTGCAACTATCATTTTCGGAAGGTTCCCTTGTGAGTCGAGTGGAAAACAAATAAGAGGGTGCTAAAAAATGATAGAGGAAAAAAGAACAATTTTAAATATTATTGAGAAGGGGAAGATAAGCTGATTGGGACATTACCTAAGAAGGAACTATATTATGAGCGACGTGCTAGGTATGGGGCATGAAAGAGAGAGAGGGGGGAAGGCAACAGATGGACGAAATCAAAATCGTACGTGAAGACGAAGAGGTTAGCAGAAGAGTTAACACGGGTGCTAGCATAGAGCTTCTCAGTTGGCCTAGTGGCCTGCCAATAATGTCAGGATATCTATGATGTTGATGGTGATTGATTTAACTGTAAAAGTAACATTTTGAGTATTTTATGGAAATTAAATATTTATTGAATTGCTCATTCCATTACGTTCATATTTTGTGTTTTACACAATTTTGTGTATTTTACGTCTAATACTATTTAAATGCCTTGTTTTTGTTCTTAGTTATTATTATTTTGGCAAGAATTGAGGACTTCACTTGCGGTGTTCATTCAATACCTGCATCATGTTATTTTTTTTTTAGCACATTGATTTGTATGGAGAATTATTATTTTTCTTATATCTTGGGACTGAACGGGAATTCTAATTGTTTGATTTTACTGATTTCACCTTCAAATCGATTTAAATATCCTTTACTTCATAAAAATTAAATTTTGTTATATATTATCTTAATATTTAATAATTAAACTAAATTTAAGTAATATTAAATATAGATTCTGATTTTCCAGATCTTTTTCTCTTTCGGGGGTGTTGTGACTGGCTCCAGATCTGCATTTGGCTTCAAAATCCAGATCAGATTTTTTTTTTTTCAGCCTAGAATGTAGACTAATTTTCCTTTATATAAAACTTGTCAATAACTACGACCTTGAATAAGATTAGTCATCTCTCCTATAGTGTTACGTTTGTGTGTGCTGGTCTATGTAACTACGTAAGGAACAATTGAGTTACTTAATGCTGATAAACAAATAACCCAATGCTATCTGCCGAACTCAGAAAGCTAATGGTTATTGAACAAGGACAAGGACATATATGAGTCATTAGACTTTGTTGATCGTCTTTTATGATGACGGTAATAACAGACCTGCACGAAAGCACATACATTACTTTTAGAAGTACATTCTTACTCTTTCCATTCAATACCTTTAGACCTCCCACATACAATAAACGTCATACTGTCCATTCTGATGATATAGATATGGAATGAAACATACTGTATATTGTCTCAGCAGTTCCAGAAATTGGATGAATCAATGCAGGTGTGAAGCCCTTTAGAACCATAATGGAGACGAGAATGAGTCATAATATCGCAATAGCACCGACACATGCACTTTATATTAAATCGATAAGAACAGTGCATTGGAATTAGTTTTATTTTATTTCAAGAAAACCAGTGCCAGTTCCTTTTCCTTCTTTCGTTATTTTATTTCAGGGTTTGTATTTAAAAAAAATAGTTTTGTTAGGAATGCATGTTAACTTATTTACTTACCTTTTAACTTTTCACCAAAGAAAAACTGAATTTCAGGATCCGTAAGAAGTTCTGCAATTTCATCCTTAGTGAGCTAGAAAATAAGAATTTTACGATTAAAATCACAATTGTACTTTAAAAAAAAACTCTACTTTTTCTTTTTAAAAATTCTAATACATCCCATTTAGACATAGGAGTTTCATGTCATAACTAGAAATGAACGGGAGTCAAAGTGAAAATACCCGTTAGAAATCATCAAACCTTTCTTACGATAGTGCTTTTAGATTTCCGAACTATGATCACGCTTTCTTTCACAAAATTTCGTCGCGAAGAGGGGAAGAGTGATCAAAATGTCTGGAGGCTGAACTGGGACATTATTTGTCAAAGGACGTGCCCTGTAGTGAACAAGTATTATAGCTCCAGGGGGAATATGCCGTCCTCCCTAAAGTAAATTTGGAAGAAACTGTGACTTCATAAAGTATGAGAAATCTTATACTCGTGGGACGGTCCACCGGTCTTTTAACACGAATCAGAGCAAAGTGAGAAACGTGTTTCTTATGCCTACGAGATCGCCATCCCATTCTGTCTCCACATTTATTTCTCTATTGCAATCAAAAGTGGTAGAAATCTAATTTCCGGTTTCAATATTGATCTCTTGCCTTTTTAAAAAGTTTAACATCTGATGATTATACTCCGAAGCTAAGGGAGACGGTGAGAACGATGAAAATGTATAATGAAGAAAGTAAGAAGAAACGGAAGAACATCGAGAAAAAACACGAACACGGTGTTACCACAAAACCAATTTTGTGCGAGCTGGGATAGAATCCGGGGCCACAAATACTAGAGATGAGCGCTCTACCACAGTGCCACCACGGCTTCTTGAATTCATAGAGCGAAAACGGGAACGGGTAGCAAAAAACGGTTTTCAATATGAATTCGGTCCCCAGGAATAGACTTCCTCTTTGCTCTGTTTCTCTACTAAATCAGGTTTTAATATTGATCCCATTGAACAAAAGCAGTCATAGCAGTCATAGAGAGAAGTAGTTCTTAGTATGCATTTAAAGTCCCAAGATTAGTTTCTATGTCCACTTTTATGACTATTAACACTTTCGTTTCCGGTTATAATATTGGGGACGCCTACAGTATGAAAATCTACAATACTTTCACACGCATATACATATATATACCCAGGGGCGGATCCAGGGGGGGCGATCGGGGCGATCGCCCCCCCCAGAAGAGGAAACTTTCTTATTTTATATATATAAATAAAACCCATCCCAAAGTTTGGAGCCCTTAAAAGTAGCAGTATGACAACCCACCGCCCCCCCCCCAGAAGTAGGTCCTGGATCCGCCCCTTTATATACCAAACTTTATGTAGCTTTATATACTGCTTATAAAAGGTCAGAAATAATGACATTGCAACCCGATGCACTGATGATGCGTCACCGAGTGATATGTGTGCCAACCATAATTATAGGGGTGGCGTGTTGTTTGCCACGACTTGATTTTCGTGTTATTTATCACGATTTTGCCACAGTATTTGTATTCAGACCTTACCATATCTCGTTATCGTGGAAATTCATACACACCTGGAATAAAAAGGAGGGTTGTCAGGCACTACTGCTTTTGATCCTCTGGAACAAGTGGTAAATGTACTCGCCTTTGGGATGAGAGAGGTCTCATTAGACTCGCTGTTGAAAGAGAACATTAACCTCCAAACAAATGAATACAAAACATCATTAATATCACAATAACTTAGTAAACTGATACAATTGCATTTTCTCTTTTAATGGAGTTTAATATCATCATCTGTTATATAATGTTTTCCGTTATGCTACGCAACCAACGAACTGTGTTTTATATACTTAAGAAAAATGAAATGAAATATTTCAATTTTACGTCCCACGATTATGCCGTGTAAGCTAAAGGGCATGGTAATGATGGGAATGAATGAAAAATAGTGTAATGAAGAAAGTGGGAGGAAACAGAAGAACCCCGAAAAAGCTTACGCACACGGTATTTGTCCACCACAAAACCCACTTCGCGCTAAGAAATTCTGAGTCCTTGTACAATTCAGTAAACACAAATATAACTTCAATTTATAAATTTCATTGTGAAGATCCGAGAGGGTAGCTGCAGCAGACTGACTTATACACTTGTTTCTCTCTGACAAAATTATAACTAAAGTCATCAGAATAGATTGTAATTAATTTCTTGATTGCGTCACTGTCATCCAAAGTGTTTACTCTGAGAATTGCTTGTAAAGTTAAGCAAATATTTCTCATTTCTGCACACCACGAATCCACCCAAGATACGATCTTCTGTGCGATTACATCAAAGAACCAATATTTTAAATTCCTTTTCTTTGTTTTCTTCTGGGAGTGGTTCAGAATCAAATGAGTTATCTTTCGATTGCGGGATTCAACTTCTTACACTTATATGGTCTAGATTTTACCTTCTAACGTCAGAGAATTAATGGTTCTAACTTAGAGAAATGTAATCTGCCCGTTTACTTCTACCATAGGTTTTCTTATTTCAAATCGTACACAGGGCTCCCTTGTGGCTATGTGGATAGCGTACGCGCCTTTAGTGTGGGAGACCCGGGTTCGATTACTGACGGAAACTCATGTGGATTGTATTTTAATAATATCTGTATAATAACCTCTATGAGCTTGAAAGCTGACATGGAAGGATTTCTTTGACGAATTGCATAACATGTAACCTCAAACTAATGTGTGTGAAGAAAGGGAAACACACACCGCAGAACCATATATCCTAGAACCTAACCAAATAGAAGTAGAAATAGCTATAAAGAAATTAAAGAAACACAAATCTCCGGGTGTAGACGAAATTCCGGCTGAGTTAATTTTAGCCTGAAAATTGTGGAACAAGATACACAAACTCATTCTGCTTATCTAGAACAGGCAGGGGCGGATCCAAGACAGACTTCTGGGGTTGCGGTGGGTTGCAATACTGGTACTTAGAGCTACTTTTAAGACCTCCAAACTATAGGATGGGTTTTAATTATATATAAAATAAGAAAGTTTACTCTTCTGGGGGGTAGAACGCTCCGATCGCCCCCTGGCTCCGCTCCTGGGAACAAGGAAGAATTGCCACAAGAGTGGAAAGAATCAATCATTGTTCCAATTCACAAGAAAGTCAACAAAACTGACTGTAGTAATTATCGAGGCATTTCTCTTCTGTCAACATCCTATAAAATTCTACCAAACATTATATTAGCAAGATTGACCACATACGCAGATGAAATTATTGGAGATTATCAGTGCGGATTTAGACGGAATCGATTAACTATCGACCAAATATTTACCATTCGACAAATACTCGAAAAGAAGTAAGAATACAATACCCCAGTACATCAACTATTTATTGATTTTAGAAAAGCATACGACTCGGTTAGGAGAGAAGCATTGTACAACATTCTTAAAGAATTTCGAATACCAAAAGAGCTAATTAGATTAATTAAATTATGTTTAAGTTAATCCCAAAGTAAGGTCCGGGTAGGAAAATTTTTGTTCAAGAGCTTTCACGTCGAGAATGGCCTGAAACAAGGAGATGCGACAACGAGGAAGGGGAGATGGGGAATGGCAGAAACTTCATAACGAGGAACTACATCATTTATACGGTTTACCAAATATTGTTAGGGTCATCAAGTCTAGGAGGCTCAGGTGGGCGGGTCATGTAGCTAGGATGGAAGAAAGTAGAAACGCTTTCAAAGTCTTGACTGGAAGACCAATCGGAAAAAGACCATTAGGAAGACCTAGGCGCAGATGGGAGGACAATATTAAGATGGATCTCGCAGAGTTATGAATACAAAGTAGAAGCTGGATCCAATTAGCTAAGGATAGAACTCAGTGGAGAGCTTTTGTGAACGCGGCATTGACCCTCCGGGTTCCATAGGCCATAGAGTTAGTTAGTTAGTTAGAGCTTGAAAATACAACAATACAAAAGTGACTAAATTTTTATATTACCAATAGACTAAATTTCCTTCCTCTCAGCAAAAGTGTTTAGAGATTGCTAAATCCATATATTTAAATCTAAGTTTGTTTATTTTGACCTCTAGAGAGGTTATGAAATATTCAAAAAATATATCGCGCCCCCTCCGGAAGGTTCGGGTTCCCAGTTATTGGGATTGCTCTCCCCCTTATAGGTAGTCCTGATGATATGTCTAGATTTAATGTTGGCTTCACAGTCGAATACAATTAAATTGTGCGCCATATCAATTTTGAAAATGCATTTGGAGAGTTTCTAAGCAAACAAATTGTGTGCTTGAACTCACCTTGAATAAATTTAACTGTGGCGTTAACAACCGATAGCGCAGTAACCCAATATTGTATGTATTCTGTTTATAAATATAATAGATTTGATTGTTATAATATAGTCATCTGGCAACTCTTAGTTTATGAGTAGATTTTGCATAAATCTTCACGATTGTGATATAAGATAAGCAAGGGAGAACAATACCGTGGCAAACAACACAAAAATCGAGTCGTGGCAAACAAGACGTAATCCCATATGGCCGGCTAGAGTCCTTCATGGGGCTTACAACACGAAGTTTAGTATTTTATTTCAGAACACAGACCTGAGCGCTAGGACTATTAAAGGCCAGATGGCGCAGTTCAACTAGATGATACGTGGTCAGTGCATCATCTATCAGATGCCATTATTTCTGGCTTTCTGAACCGATGTTCGCTGCCTTTTAATTCAGGTAGCTTCTCAATTGCTTCCTGATGCTAAATTTTAGTGTTTCTACCATGAATAGAAAAAAGAATATTTTTTAACAAAAGCTTGAATATCCACTTTCTTTCTTTTAATTTTCTTTTTTCTTTTTCTTTTTTTTAATAAAATGATACTATTGTCATAAGTTTGGGAATTAATTACAGTATTTCATATAGGCCTACTACGTATAATTGGATTGGAATTTAGCGTCCTGCTCAGAAGCAAGGCTGTATGTGAAGGCTTACACAGTTTAGGGATGTTCAAATATGTGGATATTTTCCAGTGCGAAGAGTTCCTTTTTTATTCTCCTGTCCCCCCTCCCCCCTTCCCCCCACATACTTAGCAAGTTATGATTCCGTCTACAGCTACTAAAGAGTGAATGAGTTCCCCTTCCTACGTCTCTGTCTAAAGGTGTTTCTTCGAATTCTTTATAATCCGTAACGTAAAGAAACTCTGAATGTTAACTTTATTATGTTAATGTGAAATTCTTTAAAATGAGTAGGCTATTTACGGTTGTGGGGAAACCATTCATTTTAATACTTACTGGTATTTCACAGCAACATTAAAAAACTCTGGTAAAGACAGTATAGAGGATCACGCAAAATATTTCTGTTTGGGTTATGAAGAACCACCGTTAAAGTCGCCGTTACCCTGTTATGTTGGTAACGAATTAATTTCGTTAACGAATTTGGTCGAAATGATCGCTCTAGCTATGTGTTGAAAAAAACAAAATACAAAGATTCGGTTGCATAGATGGAGTATATTTCAGTGTTATTCGTTAATACATTAGCGGATAGACTTCATTAACGAATGCGATCGAGCAATTGCTCTAATAATTACAGCAAGAAACAATTTAACGAATTATCTTACATGTATGAGATACGGGCTATACACAGCCTATAGATAGTCACCATTAAAGTCGCCGTTATCTGTTAATCTATTAACGAGTTTACTTTATTAACTCGGCCGAGATAATCGAACTACGTATCTATAGCAAAAAAAGAAAAGAAAAGAAAGAAAGAAAAGTATTTAAAAATCGCACGCATTCACGAGTTATCGTGCGGAGTTACTAATATTATAAGTTTCACTACACGATTCTAATAAATATTACCGAGTGTTACATAGTCTAGTTTCCGTTCGGTTTGCATGATGTTAGTTTAATCTTATCACTATTATTATCACGTATATATTGAAAATATGAAGTAGTACAAAGTGTGGGGGTGTAGCTCAGTGGTAGAGCGTTCGCTTTGCATGTGAAAGGCCCCGGGTTCGATCCCCGGCACCTCCAAGTGACTATTTTTTATCAACCCAAAATTGAAAACATAAGCTTTTGTGTGAAGTCCCATATATTTAATTTTCCACATATGCGGTTATTTTCAATAATTATTCTCAATGAACTTTAGGAGAAGTCAAAGTGATAAAGGGTTCAGTAGAAACTTCAATTAAGTTTCCAACTGTTCTTTTAAAAAAAAAATCTCCCTCTCGCTGCAGAGTTTGAAATTAATGTAATAGCGCATGAAACTTAATATAATAAATAGAGTTCGGATTTTTATGTGCCAGAAAACTGTAAAATATTTATTTTTATCTGCTAATAAATGAAAAAATATTTGTTAAAAACTGAAAAATATTTAACAAAACATAACAAGGAAAAGTATAGGAAAACATCTAAGATAAGAAAAATAAATACTGGAATTCACCAATAGCTCCTATTCATCATATGTCGAAATTTCATGCGCATTGCAGTGAATTACTAACGTCTTTTCCAAATTGCCCTTCGTAAAGCCTGTCTGTTATCACGGAATAATGCCTTATATTGAGAAAAGAAATGTTCTACATCATGATGTTAACCTCGCGTATTTGAAAAGGGGCATATCACGAATATCTGCAGACACCATTAACTTCACTTGTTTTGGCCTTCCAATGTTTCAGATATTTTACATAAGGTTTTGTAGCCAATGTTTTTCTCAAACAATTCCTTAATTTTTATCTTATGATTTCAGCTTTCGAAACAGAAAGAACATTCCGCTTTCTTTCAACGTATTGTACTTCTTTAACCGAAGTACTCAATAAATCTCTCGTAGTTTGTGGTTTCTTTATAATGTGAGTCAAGAAACCGAAATTGGTAGATATGAAAGCAAAGTTACATTTCAAGCCACTGTCACTTACTAAATTTTGAACAATTTCAATGGATGAAGCATCGTCTGGGTTTAGTTTAGTTATTACAGCTACAAATGCCTCAAAATTCTCCATATATTAGAATACTGATTAAGCCAAGTACCCCGCCGCGCATGGGCGCCCTAAGAAAATTTTCTACGGAGGGGCCCATCTCCCTTCTTGCTATATTACGTTTGATATTTTTGATTTGTATTAAGAAAATCTTAAGAAATTCAAGTTGTCTTCGTTAGCCAGAGGAAGGCCTGGGTCCCACTCTGCCCCCACTTCGTGCGCCCATGCCACCGCGTGATTGCGTGTGTTGGAGGAAGTGAAAGATATGGATTTGTTTCTTTGAAAAGTTCAATTCTAATTGCCGATTTTACGAAACTTTTTTCCCCATTTGACACTAACTTGTCCACTTTAGGATAAAGGGTTTGGATTTATGACGGCGTTGTTTCTGCAAGTGAGAAATTGCTTGTAAATATGATGGATAGATTCATATAGCCTATCCTCTTCCCGATGTTAATTTCTGTCAAGAGAAAGGAAAAAACAATTCGTGGTGAAAATTAGAATAAAATAACGGAAAATTATTTAAAAATATGTATTTATTACAAAAATGTTCAAAATATTTATTTACATAACTTTTTCGTAAAATATATATTTTTATGTGAAAATTTACACTTGCAGACTCTTGATTGGGATAATAAACTTTGTTTTGGGCCTGTACGTATTTAGAAAAAAAAAATGTTTTTACATATACATCCGGAGCTTAATAATAACTAGTTCTGACAGGAAACTTGCAGAAAACAGTGTAACTACTATGGTCTTCCCAATTTTGTCTGCTCCGTACAACTTCATAAAAATGATTCTCTGGTATTTACAACTTACGAAGGACTATATAAACAATAAGATGGCTTTTTAAATGGATGGTGTATAAACAATATATTCGCTCTCAGTTTTTACCTCCGGGTTTTGTATACAGGATTTCGTTACCTCTTAATTCAAGTCGCTTCCCAATTATCTAACAATGATATGTCACATCGAAAATTCTATGCCAGTAGAGTGCACTTATTATTCAGATTGGGAGTGGGAATAGCTTACATCTTTTAATAAACAGGGAATATATAGGGTGGTCCAAAAGTATGACCTTAGCAGCACAGTTGATAGGCTACACATCGGATAATAGTTGGTATTGTTGGGAATCGAAAAACTAAATTTGGAAAATACATTAGCCCAACATATTTTAAAATGTATGTTAGCTAACCAATAACCTGCCGTCATTCATTCAATCATTTCGACGATCCCACACTCCCAACCATAATTTTACTTCTTTCATAAGGGTTAGTTGGCAAACGCTCGGGAAAAGCGGCCGATCACAACAAGTAGGGCCAGTATATTGGCACTTGCCTAGCCTACAGTTTCCCATTGTTGGACTACTATCTGTGTTATTAGGGAAAACATCTAAAAGTTGTAACGGTGTGAAAAACACGAAATCAAAGCCAGTGGCAGAGGAAACAAACATGGCAGAGTGCATAAGGAGATTTCGGCGGCTATTTTGAAAGCCGCCATATTAGATTTGGGATCAAAATTCTTAAATGGGAAACATAGTGTGTGACCATTTTCTAAGTGTAATTACATTTGCCCTGCTCTATTCATAGTAAAATTAGGATCAATTTTATTAACACTGTGAAGATGGGGAATATTGAATATATATATATATATATATATATATATATATATATATATATTAACGAATTATCGCCAGTTATCTCATCATTTCGGACCAGTGGCGTTATTTAGGGTAAAACAGGAACCCCAGAATTATACATATATAATGCGGACCTGTGAGGAATGTGAGTAGTTTAGAACTAAGGCTATCCAAAATTATGAAAAAGCTATATTTCAACACATGCTATTTCGAATTCGATAAGCATGGAGTGGTGGTCCATATGAGCATAAAGGAAGTAATACATACACAATCCAAAAATACATTCCGTCAACATGCAGTGGGTGTGCAGAGAATGCCCTACAACACTGGCGTAAATCCTCGGGGGATGAGAGAGACTTGTCCCCGCCAATCTTGGAACTGAGGGGGACTGTTTCCCCCCAATAATTCGATTTGAAATGTGTTTTTGGGAAGAAATTTGATTAATTTTGTCCAATTTCCACAAAGGAACGTGAGATGAAATTGATGTCCCCAAGAATAAGCCTTAAATCTGCCCGCTTCCCAACGTTGAAGACAACTTTGCTCCTCTGATCGTCCACAACATTGCTTTTCAACTTCATGAATATTTTGAACATCGAAAAAAAAAAAAAAAAAGATTATGTGAACGTTCTTACCCGTCCCCCCAATGTTGAAGACAGATTTGCGTCGCTGTCCTACAGGGTAAAATTCCCAGATATGCTCGCAACAGAATTTTTAGATATGGTGTAATTTTAACGTAGGCCCAAAGTAAGCAAAAGATAAACTTTGACTACAGTGAACACGGAATGCTTCAGTTGAGAAGTCAGAAGTATTACTAACCGTCAGCAACACAGTCTCTCGTGTTCGGAATAACCCACATTTCGATGTTTTTATTTTCGGTTATAGGAGAAAAAAAAAGGGGGGGAATCTGCAGTGGCAAAATACATTGCAGCACGCGTTATTCAGTGTTTGTAGTTTGAGGGAAATTGTCCTAATCTAGAGAAATTTCGTAGGGAAATTTAGCAAAAAGGGAAAAAGAATTTTTTTCCATAAAAAAAGAAAATCAACTGAAATTCTCTCAGTGTCTGATTGAGCAATATAAGTGCTTAAATTCTTCTTTGCTCTTCAGCAATAAACAATAAAGTAGCAATAATTTGTGTATGTATGTATGTATGTATGTATGTATGTATGTGTGTGTGTGTAAGTGTGTGTATGTGTGTGTGTGTATCTGTTCAAAGTAGCATAGTTGGCACCCATTCTTGACTGAATGTATTTGTAATTTTGTTAAATTAAAAAGGTGAAGGAAAAAGCAAAAGGCAAATAGAAAAATAGAAGCAAAAAGTAAATGAATAAAACAAACGTGGTTTGCACTTCCTTTAATGTAGATAAATTAATCTTATCACATAACTTCTGTCATAGGAATTGGAAACTCAACAAACTAGGGAAATTTTGATAAGAAAAGGGAAAGTTGTGTATTAGTCGAAAGAAATTTTCTTAAACAAACCTACTATACGAACACTGGAGTTATTCCAAACACGAGGAACCATAGAGCTGATGGTCCGTAACACTTCCGGCTTCCCGTCGAGGCATTACCGGTACCTGTTCACTCGTGTCAACCCTGGTCCGATTCCAGGTAGCGCCAAGTAAACTTTGTGGTGGGCAAACATCGTCGGCGTGGGTTTTCTTGGGGTTCTCCCGTTTCCTCCCACTTTATTCATTCCATCATTACATTCATTTCTCATCATCACCGTCTCCTTTAGCCTAGCCGGCATAACCGTAGGACGTAAAACTGAAAGATTTCATTTTCTAATGAAAAGCAGTTTAGCTTTATCCTTGGTTTCCTGAGAATATAGGTGAACTTAAAAATTACTTATCATTTTCTCAGGTGTGGAATAACACCAATTGAATACTACATAAATATAATGTCTTGTGGTATTAGACTCCTCCCTTAAACTTTGAACTCTCTCCAACAAAAATTTCTAATTGCGTGCCTGGAGAAGCAAGGCCCTCCTGTCCACGTACTGCATATGTGACATTACAATTAAATGACCAACTTCTCTGCTATAGTACAACAATATCTTGTAAACACGTATTTAACGAGTGATACAGAGAATAAACATATGCATACGTAATTTCAGTACGGCACTTTACTTAATCTATTAGGTTCCGTCACCCTATAATACAAACATGCTTTACTGCGAATGTAGGACAAGTACACGAAACGCATCAATATCCTGACCTTCGAGAGATGCGTTCAAAATAATTGGTTGCGTGTGTTATCCTATACACAATTGATGTCTCCCACAGATATTATTAAGCTGCGTTTCCTTTTATCTTTTCTCTCAATGTCATTGACACTATTAAAATACATATAAGGGAAGTTGAATGAATATTGAGGGCATCACTTCGGTAACTTTGTTGTAGAAACGCATTTATTGATTAGGTTGGGGATAAAATTATTATTTCGGTTTCCACGTAATTCATGGTTACAAACAGAATAAGCAAGTGCCATAATGGAAAAAAATAAAAGAAAAAAGCAAGTTATTGGAATTGAAATTGCCAGCGGAGAACGCGGTGAGCAATTCTGTTTAGTGTTATAAGATGGAAATGATTTCAGATAAGACATTTTTTTTTTTTAAATCTTTGGTGTAATCTATATAATGTTATATACAAGGACATACGCAAGGTAATCATTTACCCACGCAAGGTCACGTCAGCTAAAATTTTACTCCATGCATCTTCTTCATAACATTTTTGTTTCATCTTCAGTTGAAATTTCGTGTCTTTGTAGCTACAACTAATTTTAAAGTAAACATTCTTCAATATTTGTAGTGACATTCTTCCATATTTTCGGTTTCTCTTCTTTCGCTTTCTCCTTTTACAGACCATATTCGATCCTATAAAGTTACCTCATAGTAATAGGTGACTGCTATTTCATTCATCTCAATCTGTTGTCTCATTTGTAATGGACATTTGTGCTTTAACTACAATTACCAATATCGTCTTTTACCCGGATATGTACTCATTTTCGAGCCTGAAAATGGTCGGGTCGGGTTTTTAGAAAAATGGGGAATTGTCTTCTTTTTGGGAGTATTATCTGTCAGGAAAGTAAATGTACACCTACTTTTCGAGTCTGGCATTCCTGCGCTCCATCCGTGGAGAGTATGAGAATTAAATCAATCAAATGTTTACTGAGGGGCAAAAAGAAAAGCTTAATCTGAATAAGACATTGCAGAGGGGCACAAGCTGTGAATACGAATAGTGCATAGTGTAAATAAAGGACGACACCGAAAGAGAAAGCCAGAAACAACTGTTAAACTTAAAAAAAAAAGAGTAAAAATTGTTGAAGTGGGAACATAAAACACAAATACAACAAATACTCCGGCATGATCTTGCTGTAGTACTTAAGGTGCTGGCTTATAAATGCAAAGGTCGCCGGTTCGAATCTTAAGCGAGGACATTTTTAAAAATTTTTGTTAATAATACATGCAGCTCATGAGAGATGGTAAAAGAGGTCGTATTTAGTTTTTCGTAGCAATTATTATTGGTAATGTTTAGTACTGATAATACTTTTTGTCTTTGCGTATTGCTTTTATTCTTTTCTTGATTTCCAAAGAGAAGAATATCCGAACAAATGCCACAAAAATTCCTCTTATTTTAAATGTAAACGCCATTTGCAATTAGTGAAGAATAAAAATTGAACGTTCCGAAGTAGCTGCAAAAAGTAAAAAGAAAAACATTGAAGTGGACCATACTCATGGTTATTAAAAATACAATTTCTACATGCCTTACACCTCCCGACCACGTTTCTACGTTAGCAAGTAAGAGGTTTGTGTTTAGGTTAGGCTCGTCAATACGTTTTGCAAAGGTTTAGCTCTGACGCACCACAGGTGCGAGAAGGGAGAAGAACACTTTTTCTCTCTCCCTCTGTGTGTCTATTTATCTATCTATTTGTATATATATATAACGCTATTTGTGAATGCCAAAACCACCCTAATTTTCAGCGGATTGAGACAAAACTTGGCACAAACATTAATTGTTGAAATATCTTGATGAGTTCGTTAACCAGAATAATCAGATGAAAATGTTCAAAATGGCGGCCCTTCAAACTCTTAAAAAGTTCCAAGGGAACCAAATTTCGCCCATAAATAGGTATTCAGAAAGTTTGAATAAATTTTCCTCTTTTACTGAAATATTTGTGTGCAGGGACTTATTGAAATATTGGACCCGATTAATCGCCTAAAGAAGGTTCACGCCCTTTCACTACGGTCAGGCCTTTTTTTTTTTTTGCAGGAGGGGGTATTTTCCTATCGGAACAAGATGATTGTTAGTGATGATATGAAATTACACATTGAAAGTGAAGTAACTTGTGAAACGTGTTATTTGAAAGAATAATATAATAAATGTGCATTCCTCTAACACAGAGAACTGTAAACATGTATTTCGAGTTCGGGAGCTTGAATGGCGAGGAGTCTTATTTGATTTGCTTTTTAGTAACACATTGCATTGCAAATGAAGGTAGGCAATATTAGTGGTAAGTAAAACAATAACGATAATAATAATAATAATAATAATAATAATAATAATAATAATAATAATAATAATAATAATAATAATAATAATAATAATAATGATAATAATAATAGGTGTTGTTTGTGGCAAGGTAATATCTTAATCAATTCTTCTTCAAACGTAATGATTGTAACGCCATATCTTCCTTACAAACAAAATATTTGCAATTTATATCGAGAGAACGGGAAACTGTAGAGCGTTGGACAGTATGCACTCATAGTACTCAGAAAAGTAAGCGATTTCAATGCAAAATGAACGAAGAGTCATTGTCGTGGGTACTCATGGGGCCACGGCAGAGCCCTCTTTAGGCAAAGTGTCAATAACTTATATCGAGAGGTGATACTGGGATGGGACCAACTTTGGGCACCGTGGACCCATAAAGCGCATCGAAAAAAATAGGGGGGGGGCGCCAGCCAGCCTTACTTATTTCCACATAATAATATAAAATTATATTGTCGAAATACACACACGAGTTAGCTACTAATATTTCATATTATTATCATTATTATTATTATTATAGACAGCGTCTTTTCATTACGTGTGCGTGTTTGACATGAAGCCAAAGAGAAGATCCATCATTCGTAGAAAGAATAATAGTCAGTTACTTTAACTGTGAACGACAGCGAAAAATACGAAAAGAGTGGACTACCTGTAGCGTAAAGAAGCAATATTTTCTCTCAAATGGATAAAAAATCAAGCCGAGGTTGATTCGAACTCGCATGGACGGCGCGAAAGGTCAGTGCTTTGTCCACTTTTTTTTTAACTGACTCACCGAACTTGTTTTAGTAACTTACTTATTGCTCATTTTACTTGCTTCACTCGTTTAACTTGGTTTTTCTAATAACTTATAACGACAGGGACACGAACACAGAAACATCGAGAACAGTTAAAAATCATAGATGCTCTCCCGCCGAGAATCGAACCCGGGACTCCATACACCCAAGGCTCACGTGCTAGCCTCTAGACCAGCGGGGATGGCAACGCTCACTCCCTGTGTCGTTAGGGATTACGACCACTGTATTGCCAGCTATCACTTCTGTGGGTTGTATACTATGATCACATGTTTCTTCTTTGCTGGAAGAGTAAAACCTACATTATATGTAATACATGACGTATTTAGACCTACATGCTCTTCATATAATGTAATAAAAGGGTCATGCTGGGAATAAGAAAAAGAACATTCCTTGGACAAAACGGAAACTATTGGCATCAGAAATATTTATGTACGAGGCATGCGCAGTAGTATATTTCAGAATAGTTACTGTTTTGTTCAGTAAACGAAGAAAGGGGTATAAAAAAGCAAATATGTCGCGTCAACGAAAACGACCAGATTTGACAGGGGCGGAGGCAGATGTATAGTAATACAACAACTTCGCTCAGTTGATACGAGCCGAGCCGGTTGATTTCACTACCCGAGTTGGTCTTCTGCTTGGGCTCAAGAATTCGACCGTGCAGGTCTCAGCCTTGATTTTAAGAACTACAGTATATACTTATATTGGTGATTACGACATTTGAGGCTGTCTCGTAATAATAATAATAAAAAAATTCTTCTCTTCTCGTTATCTAGACGAGACGAGATACACTAAAATTGCCCCACGAGATACACCAAAATTACGAGAGGAGATGCACCCTTGTCGTGAGCAACACTAAAAGTATTCCACATTACTGCCTACATTTCTCATGGCTTTCGGTTTCCAGTCTAATCAGGCCATTATTTCAAAACGAGTTAAAACGAGCTGAACGAGCGAGCGAACCATTATCAAACTCAACTCAACTCAAAACTCGACCTCGAAAACAGCGCCTTGGCTTGGAACTCAACTCAAGAAAAATACCTTTGACTCGACTCGGATTGAACTCGAGTCGAGTCGAATTTTCGCTCGACTCGTGCTCATCCCTATTCGTATTTGTATTTTGTTTCCACTTCAACAATTTCTACTCTTTTTTTTCTTCGTTTACCTATTGTTTCTGGATTTCTCTTTCGGTGTCGTCCTTTATTAACACCATGCACTATTCTTATTCCGAGCTTGCGACCCGCTTCAATGTCTTATTCAGTTTAGGCTTTTCTCCTTACCTTGACTTCACATGTGATTGATTTAATTCTAACTTTCCGCGCACGACCGATGAAAATGTTTTATTATTATTATTATTATTATTATTATTATTATTATTATTATTATTATTATTATTATTATACTATTGAACTTGCACGGCGAAATTACTGTATAATACGATATCATTTCAGTAATTTTATTCCATTGTATGTTATTTAGTTTGTTAATGGGCACTAAATTGTCTCCAGATCAACGAATAAATTAACTACGGCATGCACTTTGGTGGAAATATCATTACATGAACATGTTTGGAACGAACCAATAATCTTATTGTAATGATATTTCCACCAAAGTGCATGCCGTAGTTAATTTATTCCTTGATCTGGAGACAATTTAGTGCCCATTAATAAACTAAATAACATACAATGGAGTAAAATTACAGAAATGATATCGTATTATACAGTAATTTCGCCGTGCAAGTTCAATAGTATAATAATAATAATAATAATAATAATAATAATAATAATAATAATAATAATAATAATAATAATAATAATAATAATAATAAATTTTCATCGGTCCTGCGCGGAAAGTGAGAATTAAATCAATCACATGTGTAGTCAAGGTAAGGAGAAAAGCCTAAACTGAATAAGACATTGAAACGGGTCACAAGCTGGAAATAAGAATAGTGCACGGTGTAAATAAAGGACGACACCGAAAGAGAAATCCAGAAACAGCAGGTAAAAGGAGAAAAAAGAGTAGACATTGTTGAAGTGGAAACATAAAATACAAATACGAATAGGGATGAGCACGAGTCGTGCCAAAATTCAATTCGACTAGAGTACAATTTGAGTGGAGTCAAAGGTAATTTTCTTGAATTGAGTTCCGAGCCAAGTCGCTGTTTTCGAGGTCGAGTTTCGAGTTGAGTTGAGTTTGATAATGGCTCGCTCGCTCGTTCAGCTCGTTTTAACTCGTTTTGAAATATTGGCCTGATTAGACTGGAAAGCGAAAGCCATGAGAAATGTAAGCAGTAATGTGGAATACTTTTAGTGTTGCTCACGACAGAGGTGCGTCTCATCTCGTAATTTTAGTGCATCTCGTGGAGCAATTTTAGTGTATCTCGTCTCGTCTAGATAACGAGAAGACAAGAGTTTTTTATTATTATTATTATTACGAGACAGCCTCAAATGTCGTAATCACCAATATAAGTATATACTGTAATTCTTAAAATCATGGCTGAGATCTGCACGGTCGAATTCTTGAGCCAAAGCAGAAGACCAACTCGGGTAGTGATATCAACCGGCTCGGCTCGTATCAACTGAGCGAACAGCTCGAGTCGGCTCGGTTGGGATGAGCCGATGACCCGAGCCGGCTTAGTTGGAACAAGCCATCGACTCAGCTCAATTGAGCCGATGGCTCGAGCTTTCTCGGTTGGGATGGGTCACCTACTCGGCTCATGTGAACCGGTTCGAGCCAGCTAAGTTGAAACTAGTTCATCAGCACGTTCCGACTCAGCTCAACTAAGCCGATGGCTCAAATCGGCTCGGTTGCTTGAGCTGTTGGCTCGGCTCACTTCTCGATTCGGTTCGATATTGAATGAGCTGTAAGCCGAGCCGCTCGAGCCGTTGAGAAGCCCAAACCCGGTCCCAGCTGTTTTGAATATGTTTGGCTGAAGCCTATAACTTTTAACAATTTTTGGCTCGAGCCCGAATACTTGCCCCTTCGGAACTAGTGCTCTCAACGGGTCGGGTCGGGTCGGGTTGAAGACCGACCCGACCCGACCCGTGACCCGAATTGACTGACCCGACCCGATGACCCGACCCGACCCGACTGACCCGAACCGTGATCCGACCTGATTGACCCGACCCGACAACCCGACCCGATCTGACCCGACTGACCCGACCCGATAACCCGACCCGAGTGACCCGACCCGATAACCCGACCCGAGTTGACCCGATTGACCCGACCCGATAACCCGACCCGAATAACCCGACCCGACAACCCGACCCGAGCTGACCCGATTGACCCGACCCGACAACCCGACCCGAATAACCCGACCCGACAACCCGACCCGACCTGACCCGACTGACCCGACCCGATAACCCGACCCGAGTGACCCGACCCGATAACCCGACCCGAGCTGACCCGACTGACCCGACCCGACAACCCGACCCGAGTTGACCTGACCCGACCCGACAAACCGACCCGAGTTGACCTGACCCGACCCGACCCGTAACCCGACCCGAGCTGACCCGATCCGAGTCGGGTCGGGTCGGGTCACGGGTCGGGTCGGGTCAACCCGATCCATTTGAGAGCACTATGGTCACAACACTGGGTGAACACCAAAATGCACTCCCATTGGGAATTGAACCCGGACCACGTGTACCGAAGTCTTACACGTTAACCACTAGCTAGATCAAGCGGGGATTTGTATATGCATCTTAATGAATATTTGGCACTTTTTAGGTTTGGTTATTTCTTTTTATAACTGATACCAATGTCCGACGTGGGAAAAATTTATTTTTATTTTTATTTTATTTTATTTATTTATTTATTTATTTATTTTTATTTTTTTTTTCTTTAGTTCTATGTGACGAAATTTTTCTTCAAGGTCAGTGTTCTCACCTGCTGGGACGGCAGGTCGTCTTCTCGGAAGGCAGTAGCAAGAGTCTATTGGCGGAGACAAAAGGAAATCATTTAACTACAATGATAAGGGTTGAGGAAACAGGAGAACACCTGTGGTTTTTTCCAACCCTTCAACTTTCATTCCAAAATAGGTTCTTATGATTCCGGGACCCGTACCACTTTGATTTTTCTTTCTCGGTAATTAAAACGTATTTTACAGTATATATAGTTGCACGTAAGAAGATACATAATATGAATTTAAAAATACAGGTTGATATTTAATTATAAAGCACTAATTTTATTTCATCACTTTCAGCCCAACAAATGAAATTCAAACAATTCGCTCCCTAGGTCTTGGTCATCAATACTGCGTCTTATTCTTTGTCTTGCAGTCAAGTCTTGGTCTTGCATTTCGTAGTCTTGGTGATCTTTCATGCTATACAAGAGCCAAGAATGCTCACCTCATCGGTACAAATGAAGACCAAGTGTGATTTTGATTATGGTATTTCATACTATACGGAAAGCTAGAAAATACGCTCATCGCTACTTGGTGATCACCAAAACAAGGCCAAGAGCAAGATTACTATGCAATTCGTCTTGCATATCCAATCTTTATCTTGTTCTTGTATCGATGTCCTTGGGCTTGGTGAAATAAAATGAAATATTCACTTTAAGAGGGGTGTAGGCAGCAGGTTCGTGTAGGAAGGGCCCGTCGTTTTTGAAGGGGGCGGCTACAATGTACAAAGCAAAAAATGTGTTGCTGCTAGTGTTTTTCAGGCCTAAAAGAAAGGAAAATTTTGGTTTCCTTCTGGAAAACTAAAAACACTATTTTATCTTATTTATTATTATTATTATTATTATTATTATTATTATTATTATTATTATTATTATTATTATTATTATTATTATTATTATCCATAAATTAGGTCTATATTCAAGATAGTTTTTATTATGCTTAATCAAGAACTACTGCCCGGGACCAAACGCTATACTTTTGTGCATAACTATAAAAATAACCAGAAAGTTCTGTCCCTTTTCGTGGAGGTCTGTGTTCAATTGGACCTCACACCGTGAGTTGAATGCGAGTGGAGATAAGGCGAACGTCAGTTGTTGGTGTGGGTATATCCAACATACTACCTGGTTGTGGCAATTCAGATACACAGTGAACTTGCGTAAAGACAGAGGGAACATGGGACATCCACAGAGCGTCATAAGAGCATGTATGCTGAACGAGTTCAAATGGAGGTCAAACGCCGCTGTAGCGGGACAGAAAATATGCCAGGCCTTTGTTGAGGGTGTCGTGACGACGCGGACAGTGCAGCGATGGTTTAACCAGTTTAAGAACGATGACCAAACACCTGAAAACACCACATGCCAGAAGACCAACACATGTACGTACAAAGAGGAACTGGGACTACAATTCAGTGTGTGAAGAAACCATTCGGCAGCACATCCATCAAGTTGGGAAGCACTACAAGTTGGGTCTCACATGTTTTGACTCCGGGCCAGAAGGCAACGCGGCAGTCCGAAACGTTTATTTACTGTTTCGGAGCCATTTCTGGACAGGGCGTTGACATGTGATAAAAAGTGGGTCCTATACGAAGCTCCACGGCGCCGTCATCATTGGTTAGCGTCCCATGAACCGATTTCAAAACAGCCGAAACCAGCACTGTACCAGAAGAAGGTCCTTCTGTGTGTTTGGTGCATAGTACATCGGGAACTGCTACCAGCTGGTCAGAGTATCAATGCAACTGTGTAGTGTCAGCAGTTGAGCTGTGCTCAACAAAAACTCAAAACTCTGGAGCCATCACTTCTGAATTGCAAATGGGTCCTTGTTTACGGGACAACGCTAAGTCCCACGTGGCTAGGATGACTCAGGACACCATTCTCCGCCTTGGATGGGAAACAATATTGCAACCACTATATTCCCCGGGTATTGCACCGTCCGATTATTACCTGTTCCATTCTTTGGACAATCACCTTAGAGGCCGCCAATTCAAATCCCTAGTAAAAGTCCAAAATGCACCTGATACCTTCTTCGTTTCACGGCCCACCAACCTCTACCGCGATGAATTCCATGGCCTTCAGGAACGTTTTCAGAAGGTCGTCGATGTTGATGGGGACTATTTTTGATCTTCCAGGTTAGGTGACGTATCGATGTTCGAAGGTGGTGGGTGAAAAAGCAACAAAACTTTTCTTGGTTACCTTTTTATTTAAATTTAAGACCTTGTATACAGAACCTATGTACACAAGATTGATTTTCTTTAAATTTCACTTAATTTCTTTATAGTTTCCTGACAAAAATATTTATTTATTATTCGTGACTAAAAAAAAAACAATTATTTTATTACACTGAGTAGAAATAAAAGAGAGCGAATGAAATCCAAACTGAATAAAAACATTGTTTCTCACCAAATTTTCCATTCTCTGTCTTTTAAAATACTTGTTAAAGCATATAAAAATATAATGGACTTACAAATCAGTTTAGTACCTTTGTTTTATGGCTGTATTTATAATATCTTGTTAAAATGTTTGTATTTAAACTGTCAAATATAAATCGCAGTAAATTGTGTAATCTGCTGTCACAAAAATGTATCCTATTTTTCGATCGGTATGGAAAAACAATATTTCTCCATACTATTTTACCGTATATTATTAATTGTCAATAACTTTGTTACTTTTAAATGAAGGAAGCGAGATAATTTTACTATGATGTTTTTAAAGCTGGTCATTTGGGGGGGGGGGCAGGAAACCATTTGGGGGGCCTGGACCCGATGCCCCCCCCCCTTAGCTACACCCCTGAGTTTAAGGTCCCTCGATTCTGCTTCGAGGCTAAGGGATATGGTGACCATGAGAAATGAATGAAATGGTGGAATGAAGAAAGTGGGAGGAAACAGGAGAACCCCGAGAAAACCCACTACACGGCGTTTCTCCACCACAAAGCCTACTTAACACAAGCTGGGATCGAACCATGGACACCATGCACCAGAGATGAATTCTCTACCACTGAGCTACCGCGGCCCTGCTTGGGCTTGGTCGTCCATATCCAATCTTTCTTTTGACCTTGCTTAAACAACTTCTAGTTTTGTTCTAAATCCAGACTCCATATTGGCGTAGATATTAATATTACAGTCGATTGGTAAAATCAATCTTCCACATTTAAAAATTAAAGTACATACAACTACAAAAATAAGCATTTACCATAAAAACACTAGCTGCAAGTGTTCAAAATACATTTATGGCTTCTATAAAATCAATTGAAAATTGCTATTTTTAATTACGCAGGTAGTGTAAAACAGCAGTTTTCGACTCCAGCCGAGTTTAAGCTCAACCTAAACTTAGTTGACTAAAGTGAACTGACCCGACTGACCCGACCCGACAACCCGACCCGACTGACCCGACAACCCGACCCGACTGACCCGACCCGACAACCCGACCCGACTGACCCGACAACCCGACCCGACTGACCCGACAACCCGTCCCGACTGACCCGACTCGATAACCCGACCCGAGTGACCCGACCCGAGTTGACCCGATTGACCCGACCCGACAACCCGACCCGAATAACCCGACCCGACAACCCGACCCGACCTGACCCGATTGACCCGACCCGACAACCCGACCCGAATAACCCGACCCGACAACCCGACCCGAGCTGACCCGACTGACCCGACCCGACAACCCGACCCGAGTGACCCGACCCGATAACCCGACCCGAGTGACCCGACCCGATAACCCGACCCGAGCTGACCCGACTGACCCGACCCGACAACCCGACCCGAGCTGACCTGACCCGACCCGACCCGTAACCCGACCCGAGTTGACCCGACCCGACTCGGGTCGGGTCGGGTCACGGGTCGGGTCGGGTCAACCCGACCCGTTTGAGAGCACTATTCGGAACTCAAACCCAGAACGTGACCGATGTCCTTGCCTCCTCAAGACTTCCAGACGACCGAGATCGACAGTCAATTAGCTTTTACTATTCAGATACAAACCGTATATTTTTTAAAGACCATACATGGTGTTGATATAATAATAATAATAATAATAATAATAATAATAATAATAATAATAATAATAATAATAAAAGTTTTAAATTTGCCTTGAAATTTGGCAAAACTTACTTAAAAGTAGAGATTTCGGGGAAAGGGTTCCGTACCTTCAAGACACACCTCTGTAACTACCAACATTTTAAATTAGAACGTTTCATTGAAGTTTCATGTAGAAAGTATTCTACTGTATGTTTTGAGGAAAATAGCTGTAATAAATATAACTGAATATCACGCGACAGTAAGGCATATAATAAACTAATTTTTAGAATATGCAGAGGTAAATATAAAAGCTTTGCTACAAAAATACCTACACAGAGCATAATTCAATGAGCTCTGAAATACAATGTAACGAAATAGCCTATGAGATTCAGTCTACAGAGCAATTGTTACTTAAAGAATAGACATACACTATTTCGAGAATCGAGACAAGACGGGAAATGTTTACGATACTTTTCGTCTCGTCTCGATTCTCATCTCCAAAGAGAGACGAAAATTTTGATTTAGCCCTGACCCGTCTCGAATGTAAAATGTTAATTCTCATGTTATTTTATTTGTTTTAGAAACGAGATGAGAAACTCCTCTTCTCGTGAGCAATATTAAACCAAACCGAAATATTATTTCCAAATGTCACGTTTCTGCTTGTAATGGTATGACCTGAGCGATAATTTAGCTTCTAGCTTTTAATCTTCTACGAGATAATAATAATAATTATTACTATTATTATTCCTGAAGATTTGATAGTTCAAGTATTGAAACATCCGAATATTCAAATATCTGAATATAATAAAACGTATGTTACCGCTGATCAATCGCCATCAAAAATCCTAAAGTAAAAAAAAAAAAAAAAAGAAAAAAAGAAAAAAAGAAAAAAAGAAAAGAATTCAACGTGCATTCGCACAAGCACCTTGACCACTGAACCGCGATCGCTACGCGGTAAACGATTTGTCTTTAGTCTGGTTACGTTAGATTTCTTTGTCTCCGCTAGCAAACTTGTATGTTATATTTTTCGATTCAAAATGTCTTTCGTATTGCTTTTATGAAGTCGGCAAAGTTTCCATTAATAACTTGAGTTTTTCTTAAACCACTGGTTCACAAGTTCGTTTTTTCTCCACACGAAACTACAAATATGACAGATTGAATTCTCATACTCCCCATTTCTTTCAAAGCAGTCGCCATTACCTGGTCAAAGACTTATTTCCGCCACGATTCATATTAACCAAAATAAATTCATTTTTCGGAAGTGGAACCGCCGTCACTTTCAGCATTTCGCAAAATTATGGAATTCAGTTAAACTCCGGAATTCAGAAGAATTTCGGAACTCGGAAAGAATCCGGGATTTAGAAAATTCCGGAATTGAGAAAAACTCCGACTTTCGAAAAAATCCGGATTTTCCGAATTCCGGAATGTTAACGAAATCAGAAATTTCTAAATTCCGGATTTTTCCGAATTCCGAAATTATTACAAAATTGGAATTTGTCCGGCTTTACTTTCGGGAGTCCGAAAACTAATAATTCCGGAACGGGCTATGCCTAGTTTATACACAACCTTTCAGAGCACTAAGCTAGTAGCTGTCTACAAACAAACAAGTAATGCAAAGCATGTTGTATCCTGCAATACGTCATGTATTAAAATCCGACAGCAGTTTCCGTATTAAAATCCGACAGCATGACCCTTTTATTACACTATATGAAGAGCATGTAGGTCTAAATACGTCATGTATTACATATAATGTAGGTTTTACTCTTCCAGCAAAGAAGAAACATGTGATCATAGTATACAACCCACAGAAGTGATAGCTGGCAATACAGTGGTCGTAATCCCTAACGACACAGGGAGTGAGCGTTGCCATCCCCGCTGGTCTAGAGGCTAGCACGTGAGCCTTGGGTGTATGGAGTCCCGGGTTCGATTCTCGGCGGGAGAGCATCTATGATTTTTAACTGTTCTCGATGTTTCTGTGTTTGTGTCCCTGTCGTTGTAGGTTATTAGAAAAAACAAGTTAAACGAGTGAAGCAAGTAAAATTAGCAATAAGTAAGTTACTGAAACGCGTTCGGTGAGTCAGTTAAAAAAAAAATAGTGGACAAAGCACTGGCTTATCGCACCGTCCATGAAAGTTCGAATCAATCTCCGCTTGATTTTTTATCCATTTGAGAGAAAGTATTGTTTCTTTTCGCTACAGGATGGATTTTCTTATTGGTTTCATGTCAAACATGCTGACGTAATCAAAAAACGCTCTAGATGATGATAATAATAATAATAATAATAATAATAATAATAATAATAATAATAATAATAATAATAATATGAAATATTAGTAGCTAACTCGTGTGTGTATTTCGACAATATAGTTTTATATTATTATGTGGAAATAAGTAAGGCTGGCTGGCGCCCGCCTCCCTAATTTTTTCGATGCGCCTTATGGGTCCACGGTGTCCAACGTTGGTCCCATCCCACTATCACCTCCTGTTTTCTCGATATAAGCTATCGACATTTTGCCTAAAGAGGGCTCTGCCGTGGCTCCATGACTACCCATGACAATGACTCTTCGTTCATTTTGCATTGAAATCGCTTACTTTTCTGAGTACTATGAGTGCATACTGTCCAACGCTCTACAGTTTCCCGTTCTCTCGATATAAATTGCTAATATTTTGTTTGTAAGGGAGATATGGCGTTACAATCATTACGTTTGAAGAAGAACTGAGGAAGATATTGCCTTGCCACAAACAACACCTATTATTATTATTATTATTATTATTATTATTATTATTATTATTATTATTATTATTATTATTATTATTATTATTAATTTACTTACCACTAATGTTGCCTACCTTCATTTGCAATGCAATGTGTTTACAGTTCTCTGTGTTAGAGGAATGCACATTTATTATATTATTCTTTCAAATAACACGTTACACAAGTTACTTCACTTTCAATGTGTAATTTCATATCATCACTAACAATCATCTTGTACCGATAGAAAAATACCCCCTCCTGCAAAAAAAAAAAAAAGGCCTGACCGTAGTGAAAGGGCGTGAACCTTCTTTAGGCGATTAATCGGGCCCAATATTTCAATAAGTTTCTGCACACAAATATTTCAGTAAAAGAGGAAAATTTAATCAAACTTTTTTAATATCTATTTATGGGCGAAATTTGGTTCCCTTGGAACTTTTTAAGAGTTTGAAAGGCCACCATTTTGAACATTTTCATCTGATTATTCTGGTTAACGAACTCATCAAGATATTTCAACAATTAATGTTTGTGCCAAGTTTTGTCTCAATCCGCTGAAAATTAGGGTGGTTATGGCATTCACAAATAGCGTTATACAGATAGATAGATAAATAGACACACAGAGGGAGAGAGAAAAAGTGTTTTTCTCCCTTTTCGCACCTGTGGTGCGTCAGAGCTAAACCGGGCCCCTTTGCAAAACGTATTGACGAGCCTAACCTAAACACAAGCTTCTTACTTGCTAACGTAGAAACGTGGTCGGGAGGTGTAAGGCATGTAGAAATTGTATTTTTAATAACCATGAGTATGGTCGACTTCCATGTTTTTCCTTTTAATTTTTGCAGCTACTTCGGAACGTTCAATTTTTATTCTTCACTAATTGCAAATGGCGTTTACATTCAAAATAAGAGGAATTTTGGTGGCATTTGTTCGGATATTCTTCTCTTTCGAAATGAAGAGAAGAACGAAAGCAATACACAAAGACAAAAAGTATTATCAGTACTAAACATTACCAATAATAATTGCTACGAAAAGCTAAATACGACCTCTTTTACCATCTCTCATGAGCTGCATGTATTAATAACAAAAAATTTTAAAAATGTCCTTATCTAGGATTCGAACTTGCTTCGTTTGCACTTTTAAGCCAGCACCTTAACAACTACACCAAGATCATGGCATGATGAACGTTTAGTTGTCGGCGTATTTTTATATTTGTGTTTTTTGTTCCCACTTCGACAATTTTTACTCTTTTTTCTAAGTTTAACAGTTGTTTCTGGCTTTCTCTTTCGGTGTCGTCCTTTATTTACACTATGCACTATTCGTATTCACAGCTTGTGCTCCTCTGCAATGTCTTATTCAGATTAAACTTTTCTTTTTGCCCCTCAGTAAATATTTGATTGATTTAATTCTCATACTCTCCACGGATGGAGCGCAGGAATGCCAGACTCGAAAAGTAGGTGTACATTTACTTTCCTGACAGATAATACATACAAATAATATTGTTGCAATGTTCAATTTCCAAGAAAATACACATCTAGCTATAACTGCGAAGGAAAAGAAGATAATGTTTGCGTAATCGCTCAAACATCGATACGTGGGATTGTAAGGGGGCGCCAACTTAATCCCACTTACAGAGGTATCTCACTTACCAAATTTCTTACTTAAGGGAAGATCACGAAGTGATTCCTCTGAGATTCGAACGACACAATTGTAGTTGCATTTGATATGTTATAACTAGACGAATCCCAAAGTTATACGTGCCACCGGGCGGAATATCGTAAGTTACAACATATTTTGTACTGTAAAAATAATAATAATAATAATAATAATAATAATAAGTTTGAATTTGTTCGGATTGGGTAAATGGAAAACTCAGGGAACTCGTATCCCATCATTTTCAAGGGAACACTTTCGGGAGTGAAAATGTTTGCCCCAGGGTCCCATACGGGATCCCACTCAAAAAGTTTCAAATGGCAAGGGGGATTAAGTGCTACAACGTTTGAAAGCTGTTGTGAAATGAAAGAAAATGGAGCAAGTCTCGACTCTCTACGCCAACCCTGTGCAAAATTGCAGCAGGTCAAAGTGTAAACACAAATTTAATTGAAAAGTCTATGGTCACACTGAATCCAAGATGGCCGCTGAAACACAAACTTAATTGAAAAGACTATCGCTACCTTGAATCCAAGATGGCCACTTAAAACCTATATCATTCATAACATTCCTACATATGTCATTCTAAATCTCTATTTTTCTCTATTATGTATTTAGAAACAATAGGAAGACTAAAGAACAAGTGAATTCCGATTCACTTCAGCTATTCATTCCGTAACAACACATATACAGGGTATTTCAAAACAACACCGACAACGTTTGGGAGATGATTCCTGACACCAAGATAAGACAAAAAGCATAGAACAACTTAGGTGTACAAATGCTTCCTTTCAGAGTTATAGGCTGCTGAAAACAAGAAAAAGATGAATTTTATAAGTATATAACTCCAAAACTAAGGGACCTACCGTAGTCGGGTCAAGACTTCACTTAGGAACTGATGTGTCCCCTATCCAAAAATGCATGTTTCAGAATCCTAAGGTAATTACACAACAATTTTTATTGAAGGAGTTTGGCTGTGGGCATTGTAATTTGAAGTACTGGCCACATCTCTATAACAATTTTTGCAGAAGTACCACAGGATTGTGAACCTTGGAACCTTGGATAGGTCACATACTAGTTCCTAAGTAAAGTCTTGACCCGACTATGGTAGGACCCATAGTATTGAAGCTTTGGAAGTTCCGTTTTCATGTTTCCGGCAGCCTATAACTCCGAAAGGAAGTATTTCTGCACCCAGGTTGGTCTATACTTTTCGTCTTATCTTTATGTCAGGAATCAGCTCCCAAACGTTGTCGGTTTGTTTTGAAACACCTTGTATGTTTTGATCCTAACTAGAGATGCAAGGGCTCGGAAAAAAACCGGTTTTTTTGGAAACAAACTCGGTTTTTTCTGCTTCGCTTTTTTGCTTGGGAAATTTTGGGCTTTTTTCAAAATTCTGCTTTAAATTGATAAAGCAGACTTTGTTTCGCTTCTCTATAACACAAAAAATCATTTAATTAATGGTTGATGCTGGTAATAATATAAAACCTCGAAAATAAACTATGAATTTCGAAAAGATATTTCAAACAATTTTTCTTCAACATATTTACATTTTGAATTCCACAGGATTAACCAATGTATATGATAAGAATTTTTTAACCTCCTATATACAAAAGTAAGCAGAGTTGGAAAGAACCATAGTTGTTTTTGAAAATGCCAAAAACCCGTTTTTTGGGGATGTTTAAACCAGGCTTTTTTGATGTAGATTTTTTGCTTTATGTATTTATATTACATATTTACAGAAATAAGTTTGTTTCGCCTTGGTGTTATTATGCAACAGCGGGGTTATGCCGGAAGAACTCCCATAAGCTTAAAGAAGTCCGGTCAGTAAATTTCTTAAATTGAGAATCTCCCGCCCTAGCCATCGGGAAAATCCCGTCATTACTTGAAATGTAAGACAATAACGGGAAAATCCTGTTATTGCTTTGCATGTAAAATTTAAAGGTCAACGTATCATAATCAGTACGCTAAAACTGAGGTATTAAATTACAAATTTAGTACGTAGATATCATTGAAAGTCCAATCCAAGCTAATGTTGGAAGCTACGTAGGCAATCGATAAATTTTGCCAATTTCTATTAATATATTTAAACAATCTTGGCTTCTTTATAAAACAACAGGCATTCAGGCATGCAGAAATATACAATTTGGTTTGTTTCGTATGTTTAGGCTTAACATCCTTACGAAATACCGAGGTTATCAACGAGAAGACTTTCGCTTAAACTGACATCCGAACCGATACTTGGTTTACGCATGAAAGAAGGGTTGTGGTTCGACCGAGAATTGAACATGGGACACCTTGATTAAAAGGTGAAAGGGAAATAAAACTAATGCAGGTGGTTTGATATCTGGAAACGTCACCATGAAGTTCACACGATTCGCATTTTTCATTCTTTTTATTTTTTTGGTTTAAACCAGTTATTAAAAAAAAAGTTGGTGTAAACCAGCAAACCCTAAAAGTCAACACTTGTTTTTAAAAAAATACACAAATAACTAGCAAAATAGTATAGTATTTTTACTTCAAAATATTCCATATTCTCTTCTTGAAACAAAATAAAATTAAAATAAAACGTAAGAGAAATACTTAGATTTATATGATACACTTAAAGGCTGCACATCTAGAGATTTTGGGTCTGTATATTCTTGACATTCTACAGTTAAGTTTTATATAACCACCATCACGGTTTACCCAATCCTCAAGTTTTCTGAATTTTTAACAAGAGGGATTCAACATATCATTACGGAACTCCCCCCCCTCCAAAAAAGGGACTACGGAATATATTTAAGTTAAGCTAAATATAACTGCACAACAAACATGACTGAGTGATTAGCTTTTGCGCTTCTATCGGGAAGTCCGGGATTCAACCAGCATTCGACCATTCTGACAAAGCTTTTCTTCATTCCATCTGTGAATGTAGAAATAGTGCGTGTACTATGAGTTGGCCGACTTCCTTTCTTATTGTTTTTAAATCGCTATTATTACTAATTACAAGCAGTGACGGTTTTGCGAAGGTTAGGGGGGCGGTTTTTCGGACTGAAGCCCGTTCCCCAAAGTTACGGAATGTCTGCAACAAACGAAATATCTATTAGTTACGCCTTTACTCATAAACTTTAAGCTTCCTTCAAATAAAAATTACGAATGTTTAGAGAAACTAAACATTAGTAAGAAAAACCCTTCCCAAAATACTTTTTTAAATCCGCCACCGATTCTCAGTATAAAATGGTTTTTAAGGTTGTATCCGGAAGATTATTGCTAAACATATAAACGAAACGAAATATTAGTTATGCCTGTACTCATAAACTTCAAGCACCTCCCAAATAGGACTTTTTAGGAAACGAAACAGTCAGAAAAAACCCTCCTAAAGTACTTTTCTAAATCCCCTACTGATTATTTGTATAAATTGGTATTCAAGGTTGTGTCCGGAAAATTATTGCTAAATCACTTCACAGCTACAGTATAACAGAAATGTGGAAGTACGGTTTGACGGATATATTGTAAAACGTACGCTTTGACGGATAAATAGAAAAACGGGCAAGTTTAACTTTTGCGCTAGAACCTAGAGTACTAAAAGCTCTTAGAAATGAAACACGGATGACAAACTAAAATGATCTAGAGAAGAAAAAAGATGTCGATAACTCAAAAGTTAAAATAAAGTTAAATAGCTTCTAAAATTGCTCTCAAATACTACATTCTTCATGTTAGCTTTAATTCGTAAAACATGTGCTCTATTCGTCTTGATGGTCAATTTCAGAGCGAAATATTGCATTTAGGTCATGGAATTCTTATCTAACTATTGAATATACTATAAGAAAGCTATTTAGATAGAAAAATCATGAAAATGAAAAAAGCCAAAATTTCCAAAATTCTCAATTTTTTCCCAAAAAAGCCGGCTTTTTATGTGAAAAAAAACCATCGATTCAAAAAAACCGGCCTTTTTGTATCTCTAATCCTAACACACGTTCGTCACTGTTCTCCCTATATCATTTAAATGAATATAACGAATATCCGATGAACACACAATTCTGACTTGCTATTCATACTGCTAAATAAAAGTTAAATACCTTAGGGACTTTTCTAATTTTATCATACATAGTTCATACATAAAAGACTTGCTGCATCAGTCAGTTTGGAGGCTCTTTTGTAACGTATTCGTGATGGTTACATTTGCATGCCATTCGTTGGTTTGATTACAATATTTCAACCAATACCAAATATACAAAAACGTTCATTTACAAGATTGGCGAGCACTACCAAAACACGTGTAAATCATTCCAGTACATCGAGCTGCGTCAAACAGTCACGATATTCCAAGAAAAGGCATATTTATATACAAACTCATTTTTCACGCTGGCAGCCCTATTGGAATTCAGATGATACATCTTTGATATCTTGTGGATATCTACTGTTGACCATAAACGTAAATATCACATTTCGCTTTTCCAACTCCAGCGGTTTGAGCTGGACATGCGTTCGATATATAGTGCATTTTTTGAACTCAAAATGTCGCGTTTTTGAACATTTCTTATCTTTTTGTCACATACTGATCAACATTCATGCCAAATTTGGTTCTCCTAGCTTCGGTATTTGGTATGCCTATCCTTTTGACATAGGTTTTAAGCGGCCATCTTGGATTCAAGGTGGCCATAGATTTTCCAATTAAACTTTTCCAATGGTTGCACATTTTGACCCGCCACCATTTTGCACAGGGTTGTCGTAGAGTGTCAAGACTTACTTCATCTTCTTTCATTTAACAACAGCTTTCAAACGATGTGCTACTTAACATCCCCTGTCATTTGAAACTTTTGAGTAGAACCCCGTTTGGAACCCTGTGGGGGACCTGGGGTAAACTTTTTTTTACCCCAAAAAGTCTGCCCTTGAAAATGATGGGATACGTGTTCGCTGAGTTTTTCATTTACCCAACCGTTTCCGAACAAAAGACTCGGTTCAAACTATTCTGCCTGGTAATTTTTTGTAGCTTTTACATTACAAAATATGTTGTAACTCACGACATCCCGCCCGGTGGCACATACAACTTTGGAATTCGTCTAGTTATAGCATATCAAATGCAAACACAATTATCTCGTTCGGATCTCAGAGGGGTCACTTCGTGACCGTCCCTTGTTAGCAAGTTGAAATAACCGATATCTTACTTATAGAGGTAAAGTAATGTTGAAGAACAAGATTTCAAGTAATAGGAGTTTCTTAATTATCCAGATTTGACTGTAAATCTTTTTGGTGAAATCTAAAAAGGTTCTCGTTTTTAAACATTTATCGTTTCATAACACCTAACGTTAACATCCTATATTTAGCTTTTATATTTTATCTTATGAAACATGAAACCAACAAAACGTTGAAATAATAATGCATAATAATAATTCAAAAATATCCATTCAAATCTTCGTTTAATTATTCAGGATTATTATACTTTCTTCTATCCTATCGTTGCTGGAAAGTAATAAGCTTGATTCCTGGAGGCATTTTAAGTTTCAAGTTTTAGGATGGTATGTGAGGGTTAATAATTCTCCCTCATCCACTCCGCATCCACTCATACTGCTTAGAATATTTCAAATACAATGGAAAATTTGGAGGCAATATCTAGGGATGCCACACGTCTTGTATAAACAAGATTATCTTGTGATTTGCTATCCTGTATGAAGGTTGTACAGAACGAATATTTATCCTGTAGAAAAAGTTGAAAAGATCTCTTGTGAACCTGGTGAGTAAACAACTTCTCCTTCCTACCCGATTGCAAGTAGTGTTGCCAACTCATACGTTAAAAAATACAACTGTGGTTGCGTGATAGGCCTATTCCAATATCTACATTTATTGTCATAATTTTAGCAGCAAGTATCACTCCGAAACAACTCTCTCATATAACGTGAAATCATTGGTATTATGCTTTAAACTTTAACAAACTAATGAAATTCGTGACACATACATGAATAAAGGGGCACATGGATCACTGACACATGTGGAGATACTTTCTGGTTCCTAGGCAAGGTCCGTCTACCCTACGGACCTTGGTTCCTAGGTACTGTACCATTTCCTGAAGGAGGAAAAATGCTGGTCAACACTACGTATGATTCTTAGCTGCGAGGTAGAGAGTCCTACTTTTAGTAAACTCCACAGAACTGTTGGTTTCTCTCTCTTTCTCTTTCTCTCTCTTTTTTTTTTTAATTTAATTTTAAATCTGTGTGCTTCAGGATGAGTAAAGTTTCAACATTCGACGAACCATTAACGAAAATTTAGGGGAACCAATTTGTTTCTTATCAATGCCAATGGTCACACGAAGGCCTACAATTGAAACTGTCTTTTCGGAATACTATTTCAAACCAAATGCTTGTCACTGTAAGGTATGCATTGAATAGTACCGTAATTGGTAAGCATAAGTTCCCGTTAGCGTAGGTTATTATATTAAAAGTATCGAATGACAGACATTCTTTCAGCAAAAGCCTGACTTTTTTAGTAAATATAAGTAAATTAAATTTAAAAAAGAGTACTTTTTAACTTCTGAAAATAGCTTCTTATTTCTGCCTTATAATTGTGTTGATGATGTTGAAGCTTTACTGCGAACATTTTAAAAGAGATAATCCCTTTTTCAATCGTTTTTTAGGCTTCTTCCATTCTAAAACAGGGCGGTCTCAAATGTCAGGTTAGTTTTAATACATTAAGATGTTATCTCAGATCACCACTTGGATATGGTACTCATTTCACACTGGTTTTCTATTGAGTTGTCTCGTTTTGCAAATAAAAATAAAAGTGAAATACTCTCCAATTTTACTTAGAGTAAGATATCCAACTGAGCACAGTATTATGTGAAAAAGGAAAGGATCAAGAACTATTTTGCTACTGTAACTACAACACAATCTAAGATTTTAACAGGGTAGAAAAATGTATTCTCGAATTATAAGAATAATAAGCTCAAAGACTGGTTTTAATACAATAGATCGATGATACTGATAATAAGGAAAATTGCATGTTATTGTATTAATTAGTATAAAATGTAACATGCAAAAAGTGGCACGTGTCTGATGTTGATAAGTGATTGGAAGCATACACGTTAGAACACGAGTTTCAAATTAAAATGGAAGGCATGAATATCAATCAAGCATGGAAATTGAAACATAGATTCTGTACGTTGGGAAAAGACAATTTGACGGGCATTGAGCCATTACAGATTTATTCTTCATTATTAAAGAAAAGAACTTTGCAAAATTTTCATTTTTCTGTTCAAATATATCAGCTTGACATATGGTTTTCCTACGAAAATACCTTTTCGTCTTAAATGTAAGAAAAGAAATTTGCTTTAGGCAACATCCTGACATTCTGGAAATGCGACTAAGATAATCCGATGGGTTAAACTACTCTTTAACTAATATTTTGATATTGCAGGATCTCTGACTATGTATTTTAAATATTAAAAGTATTGAATGGAAAACAAAACTTTCTAACCAGTGGTCCAGTAACTAAATGTTGCAATGTGAGATTTGAAGGCAAGTTGCTCGTTTGATATTCACGGAGGTGGCTTGTCATCACATCCATAACTTGAATTTCTTTCCATTACACAGTAGCCACGGAAAAAGGGGACAAATGAAGGCCTGGTCTCCCAAGTGGGGTTCGTCTATTATGTGTTTTTCAACTTTTTCTTACAGCAAATGAAAATTTTAGTAATAGAATATGAAAGTAGAAAATTTAAAAATAATAAACCACATCTACATCTTACATTAATTAAAATAATTGAAATTAATCATTCCCTTTGTCACTCTCATTTGCCTAATTGGATTGCAATTTATTTATTACTATACGCGAATGGATCTGCGTTTGATTTTATTTTTTCCTCGAGTTTTTAAACCATTTATGCCCATATAAACGCGAAGTCAAACAAATGAACTTGTATGAACAAGTTTTGCTTCTTATGAATACTTTATTGGAACATTTCCTACAATAATTCTAATATCACTCATTCTCAAGATCCATTATCCAATAAGCTAACATACTGAAAAAATATTATTATTAATTATTATTATTATTATTATTATTATTATTATTATTATTATTATTATTATTATTATTATTATTATTATTATTATTATTATTGAAAATTAGAGAATTCATTGCTGCATCTAAGATGTCAGACAAAAAAAAAAAACATGTTATGTCCAGCGAGTGGGAAGGAGGGGGTGATTACACAGGGATTAAGAAGGAGTTCGCCAGGTAGGTAAACAAGGTTCAGAGTCACTGCGCTAATAAATCTAAACTGTAATGCTCGTGTATATATATATATATATATATAAAATGCGACGACCCGAAGTCTTACTGGCCAATATGTATTCTTAATGTGATTGGAAGCTTTTCGAAAGAACAATAGTAAATAAAATAAAGAAAGAAAGAAAGTTTAAAAAAATATGACAATTTGCAATATAGTTTTCGGAAAGGAAAGAGTACAGAAACGGCTGTCAGAGGGCTACTAACCTAATTGATAAAGGAAATCTGGAGAAATACAAAGTAGTTATATACATAGACATAAGTGAACATTCAATAATTTATGGTGATTTCAGAAATTAATAAATTGGGAAAAAAAACGGAATAAATTTATAATACAATGTTGGAATATTGTGATAACAGAAAGATTACTTTTCAATTACAGGGAGGAAGTATAGCAAAATGAAGTATTAAGTGATGTCCACAGGGCTCAAATTGTAGACCCACGATAATGGTCAAACCATGTCTTAGGATACTAAATGATTTAGAAGAAACAATAGGAATTGTAGGGCATACAGATTACGTAGCCATATAATATAGGCGTAATATCAACCACATCCAGGAGAGAATTAGAACGAAAGAGTAAAGCAGTATTTGCAACTCTAGAGAAGTAATGTTTAAATAATAAACTAAAATTATCTACTAACAGAACGAAAATAACTATCTTTGGATAAAATCTTCAAAAGTATCCAATAATAAGAATAAACAACACCAAAATTGAAATTACAGAAGAATATAAGTATTTGGGTATATGGATAGATAAAAGTTGAACTTTGCCAAGCACATAACAAAAGAAGCAGAAGAAAAAAAAACTTTTTTAAAAAGTAGCAAACAAACTATTAACAATAGAGTCTATAGAGTAGATAGGAAAGTTCTCAAATTGTATAATACAACGATATTAATGGCCACGCTACAATCTGTGCGAGCTTATGGGGACAGATCCTTTGCAAAGGGATATTTCTGAAAAGTAAATATGATTCATTCCACTTTCATGTCATTGATAATACATACATGAAATATACCTCAAAGGAAACAGGTATTGATCAAAATTTTGTAATAATTTGTATTCTTGGTATCTTATTGGGAAGTTTGTTCTCTTTGACCACGTTCATAAGAGAGTGATTGTAGGAGACTACATTCTCCCTGTAGATAGTAATGTGAAAACAATGAATTTCCTACAACAAGAGCACACGACAAGACAACCGAGAATTGCAACATTCGGTGGAAAGAATTTTTCAAAATACCATATTACACACAGTCAAATAGGCTAAATTTTAAACTCAAAGCGATTATAAAATTTTCACCACCAACTTCGGTAGGCTAAGAAATTAGCTAAATTGCCAACCGTGATCATGAAAGATAGGACTGTTCTGTTGCTACAGGATGGATAGCAAACTTAACAAAGGATCACGTTTTCTTTTCGTCAAAGGTATGAGTAATGATCTTTAATGAATATTCGACGAATGTGCTGTATGACCTAAGTCAATCTAATGACTTATTAGGCTTTGAGGTATAGTAATTATTTTGTTTACCGTACTAAAGAACATTTATATCGACTAACGTTGCTCATTAATCGAGAGAAAATTAATGATAAGATGTTTTCTTTCTATTCTCTGTTCCAAGGTTATTATTATTATTATTATTATTATTATTATTATTATTATTATTATTATTATTATTATTATTATTATTATTATTATTATTATTTTACTCCTTATCCTTATGCATTATATGCATATAAGTTTAACCCTTATGCATTATATGATAGCAATGTAACTGATTAGTATATTCGAAAACTCATGTCTGTTCATAAAAATCAACCAGCTATGCTTGTAAATTGATTAATGTAATGTTTAGGCGTAGGCGAAAGGTAATATATAAAATCTATATACCGGTATTAAAATGCTAGGTTTATATGTTTGTCTCCAATCCATTCGACAATGAGATCTCAAAAACCACAAGTCCTTGAAACGTGCCGTTTTTGCTGGTCGATTCCTAATTTTGTGTAGATTGTCCAGTTCTAATTGAATATTTAAAATATATGTCAGTTAACATGGCCGTTATATCTTTATTACATTTTAGGGGTACACTAGAAGTGTTGATTTTTTAAAAATCATCCTATCCTGTGAGTTATACATTCAAACACAGCAAAGTTGTTTACTGGGATTGTATATCTCTCAGGCGTTTATTTCATGACCAAATGATTATGTAAAATGAAGAATAACCATTTCTCCAGGCTAAAATGAATCTTCATTGTTTGTGTGTTTTGCCCAATGGACACCATATTTCACTGATATTATAATTAATTGTGTGTGTAATGTATTTACTTATTACATACTGCATACAAGAAGAAAGAAAACACTGATCATATATGAATTAGAAACTCCAACCGGAAGTAGGCTTAAATCCTGCAAATGTGTGAGATATTGAAAAAGTAATCAAAAAAGTCTCGACTTTATGGTACCACTTGTAGATTTTTATTAAAACGTCTTTCACTTGTGTCTGTAAAAGGACATGCATATATGTTGTGAGGAATGACAAGGAGATTCATGATCACATGTAGATGACACGCTGTGTAGAAAGCGCAGGCTCAGCTAATATTTTTTTTTAAAGAACATGCTTATAAAAAGGTAAGAACAAGCATGCATATCTCACCTCCAGCACATATTCAAAGTTTTAACTAGACCCTATACTCTCGTGCAATCTGTAGGAGAAATATATGAATCGATATGTGTTAAAACAATCCAGATACTATTTTCACTATCATTTTTACCGCTTTTAAAGAATCCGTCTGGACAGGTTTTCTATTTACTGGTAAAAGGACATGTTTTTCTTATCCGTAAATGTTGTCTTTCATTATTATTTCAACTGTAAATTATACCCGTATCGACACAGACTCCAGAAAGCAGAAAAAAAATTGAAGTCTTTAAAATATTGACTGACGTTGTTTTAACAAATATCAATTCAAAGTACAAAAACTATAAATTGAGAAAGTGGTTGCGCGACATAACGAAAAACATCAATGTTTAAAGGTATAAAAGTTATTAGTCTATGTAACACGAGTATACTAAATTAATAAAAGTAGAGTATTTGTCGTTATATGTCATCTCTTGGGCAACACTACACCATACAACAGTAATATACGGTACTGCAACACTTAACATTTATGAGTAATAATAAACATTCGTACATTGCGACTGTCTTCTGGTAGTGCTACGTTGGATGATAGTGAGTAGTGTGCGAGGCGGTTTAATACGAATTCGTGAATGGAACAAGCCAGAATTAGGTGGTTTGAAATGAAAAACCTGTACCATTTTCAAAGATTACGTGGGTACTTGGATCAAGTACATTAAGTGTATTAGGTGTATTGACTGCGTTTCTGAATTGAGAGAAAAATAGACTGAAATAGTGTGACGTCACATCCTTTTCGTTGCTATGGTGATCGCCATTTTATTTTATATACAAACACGAGCGAAGGCTGAGAAATAACGTAAAAATGGTTATGTGTTATGTACCTGATTGTAAACATTATAGCGATAGCGATTTTTTACGTTTCCCATGAATGAAGCAGAAAAAGATGGGAAAAACAATTAGGTAAGTAATATTTAGTTTCATACAGAGAAAATTATAGGCCTATATTGACAAGTATTAAAATGAAATAAGTGCAAGTTTACATTTCCTCGGAAATGTTCTTTTTCATGTCGTACTTTTGTTATTATTCTTTTTTCATTTTGATATTTACAATATCTGTCAAAGTGCATGCCTCTTATTCACTGTAAGTTTAAATTTTTCATTCAGTGGTATCGATATTACATACAGTGTTCCAAGCACGAAGAATTACTGTTTTAACAGTTGTTTACAAATATGTGCAGAACCACTCATGATTAGTTGTTTCTTGTTGTACCTTTTCCCACCAACTTCAATTCGTCCTCAAAGTATTTGAACATTCTAAATAATTTCACAGTCATTGTTCTTATGCACATGAAACTACACAACACATCATACTTCAACTCACGTTTGTGTAGAAAACAAAATGGCGATCACCATGGTAACGGAGAGGAAATGACGTCACTACTATTTCAGTCTATTGTCCAGGATAATAATGTCGGATAGTACTCCTTGCAAGACATCAAAAGAAAAGAATAGTGCACAAACATCAAACCTATTTGATAGATTCCCGAACATTCAATAGGACTATTACAAGATCATCATTGGCATCACAACACAAAGGTAGTAATAGTGAGTGGTCGCAGTTTAAGAAATAAAACATAACAACGAGAATTGGTTGTTTTGAAATTTATATTTAAGTAAATAAAAACTTTTTCATGTATATGCACAGCTAACAGAAGGGGAAAAAATCTTCCAAATTGCTTCAGTTTAACTATGGCACGATAAATGCTCGAGCAAACCTTCATCACTTCCTGATCTTTTTTAATCCTTACTAAGCTTTCTCACTGTGTACCATGAATAAAAATGTGTTAATATGCCTTGTTATTTTACAGAACAATGCAAATATTCATATTCCCGGTCCTAAAGTATTAAATATTTGATTCCATTGGTTTTCTTTACATTGAAAATATTTTATGACTACATACTCAAATAAATATTTTGCATTCTTTATCTTTAGCAATTTCAGCATATATATATGGTTTGCTTTTTCTCCATAAATATTATGTGCCAGGTAGTTTTTATATATTATGCTTACCCAGAACTACTGACCCGGACCAAACCTTTTTAGTTTTCCGCACGGAAACAAAAAAATTCCGTTTTTTTTTTCAGGCCTCAAATTCACTAGCTGTAACACATTTTTTTGACATTCTACATTATAGCTGCCCCCCTCAAAAACGACGGGCCCCTCCTAGATAAACCTGCTGGCTACACCCTGACTGGAATAATCCTCATCGTTGATATCATTGCACGAAGTGATAATGAATGGTAGCAATTACTATAACATTTAATAAATAAAATACAAGTGCGAAGAATGGTTGTTGAGAAACTTTAATTCGAATACATAAAAAACATGTCCATGTATATGCACAACTAAAAAGAGGGAAAGAATGTTCCTTCCATATACAGTGCAACTTCATTTAAGGTTTGATATTATAAATCCATCGTGACGTCTGTCCCATTCCCAAAACAGGCTGTCCTACAGACCAAATAAAAAATTATCGACCGGTAACCCTACTATCTGCCCCATCTATTATAAGATATTTGAAATTATTATATACGAAAAAATTTACTCACATGTACGGTCAGTAATATCTCCCTTTCAACATGGTTTCATGCCAAAGAGGTCAACCGTAACTATCTCTCAGAACTTACACATTTTATAGCTAATCAAGTTGATAAAAAGGAACAAGTAGATGTAATTTATACAGATTTCTCCAAGGCGTTCGACGTAATTAATCACGATATACTTCTAAGCAAACTTGTGACTTTCAATTTTTCACAAAATCTTCAACAACTTATAGCATCCTATCTTTACCAACGGAAACATCGCGTTCGATACAAGAATATTTTAACTAAGGAATATGTCGTAGATTCTGGTGTGCCTCAGGGATCGAACTTAGGACCTCTGTTATTTATACTATTTGTTAACGATTTACCATCTGTAATAACATCTTCCCACAAACTTTTGTTTGCTGACGATCTAAAAATCTATCGCAGTATCTCCACGGAATTGGACGCAATTTCTTTGCAAAATGACATTAATGCTATTTCCCAATGGTGTGAATCAAACAAGTTGCTACTAAATATTATAAAATGTAAAGTAGTATCATACACCAGGAAAATAAACTATGTACGCAATATGTATACTATTAATCAAACACCAATTGAGAGAGTGGATAATGTTACTGATCTTGGAGTCACTCTGCAGTCAAACCTATCATTCGATATTCATGTCAACAGAGTAATTGGTGATGCCTTTAGGAATCTTGGCTTTGTGATGAGATTAAGAGGTGATTTTTCTAATACTAATGCTCTCAAAACATTATACACTGCCTATGTACGGTCTAAGGTGGAATATGCAACGATAATATGGGGTTCTAATAGTAAGAAATATATAAATAAAATCGAAAACATTCAAAATAAATTTGTGCGCTTTTTGACATATAAAGAAACAGGTATATATACAAAATTTGAGAACTACGAAGGTCTTCGAAACAAATATTCATTACAATCTCTTGAAAGCAGAAGAAGTCATTTCATATTATCTTTCTTACATAAAATAATCCATGGTGCAATAGATTCAGAATATTTGTTATCAGAAATAAAAATTCGCGTCCCACATAGAGCAACGAGACCCCATAATGACATATTCCATCTCTCAGCGCAAAGGACTAATGCATTAGATGTATCGCCTGTCAGAAAAATGTGTATATTGTATAATAAGATGTCACTAGAACACCCAGATATAGATTTTTTTTTAGTTGCAAACAAAATTTTCATTTTACATAAATTTGTTGTATTCTGTATATCGTACTATTTGTATTTTAACGTATATTTTGCTTTCATATTATTATTTTATTATATGTGTATTTTAGTGTGTATTACGATAGAATTGAGGTCATATTAGTATGTTATTATATGTGTATTTTAAAGTGTATTAAATACACTTCACAATGAGGGAAAACTGTAATTAGGCATTTGCCTGTTGTTTTTCCGAAATAAATAAATAAATAAATAAATAAATATTGAAGTAAAGATTCAACACTTGCTGATCACCTTAATCCTTACTTTTTCACTGTGTAACATGAATAAAAATCCAGTAATATGTCTTGCTGCTTTCATTACAGAACATTGTGAATATTCATATTTCCGGTTCTTAATTATTAAATATTCAATTGTATTGGTTTTCCTCCATTAGAAACATTCTATGACTACATACACAAAACCAATATCTTGCATTTCTTTTCTTTTTTTTTTTCGCAATTTCAGTAAAGCCATTGTGAAAAGCAAATTTTCGATGTAGTTGGAACATTAAGGCTCCAATTATAGAATATTGGAATGTTAGTTTCTTAATGTTCCTGATATTTCCCAAAATTTAAAAGCTTTAATTAAATGTCCATTGAATATGCTACGATTGATAATTATAAAACTCACCCCCTCTCTTCACTTTCCCTCCCAATCAGAATGTATACTTTTAGACATAACAGCAAGATCAAACGCTTAGAAGAACAGGGGATGTAGCTCAGTGGTAGAGCGTTCGCTTCGCATGTGAAAAGTCCTGGGTTCAAACCCCAGCATCTCCAACTTTTTCAATTTAGAATAACACTTTCAGATCAACATAAAAATTACATTAGTTTCGCTTTATTAAAGGTTATTCTTTTACTCTCTCCCACTCTTCGTTAACCTACACCCAAAAATCTTCATAGTTAAACAGGAATGAGCAATTGGGGAAAGCCAGTGAAGTAGGATTAACACTTGTTGGGTTTCAAATAAAAATCTAAATATTGAAAACTCCATTACAAAACATGATGGAAAAATTGTAAAAAAGCAAAAACTAAGAAGAAGAAATTCCATAGTCTCTCCCCGCTCCTCTCTCTCTCATTCATTCTCTCTTCCTTTTCATCTCTCCCTCTCTGTCGAAATAATTCATAACTTCGTTCAACAGGAAGAAGATTTTTTCTTTCAGTACAAGAATACATTTGTCTTGTAAACTCAAGTTCTTACATATTAGTATTATAGTTTGCATACAAACAAAAGCAACTTTTTCCTCAAAGGGTGATATTAATCAGAACAAGTTACCCAGTATATACAAAAGTTCAATGATAATGTTCTCTCCTCGAAAAGAGTAAAATCCACACCTGTTTGTAAGCCACCTACAGTTTCTTTGAAATCTCACATGGTGGAAAATGATCTGATGGATATTGAGTGAACAGTAAGTGGTTATCCCACGTGGAAAGGTTCGACTCAAGCGTTAATTTATTACTTTTTATTGAATTTCACTATTGTTACTGTTATATATTTTCTCTATTTTTATTATTATTATTACTCTCTATTGTTATAGTTATACATTTTATCTTTTGTTACTATTTATTGTTATTGATATACATTTACTGTTTCTTATTATTGTTATATATTTGTTATTCTCGTGTTTTTATTATTTTATATATTCTTTTAAACTTCTATTTCTCTTTTGAAGTAGTTTTTTGGTTATATTTGATATGTTTGTATTATCGTGATCCCGCTGTTGATTGTGTCGGGGACAAATAACCTGGAAGCCGAAATCCCCATTAAACCTCAATCAATCAACCAATCAATTCAAGAAAAGAATCGTCAGTCTTCCTTGTGGCCCTCGTGGTAATGGAGTGACTAACACTTTATAATGTCGTTGCCTTAGTCTGATTGAAGTTCCGTGTGATCGGTAATGCTCTTTCAACTGTTTTACTGTTGACACAAAATGTTGGTTTAGTTTGTAATTCAACTATAAATGTCCCCGGGTTCGATTCCCGGCGGGAGCTCATGTGGTTCGGATTCCACGTTAATCAGTAGGTCCACGTCTCATATAGCCTCGCTGCTGAACGGGACGTTAAACTCAAAATCAACTCAACTCAACTCAACTATAAATGTCATTTTTTCACTATAGATAAATAAGTTATTTATATATTTCTGAAGTATTAAAGTTTCCTGTGCTCAGAACTGAGTCAAAGTTTTATTATGTGCAAGATACTACTATACTTGGCTAATTATACTTGTAAGATAAACTTTAGTTGATTTGAATGTAATCCCAAGATCTAATAATATTAGTTGTCTTGGAAAATCCTCAATTAATACTTTTGTAAAGAAAAGTTCTGTTTCCTCATGAGTATCTGTGGCTAATACTCTTCTACTTGGGTTCATCTCCTAAAGGAGGACAAATCCCCAAGGAAACATTAGAATAGTAAACGAAATCTCTCTTGAATCAGTGCGTTTCATTCCATATAGCTCTGTGCTCAAAATAAGCATGAAACTTAATTCTTTTAAAACTTTAGTGTAAATGAAGCTTTGTATTGCATGCGGATGATACATAAAACAGATTGAAGGCATTAGGAACATAGGACAACAAAAACTTTCTCGATAATTCAATTTTTACCTTAGAGCTAAGAGATAAACATAAATATTGAAGAAATTATTATAGAATCGAAAAATTATATTTAGAAAAGCTAATTATCTGTGAGAGAGACATTAAAACAATGGAGGTGCCGGGGATCGAACCCGGGACCTTTCACATGCAAAGCGAACGCTCTACCACTGGGCTACACCCCCACCTCTCATTATCACCTTCTTTTACAGCAAAACCGAATATTTTACGTTTTTGCGCTGTTGTGACTTGCAGCGTGAAAGTTTTCTCTCGCCTTCGGCAAATTAATTACTAGCACTACTTAAAATTGATTTACAGAAATCAACATTTACCTGTGTAGCAATCTTACTTATGTAAAATAAAAGAAATTATTGGTTCGTATTTTTTCTTTCATCCACCAAGATGCTTTATTTTGATGCAGAGCTCCGTCACAGCTATATTGTTTTGGCTACACGCGTTTGGAGCGTGAGACCTGGCTTAGATTTCCAATTGAAGCTCAAGTAGCTCGGATTCCCCGTTAACCTTTAGATCCATGTCTCATATAGCCTCACTGCTGGTAGATGCACTAACTTTAATCCAACCAAACAGTACTTTATTTCGGTACAAATTGTTTTCAAACATCTTTTCATAACATAACAAAAACTGTCTTGCATTTAACTAAAAATCTGTCTTTATAAAACAGCTCGAACGAAGTAGATTTCCACAAAACGAAATCTGGTTGAGAGGATTCTCGAACATTGAAGATGATTAGAGGTCTACTGGAATCAGTGCCGGATTTAGGTTTGATGGGGCCCAAAGGTATTGAAAGTAATGGGACCCTTTATATGTCTAGCTTTCTTTTCAAGCGACAAGATGTTGCCATTTTGGGGGTTTAAATGTATGCTATATAGTACTTTATGGATCTAATAGATACCTGAATACGTTTATTAACTTCATATTGATCAAATAGACTTACAGTAGTTTATAATTTTACAATATTGCAACACATTGCAAAATTCTTTTGAAAACAAAATACAGACTCATAATCTAGTCTCTGGAAGATTGCTATAACATGAAATAAGATGTGTCAATATATATCTATTACGCAAAACTACTAATAATTATACAAGACAAGTCAAATTGATAGACCCAATTTCAGAAATGTATTCCGTGAAATCTAATAAACATTTCATGTGCTTCGAAAAGTGTGTGAGACTTGTGCTTGGAAAGGTTAACTTTTAAAGTTTAGTTTACACTCATTGTTTCCACTTTCTACCCCTACGAGTTAGCAGCGAGCAGAGATATTCCTTCTGGAAAAGACCTTCAATGGAAGGCAGAGATATTTCTGTGTGGTTCATTATCATGTTAACAAATCTGTGATTGATTTACACATACCTTGACCCCATGTGACTTCTTCATGCGGCGTTTTGTAAAAGATTATGTTTACATACATCACTTCCAACAACATTGAATGATCTTTGTGCCCGCATCATAGCAGCCATTGCAGATATTCACCCAACATACTGGAAAAGGTTTGGCAGGAGATAGACTATCGGTGTGCCGTGTTACGCGAGGTGCTCACATTGAACATTTGTGAATATGTTCCAAGAAAACTTTTGACAGTTTATCTTCCTTAGCACGTGTTTCATAATAGCATAAGTTTATTAGTTTTCACACAATAAATTTCTTAAATCGGGTCCATCATTTTGACTTGCCATGTGTATAGCATTATTAATATGACGTTATGTTATAACCTACACACAATACTATTGTAGTTAATAGAATACATTTATATATCAATATGACCATAGTATTATGAATATGACCATATTCATATTGACAGTACACATTTGTAACTGTTACACTAAGTTAGTTGGTATAAAAGACGATATTTCAAGTAATACGTATGTTATATTCATATAAAATGTCAATACATGACTAATTATATTACTATCTGCCCAATACTCATTCAACTATATAATTTATCATGATTCGTTATATACTGGGTATACAAACAATGAACAAACATTATCTACATTAAAACACTTTCCTTCTTGTCTTTGCCAAAACAAAACCATTGATTATGCCATCAAACTTTTCACTTTCTATGCACATGACGCTGAGGTTACATAACTTTGTCATAAAACATTGTTGTTCTAAATTCATTTATTACCCTCTTTAGCTGAGAAAAGATCTTTCTCCACTTCAATTTGAAATCATCATCCAAAGGAAATTATCATTCTTAGAATTACTACAACGTTAGGGAATGCTGATTGGATGTAGTCATTAAATATTACTTGATACAGATCCTGATGTGTCAGATGTTCATGTGCATGTCTTTGACTATGGTATGACTATGTCTAACATATTGATAAAGAATGTTTGACTTCAACAACGTTCATGTCCACATCTTTATAATAGGCCTATGTTTGGCTTAAAGCATTGACTCCACGAATTTCTTCTTGTTAGGAATGAAAACTTTTTGCAGTACTATTGTATACTAATGCCATGTGTGCCAAATTAGATTCTAATGCATTTATCACAGGTACACCTTGTCTCAAAAAGGTTGAGCGCATTCTTTATTGGTGTTTTGAGGCAAAAATTTTCTAAGTCCAGCTTCGGGTATCTTCGGGAAAAAGTAAGCCAGGTTCGAACCTCCAAGCCAGCCTTTGCAATCGGGAAAAAGTTTGCAGATGTGTTTTTCTTCGTTTAAATATAATAAGACTTGTTACCAAGTGTTTAAAAAAGCAACATTGATTGAAATACTTAATGATACAATATTTCGAAACCTTTTATTAATGTGAACACATGCTTGTTTGTCATTTAGCTCTCTATACGTAATGGAACATTTAAATACGTTAAAGAATCTTTCCATATGTAAAAGAATGCTCAAAGTTAAGAAATAGAACATAATTATCGCCTGAGTACTAAAATAAAAGTCAAAGTAGAACAGAAACAGCGTTTGTAATGGATATGAATGTCATAATTATCTTGAGATCCGTTATACATCGCTAGAAGCTTAGTTCTAGAAGTCCTTGTGTTAGCTCATTGGTAAGCTGTTGGATTTCAAATCATAAGGTTCTGAGTTCGATTCTTATCTGGGTCTATACTTTTTTTTTAAATTATATTTTCCGCAATGCATGAAAAATTATATAAAATAATTACATTAAAATACATAAGTTGTTTATATATAACATAATAATTGCAGAACATAGTAATTATTATGTTTAAAATATAACATCTGAGATAATTTTCACAGTAGGTCGGTATTATATATGAGGATGTAAATACAAGTTAAGAAACTCGTTCAATAGCAATAAATAAATACATGTAGTGTATTTATTTGCAGCTATTTGTCATATAGAGAGTAATTCTCAACATTCATAATGTATTTATGAATGTCATTTATGTTCTTGAAAAGTTATTCGATGCATAAACAGAGGGTATAAACAGAGAATCCAAAGTCGGAACGCTCGCAAAAAAATTCATGAACCCCAAAGGTCACGTGAGCAGACTGGAACTGTCCTTATGAAGCATGCCACAGCAGAAAGTCTTTACATAGATTTTCAATTCAATTCCTGATATATGCTTTTGCAATGTGGAAGTAGTGATGCCTTGAGTCGCCCTCTCTCGCTCGCTCGCTCACTCACTGTCTATTTATACAGAATATAAAAGTGGATTTATGTGTGTTTCAACATAATTCTGATATATCTAGAGCAATTTTAACTATATTTCTTACAGTCTGGAAAAAGAGTACTGTCGGGATACATATCAAAAATGCTAGAAACGGGTCGATATTAGTATCGAATCCATAGTTTCGTGGTCGCTTAGGTGAATAGCTCTACTTTCAATTCAAGTCCAATTAAGCTCCCATTAGCACCCAGGGTGGTTACGTAGCGACATAAAGATATCGAAATCAACCGATATTAGAATCGAATCGTAAGTTTTCAGCGCCGCTAACAGTGCAGCATTTCCCATTAGTCCACATTAGTCCCATTGCCTAGAGGGCAACATATTTGCAGAGTGCAAATTTTAAAACTTGAATAATATCTTATTTTTTTCCGTATGAAAAAGTTAAAAATCATGAGCAAATATACTATTTCACGAACAATCCTCTTTTACTATTCTAATATGTTTAATAATAGCGTAAGAAATGTAATAGTAATTCAGAACATGTTTCACAGTTGTTATTTTTTGTTACACAGTTGTAGCTGTAGCATGTAGTGAGTGGAATTTAACTGTAATAAATTCACTAGTTAACCATATTCGAATTAAGTTTTATTTTTAAGTTCGGAATGAAGGGGCGGAGAAATATGTAGTTATTGGGGGCACCGAGCTTTTCTACATTTTACTTTCAAGATCTCCATTTTTCTTTTGTCATTTGTTCCTAATAAAAAAAGTTCAGTCACTTTTGGATTGTCATAGGATAGTAGGAGTTGGATTTTGGGATGCAGCCTGTGAGATTCTAGAGGAGCTAACTGCTTGAAAAAATATTTTTGAATCATCTGTAACATATGAAATAAGGATATGTATCATAAAAAATTGAAAGTAACTATGCGTAATCATCACGGTCAAATTGCAAAGTCAAATGAATTGACGTTTGGTATATAATCAGGCTCCAATCCCAACTGGGAAGTTATCATACGCGTGTCACTTTCATTATAATACATATCCTTAGGGGGAGTAGAAGTCCGAATTTTTGCGAAAAATTTAGTATCACACAAGCCGTTCAACTGAGAGCTGAAATTCAGCATATAACTCTTTATTAAAAATAAAGAGAATATGCCCTGGCATTTATTAAAATTGTCTTTTATGAGCGGGGGGACGGGGGTGCATTTTCTATATATTGGAAATTGGTAGTGGGTTTATTTGTAAAAATAATCGAAAACGATTGATATTAGTTGAGAAAAAAATTGAGTAATGCAAACTAAAGTTCTTTTTGAATTTTATACCACTGCTTTCTATTTATAATTGCTGAAGCTGGTGTTTAATATATGGAGCGTTCCGAGCATAAGGCAATCAAGCCATAAAGTTAGAGAAAAATGGCCATAAAATTTGTATTCTAAACTTAATTACATGGGCATTTTCAATTAGTACGGCATGCTTAATTATATAGAAAATTAGTTTCTCTCCCTCTTTTTTTTTTTTTTTTTTTTTTTTTTTTACGTTGGTCTACTTTTCCTTGATTCGAAACTTTTAAATTTCACCCTATTTTCTACTGAAATGTGTCTGTAAGGCAACAAAGAAATAATTACATATGATAAATTTAAATTCATTTTAATTCGAAAGATGAGAAACACTTTGTCATTATATATCGTAAAAGTCAGACCCATCAGTATTGTAACAAAGAGGTGCTTGAGCCAATGACGGTAGAAATTCAAACTCCGATAAGTGATAATTTCACAGTCTTGTTTTATTACAAGTGTAATCTCTTTAGTCAATGGAGAGGAGGACGTGGTCATCGGTCAGAGTTGATGTCGATGGGTTTTGGTGGGTCGGAGTTGGTCGCAATGGTTCAGAGTGGTTCATAGTTGGTGGTAGGTCAGAGTGGATCACGATGGTTGATGGGTCAGAGTGGGCCAATGGGTCATTTGGGTGCTGGGTGATAGTGGGTCATGGTGGGTCGTGGATCAAATTTTCATTGACCCACACCATCTCTGGTTAAAATTGTACTAAAGATAAGAGGCACCAAAGATGCATGTCGGCTATTATGCTCAAATTTTGCGCATGGATAGTACTTCACCAGAAAGCAATAAATCTGAAACGGTTCACGGTAGCATCTCCTAGAACTCGAGATGTAGGGGTTTGTCTGATTGGCTAAATTAAGACGTCAATGATTTATCCTTCAACAACCAAGCTTTTTATGATCGTTTCCGTGGGGAAGTCAGAAGAACGCGTGTCTAGTAATCGTAATATTGATAGTTCGCGTCCACCCCGGGGTATTTGTTTTGTGTTTTATTGATTCACCTAAATATAAACAAATCACACATATATTCATTTTAACATATTTTGGGAGAGTAATTTTGTGGTTCGTTGGCGTTTCATCGCGTCTCTGCCGCTGGTAGTAAAGTTTTCAAAATGGAACTTGGACCATCACGGATCGTCGCTGCGGGGCCACCAATTTCTGGCGAGAGGTTAATAGTTGACCATCTGTAGTCCACCGACGCTTACAGCTTAGGGTAATGAACGATGTCCTTGCCTTGTAGACTTCATGACTACCGACGTCGGCAGTCAACTAGCTTTTAGTATTCCTTTACTAACCATCTATCGTTCATGTTTGTACACGGTGTTGTCATAATAATAATAATAATAATAATAATAATAATAATAATAATAATAATAATAATAATAATAATAATAATAATAATAATAATAATAATAATAATAATAATAATAATAATAATGATAATAATAATAATAATAATAATAATAATAATAATAATTATTATTATTATTATTATTATTATTATTATTATTATTATTATTATTATTATTATTATTATTATTATTATTATTTGTAGTAACAGTAGTATAATTGATGATAGAATAATTATTGTCTATGTATTGTCTAGGTAGGACTAAACACAGGATTTGGCTCGTTTTGGTTCGACTTGACTCTAATCCGAGTCGAGTTGGAAGATATTTTTCTCGCCGAGTCCAAGAGTAGACCTCAAAGATGTCTGTTTCGAGTCGAGTCGAGTTTCAAAGAAAAGTCGTTCGTGCCCATCCCCACTAATGAAAGCTTAATCGTAGTTAAGCGAAATTGAAAGTCTCACTATTTATCTAAGCGACCCCGAAAACTATGAATCTAATATCGATCATTTTCTAGCGATCTTTTATATGTATCCCCCTCACATTCAACATAGGTAACCCGACAGCACTCTTTTTGAAACTATAAGAAATGTGGTTAAAATTACTCTAGGCCAGTGGTTCTCAATGTAATTCCTATCACGATCCCCTTTTATCACACCCTCTTGCCAGCGACTCTTTTATAATTTGTTTTATAATAAGCTTGTGTGGGATTTTTAACATACCTATTTCTATAATAGTAGAATCCATTTTTTTGTTTATAGTGAACAGTGCCATGGAAATCATTGCCCGGGGCGAGAGTATAGTACGATGTCACCGTATATATGAGTGACGTCGACAGACTAGCTACGAAGCGCCACCATGGTTGGCACGAAGCTCAATAACATTTTCAAAATAAATCCTACCTTTCCTTAATTTTGAGCACATTTTATTACGTTTTTCCTTCTATTTTACACATGTGCACATGCACTTTCCTAACATGAGTAGCACACTTCCTCCGAAATGTGTGGCCCCTTTTTTCGGCGCCCGGCACTGACAGTGGATACAGTAACTGTAATATCTATATTCCCAACGACGAAGGTGCTGGTTCAAGATGGATGTTAAACTCCTTTATTGAAGACGTCATTAACGTATCTGATCCCACAACTTCTTGACCAAATAATAGAATGATCATGCGACAAGTCTTTGCAACTGGTTTTCTGTAACGAAGACTTGGACAAGTTCTGCCTGATGAGGAGAGAAGAATATCCTGGTCTGGTGATTGCTGCTTTAAAAGTAATAATTCCATTTGCTATATCGTACTTGTGCGAAAGTGTTTTTTTTTTTTTTTTTATGGTAAACATTAAAACAAAGATAAGAAATCGCTTATCAGTTGAAAATGGCTTGATAATGTTCGTCATGAAGATTGAACCGGGCATTGCTGCACTAGTGAAATTATACCATGCTTAGGTATCTCATTAGGTTTTAATTTTAATTGTATTTCAATGTGCAGGTTTTGTTTCATGTGTATTTTTCTAGTATTTCTATATACAGTTCTCATTAGTTTTATACCATACCTCTTTGATTTAAATTAATTTTTAAACAACTCTACTAACTAACTAACTCTATGGCCTATGGAACCCGGAGGTTCAATGCCCCGTTCACAAAAGCTCTCCACTGACTTCTATCCTTAGCCAATTGGATCCAGTTTCTACTTTGTATTCTTATCTCAGCGAGATCCATCTTAATATTGTCCTCCCATCTGCGCCTAGGTCTTCCTAATGGTCGTTTTCCGTTTGGTCTTCCAGTCAAGACTTTGAAAGCGTTTCTACTTTCTTCCATTCTAGCTACATGACCTGCCCACCTAAGCCTCTAGACTTGACGACCCTAACAATGTTGGGTAACCGTATAAATTATGTAGTTCCTCGTTATGAAGTTTCCGCCATTCCCCATTCCCATTCCTCTTAGGTCCGAATATTCGTCTAAGGATCTTGTTCTCAAATACTTTCAGTCTATGTTCTTCCCTCAGAGTAAGCGACCATGGTTCGCAACCATACAGAACAACAGGCAGGATTATCGTTTTGTATATTTTAAGCTTCAAATTTCTCGGCAGAATTCGCGACGACAAAAGACTTTGAACCGAATAGTAACACGAATTCTACACCCTTTGAAAATGTTCAGTAGACTTATTTTTTATTGCTCTTTACAGTGTGTATAAAAAATAAAAGTATGCCTATCAGAACAAAATTAAAAATAATATTTAAAAATAATTTCTGGTATTATATTCTAACTATATTTATCTCTCCCGCCTATCTTTGCGATCCCCTAGGGGCCGCGACTCCCAGGTTGAGAAACCTTGCTCTAGGCATACATTAGTTATGATGGAACATACATACATACACTTTTATATGTATAAATGCAGATAAGAGAGAGTTGAGAGAGAGCGATTAAGGAATTACCGCTCTCAATCTCTTCACTTTTGCGATTCGTGAATTTCTTACGTGACAGTTTGGGGCTAGCTAGTTTTTTGTCTTGAACCACGATCCGATTTTCGATATGCTCTACCTAAATGCTGTAATGCGAATATTGAGAAGTTATCTGCGATGAAAGTAGCTGCAAATAAATACATTACATAACTTATTTATTGCTATCACACGAATTTTTAAATTTGTATTCAATATTCACACATAACACACCGACGTTCTGTGAATACCTCAGATGTTATATTTTAAAGATAAGAATTACTTATGTCGTGAAATGATATGAATATATATATTCAACTGATATATACAACTGATGATATGAATATATATATTCAACTCATATATACAACTGATGATATGAAAATATATATACAACTGATGAATTGTAATGTAACTATTTTACATAATTTTCATATATTGAGGAAAGTAGAATATCATAAAAGAATCTCACCTGAACGGGTATCGAGCTCACGATTTAAACGCTCGGTGGTGTACCACTGAGCTAACATGACCGCTTTGCGGAAGCTGCTTCTGAAATATAACTGAGCTCATACGTAAATGCTCTTTTCCGTATGGAAATCACAATGAGGAAACGAGAGTGTGAATACATAGTCTCGAAATATTGTATCATTAAGTATTTCAATCAATGTTACTTTTTTCTACACTTAATACCATTTCAACATGTCTTATTATATTTAACAGAAGGAAAAACATATCTGTACATCTTTTCCCGATTACTAAGGTTGGCTTTGGAGGTTCGAACCAGCAGCTTTAGTTTACTGTTTTCCGAAGATACCCGAAGTTGGACTTCGAAAGTGTTCGTCTCAAAACAGCTATCATCATATCGCTCAATCTGTTTGGTATATGGTATATGTTTTTATACGTGTAAAGACAGTATAACAATTCATTCTTGAAACAGCTTTTCGTATGTATTAATATTCCTTTATAAAAACTGTTCTTAATATTATTATTACGGCGCACCATTTTCAGATTTCTTTCGCGAGTCGTTGACCAAGTCGTTCGCCACCAGCGTTGCCAGACTCACAGCTCGGAATTATTCCAAAACCTGATCGAACTTATGCTAGATTCGGTCAAATTATGCTAGATCCTCATAATTACTAATTCAGGAGTTAAAAAAAAACGAAGTTGAAATACGATAACGTAACTTAAAATACACAGAGAGCAAGAATGCATGGATAGAACTCAATACTTCACGCACCAAAATTTTAACTCAACTGACTTACTGCAGTCGTTGCCAGACTCAATGGCGTATATATCGTATAAATGAATGCAAAGTTTTTGTTTACATATTTTAAAAGAAAATTACTTCGCAGCATAAGCGGAGTTGGGAATCGTCTGCTGGGGGGGGGGCAGATTTTTGGTCGGTCTCGGAGCTGTCATTTCAGGAATAAATATGATCATGAAGTCAGAAATAAAGATGATGAAGTTGTCAAAAAGTTGGGGGGAGAATGGCCCCCATAGCTCCGCCCATGCCTCGGAGTTAAAGGATTAGAAAACCCTGGGTGGAGCCACAAAAAAAAGCCCAAAGCCGTTCCGAACTTACTTCGGAAAATAAGACTGCCTGTATGGTTTACCGAGTGTATGAATCAATGGAAGAGGATACATTTCTGCCGTTCTTTTTCTTCCCACGACCAACTTCTTTCTCATCTCCAGGTTTTATGGCTTTTTGATAAGTTGCTGAAATTGTGCTAGATTTGGGCAGGATGCTAAAAGCAAGATGCTAGATGCTAGAGACATGCAAATTATGCTAGATCTAGCATCATTATGCTAGATCTGGCAACGCTGTTCCCCACAATAGGCGTGTCGTGCAAGTAACCAATCACACGTCAGGTACTAGCTTTTACCTATTGCTTCCTTCTCACAGCTCAGAACATTGGTAACTATGGATAGACGTACAGCAGTAATTACTTTATGGGAGTTGGAAGGTTATTCTGCAACTGCAGCTAGCAGCGAGTAGGTGTCCCGGCCTCTACAGGAAGGCGATGGATTCGGAAATATGGTGCTACAGGTCAGACTGGTAATTTACGATCTGCTGGTCGTCCGCATGTGTCAACCGAAGCCCAAGATGCGAGATTAGTAAACGAAGCCCGGTTAGACCCACTAAGGACGTCTAGACAGCTAAGGGAAGCTTCTCTCTTTCCTGGTAGTAAGCATACAGCTCTGCGAAGGCTTCGTCATGCTGGGTTACTTGGCCGTGTTGCTGCCGTGAAGGAAAAACTCTCAGACGACCACAAAATTTACCGTCTCGCGTTTGCACAGGCGAATGTGGGTCTCAATTGGGAAAACGTAGTTTTCTCAGATGAATCCATATTTACAACATCAAAGGAGGGACGCCGTTTTGTGTATCGTCCGAGAGGCAACCGATATGACCATGGATATGTGGCTGCTTGCAATCGCAGTGGCCATGTATCTATTTTATGTTGGGGTTGGATTTCCAGTCGCGGAGCAGGACAGCTTCATAGAATTGAAGGACATCTGGACAATGCTCAGTACTTAGACATTATCAGTAATATCATGGTGCCATCTGTACGAGTATTTCAGCCTGATGGTGTAATTCAGTTCCAGCAATACCAGTCGCCAATACATACTTCCCGTGTGGTTCAGGAATTGTTCGCAGGGCACCCTGAGATTGATTTAATCGACTGGCCGCCTCGTGGAGCAGACCTCAATCTCATGGAAAATATGTGGGCAGAAGTGAAACGTACTCTAAGGGAAAGTTGGCCTGAGGCAGATCCACCAAGAACTCAGGATGACGTGTGGCATCTTGCTTCCGAAGCATGGCTGGAGGTAGGGGAAGGAGATAGATTTGTCACCCATGTAATAGATTCCATGCCCTGAAGAATGGAGCGTGTAATAAATTCAGAAGGGTCTTGGACACAATATTAATGTCCCCGCCTTAACTCCCGAAAACAGCCCTTTTCAGGGCTACCTAAACGCTTCTGAAAATATTTCTAGAAGTAAACCACTCCTTGTATCCGATTTCTGTGCAATCCTACTAACAAAAGAATGATAATTAGTTGTAGGTTTTGAACTCAAGACCTCTTCAGTGGCAAGTCCGTACTCTACCAGTGAGCTAACATGAACACGCAAACCCAACCTGAAGAAACACGACTTTCAATTTCTGGTATTCGATGACAATGATGCTCATATACTTTGCAAATGTTGTATTCAACTTGGGATATTCCGCAACACACACACACACATAAACAAAGCGAAAGAGAGAGAGAGAGAGAGCTAGAGAGAGAGAGAGATGAATACACAAAAGCGTATTCGAATGAGACTCTAAGTAACGACATTCCGTTCTAAAGAGAATTTGTGTTTCTTCCCGTGACGTTAAGGGGATCGGGAAAAGTTATGTGTCTTGAAGCAGGATACGACTTTGGATACTCTGTTTATACACTTTCTATATCCGTAGGAATATACTGTATTTCACGAATATAAATAACATACTGTAATGAAAATATTGAGAGGTTAAATCTGTATGACAAATAGCTGCAAATAAATACACTACATAACTTATTTATTGCTTTTAAGCGATTTTCCTAACTTGTATTTAACATTCTCATATATAATACCGACCTACTGTGAAAATTATCTCAGATGTTATATTTTAAACATAATAATTACTATGTTCTGCAATTATTATGTTATATATAAACAACTTATGTATTTTAATGTAATTATTTTATATAATTTTTCATGCATTGCGGAAAATATAATTTAAAAAAAAGTATAGACCCAGATCAGAATCGAACTCAGAACCTTATGATTTGAAATCCAACAGCTTACCAATGAGCTAACAGAAGGACTTCTAGAATTAAGCTTCTAGCGATGTATAACGGATCTCAAGATAATTATGACATTCATATCCATTACAAACGCTGTTTCTGTTCTACTTTGACTTTTATTTTAGTACTCAGGCGATAATTATGTTCTATTTCTTAACTTTGAGCATTCTTTTACATATGGAAAGATTCTTTAACGTATTTAAATGTTCCATTACGTATAGAGAGCTAAATGACAAACAAGCATGTGTTCACATTAATAAAAGGTTTCGAAATATTGTATCATTAAGTATTTCAATCAATGTTGCTTTTTTAAACACTTGGTAACAAGTCTTATTATATTTAAACGAAGAAAAACACATCTGCAAACTTTTTCCCGATTGCAAAGGCTGGCTTGGAGGTTCGAACCTGGCTTACTTTTTCCCGAAGATACCCGAAGCTGGACTTAGAAAATTTTTGCCTCAAAACACCAATAAAGAATGCGCTCAACCTTTTTGAGACAAGGTGTACAAATGCTTCGATTCTAAACTTCTCTCTTGGCTCAATGTTCTCTAAAGCATCATCTTCACTGTCATTTATATGCCCTTCTAGATCTTCTGGTTTTCTTGTCAACAACAGATAACTTGTTGTTTGCCTGTTTTTCAAAATGTTCAAGAAGATCTCTGGAATCTACCAAGATCCGAAAGTGAAACATACACTTTACTGCATACATAAACGGCTATTTTTGGAGTCTTGCAGTAATTGACTAACTTTATGAAATTCATCCAACAAATAACTCCAAACATATAATTTACCATAAACTCAAACTCTTCCATTTTATTCAAAACGTTTCTGGCTTGATTTCTTGTTTCATCATTCTCTGTGGTATCAACATAAAGCTGATGCAATGCAGAAATTTATTTCGTCATAACTGTATTGCACTTGTGGGCCTTGAATGAGCTTCCCATACGAAGACTTTGGAACTTTTGAATCATGTTTGAAGAATGACGACAGCACCGCTTATCTATGTGTACATGATGTAAAGAACTTATATATATTTTTTGAATAATCCCAAAAAAGTTTACTGTAGCTAAACAACAGTTAATTGCTAATCTACCAACAAGATTTCAGGAATGACCTGCACATGGAATATACATAGCATATTTATTAATCTTCAATATTATTTCTTGCATAATACATACCCATGTATTTTCACGACATATTAGCAGTTTTATCATATGACTGGCCTCGACACATACTAAAATCAATTTTACATTCATTTGTAAGACTATCATCTTACAAGGGAACCTTCCGAAAATGATAGTTACAGTGAAAGATGTGACCTATGGCAATTGAAAGAGCTGTAACAGAAATGTTCATTCCCAAAAAATTAGCTGCCCATAGCAATAGGTTCAAGAAATATAAGGGGTGGAAGTTCGGGAAACAGCAAGGTTGGACAAGGGAAAAAAAGAGCAAATTAAGCAAAAAAAGGGGGCACGGCAAAATACAATGCTGACAAGTGATGTATAGAAAGAGACTTGCCACAATAGGGAACAAATGAAGACCACCATTGGCGTTAACAGTGTTGCCAACTGCAATGAAAAGTACATGTTTTGCAAAGAGCACTATATGAAGTGAGTGCAATATTCAGTGTCAACCTATCATGTAGAACATAAGATATAACGTGTATAATCAGTGGTACAATCTCACAAAAGAAAATAGAAAATCAGAAGTACGAAAAATACGGAAAAGACGGAGTTGGCCATAATGCGCCACATTTGATCACGAGCTGTTCATATTAGAATGAACAAAACAAGAAAGCACAAACTATGCAGGAAACCAACGTACCTAGAGTCGAAAAGAAAGAGTTTCAAAGTTGGCAACACTGGCCATGAAAATCCAGACAATTCTATTATAGTTACGCCACTCGCTTCACAAAAGAAAAATTCCGGCAACAGGCATTAGCCTTCGTATTATTTGTGCATGCTCGTCAACATTGTTCGATGAGACAATGGTCCAAACAGAAGATACATTTGCAGTGAGCAAAGTGGAATACTGCCAATCCGTCACACATGGTACAATGATCTCCTGTGAATGTTTTGCAACAATACTCTAGAGGCGTCGGAACCTTTGGTATTCTTTCTATCACATATCCACACCTGTAGAAAGCAAACATAACCAAAGGCTTGACTAAACATGCCGTAAACTGGTAATGGGTTAAGGCTTGAAGTTTCAGAAAATTGTCGCGGGACCAAAAGTTAAAGTGAGTATCTAATAACACAAGCTCTGTAACGTAGCGCACAAAGTTCTTGTATGGTCTAAAAACATAAACATCAAGTGGTTGTATCATACCCGTACAACCAGGAGGGATCAGCTCAACTGTGAAAGTCACTCCGGATGGTACATGCTCGTATAGCAAGTTGGTGTCTTTGTTCGCTGTCCAAGAATCAACAAGTTGCACAACATCAGTTATGTTTCTTTCGTCATCACGTCTTCATCACATTCGTATATGATAATGTCTGTCATCTCTGCTCATGGAACTCTCTTGTCACCAATGTAGGTGTAAGTGGCAGAACTCAAAGGAACATCACCCCAGAAGACCAAAGACTTTTTGTCAACTCTTCCGAATATTAAGGCCTTCCCAAATACAGCCGCAAATATGCGAAAGAGTGATTTAAGCGTGTTTTATGCCAACGTGTTTTGGCCAAGTTTGGCAGAAAGAAAGAAACCTATCTGACGTTGTGCAACTTGTTGATTCTTGGACAGCGAACAAAGACACCAACTTGCTCTATGAGCAAGTACCATCCGCAGTGAATTTCAAAGTTGAGCTGATCCCTCCTGGTTGTATGGGTCTGATGCAACCACTTGATGTTTGTTTTTAGACCATACAAGAACTTTGTGTGCTACGTTATAGAGCTTGTGTTATCAGATACTCACTTTAACATTTGGTCCCCTGACAATTTTCTGAAACTTCAAGCCTTAACCCATTACCAGTTTACGGCATGTTTAGTCAAGCCTTTGATTATGTTTACTTTCTACAGGTGTGGATATGTGATAGAAAGACCACCAAAGGTTCTGACACCTCTAGAGTACTGTTTCGAGACATTCACAGGCGATCATTGTACCATGTGTGACGGATTGGCAGTATTCCGCTGTGCTCACTGCAAATATATCTTCTGTTTGGACCATTGTCTCATCGAACAATTGCACGTACAATGTTGACGAGCATGCACAAAGGATGGGATGCCTGTTGCCGCAATTTTCCTTTTGTGAAGCGGGTGGCGTAACTATATTAGAACTGTCTGGATTTTCATGGCCAGTGTTGCCAACTTTGGAACTCGTTTTTCTTTTCGACTCTAGGTACGTCGGTTTCCTGCATAGTTTGTGCTTTCTTGTTTTGTTCATTCTAATATGAACAGCTTGTGATCATATGTGGCGCATTATGGCCATCTCCGTCTTTTCCGTATTTTTCGTACTTCTGATTTTCTATTTTCTTTTGTGAGATTGTACCACTGATTATATACGTCATATCTTATGTTCTATATGACAGGTTGACACTGAATATTGCACTCACTTCATATAGTGCTCTTTGCAAAACATGTACTTTTCATTGCAGTTGGCAACACTGTTAACGCCAATGGTGGTCTTCATTTGTTCCCTATTGTGGCAAGTCTCTTTCTATACATCACTTGTCAGCATTGTATTTTGCCGTGCCCTCCTTTTTTGCTTAATTTGCACTTTCCCTCCTTGTCCAACCTTGCTGTTTCCCGAACTTCCACCCCTTATATTTCTTAAACCTATTGCTATGGGCAGCTAATTTTTTGGGAATGCTCATCTCTATTACAACTCTTTCAATTACCATAGGTCACATCTTTCACTGCAACTATCATTTTCGGAAGGTTCCCTTGTTAGTTATACTTTGTCCTGTGTGTTTATCCCTCTCTAACAAGGAGAAGGTACACTTTGGTAGTGAACTTCAGGGCCATTTTAAGCGAGGTGGTAGTGCACATTTAAAGAGTTAATATTAGACACTGGGAGAGCGTAATGGGCAAAAATGATGGAGAAAAACAGTCTTAAAGTTTTCTACTCGACGCATATATCGTACGACGCGCAAACTTATCAAATGACGGCGTGGCAGAGTGAGAAGAATCAGCTACTCAAGTGCAGAAGGTCCTGGGTTCGATTCTCGTTCGAGTCAAACTTTTTTTTTGAAGTAGGCATTTGTAACTATAAATAAAATAATAATTTACCATATGTTTATAATGAATAAAACAATAGAAATTTTCAATCACTTGTAAATTCTTTTGATGTTCCATGTTAACTAGGAAAACAAAATTTAATCTCTTCAGTAAATATTATTATTACTGCAGTCGTTGTGTAAAAAATGTTCTTGAAGCTTCGTGTCTACATCTGTTGACAGTGTAAAAATTACAAGGGAATGAAAGGGAAATCTGCTTTGGTTATAGCAACATCCAGTATTAGCAAAGAGGATTTTCCCCCTCAACTCCTTTGTAAATCGCACACCCCCAAGCTCATGTGGGCCCCATGTATTTTTATGAATATGTATTTTTTATTGTTACGTGTATTGTTGTATGTATTTTTTATGACTTCCCCCCCCCCAAATTTACAGAGAAATCGGCGCCGTTGACTGTCGTAACCATAATACAACTCATGACATCAGTATATTTACGGAATAGATTAAATTTTCTTGCTAGATTACATTGAACATTGAAAGATTTTACAAGTGATTTTAAAATTTCTATTGTTTTATTCATTATAAACATATGGTGAATTAATATTTTACTTATAGTTACAAGTGGTTACTTTATTAGTTGAAGCAAAAACAAAACAATGAATGACTCGAACGGCAATCGATCCCGGGACCCTTTGCATATGATTCACACACTTAATTCACTCTGCCACGCCGTCATTTGATAAATTTGCGCGTCGAACAGTATATGTGGCGAGTAGGAATAAGGATTTTCTCCCTTATTTTTGCCCATTGCGGTCTCCCAGTTTGTAATATTAATTCTTTAAATGTGCACTACCACCTCGCAAAAAATGGCCCTAAAGTTCACTTACCAAAGTGTGCCTTCTCCTTGTAAGAAAGTTAGAAAATGTTCAATAGGGAGTCCATCTAGTGAGACATACCTTACAATAGCAGTAAGCTTATCAACATAGAATAGGTTAGGAGTGGAATCTACAGATAAGCTGAATTATTCTGAACTTTTTACATCATCAAAAATTGAATCTTACTTTCAACGCTATCATTTGGATAAATTCATCACATATTATTTTAGAAAGATGAGATGGGACACCTGAACTTTTATTTCCAATTTCTGTTCCAAACAGGGGACCCATTAAAGCGAGACTGGGAAGCAGGGGTCCCATCATTAGCAGAGCTTGAAATGAAGACCACATTATAAGTAGGGCTGGAAAACAGGGTCCTCTTATAAGCAGGGATGAGAAATAGGGACCCATTACAAGTGAGGCCTCATTATTTGCTTTATAAAAGCCTAATACATAACAGTACAAAATACTGTTTTTATATATGCACAGCGCCGTTAGGGATGCATTCGAGTCGAGTCGAGTCGAGATTTAAGCCTGTCTCGACTCGTCTCGAGAAAATGTTGTCTCGACTCGTGTCTCGACTCGAAAATATGTTTCTGTCTCGACTCGTGGCTCGACTCGACAGTCTCTGTCTCGACTCGACTCGAATTCGAGTCGAGACGTCTCGAAATTCGAGTCGAGACAAAATGTACGAGTTAAAATATACGCACACATCAGCCAGACCATCATGACTACCTACCTAATTGTCAGTATGTCGACTTTTGGCATGAATAAAAACGGCGACACGTCTTGGCATACACGCAATGATCCTTGATAGGTCACTGGAGAGAGCTGGCACCACATGTGCTCACTCAGGTTACCTAATTCCCGTAAATTTCGGGAAGGGGGGCGATGTGTTCTGACGTCACGTTCAATCACATCCCAAAAGGGACATCACTCAAATGTCCGGCTCCAATTTCAATGAAACTTTTTTTGCTGATAGAAGGCATGTATGCATCATTACTTGTGATGACAAATTTTTGCCATGGTGCATGTTTTCTATTTTTTTTAAATAACTTTTAAGAGTTGTGATGTGGTTATTAGAGGTTACTACAGAAGTCCCTTACTACCCTTTGTAAACGGAGCGTTAATGAAGAAAAGCGAAGAAAAACCATGTGGATACATATAACTCCTGGGGGGAAGTCGTATGGTAGATATGACCTTGATGGCAGCCATCTTGAAATCCGCCATTTTGAATTAAGGTCAAGTTTTCAAAATGGGAATAGGGAAATATGATACATAATTTCGGGCTAGAATTTAATTAGAAAAATAATGGTGAGGTTAGTTTTAAGATACACCCATTTGGGGGAAAGTTACAGGCATATTAATTGTTTTTACTTACTGTGTGCGTAAGTCCCTTCTTACTTTCGTCTCAAGGCCTGTAAATCGATCGCAACGGCAGAGCCCGGTTTCGCACTAGTGTTTAGAAATCTTTAAACTCACTTGAGGCAATATTTGTGGATTATTGCCTCTCTCTCACACACACACACACAGCATCAGAGTCCTCACACACCAAGGGTGAGAGCTGTGCCACTGAGTCACAGCGGCCACGGGGCTAGGTCGAGTCCACTTTACGTTCATAGTTTCTTAGTACATAAATGTTACGATTATGAAATAGATTTTCCTTAATGAGCTGCATAAAAACAAAAGCTTTCGAAATGCATTAAACAATTAGCTCGATTTGAAAATGAAATGAAATGAAATCTTTGAGTTTTACGTCCCACGGTTATGCCGGTTAGGCTAATGGAGACGGTGATGATGAGTGATGAATGAAATGGTGGAATGAAGAAAGTGGGAGGAAACGGGAGAACCCCGAGAAAACCCACGCACACGGTGTTTGTCCACCACAAAGTTCACTAGCTCGATTTGAGTGTGAACTTAAAGTTATATCAGAGTGTAAATACGGATACGCACCAAAGCTCGAAAACTTAATACACTATTTCTCCTATATAGTCAGCATGTATCAAGCAATCGTTCAGCTTTCATTTGAGAGGATGGAAATCGAAGGCCCCTGAACAACTATATTACTAATGTGCGGAATGTATTTATCTTACAGTGAACTGCTTTGATGCCAAGTGGCCTAACTCCAAAATTGAAATTTTCCAGGAGTGAAAGTTGAAGTTCAATATCTCATGAACAATCCATATTTCTTTTATGTTGGGAACCAAAACCATAACTACTGTATGTAGTTCATTGTTTTATAACTTAGTGTTTACAAAAATCCTTTAAAAAATACCTATTCATAGAAGTGAATGGTACTTATCTGTACTAGTTCTTGGCATCCAAGCAGTCCATTTATTGTATTACTAACTTAATATACCCATTCTTCGCATGGGGGCAGTATTTGGAAGTCAACACCTGTGGAAGTATCACCATTCATTTCAGTGACCGCGAAAACTATGGATTTGACACTAGTATCAATCAATATGGGCTATTTATACATGTCTCGGTATTCCTCACCCGCTGACACCCGGCCCGCATACAGTAGTAGCTGAATTTGCAAGTCATCGCTGATGGAAGTGTCACCATTGATCTCAGCGGCCGTGAAAACTATGGATTTGACACTAATGTCGATCAATTTGGATTACTTTTACTACATGTCTCGCTAAACACCCCCCTGAGACCCCCTGGTTCCAATTTTGACAAAAACGCTTCGCCTTAGACTGGGACCTGGACCAAGGTATCCGTGAGCAAAATTTGGTAACTCTCGGTCAACTTGTCTGGTCCCCAGGTCGGTCCCAGTAAACGTTCCCCCCGAGACCCCCCTGGTTCGAAATTTAAAAAAAAACGCTTCGTCTTGATCTGGGGCCTGGACTAAGGTACCCGTGACCAAATTTTGGGAACTCTCGGTCCACTCGTCTGGTCCCCAGGTCGCACACAGACAGACAGACAAACACACAAACAAACTCTTTATTTTATTTATATTAGATAAGATATACTATGTAAAATAGTCTCGTATCATAATATGTGATATACAACAAATGTTACATTATATATTATCCGTAGCTCGTGATATGCTGCAACATATTAAAGCCTCAGAATAGTTGGGCAAGAGAATAATCCAAAAGTTACGTAACCCTATTGCGTTCATGGGAACGTAAACACAATAATTATAACTATGCTAAATTACTATAGACTACCAACTGCTCATTCAGAGAATTTATGAAGTTCACTTTATCGCAATAGTTTTATACAAACTAGATTTAGACTACGGATAATAGTTTTATACAAACTAGATAATCAATTATTATTATTATTATCATTATATTTGCAGTACAACCAAATACAACGACATTAACTATTAGTTCTAATTAACTGAATTGAGCTGAAAATTAAATCTTGATCTTTAAAGATTAACTATTAATTTTATGCGTTCTGTACCTTTCTGAAGGAATAAAAGCTGGAATTGGTTTCAAGGCTGTTTCTGAGTGAATACTTTCTTCAAAATAATATTAAAAATTATAGAAAGATTTTCGAGACATTCGAGTCGAGTCGAGATTTTTAAGAGCCGTCTCGACTCGACTCGTGTCTCGACTCGAAAATTCGAGTCGAGAAATACGTTTGTCTCGACTCGTCTCGAATTTTACAAAGTGTGTCTCGACTCGAATCTCGACTCGAATTCGAGTCGAGTCGAGTCGAGATTCGAGACATGTCTCGACTCGAGCGCATCCCTAGCGCCGTAACTTAGATTTTTTTTTCTGGGGGGCAAGCATTAATACGCGCATTTTGGGCCTGTTTATCTAATACTTAGGCCCCCTCTTTCCATCTTTCTCTTACTTTTTGTGGGCTCCTGGAGCCTGTGGGCCCGTTCCATACATAACAAATTAATTAAGGGGACAATATCGACATATCTCAAAGCCATACGAATAAATATTATTTCTAGGGCCCCTAGATATTTTTTACTGAAATGAGATCATTACTCATTTTTGTTTTACTTACCTTTTGTGTACTGTTTTGTTTATAATGTAGTGAGCCTGTTTGATGCTTCATTTATAACTTTATGTTTGTATCGTATATGGAGTAACAAAATTTTGTCTTAAAATGGGTCCCCTCGAATGTCAGGGAGCTTCCCTGGGAGCCAATTGTCCTTCTGCCCCCCTCCAAAAGTTACGGTCCTGTATATGCGTTTTATCTTATTTGCCTATGCTTATTATTTGAAAATTACATTACAATCAGTTTGTTTCTTTAAATTTTTGGGCTCCCAAGAGAGTGAGGCCCTAAGCTATAGCTTGTTTAGTTTATTCGTAGATCGAGCACTGACTGGAATAATCCTCATCGTTGATATTACTACACGAAGGTAGTGATAATGATTGATAATTATTAAGTACGTCCCCTCGATTCAGTTTCTCTCCTAATCAGAATGTATACTTTTAGACATAACAGCAAGATCAAAGTAACAGAAGAACAGGGGATGTAGCTCAGTGGTAGAGCGTTCGCTTCGCATGTGAAAAGTCCTGGGTTCAAACCCCAGCATCTCCAGACTTTTTTGTTTAGATTAACACTTTCAGTTCAACATGAAGATTACATTACTTTCGCTTTATTAAAGTTTACTCTCTCCCACTCTTCGTTAGCCTACATACAAAAATCTTCATAGCTAAACAGGAAAGAGAAATTGGGAAAGATAGTAAAGTAGAATTAACACTTTAGTCTCAAATACACATCTAAATATTGAAAACTGCATTAGAAAACATCATGGAAAAATTGTTTTAAAAAACTAAGAAGAAATTCTAGTCTCTCCCTGCCCCTCTCTCTCCCGTTCTGTGTCTCTCTATCTTAATAATTCAAACTTTGTTCAACAGGAGGCAGATATTTTTTCATTAGAAGAATATATTTGTCTTGTAAACTCAACATGTTCTTACATATTAGTATTATAATTTGCATACAAACAAAAGCAACTTTTTCCAGAACTGAAAGGGACTGGTCGTTGCAGTGTTTCTGCAACACAGCACGGTTTCCAGTGAAGGAGAAGGTTTTTCACGCTAAATAAGATTTCTGAATTTTCTTTCACTAGCAATTAACAAATGGAATTTGTTTTTATGCATTCATATTTTTAAATTACGGGACCATACTGAAGCCAATCAATATAATGACAATTACAAAATAAGAAAGAAAATATCTAGTAGAGAAGAAAACAAATGAAAGTAGACTCGCATTTAAAGTTAATTCTTAGCTTATATTGATAATGAAGACTTTTTTACAGTAATTTGTGAATCAAATATTAATAAGTCAGTATGTAGAATCGCTCCCCCCCTGTGGATAATATTTTTTTAAACATATTTCTTTTATAAAATAAGTATATTTTATACTCTTAATAATTTCCACATAAAACTGTATGATGGGGAACACCACATTGAATTTGGGACTAGTTAGCAATGCTCAGGGACGTAGCCACGAGGGGGTCCACCAGGTTCGGACCTCTCAAAAATTTCGAAACTTGACTAACATTTGTAGACTTTCTTAACGAACTATATTTGTTTAACAGAGAAACGACTGATGTAGGCTATATATTTTATTTTACGTCTTATCATGTACTCTTCTTTTCCTATAAAAATAATCGTTCTATCATTTTTTCTAAAAATATAGGTGACAGTAAGTAAGGATTACTTATCGCCTTTTCGGGTGCAGTATAAGACAGGTTCCATATTATGTAGACGTATTGGACCTCCCTCAAATACTTCGGACCCCTCCCAGTTAACATTTCTGGGTGTAGAACTGGCAGTGCTGTTTGTTTTGATGTTCTTTGATTTTTGGCATCTGTTACATGCTGATCCTTCATCTGGCGGGTTTCGAGGTTTTCTTTCCAGAACATATCACATTCGTAAGCATTGTTTCGCCTCATGTGGAAGTATATTGTATTCATCGTGCATTGCGGATGATTTGAAATGTAGTTTTTTTTTTTTTTTTACGCACATGTGTGTGTGTTGATGTATGAATATGTGACATTCGGAATTCATATACCACTACCTATTTTGTATCAGCTGTTTTGGTTTTTAATTATTAGGTTTAATTTTATTGTGTGTGCTTTAATTCTGTAAATAACCTACAAATCCTTAATGAATTGTATACCATGACTTCTGTAAATAACTTACAAAAATCATTGACCAGCTTTCAACTGAGGAAAAATTTGCAATTAAGGCTTAGACAAAAGAAGCAAAGGGCAATTCAGGAGAGTGTTTAAAAAAATCCAGTTTAAATTTACAGGATATCTTATGGCAGTAGTGTTGTTTGCACCAAATACATTTCCTCAATTTATTTTAAATTTTCCTGGATAAACTGTGAATAAAGTGTGTTCAATGTACATTTTTTATAGCACTAATCTCTGCTACGAACTCTCTTCAGTCAACGCTGAAGAGGAATTCGGATCACTGTCAGGGACTAAGTTTGCTAGAATGAATTGTTCGCAATAATCTAGAAAAAGTATTTAGTGAATCTACAAAGCTTCTCAAATTAATATTAACTGTACCTATGGCGTTTTTTTCCACATGAGAAACAATTGACACTTTCAAGGAATTGAATGTCCCAAGAAAGGTTATCACCATTGGTTATGCTTTCCAATAAAAAAAACCTGACAATAAGAATACCAGAGCTCAACCAGCATGTATTAGACAGATTTGCTCCAATCAAAGAGGGGAGGATGAACTTACTAATTAATTAAGGTGATTAATCGGGTAAAATGTTCTGCATTTTTTATTTAAAAAAAAATAGAATTTTATTTAATTTAACATGTCACATAGCATTTGCATCTAAAGTTATGCTGATTAGTCAATGAGTCAACTTTATATCTTCAGTCTCTTATCGTTCGTACTGCAACACCCGAAACCACAATCCACCGGCCGCCACTGCTATAAACGTCTTGTAAATCAACTATAAATGTCATTTTTCATTATAGATAAATAAGTTATTTATATATTTCTGAAGTATTAAAGTTTCCTGTGGTCAGAACTGAGTCAAAGTATCATTATGTGCAAGATGCTACTACACTTAGCTAATTATACTTGTAAGATAAATTGAATGTAATCCCAAGATCTAATAATATTAGTTGTCTTGAAAAATCCTCAAAATTACATTAATATTTTTATTTATAAAGTGAATACATGTGGCTAATACTCTTCTACTTGGGTTCCTCTCCTAAAAGAGCCAATCCTCAAAGAAACATTAGAATAGTAAACGAAATCTCACTTGAATCAGTGTGTTTCATTCCATATAGCTCTGTGCTAAAAAAAAAAAAAAAAAAAAAAAAAAAAAAAAAAAAAAAGGCGTGAGACTTAATTCTGTTAAAACTTTAGTGTAAATGAAGCTTTGTATTGCATACGCATAATACATTAAACAGATTGAAGGTATTAGGAACATAAAACAACAAAAGCTTTCACGATATTTCAATTTTTACCTTACAGCTAAGAGATAAACATAAATATTGGAGAAATTATTAAAGACTCGAAAACTTATATTTTACAAAACCTAAGAGTTACCCATGAGAGAAACATTAAAGCAATAGAGGTGCCGGAGATCGAACTCGAGACCTTTCACATGCAAAGCGAACGCTCTACCACTGAGCTATACACCCACCTCTCATTGCTTCCTTCTCTTACAGCTGAACAACATATTTTACATTTTTGTAGTATTATGGCTTTATCGCAGCGTGAAAGTTTTTTCTCGCCTTATACAAATTAATTAACATGTAACATTATTTAATTACTAGCACTACTTAAAATTGATTTCCAGAAATCAACATTTACCTATGTAGGGATCTTCTGTAAAATAAATGAAATTGTTAGTTTCGTATTGTTCTGTCATTCACCAAGATACTTTACGTATACACAAGTTTGGAATGTGAGACTTGGGTTAGATTTCTGGTGAAAGCTCACGTCGTTAGGATTCCCCGTTAAGCTGTAGATTCATGTCTCATATAGCCTTGCTGGTGGATGGAACATTAACTTCAATCCAACCAACCAAACTTTATTCCGATGCAAATTGTTTTCAAACAGCTTTTCATACCACAATAAAAACTTTCTTGCATGTAAACAAATATTCGTATTAATAAAACCGCTCGAATGAAATAGATTTCCACAACAATGTTATGATAGATTAGTGAGCTAGCATTCGTTTTGTTCTGAGAGTTTTGATTTGTCTGGATTGTGTATCGATTCAGTTGAAACTATGTTCGAATTTATTAGTTTAGTATATTATTCATTATAGCGTTGAAAATATTTAACATGTATTTATAAAACAAAAGAGACCAAAACACTGAATATATTAATAGCGCTTAAGTAACAGATTTAGCAATGTAATGTCGCCTTCATAAGATATGTAATCACCTCATCTGACTGTATGATAATTTCATCAATATTTTTCATTATCTCTTAGCTCTAAGATATAAAAATTAAAATATCGTGAAGATTTTATTGTTGTATATTCCTAACACCTTCAATCTATTTTATTTATTACAATAACTTATCTGATCAAGGCGATGTTACATCGTCGAAACTGTTATCCAAGTTTGTTATACAAGTATTGTAAAGTATATTTTCTTAATATTCCCAATATTTCCAAAAAATTAAAAGCTTTTTTCAAATGTCAATTGAATATGCTGCAACTGATAATTATAAAAATCATACCCTCGATTCAGACTTTCGCCCAATCAGAATGTAAACTTTAGACATAGTGACAGGATCAAAATTTTACGAGGGCAGGGGATGTAGCTCAGTGGTAGAGCGTTCGCTTCGCATGTGAAAAGTCCTGGGTTCAAACCCCAGCATCTCCAAAATTTTATACTTAGAATAACACTTTCAGTTCAATATAAGGATTACATTACTTTCGCTTTATTACAAGTTATTCTTCATTACCCTACACATAAGAATCTTCATAGAAACAGGGAAGGTAGTAAAGTACTATTAATATTTGTTTACTTTCAATTAAATATCTAAATACGTATTGTAAATTGCATTACACTGCATGATGGAAAACATTGTGGGGAAATAACTGACTAAACAGAAATTCTATAATTTCTCCCTCTCCAAATAATTAATAACTTTGTTCAACAACAGCCAAGTTTTTTTCTTTCTTTTTTTTCACTAGAAGAATGTCTTTGTTCAGCAAGTTCTTACATATTATTATTGTAGTTTGTATACAAACAAATGCAGCTTTTTTCTCAAAACCTAATAGCTAAGGGTAATATTATTCAAGACAAGAACTGTCTTCCTTTTTTGTGTGTCCCTTCGTGATAAAGGATAGTGACTAACACTTTGTAACGTGGCTACATTACTCTGATTGAAGGTCAGTATGATCGGTAATGCTCTTCGACTGTTTTACTGCTGATACAAAAAGTTGGTTTAGTTTAATTCAACCATGAATGTCATTTTCATTGTAGATAAATAAATTATTTATATGGTCTATTTCTAGTTAAGTCAAAGGACTGGTATGCAAAATGGTAATACATTTAGCTAATTATACTGGAAAGATAAATTTTAGTTCATTTGAATGCAATCCCAAGATCTAATAATATTAATTGTCTTGGAAGATCCTCAAAATTCCATTATTATTATTATTATTATTATTATTATTATTATTATTATTATTATTATTATTATTATTATTATTATTATTATTATTATTATTAAAATAAAGTTATCTGTGGCAAATACGCTTGTACTTGGGTATAGCCTATCTCCTAATACAGAACAAATCTTCAAAGAAACAGTAGTTAAATAAGTGCGTTCCATCCCATATAGCCTCGTGCTAGAAATAGGTGTGAGACGTAGAAGCTTTGTATTGCATATGCACAGTAGTCGAAGTGAGACAGTATGTGGTGGTATGCCATACTGTCTCTGGTTTTTCAGTAATCAAGACATACCGTCACTGGAAGGTGGATGCTAATATACCTTTAATAAATCAATTTTTATACACAATAATTGATTAATAGCTTTGCACGTCAAAGATTTTATTTCTTATGTAGAAATAATTTCTAAGATGCCAACACCGACATTTTTGTTATTTATCCTACTTTTTGTTTTTAAAATGAAGTGCCTACAAAAAAGTTCACCTCTTACTCCTACGCAAGAACTCCTGTTAGTTGCAGGTAAGGGTTACATGACAGAAAGGAATGAATTATGAGCCCAATCCAAACAAAAAGTAGTGTATTGAGGCGACTCGTTTAAACTGAAATCGGAAAGTATTGTTATGAGTTCATCGGGACTTCTTTTGTGTTTACAATATTAAAGAAATACATAACTGAGTCCGGTATTTACAAGAAAAAATGTAGCTTATGCAATCAAAAAATCTTTTTTAAAAGTATTTTTGCATGTTTCTAATAATTAGATAACTGTGAATACGAGTGCGGTGATTATCTATGTGCGTCAGTGCAACCCTAATATTATAATCTTCCTGGCAATTGCTTTTAATTCAATCTGATATTGTTAGTTAATGGAATTTAAACACTTTCAATATAGAGAAGTTTCTGTTAAAAAAAAAAAAAAAATCTCTTACATGCTTCCCCTATAAATTCATTTATCAATCTGGAAGTGAATCCTCATGACATGAATTTCGCTGCATTTCCTGATTATCTTACTAAAGCCCAACGGGACTACAGATTTAAAGAATATACGTACGTGGCTGATCTACAATACTAGTTGATTTGATTGTTCTATATGTACGTACACTCATGTCCAAAATTATTGTCACGTCTATAAATATGTTGTTGTGGGAGTATAATTTGCTAACCGTCGCCCGGTATTTCTTATAATGTTAGTATGTGTATAATCGGCAAAGACACGTATGTGGCAAATTTCATGTCAAAAGAGCAATAAATAAGAATAAAACGAAAATAAAACTTTCGTGTCCATTTAGCAACATTTTGTTTTACTCATTCTAATTTTCGTATTTATAATTCTTTTCCTATGAAATTTACCATAAATATACATTTCCCGATTATACACATAGTATCAGTATTAAAAGTACCCTGCAAAATCATTAACATATTATATTGCTAAGAGAGGACAGTTATAGATATGCGACAATCATTTTGGACATGAGTGTACCAATGCGAAGCAAACTTTGAGTGAATTCAATCTGAAAATTTGAACATGGGCGAATTTAGGGGTTGTCTGCTGTGGAGAGAGGCGGACCTTCCGGGTGCCTGGAATACCCCTCAGTCGAGTGGGTCTGGGAGTTGTCTCATGAGAAATTGTTTAAAAGTTGCTCATATAAAAACTCGATTTTTGAGCATTTTCGTGTATAATTCCTTGTAATACAATATAAGAGCATATTTTGTTATTTTTCTCAAAAGGTTGGAAGCGGGCGGCAAAGCCTCTCCATGCTCCCTTTCTCCGTAACTACGAAGAAGCTTTCCCATGTTTTGAGTAACTATGTAAATAGTAATGCAATCTTTTAGGCAACATACCCGCACTGTATTTTAACATTTAGATAGCATGTCGAGTCGATAACATGTCGAGTCGAGATAGCCGGCATGTCGGCTAATAAAACATATCGCCTCTGCTTTTATTCCACTTCGAATAGTGCATACACAATACTGTAATATAATACATAAAACAGATTGAAAGTATTACAAACATAGATCAAGAACTTTCATGATATTTCAAGTTTTGTCTTGGTACTAAGAGATAAACAAATGTATTGAGGAAATTATCATAAACTCGAAAACTTATGTATATTTTCCAAAATTTAAGAATATGACGTGATACATTAAAAGAACGTAGATGCCAGGGATATTTTTCCTGTGAACTTGATTAAACTATTTTGAATATTGTCACTTCATATAAAATACATCGGAGAGACAGTAGATACATGTTCCATCTATTGTTTACTAGCGCTCCTTTAAACTTGTCTTAATTGTTGATGGTTCAGAAAAAAAAAAGCATACACCGTAAGCCATTACATTTGCACAAGAATCAAGGAATTTTAAAGGAAATCGCATGTAACTTACAAATGTAATGATTTAGAACGCAATATATATATAGGCCTATAAGAGAAACATTTGCGCAGGTGCATTAGTAAACATTGGGTATAACCATAGTTACTGAAATATAAACTTTTGTGCAAAGTAACCCCACAGGTGGGGATACCTTGCACAACATACAAAAAAGTGTGTTCAACATACGAACATAATGGGCCTTATGCAGAGTCGTTCTGACACGTGATTAGTGTCATATTAAAGAGTTCGACTAACATATGTTTCCTGCAGTAGCCAGGCTTTTAGTATAACACTAATGATAGGTCAAAACGATTCTGCATAAGGCCCAATGTTTCTGTGCAATGTTTTCCCTTCAGTATTTATACATCGTACTTCCTACACAGAACTGCATGCAGTCTACAAATATTGATATTATAATGGTGGTACTGGTACCAATACTTAGTATGAACTAAGGACATGTGTAAAGAAAATTATGTATTTTCTGGTACCGGCACAGAAACCACATTCTGATAGTTTAGCATATGCCCCACAAAAATGCCAACTCAGGAACATTAAAAAAGTCCCCGTAAACTGATTTGCCTTGGTTGCTCTTAATGTCCGAGGATATCATCCAAACGTACTCAGTGGAATATTTACACTGAATCCCACCCAAATTGCATGATTTCTTTTTTTACAAAGTGTAATGTTAGTCATTCACGTGTGTATAAGCTTTAAGCCTCCCCTCACCAAAAAAAAAAAAAAAAAAAAAACTAAGGTTTTTTGAGTGAAGCCCCTCTCAAACTAATTTTCTGGATCCGCCATTATTCGTAATTTACTTTCCAACAAGAAATCCATTCCAGCATCTACCTAAATAGAAAATTTATGTAAAATTGGAAGGCAGGAGGTACTAGCAGTAATAATTTCCTATCTAAAGGGTTACTTTGGACCGGTGCAGAGTAACCTCGATTAGAGGCTGAAACCGCCTTCTACAAGTTTTAGTTTATGACTTGAAAACGTTTCCCACTTCAATTTCAACTATTGCTTCAAAGTCACATTATACACAGTAGTATTCTATGAAACTGACTCAACTTTGACGGAAATTCTTGTAGGTGATGTCTCAAAACTTCGTTGCTCTTTACAGTGACTGCTTTCCATATCTCTACAACAACAAACCCTCCTGGTAATTAGAATTGAAGTTAACCGCCAATATTATAGAAGAAATACAGTTAGATGTTCTATCTTACGGTGGCAATTGAAACTTCCTCTTTCCAGTTCATGGTTTTACCGACAGAGAACTATGCAACTCTTTTCATATTTTGTGCAAAGTAACCCCTGATGTGCAAAGCAGAGCCCTGCACGGGCCGGGCGCGCCCGATTCGGCACGGTGCCCGGCCCGGCCCGGCCCGACCCGTTTCAAGTAATATCAAACTGGACCGGGCCCTAACCGGGTCGGGCACATTTCGGGCCGAATTGGGCCAAGCACATATCGGCCCGATAGTCTGAAAGACGGTTCGAAAACTAATGTTGTCAGCCTATTTGTTTTTTTAATGTCCTCCACTACCTCTATTTTTGCCGTGTTTGTACGGTCTTACTGTCAGCCTATGTTAATCGTAATGTGTTTGGGAAACTGACTCTTTATTCAAGACTGTGATGTACTGGTAATACTATTACTATTACTACTTCTACTACTACTATTACTACTTCTACTATTACTACTACGACCACTGCTAATACTACTACAAGTGCTACGACTTCGCGTCAGAGTTGACATGTCTGATGGTACCGAATTTACCTTCTAAGTACAGAATAAAATTGAGAAATGCTAGTTATTATGGCCGGTCTGCGTAGAATGTGAACCGATGCTTGATCTACGAGGGAGAATAGTGGCTCAATAGAAAAAAACACTCACATCTGGTGCTAGAGGTCGTCGGATCAATCCCTGCTCATGCTATGTGAGCTTTGTTGTGGACAAACATCGTGTGCATGGGAGTTTCTGGGGTGGTCCCGCTTCCTCCCACTGTTTTCTTTCCACCAATTCATCCCATCATCATCCATTCAGCCTGAGCCGTAGTTACCTAAAGAACGTATGGTAAAGTCAAGTACTTGACCTAGTAAGTAGAATTTGGTACGCTACCATTGGACCACGGAGGGCAAAACCATAAACTGGCGTGCTCATAAGATCAGTGCAATTTGTAGTAATGTTCAATTAGCAAGGCAAATATCGAATGGTGTTACATGTTCATGCACTGAGAAAAAAAGGACTAGGATTTCCGTGTGGATACATCGTATTTACGCGGGTGCGCTCCTTAAGTAATGTAATTTCATGTATAAAAGTACAGCAAGTGGGAACACCATGCCAAGTCTGGATTTCGGCGTCGAACTAGACTCGCTGTGATTGGATAATTTTATTCACATGATTGGTTTCGTGTTGAAAACTATTACTCTCGTAAGGTAGGGAGTCACAGATTTAGAAAGAAGCAGGAGGGAACAATCGTAGGAAGGTGGTAACAACATTATATACGTAAGTTACCACCGTCGGAATGGGTATGGCGTTAATTCTAGATTTGAAATGGTGGTCCTACAATACAAAATTTTCGCTGGACGGTGGTGTAGACAGTACTACGGATGAAATAACATTACTTAATGAGGTGACGCGCGTAACCTGGTAAAAACAGCATTTACATGCCGACTGGAGTATGCATTTCAGTAGTATTGAAGCTATAAGTGGTAGACAATAGCTTTTATTGCCCCCTTAATTGCTTTATTACCTAACCACTTTCTTGTCAATATGGCCGTGTCGGCCTTGGGGAAGTTTTAGGGGGAGGCGGTTTTATTACCCTGTTTGTTAGGTGGTTAGACGGGTTCCTGGAAAAGGTTGAGTGTTAGGAGGGATGGAGTAGTTTCTAGAAAAGAGGTTGAAGGACATGTATCACGTGATTTGATAGGGTTGTTTCTAACAGCTATGCTATGATCAAATTAATTATTCTTTTATTTGTATTTCTTAATAAATTAATTGTAACAATTGTACTGGTTCGCTTGCTAAGCAAGCTCCTTATTATTTTTCCCAAATCGTATGCTAAAGCATACTCTGCTTATTTATTGGATCGTTTGCTGTGCAATTGATTGTGATTATATTATGTTTTCCCAATCGTATGCTAAAGCATACTCGTTGTTAAATTTGATTGTGATTATATTAATTAATTCGATCATTTGCATAGCAACTTGTATTTTGATGAATCGTATGCTAAAGCATACTCGTTGTTAAATTTGATTGTGATCATATTAATTCTTTATTCTTTCGCTTCATTAGAAGCTCTTTCTTATTTGTATTTCCTAATAAATTGGTGGGAATAAACTTTATTCATGCGGGACTTCTTAATTTGACGGATCGTATTTTTATTTTCTCGAACACTGTGTGAGCATACTAGAAATTTCGTGTATAGAATATGTATAGTGCGGTATGATAAGCATTGCTGGTACATATACAGAGCGTGGTTCTTGTACGTCTTTCGCTGGTGAACTTAAGACATGAACTGAACTTTTCGCGCGCTTTTTGGAAACTCGTTGGGCAACAGGGAAAGATGGCGTTGTTGGGTAACAGGTGCGTGTTAAAACATGAAGACAAATACAAAGGAAACCGACGACACGTTTAGTAAACATCACAGAGTGCCGACAGAGTAATAAAAACAAGTTTGGCGCCAGGGTAGGTGAATACAAGACATTGTCGGCGAAGAATACAAAGAGGATTGACGTTGTGGCAGGTAAACATCACAGAGTGCCGGCAGAGTAATAAAAAGAAGTTTGGCGTCAGGGTAGCTGAACACAAGATATTGTTGACGGCGAATACAAAGAAGATTGAGGTCGTGGCAGGTAAACATGTTGAATTATACCTGTATGCTAATTGGTAATAAAAACAAGTTTGGCGTCAGGGTAGTTGAACACAAGATATTGTTGACGGCGAATACAAAGAAGATTGAGATCGTGGCAGGTAAACATCACAGAATGCCGACAGAGTAATAAAAAGAAGTTTGGTAATGCGTTAGGTGAACACAAAACAATGTCGATGGTGAATACAAAGGAGATTAATCATAGAATACCGACAGAGTAATAAAACAACTTTAATGGTATAGGAAATGAAAATAAAACATTGTTGACGAAAAATACAAAAGAAGTTTGGCACCACGAATGGTGGTACATGACGCGACAATGAACGGAAATACAAAAGAACTGTTGATCCTGTTGAAACATGAAGCGGTACTGAATGCAATAGAAGATTGTCACATTGATATGATACCGAATGAAAACACAAAAGAAGTTTTGCAGTATGAATTGTGTTGACACTTTTCTTTGTACGTAGATAACATTTTAAGTGAATAGTACAGGATATGAATAACATTATTGAGGGAATACCGTTGTAAGATGTGAATGAACGTGGTACAATGTTAATAATATTGACGATGTTGTTTCAAAAGAATGTTTGATCAATAAATGATACATGACATCATAAATGAAATGTAAGTATATGTTTTCTCCGTCCCTTATACCTATTGAAAGTTGTATAGAGAATTGGGAAAGTACATTTGAAAATATTTTAAATGATGTAATGGGCGTGTTTTAAAGTACCACGTGATATGACGTTGACATAAGTTTTCCTTATATACCGGGTATGATGAGAAGACTAGCATAGTATCATCATGGATTTGTCTGCCAGTACAGTACAACGAGAAATTCAACTTTGCAACGAAGTAGATTGGGATTCTTCATTTGACTATGTTGAATCTCCCAACAAAAAGTTTAAATTGCATAGAGAATCTCCGGACTTGTTTATTGATGAAGAAACTTGCTATTTTTCACCAGCTTCTCCAGATGTTATTATAGAGGAAGAAACTTGCTCACCGGCTTCTCCAGATGTTATTATAGAGGGAGAAATTTGCTCACCGGCTTCTCCAGATGTTATTATAGAGGAAGAAATCATTGATTTAAGAGAAGAGCCAATATTAATTCCAACTTCGCCCGTTGGATCAAGAACAACTTCACCAGTACCAGTAACAGGAACACAGGAGCAAAAGTTTCAAGTTCCAGCGATAAAGTGGACACTTGCAGAAGAAGAACAAGAAGGAAGATCAACATCTCCTGATTTATTTAATGAGGAAGAGGAGGAAGAAATTTGTAAGTTATTCAACGAGATAGAAGAGTGCAAACCCAGCACGCCATCACCAAGTGTTTCACCGTTGGACTTTACATCTTCACCCCAAAAGGTTCCATTGGATTTGCGTGTGCAGTACCAGTGCGAGTGTAATAGTAACTTTGTAAGTGAAACATGTGTTAAAGATAGTATTTTAAAGTGGGAACCAGATACAGTTTTACTATGCCCTGGTTGTACCCTAAATTTTTTCAACCAGTTCGGGCACAGGTGCCTTCTTGTGAATATATTAACTCTCGAAGCAGAAGTATGGAAAATTATGGCAAGCAAAGATGTGAGAGACAATGTGTATTCAAATTATGTGAAATCGCATTCTGCTAACAAAAGAAGTGAACATTTATTTCATGAAACCTATGACAACTTATTAAAGAACCCAAATTATATTGAAGGACTAGTGAACATTTTATTAGAAAAAGATAGAAACGCGACAAAGTGATTTCTTTTTTTGTATGTAATATAATCTGTATATATTATTTCTGTGTGTGTGTGTGTGTGTGTGTGTGTGTTTGTACATGTATATTATTTTCTATACTTGTTTGCTTGTATATATCTTTATCTCCAAATAAATATATACGAATTTCATTTCTTGATTTTTATTTAATAAAAGAAACTTTCCTAAATAAAAGAAACTTTCCTAAATAAAAGCTATCATTGACATTTTACAAGGTGAAACTCATTTATGGTCTCTATCGTTTAAAATTGGTATTTGATGAGTGTTTTATATTTTTCTTGATTTTACTAATACTTTGAAGTATTTAAAAGTTTGGTGAGTATTTTACAAGTTTGCGATTTGAAACATAGATCCTCAAAGTTTGTGTAACAAACAAAACATACCCTGAATAAGAAGAGTTTATGTAACGAAAGATCCACATAAATAAATAAGAACGAATTTGTGCAACAAATATTTGATGAATTACACTTTATGAGTATTGTGTTAAGAAAAGTAAGCAGAGTTTCTGCAAGAATTTTTATTATATTCACAATCATAGATTGTTCAGAGTTCCACAGAAACTTTTTAATATATTTACAATAAAAAAAATTAACACTGACTTTGCAATGAGAAAGGATTTTCTAAGTTCACACTTAACTGCCCTTAGTATTTTACATAGTAATTATTTAACACTACATAACTATGTTGATGTAAGAGTATTACGGTAAGTAAAACGAAATAAGATTGTTCATCGCATTCTTAATACGTTCACACAAAGTGTTCGATTAAATAATTACGAGATATTAAATAATACAACAACAACAAAAAAAATTAACACCGACTTTGCAATGGGAAAAAGAATACATATAAAAACAGAAACTGATCTAATAATGAATTTAAATATGCATACTATGAAGTAATATTATAGTATGATTTATATACTTACCTTACAAAATGCAACAACTTTTTACATACATACATGTAATATAAAAATGCAGAAACTAATTTTACAAACGCGATTCATAACATGCAGAAAGTGTTTTACAAATGCGAATCATAACATGCAGAAAATGTTTTTTACAAATGCGAATCATGACATGCAGAAATTGTTTTACAAATGCGAATCATAACATGCAGAAAATGTTTTACATACAAACATCATAACATGCAGAAAATGTTTTACAAACGCGAATCATAACATGCAGAAAATGTTTTTTACAAAGTGAATCACAACATGCAGAAAGTGTTTTACAAACGCGAATCATAACATGCAGAAAATGTTTTTTACAAAGTGAATCACAACATGCAGAAAGTGTTTTTACAAACGCGAATCATAACATGCAGAAAGTGTTTTTCATACAAGCATCATAACATGCAGAAATTGTTTTACAAACGCAAATCATAACATGCAAAAAGTTTTTCACATACATGTGGTATAAATGTCGAAAAGTGTTTTTCAAAAACAAATAATTAACACCAATTTTAAAACGTTCACAAATAAATTTGTTCAGAGTATGTATAACATACGATCCGTAAAAATATGAAGTGATTGAACAAAATTAAAATTAAAAAATGTAACTTACGAAAACTAAAATGCAACTTGTCAAAATAAAAATGCAACTTGTCAAAATGAAAATGCAAGTTGTCAAAATGAAAATGCAAGTTGTCAAAATAAAATGCAACTTGTGAAAAATGAAAATGTAATTTCAAAATTAAAAATGCAACTTGTCAAAATGAAAATGCAAGTTGTCAAAACTAAAATGCAACTTGTCAAAATAAAAATGCAACTTGTCAAAATGAAAATGCAAGTTGTCAAAACTAAAATGCAACTTGTCAAAATAAAAATGCAAGTTGTCAAAACTAAAATGCAACTTGTCAAAATAAAAATGCAACTTGTCAAAATGAAAATGCAAGTTGTCAAAATGAAAATGCAAGTTGTCAAAATAAAATGCAACTTGTGAAAAATGAAAATGTAATTTCAAAATTAAAAATGCAACTTGTCAAAATGAAAATGCAAGTTGTCAAAACTAAAATGCAACTTGTCAAAATAAAAATGCAACTTGTCAAAATGAAAATGCAAGTTGTCAAAACTAAAATGCAACTTGTCAAAATAAAAATGCAAGTTGTCAAAACTAAAATGCAACTTGTCAAAATGAAAATGCAAGCTGTCAAAACTAAAATGCAACTTGTGAAAAAATGAAAATGTAATTTTCAAAATTAAAAATGTAACTTGTCAAAAAATGAAAATGTAATTTTCAAAATTAAAAAATCCAAGTTGTCAAAATGAAAATACAACTTGTCAAAATGAAAATGTGAAGTTTTTCACATGCATGCAATATAAAAGTGTACAAACAAATTTTAGGCACGTGGATCATAACATACGGATTTTTGTTATATGCATATGTTAAAGTTTCATATGCGCATGTTAAAGTTTTTAGTTGCATGAAATAATTTTTACAGAATATTTTAAGCACGATAATGTAAAAGGCATTTACACAAAAGAAAGTTTTAAAATCATACATCTAAGGAAATAATATAAATGAAAACAAGTAATATACAGTGATAAAATTTTATTTACAAATTACAATAAGATATAGATATATATAGTTTACATACAGATACATTTGTGATTTTAACATTCCTTGATATATTGTTTAATACAATCTATATTTATATTAGTATATGTACAATTACATATTGGCCAATTTTTTGCTGAAAGTCTTTTATCACTTCTTTTTGTTAATTTATACACATTGTTATTATTATTATTTTGTAATTGATTAGCAGAAAAGTTTTTATTTTCCATTATTACTTTTTGTGCATATTATAATGTAAATCTTTTTGTAAGAATAACTCTGTAATTAACTGAATGTTATCTTTGTTTAACAAAATGTTATATAATGTATATGTAAATGTCCAATCATCAATTTCAGTATCACAATGTACTGTTGCAAAATCTTTATATAAGTCATCAAAACTTTGTGTGCTTACCATTCTACGCCATGCATTATAGCATAACATATCATAGTCTAAAGTAATACACTCATGTTCATTTAAATTTGCGCGATTTTGAAAACACCCGTAACACAAAAGTTCTCGCTGTGGTTTCCAACGGTCAATACATAATAACAAACACTGTTCATCTATAGAAAAAGAAGAACACCGATATTCACAATAATTGTATGTATTTAGGAAACGACATTGGTATTCACAGTATGGATTGTTGATACACATTTTTATCGTGTTCAAGATATGTTTCTCTTAAATCAGAAATGTGATAATCATTAAATGTAATCTCCTGATATGTATAGTTAAATTTGTTTATAAGATGCGGAATAATGTTTACGTCTATATATTTCACATGAATTTTTAGATATTGTTTTAATATTTCTTCGCGTGTTGATTTCTTAATTAGGAAATTCCACACAGTAGTATTTAATTCTTCATCACTTTCACTTACACATTTATGCTCAGTTTCTTTCTCACTACGAATTGCACAACTTTCACAAAGTAATGGTTCAGAAAGTTTATATTTTTCTAGTAACTGTTTTACACAAACTTCATTTACTTCATTAGGAGTACAACCACACTTCACATCATTGAATATCAGAATGTCATTAGAAATTGTATTTTGATCTACCACTACTACTTCCTCTTCAAACGGTATTTCATTTGGGTATCTGAAATTTCGTCTATACACAGTATCGTCTATGCTAATTTCTTGTGTTGGATAAATAATCCTATATTTTTCAGCGTCTTCTTCAGGAATGTCAGGATCATTTGGATGTACAACAATAATTTTCTTTTGTTTTTCAAGTTCAAAACGTTTTTCACGTGGTGAAATGTACTTTACATGTTTACTTTGCGATAAGGAAAGATTGGTTTCAATTTCACCTTTTCTTTTCTTATTATTATGAAAAGAAGAATATGTTCTTAATTGTTTAACATTATGCAAGTCTTTATTTATTTCTCGCTTTGCAACTGCTGAAACATCAACCTTTTGACTGTACATCTTAACAACGTATCATCCACTTTATTTGTGTTAGTACAAGCACACGCATGCGCAGGATTTATAGTGCAAAGGTAGGGGATGCGCGAAACAAATGCGCAGAAAAATAGTATGAATATTTTAAAAGTTTTTTTCCCATTACAATATTTGTTTACGTATTGAATTAGATTCTGTGTATTTTAAATATAAAAAAAAAATATTTAATTTGATACGTCAGACTAACTGCAATTTTTTATTTTGATTGAATATAATATTAACTTAAGAATAACATTAATTATATACATGATCTTATGAAAATATAGTGTGAGAAAGCATGATTTATTCATACAGATTTAATTGGATGACAATTCAGTATTTGGATGTTACAGTACTATATCCACTTGTAATGTTTCATGATACAGAACATATACACAAAGTAAAGAAATATGCATGTAACACTAGACATATACGTGTAACGGTTGACTTATGTCTGGCTTATGTTGCACATGTAAGGAAGAAGGTATCATGGAATGCACACATTGTGACACTCAGCATGTCTTAACAGACACATATTGTACCCCAGTACTTCATAAAGCGTTAAAGACTGGATATAAAATTCTGCAAATTATTGAAGTATGGAATTATGAACTGTTGGTTCTGAGCTTAGTCATTTAAATATATCAGGAAGCTTTAAGATTTTTACCTCATGTCAAACCAAAGGAGACAAAGAAAAATACATGAAAGAGTATCATGTATATGAAGGAATAGAATTAATGGAAGATAACATTAGGACGATCCCCTGCATGAAACATAATGGAAAAACAATCTACACGTCTATGTACGGAAAATGGACATAACGATCAGACTTACTGCAAAACAAAAGATTTTGTTTACTTGGTGTTAATGCAACGCTATGCTACGGGTGTGAGGGTAAACATATGTAAACTTACTGCAGGCAGCATTCCTGCATTTTGGCTGTGTACCGGCTATTGTGTTGAAGAGTTGCAAGTCCGCAAAAGATATTATTGATCTGTACTGTGTAGGCTTCTTTCGTCAAGACAATATGCTGAAAGCTACGTGTGAAAAAATTAGTGAATTTGTGTCTGTAGGGAAGACTACTGGCTTAACTGCTGATGATTCCGACGAGTTAATGGGTGTTTTTTTTTCGGGGTTAGTACGAGTTTTGCACCAGAACATAGTATATGTTCTACATTGTATGGTACAGGTACTCGGGATTACTTTCGCATTGTTAATAGTAAAACTATGCAATATCCTTATTTTGGTCTGCGTGGAAAGGAAGTTACCATTGAATGTATGCACACTAGTGGTATCGAAGACCCGCAAACATATGTTCGTTCATTATTCGAATTTGTACAAGAATATAAGATAAATGACGTCAATGATGATGATATGTTTATCGGTATTACTATTGAAACCTCGCGTCAAAATTAAACAAACGATGTACATGACATGACAACCTAAAAAGGAATTGAAAACCGATGTATTGTTCCATATAGTTGAAAATGTTTTAAATAGTAATGAACATTTTTGGAAAGAAGGGAGATCCATGCATGGGAAAGGGTCGAACCCATGGTTCAGCCAAATAAGAAGATTATGCAACGCTTTGGAAAAGTGTTCCATCCCATTGGAGAAACAATGTATATTGTCATCCTCGGAATGGGTAAGACTGATCAATGTCGTAACTACATGTACAAACTAAAGAATTATCCTGAGCTAGTATTAAAACAGACTAAGGATTTGTGCATTGATCCCAATGTTAGTGTTGACCATTAACATGGTTGTACTATTGCAGATGCGAAGAAGTTCGAAAACAAACTAACCTCTGAACACCAGATAATTATTTATGAGAAGAACAAATGAGTTAAGAGTATAATATATCCGTGAATTAAAGATGGCAAACAAAATTTACACCTTGTATGAGAACCAATTGATAACTAACATACATAAACGTTTGTAACCCAATGTTTTTGTGGTTATTGTTTGTAGGATCTTACATGTATTATAGTGAATATCTTACTATTACTTATTTCCCAAATAATTCTAGCAGAAGCGTATCTTTCATTATTTTAAATTGACTTGTACATAGTTTTCATTTGTATTGGTGTTAATCAGTTCTTTGCAGCATTTACCACATTCTTTTCATCATTATCAAACATATGTTTAAAATTATCGCACTATACCGAACTATGCAGTAACTATTGTCAACTTTCTTAGAGAATTACAGCAGTTAGATTCATTTGTTATCAGTTTTTACGTTCACAGAAGAAATCAAGTCATACCAAATCCTTTTTTTACACTTTGTATGTGTAATACGTCTACAGAGGAGTAACATTTTCATCCATACGTCTATTATTTCTTCATATTTCTTCATATTTTTCAATCACAAACACTATCACTATCACTATGGTTTTTATTCCAAATTAAGAATTTCTTAAAATCTTTCTGCAAGAATATTTCTATCAGTTGATTAAGAAATGTATCATTATGAATGGCATCATCATATATATGAAAAAACTGTTCTAATTTATTAAAAGTATTGCCGTGCATCTTTTGAAACTCATGCCAAATTTCATCCTGTGTATCAATATCCATAACAATACTTAGTACTTTTGTTTTCAATATATTTTTATCTAACAGAATACAGTCATGGTTTATTGCGTCTTTTAATCCGCGTGCACATCCACTGCAAAGAAGCATACTTCTTCTTTTAGATTCCAACACTTGAAACGCATTTATTAAGCACTGAGTGGTTATGCGAATGTTATCGCAGAAACAAAACCATACGTTTTCAGCATTAGACATTTTTTCAGTTCAAATCTTCAACAGTTTGAAAATATTGTTTTTATGTATTTCTAAAACACTAGGCACAAATATTTTCACTGCCCACCATACGAAGAAGAAATCTTTTCATCGACTACAACGGCACAAGATTATTATATGTACCTTTGTTAACTCTGGTATTTATACGTTTCGCCGTAGGATGTATTGTATTATCTGGATTAACCAATGAAAACAGGTTTGAACAAGTTTCAGGTAGACCTGAAACTCATAGTTTCCACCCCATTAGTTTTAGTTGCTATTCTTTTATGATTATGAAGTGATTCTTATATTCAAATTAACTTGAATATTTCATCTTTGCAACAGTTTTTTTAAAACAGATAAAGTCACCCACCCCGTTTACCCGCGCTTGCTTGAATATCACATCTTTGCAACAGTTTTCTTATAACTGACAAAGTCACCCATCCCGTTTACCCGCGCTTGCTTGAATTTCTATATACTGACATTTAGATTAATAATTAGAAATCACGATACCTGAACACCAATAGATCCTTCGCATGTATTTGTTTTAATTAGACTATTGGATTCCAACGCAATGTGACAGTTTGATTTGATCCATAAATAATCCCTTTAAAAGTTAAAGGGAAGATTTTAACAATGTCTACTAGATTTTCCGATTCTTAAGTAGTCCTTTGCTCTTGTTATTTTCCAATAATGATTATCTTAAGCTGTATCTAATTATCATTTTCTTAGTTTTGACCAGTCTCTCTCTCTCATGCTGAGTTTCCTACTTTGTCCACACTCGGCCTATCCTATTACCCATTGAAGCCTTAGCGGTTTACTCCCTTTTCTATTTGCTTTTGGTATTGCTTTTTGATTTGGTTTCCGCGTAAAATTCATCAGAGTTGTCAACCGGATGTGGGTAGTTGCCATACTAATGCAGAAAAGTATGTGCACAGATAAGTACAACAAAAGATTACCTAAAATAATACTGGTCATAGGAAAGATCAAATGGGAGTAATAAATTGTTTAAGGATCTGAGAAGTGAACTTTGTGCCGGACAATATTGTGTTCGTAACTTTTCTTGGGAATTTTCCCCGTTTTCCCTCATAGTTTTATTCATTTCGTCATTTCCTTTAGCCTAACCGACATAAATGTGGTACGTAATACTCAAAGACTTCATTGTTTAAGGAGAACGAGAATGTTTGTCAGCAGTGGTTAGTGTAGGTTGCGAATATATGTTGCAGATGTACTCGCTGTCCAAATCAGCTATTCTACTACAAACTTATACAAATTCTCATATTCAGTTGATAAATCTCCGAATGCTGATATTGATTACAGTGCAGTACACTTTTTATAGATAAATAGATACTGAGACCTTCATAGCTAACATGTCCTTAAATACTGATAAGCTCAAACAAAGAAAGAAAGAAAAAAATCTAATTCCTAATAATATTTATAGTAAACTGAGCAAATTATAAAAGTTTCCAACATCAGCCTCTGCCCCCTTTCCTTCTTACGTTTTCATGAATTTGGAATTTATTTTACGGATAAAGTGTGGTATATCGCCTATTTATCTGTTGTACAATCAAATAGCTTTATATGTAATAGGGTACACATCTCTGATGTGGTAGTTTGTGATTCGATTCCCAACACCCATGTTTTCCTTCATTTATTCACCCACATGTCTTAAGAGGTGTTCTTCATACCCACTAGAAATAAAGATTTCAGTTCAAGTATACTTTCTGACTTGAGCCCATTCAACTTGTTGGTATTTAATAGCTTCAGCTATATATCAGGTCTAATTTTGAAGTGCTTACTTATCATTATTTAGTGTTCAAACAATTTTAACAAGGAGTCTGCTACGCATATGCACTCTAAAATAATACGAAAAATTACAGTGAGAACTATGAAATTGTTGACAAATCCATCATTAGGTTAGTTCTAGCTTCGTATTGCTTATAAGGAATTCAGTTGAGTCTGAAGAAATAAAATGATGTGAACTATCAAATCGTTGTAAAGAAAGATAGGAACATATTCCGCAAAACCATGAAGATTATTGAATACAAACTTCTTGTAGTGTACATCCTCTATCTCTTCCTCTCTCTCCCTCTCTGGACCTCTCTCTATTTCTCTACCTCTCTGTACCTCTTTCTCCATCCATCTCTCCATACCTCTCTGGACCTCTCTCTCCCTCTCTGGACCTCTCTCTGAAATTCTCTCTCTCCCTATCTTCCTATCTGTACCTTTCTCTCCATCTCTGAACTTCTCTCTCTCCCTATCTTCCTATCTGTACCTCTCTCTCCCACCATCTCTGGACCTCTCTCTCCCTCCCTCTCTGGACCTCTCTCTGAACTTCTCTCTTTCCTTATCTCCCTCTCTGTACCTCTTTCTATCCTTATCTGTTCCTCTCTCTCCCTCCCTCCCTCTCTGTACATCTCTCTCCCTCCCTCTCTGGACCTCTCTCTGAACTTCTCTCTCTCCTTATCTGTCCCTCTCTATCCTTCTCTTCCTCTCTCTCCCTCCATCTCTCTTCCTACATCTCTGGACCTCTCTCTTCCTCTGTGGACCTCTCTCTGAACTTCTCTCTCTCTCTATCCTTCTCTTCCTCTCTCTCCCTCCTTCCCTCTCTGTACATCTCTCTCCCTCCATCTCTGGACCTCTCTCTCTCTCTTCCTCTAAATGTACATTTTGTTTTGTTTTGATTGTCAGCATTATTCATTTCTCTTAGCTTACAGAGCATAAGGAAAGGAGATTACACTAAATGATCGTTGTATCGATTTCACGTCTCATATAACCTCACTACTAAAAGTAATAAGAATAGTTTTTTTTCTCTTTGTTCTAGCTTACCTATGAGATGAGACGAGATGAAACAAAAGTTTGTATGGTTAAGCGGATAGCGTACATGTCTTTGACATCTAAATTTTATTCGTACTTATATTTTTCTAATATCATTTTCCATTTATTTCACAAGTAGGTCTTAATATGGTCATAGACTTTAGTGTTATTATAAATAACACGAAAGAATTCAAAAGCTGAGTTTTAATAAAAACGAAATAACACAAAAGCAGAGCTTGAACAAGCGATTCGTTAAAAATGTAATTGGTAAGTCAAATACATGATGCAAAAGCAGATAATCCAATACAAGAAATACTCAAAAGAATAAGAAATAAGTAATAAGAGGATTCGATTCCCAAGTAGAATGTTTAAAAGAACTTCAAAGTCTATCAGTTTACTGTCTAAGGACTACAAAGAAAATAGCTTTGATGATGGCAAACTCCAAACAAATTCATACGTATCATGACTATCTTACGTAAAGTTTTCCTTAATCCTACCACGCAAATGTGATGTCAAATAAAATAAGATTGTTTTCACATTACGCTCACAAATTCAAAACCAAGGGAGGTTTACACCAATTAAATGTTAAAATGAGACTTGACATACACTTGCTTACTGTTCTATCCTCACGAATACATATTTTCAAACTAATTGTTGAACCAAACTTCAGCTTAGATGTTTGAGATCCCGGGTTGACCAACTAAAATTACGGCTGAACATATTGTGTCTGTAACTTTTTTTTTCTTGAGCATTTTCCAAGCGTTCCCCTCAGAGTTTCTTCATTTTACCAATTGCTTTATCCTAAACAAAATAATTGTGAGGTGTCACATTTCATTTTAATACACAGTGAAGGGGAAATCATTTCAATACATAGCGAAGAGAGACCACTAATTATTTATTTAATTAGTAAAGAATATGATTTCAAATTTCAATATAAGACAGCAGTGGGTCAGTGGTAGTACCACCAGTTAGACTTGTAGTGAACTCTCTTGGAGTTTTTCAAGACGAAACAACATTAAATCATTCATTCATTTCTCATAATTACTGTCTCCTTTAGCCTATCCAAGTTTAAACTTTGATTAGTTTACCACAAGACAAAGAGAAATATTACTGGTGAAAAATCAAATAAGCAATTTTCTTTCTCTCTTTTCAATTGTTTTGAAATCTTCAAGGTTTGTACAGTATAGTTCCGTGTACAGTTTGTTTTCTACTGTACCAACTAAAATTGTTTCATGACCAAGTGGTTAGTATGATCGTCTTGGCTAACTGAATAGTACATCAGTGTTGGACATTTAATATTTTTATTTGTTCGAAAACATTTTCTAATATCACTCATCGAGGATTCGATTCCCGAAGATAGGTCATGTGACAACAGATTAATTCTTACATTGAATGTTCTAAGAATTTAGAAAAAAATAGAGACTTCTTGCTGAAAAATAAACTCAAAATTCAACCATTCATCAAAATAGAACCTGCATTAATTTCAAGTATATATAACAGAAGAAACCTTATATGTTTGCACATTAGTTATTGAGACTATTATCAAAATACCTCAGTACTGTTAAAAAGTTGGAAAGGTTTCAAAAATTCAGAGGAAAGAAAACACAAATTTCCCAGCACCTATCCAACAACAACACACGATTTATTTACAAAATATATACACAACTTATTTTTCATCTCATTTCTTCATTCGTTCTTCAAGAGCTATATATTTTAACACAGCACCAAATTTAATTGTCCGGTTTTCTTTATTGCAGTCTTTTTCAAATATAATAAATATCTCTTCTATATCTCTTTTTGACAATTTGTATGTTTTGGTCCTCTGTTTCGTAACCTTGCCTACAGAGCCTTTCTTCTCATCCTGAATTTTCGTCGCTGATGTTGATGGTTGGTGTTGGGACTCCATCTTTTCTGGAAAATAATAAAAAAAATGTTATTAGTACAACATAATTTCATCAAAATAGTGCAAATTATACTTAATAGAAATAAAAATTCTGTTATTCTATCCACGTACGAAAATCAGTTTCTTTTAGCCTATAAAAACTATCTTTAGTTTGCAAAAGCTATGTAGAATTTTGGCAAAGTACTTTATACATTTTTCGAATTCTCAATAAATCTGTACAAGCAAACTATCTGTGCTGTGTAAAACCCAAAGCTGAACGTACCAATAACTTAAGATCAAATCTAGTGTTCCCTCACAATATAATCGGTAACGTTCTTGCATTCAGTGCGAGCACCACCGGGTTCAATTCCCGGTAGGGGAACTATTGTTCCCCCTCACAATATAATTGCTAACGCTCTTGCATTCAGTGCAAGCACCACCGGGTTCAATTCCCGGTAGGGGAACTAGTGTTCCCTCACAACGTAGTCGCTAACGCGTTTTGGCTTTAATGCGGATGGTTCCGCGTAGCGTACTTGCTTTCGCTTTTGCGTTCAATGTGAGCGGCCCCGGGCCCGATTCCCGGTATAAAGGTGTCGCGACGCGGACGTACCCGAAACGCATTCAAAGCAAACGGTTCTGGTCCAATTACCGACGTGGCATTCAGTCAAAAATAATAATAATGATTTTCTCATTTACACCAAACAAAATGTCTTGCGTGATACCTAATTTCCCTCTTTTCCCAAATAGTATGCTTGCTGGGAGTTGTCTGATCTCACAGGTTAAAATGTTTAGAGATCGGAAATAGAAAATCAAATCAATCTTTCATCATCGTATAAAAGATAAATCTAATTCACCCGCAAAAACTTTTGCACTTGTAAAATCCTATATCTCAATCCCGATAAAAAAAACTTATATGACTCCACTCCAACAACATGTTATAAAACGGAATTCATACAAAATTATTTATTTATTTAAAAAGTGGTAAGGTGTTCACTTTATATGTTTAGGGGGTCTGTAGTTCAATCCTAGGTCATACCAACTGAACAAACACTATTTCTGCGGATTCCTTATACTTTTTTTTATATACTAATACTACCAATATGTTTCCAAGAAAAAAAATCAGAACCAGTACATTAGCAATAGTGATTTAATACTATTTTAATAGAACTAGTAGTGACACCTATCGGGAAAAGTCATAATTAAAAATTAGTTGTGCGTTGAAAGTCCAGCAGTGCTGACGCGTGTGTGACAGAGCTCCGTATATTTCTCAGGTGAGTATAGTATATATGTTTTCAATGTGTAATAAACCATAGCACATGCTTGTATATTCTGTTGGTCTTAATATTCTATGAAAGTATTGAAGATCAAACGCGTATAAGTAAAACTATTGGGTTAAATAAGTAATATAAACCCAAGTCTTTCAGTGACAGAGCAAATATTTACTTAAGTGGTGCAGTACCACATCATTTCTGGGGTATGAAGCCCCAGTCTTTCAGTGAGGGTTCCCCCTCTACTAGTACTGCTGCATACATTTACATTGAAATCCTAGTGCCTCACTGCGAAATCCATATATAAAACAAGTAACGTTCAGTAATGGGAGGCATTACTCTTAAAAACTGGTATACCCCCTTTTCTCTACTCAAAAGACTGCATTCAGTAATTGAAAAGTTATGAGGGGAAATTCAGTCCGGGTATAGCCCCCCCCCTCTTCCTCCACGCAAACGAGCGCGTTCACACTGCATTGGATTCTCTTTCTGCAACCCCTAACAAAATATTTCGTATTTCATTTCATTTTTACAAAGCCAATATTTATTTTTCTCACTCATTACCTTGCTTAATATAGAGTTAGTATGTACAAAAACCATGTGACTACCATATGATTAAGATTCTGAATACTGTATCACATGTTTAAATACGCAAGTTCATATTTTATATATTTTTCAAATATACTCCCAACACTTCTCACTCAATTATATTCGTTTATTCGTCATGTCTTGGAAAAGAGAAACATTTGAGTATTCACTACGTTTCGTGATAGCCAAGCTATTCTAACACGAATTCAAAGGGAGAAGTCCACTGCTATGATCCAAAATGAATCAATGAACGTAGTTCTTTTCTTTCGAGTCTAACTGTGGGAAAGAAAAGTCTACACATTTACGTAAAAATTGCAATATTCGCATGTATCTTGGAAAATTGCATCCACTACAACTAAGAACTCTTTATATATAAAAAAACACTTAATACTGACTGATTTTCTAAATATTAGAGATACAAGCAAGACAAATGTCTATCTTTTCTGTTGAACTTAATTATTTTACACTAAACAATATATTTTGAACATTATCTGTAGTAAATATTGAATATGTATGTGTTCTAAAAGTGTTCTTTATGTGTAAATTGCTTATTTTCCGAAAAGACAATCCAATATGAATACAGATTCATGACAAATCATTCAGACACAATGTATTTATATAAAATCTACCATCAAAAATATTGGACAGTACGCAATTCAGTTTAATCACAATTTCAGTTATAAAGATTCAAAGAAATTGCGCACTTGATTTTTGCCGTAAAGTCCGTCAGTGGTGTGTCTTAAGGCACATTGCCAAACGTTTCCAAAACTATAAAGTATCTCATTGACGGATCTTAAGGGACATCACCACGCATTTCTAAAACTATAAGTCCAACCGTCATTGGCGGTTCTTAAGGGACGTCACCACGCATTTCTAAAACTATAAAGCATCTCATTGACGGTTCTTAACGGATGTCACCACGCATTTCTAAAACTATAAAGTATCTCATTGACGGTTCTTAAGTGATGTCCCCATACATTTCTAAAACTATAAGTCCGTCCGTCAATGGCGATTCTTAAGGGATGTCACTACGCATTTCTAAAACTATAAGTCCGTCCGTCAATGGCGATTCTTAAGGGATGTCACTACGCATTTCTAAAACTATAAAGTATCTCATTGACGGTTCTTAAGGAACGTCACCACGCATTTCTAAAACTATAAGTCCATCTGTCATTGGCGATTCTTAAGGGATGTCACCAGGCATTTTTCTCTAAAAAAGATTAACACTGCCAAGATATTTTTCGTGTCCCCACATATTCTTAACTATGATAATAATGCTAGTTCCATTCTTCACTCTTTCCTGTGGTTAACTTGCCCAAAAAAAAAAACGCAACCGAAACAGAATCAAAACTCAAACATAGTATTCAAACAATTTTAAAAAAAAACAAATATTTCGTTCCTTCGTGGTGACCGTTCAGGAAGCTAGCTTTTCCCTGTTGGGCGTTATGCCCCCCGCATGTATGAATCCCCCCTGTTTTGGCAAACACAGAAGGCGTTATAAGTCACACGCGGTTCCCTCAGGTTCGGGGCACTATCCCCCAGTGTATGGATCCCCCGATTTTCGGTAAACACGAAAGGCGTTATAAGTCAGCCGCGATTCCCCTGTTTGGGGGACTATCCCTCATGCACAGCTCCCCCGATTTTCGGTAAACACGGAAGGCGTTATAAGTCATGGGAGGTTCCCCTGTTTGGGGCACTATGCCCTCATGCACAGCTCCCCCGATTTTCGGTAAACACGGAAGGCGTTATAAGTCAGAGGCGATTCCCTCAGGTTCGGGGCGTTATGCTCCCCACAAGTTAAAACATATTGGCAAACTCTTAGTTCGTTTCTACACTGTGTTAATTATTTTCATAAGAAAAAACAATATGTGTTAATTTTCTAGGGGAGTCCCACCATTCGATACTTATGCAAATATATCTAATCAATTATAATGATATAAAACTTAGTTGAATATAATATCTTCTTTGAACAAAACACAGAAAAAATCCAGAAAAAACACTTTAAAGAAGCAAGGCAGAAGCAAGGCAGAAGACTTCACGAGCAAAATTGTTAATACAGGAAATGTGTACTCCATTTATATAATATATTTTTTATTTATTCATTAACATAAGGGGAATGGAATAGGGGGAGAAAAAAAATAAAGTAAATGAATTTGCCTTGTAATACAGCATTGCCTCAGTCTGCAAAGAAGCAGAAAAGAATTCCTTTGTCGGTCTCTTGCTGAATCGAAGCAAATATTTCTTTCTTTCTTTTCTATAGAGGTAATACCATGGAATTTTCACACAATACCTAAAGTTTGAAAAACATCGCCAGCATGTCCGAATTCGTACCTCAAAGACGCCAAATTGTCGTATTTTTCAGGGTAATAGTTGTTTACCAAGCAATAAAATTCGTTAGCTGGGTTCCTAGATTTTAAAATCCGGCTTTATTCAGTAAACTATATAGCTATCATTTTCAATAACTTGTATCTTGCCGAAAAGAACAGCATAATTATTGTATGTGGCAAAACACAGAAACCATTCTACGGGTTCTTTTTTGTGTGTGTTGTTTTGCAAACTCAAAATGAAGGACAACCATTTATTCATCAGGTTATTCGCATTGAGTACAAGGACACCCTGGCAATACCTTGTTTGTTTGTCCGAACAGGGTAGTGGGCGGGGAAAAGGTTGTTGATCGCAACTGGTTTGAAGAAAACATCCTTTGTGAGGAAAAATGTGTCAGTTGTCGCGGGGTAAAATCCTGTTCACACAGGATGCGGCCAAAGAGAGGCGGGGGAAGGCTGGGGGAAAAAATGTATGTCACTTGTTGCGGGTGGGAAAAGAGGGTAGAAACCTGTTCACACAGGATGTGGTCAAAGAGAGGCGGGGGAAGGGTGGGTTCTCCCGTTCACTCAAACTAGAGGGAGTAATTGGTCCCCATGGTTAAACATTGGAGGCGGAGCAAACTGGTTTTTCCTGGCCAATCATATCGCAAGGTTGTTTGCATAGGGTGTGAGAAACTGAACTTCATTCTTCACCCTCAGTATTGCAATGGCAGTTGAAGAAAGAACACATCAGTCTGCGAATTTCGTACTGAACAACGCTGAAAAATAGCAGAGTTAAGTCTGTCATTTAAGAACCACGCAAGCTAAACGAAAGAAGTGCAGTTCGCAACAAGAAAAATAAATGAAAATAAATAAATATTTCTTCCTTTCCTTCCTTTTTCCCTCCCATCTTAATACTTTACTCCGTAAAACAAAGCACCATTAAAAATCATTGCTAAACATTGGAGCTTAAAGGGTGTAATCATATTCATTATTCATAATTTTCTAGTTCAAATAAGACTGTTCAATTAGTTACAAGCTTTACAAGTCAGATCATAATTAAATTAATGGGGAAAAAACCTTGTGGGAACTAGGGACCGCGTTTTAAGCCATATACTGAAGTTCTAATTATCTAAATCATAGTTTTAATTCTAATTTGATTATAATTTCGATTCAAAAAACGTATAGGTTCATGTTTAAAGCTAGGAACAGCGTTCAAAGCCGTATCCTCAATCAAAATCGTGTTGGATCGCGTTCAATGATGTATACCATTGCTCTAATTATCTAAATCATGGTTTTAATTCTAATTTGATTATAATTTCGATTCAATAAACGTATTAAATCATGTTTGAAGCTAGGAACAGCGTTCAAAGCCGTATCCTCAATCAAATATCGTGTTGTTTCATGTTTGAAGCTAGGGATTGCGTTCAATGACGTATACCAATGCTCTAATTATCTAAATCATAGTTTTAATTCTAATTTGATTATAATTTCGATTCAAGAATCGTATAGGAGCATGTTTCAACAAGAAAGAAGGTCATTCCACTTTTCCAAACAACCTCTATTGCACAACTAATAAAACCACTTCCCCCAGAAAACCTCCCCCAAGCCCGGGGCCGGTCTCTCCAAGGCCGACACGGCCATATTGACAAGAAAGTGGTTAGGTAATAAAGCAATTAAGGGGGCAATAAAAGCTATTGTCTACCACTTATAGCTTCAATACTACTCATTTCTCTCAGTGTGTATTGTTTATAGTATGATGCTACAAATATAACAAAATATAATGATCAAATAAATCACCAAATCGCCAGGGTCGATTAGGTGTTCCTGGAACGGTGGCTCAGCGGTTGAGCGTTCACCTCTGGTGTATGGGGTCCCTGGTTTGATCCGAGCTCTCGCCAAGTGAACTTTGTGGTGGACAAACACCGTGTGGGGGGTTCACGGCGTTTTCCTGTTTCCTTCCACTTTATTTACTCCACTATTTCATTTATTTCTCACCATCGTCTCCTTTAGGCTAGTTGGAATAACTTGGAACCACCTACCAAGAAGAATAAACTAATGGATTGGGAAGATAGACATTCAGTCTCTGGTGAATTTGATGATGAAGTAGACATCTACCTCAACATGTCATCATGTGTAAGAGAACTAGATATACTGCAGTGGTGGAAGCAACAAGAACAAACAGTACCAAAATTGTGTAAATTAACGCGTCAGTATCTCGTCATCCCTGCTTCTAGTGCGTCTACTGAAAGAGATTTTAGTACTCAGGAACGGAGAAATGCTCTAAAGCCTGAAACTGTTGAATCTGTTTCCGTGCTATTCGATGCGTACCAGGACATACAGTAAAGCGATGTTCATTTTGCACTATTGGTTTCTTAGGAAACCTTATATTTTCATTTTCTTAATATCAACTATCCCTTCTATTATATGTGATGTTAAGAGGCATTTTTGATAGCTGATATCTATACATTTTTCATTCAGGGGACTTTTGAGGTATTTTTTGATCAACAATGATATGTGTGGATTTTGTTTTGATTTACTGCCTCGCATTCCGTCATATAGCTCTGTTATTTACTTGTTACGCACCGTTCCAGGAACACTTCATCGATCCTGGGGTCTGGGTGATTTATTTGATCATTGTTTTTTGTTATTATTATTGTAGCATCGAATTATAAAGAATACAGGAACAAGTAATATGATTTGGAATCTGCCGTGCTAATTGAACACTACTACAAATTGCGCTAATCTTATGAACACGCCAGTTCATGGTTTCGGCCTCCGTGGTCTAATGTAGCGGAACAAATTCTAATTAGTAGGTCAAGGACTTGACTTTCTCATATGTTCTTTAGGCAATTACGGCTCAAGACGTATGAATGATGATGGATGAATTGGTGGAATGAAGACAGTGGATGAAAACGGGCTAATCCAAAAACTCCCACGCTCACGATTTTTGTCCACAACAAAGCTCACATAACACGAGGAGGGATCGATCCGACGACCTCTAGCACCAGATGTGAATGCATTCTACTGGCCAGACTACGCAGACTGGCCATAATAACTAGTATTTCTTCGATTTTTTCTGTACTTAGATTGTAAAGTATGTACCACCAGACATGTCAACTCTGACGCTCGTAGCAGTTGTAGTAGTAAAAGTAATAATAATAATAATAATAATAATAATAATAATAATAATAATAATAATAATAATAATAATAATAATAGTAGTAGTAGTAGTAGTAGTAGCAGTAGTAGTAGTAATAAGAGTAGTAGAAGTACAGTACTTTACAGTCTTGAATAAAGAGTTAATTTCCCAAACACCAGTGGCGGCGGTTGGACGTTAAAAGTGAGGGAGCAAGACATGATCTGAATATTTGTATATAAATGTTAGTTTTCCTGGTTGTTTCTAACATTTTGTTTGACGAAAGGTTGTATAACTAATAGGATACTATATTTTCAGTTAAAATACCGTATATCGTATATAATAGTTTATTAAGTAAATTGAGAAGAACAACGCAAGTAGATACTAGCCCTTTGTACTCTTAAACAACGAAAGTGTAAGAAGAGATTTGATTCCTTGCTCATGAACATCTTAAAATTCTGTCTGGAAAATTGTGTGATCAGATTATTTAATAAATTTGAAAAACAAATAAATAGAAAGGATAATATTAATCATAGTAATGAATAATGATGCTTGTTTTGCAAAAGTTATATTGAAACTGAGGATTAATGAAAAACTTAATATTTAAATCCACACATGCTATTAAATGTATGTTATTACTCTTAGAAAATGAAAGACAGTAAATACTACAAGCATATGCTACGACATTTAAAGAAATATTTGCTTTTGCAACTTCTTGAAATATGTTCGTTGCCATTAGGTGCAGATTTCACTTTCTTGGAACACATCAAAACACAACAATACTTACAATCCACACTTCAGTTATACAAAATAAACTTAAAACCTAGAATTATGTTCAATTTACTAAATTTTATTGTATATACACTCGTACATCCTTAAACACAACACTTCACTCGTATATTACACTACAAAACAATGGAAAAGGTAGAAGTTGTTTTTTATCATGCTCTTTTTAATCGATATTCCTTACTTTAGAAAGAAGGAAAGACATTTTAGGAACTGTCAATTTTTGTGCAATTAAAGAATAACTTGTGAAATAGGCCCTACTTTTTTTGCATAATGTTCTTTCGATTAACTTCAAAGCGGCTCACTAACATATCGAGCCCTTGTAAGAAGAAATGAAAGTATGCTGAAATTGTGCTCCAATAGGTTATTTTTTGGGGTTATTTTCTGTGGCGATTAAAACGCAATTACTGTAGCTTTCTTTACTCCACGGGAAGACAACCAATACGTATTCACGCAACAGCAAATATTATATGGCAGCATTTTTTCCTATTAATCAGTAACACATACAAAATCGTTACATTTCCAAATGAAACTATATACAATAATTGGTTACTTTAAAAAAGTGCGGGGGCAACTGCCCCCCTTTGCCCCCCCTAATCGCCACCCATGCCAAACACATTACGATTAACACAGGCTGCCAACATTAGTTTCCGATCCGTCTTTCACAGTGTTCGGGCCGAGTCGGGCCGGCCCGGCTCGGCCCGATTTGTGCTCGGCCCGAAATGTGCCCGGCCCGGTTAGAGCCCGGCTCGAGCCGGGCACAGAATTCAGATCCATTCGGGCCGGGCCGGGCCGTCTTCGGGCCTGAGTTTGCAGGGCTCTGGTGCAAAGTACGGCACTTCTCTTCCTATTCGTGCCCATACGTCCACCATTCGATTCCTGTATGCGAATTGTGTATTCGTGCGCTGTGAATAATAATAATAAAAAATATGTTTCTTGTATATCAATTTTCATGCTTTTACATTGAGTGATTCACAAGAAACATAAGATAATAGTCATCATACCATCAGTTGAAATCATCACAATAAAAATGATTCTCCTCCACGTAGTATTTTTGGCATTATGCTTGGTCCCGGGTTCGATTCTCCGTCAGTGCTTCCCTAATTTTCGCTGTCCACTCAGCGTTGTGAGGCAAACTGAGGAGTCACGTGAATAAAAGACGTAACGGCCACTAGGTCTAGAAAGCTCCCAATACGCCAGTTAGCGATAGGGAGACGCGGCGCACCTATCACGTGTTCGTTGCTAGATTGGACGTAGTTCCAGCAGTCGCTAACAAATGGCGTGGAGCGGCTCAGGCCCACAAATCGGGCCGTTACGGCAAGTGGTTTGGTTTGGTTTATATATATTAGTTTAAAATTCCACGATTATACACCGAGTGTGAGGGAGATGTTGATGATAAGAATGAAACGGTGGAATAAAGAAATGATCCGGTAGAACTCCCGCCCTTGGAGAAAAAAAAAAAACACTCACAAAGTATTTGTGAAGGAGTTCCCTCGTGGCTATGTGGATGGCGTATATGCCTTTGACATGGGAGTCCCGGCTTTGGTTCACGGTGGGAGCTCAAGTGGTTCCAATCCCATGTTAAGCCGTAGGTCCACATCTTGTAATGAAATGAAACGAAATCTTTTTAAGTTTTACACCCTACGGATATTCCGGCTAGGTGAAAGGAGATGGTGATGATGAGAAGTGAATGAAAATGGTGGTATGAAGAAAGTGGGAGGAAACGGGAGAATCCAGAGAAAACCCACGCACACGGTGTTTGCCCACCACAAAGCTCGTTCGGCAGGAGCTGGGATCGAACCAAGGATCCCATGCTCCAGAGGTGAGAGCTCTACCACTGAGCCACCAGGGTTCTCCACGTCTCATGTAGCCTCGCTTCCGAACTAAACTCTTAACTCAATTTTAAGCCCAACAGTGTTTGTCTATTCCAAAGTTCACTTGGTCGGAGGTGGGATCGAACCAAGGTCCCCACGCACCAGAAGTAAGCGCTCTAGTACTGGGCCAACGCAGCCTTAGATATATCATTCAATAAAAGTGTGTTCTTATGGATTTAAAAGTTTTAAAACTCTACCATGCATGCACTTCCTCATATGTAAATTTGTGTGTTCCTAGTTATTGATTTGTGTTACTTACTACCACGTGCTGAATGAAGAGGCACACTTTAAACCAACACGTGGTAGTAAATTGATTTATTATTAACGTGCATGACTTACAAATAAACCAATTCTACGTATTAAAATATGAAAACATTAAAACATAGCATGAATGTAGCTATTAAGGAAATAGGCATCAACACAGCCAAGTTACTATTATTATTGTTATTTGTAGAAAGAAGAAAGAGAGTGTAAAAATTAAAATTATACACAGTGTAAATACCGACAGAAACAATAAATACATAGGCCTACATTAATTATTTATTTCTTCCATCATTTCGTCTAAAGAGAAATTGTAAATTTAATTCCATTATTTATGTATTTATCGTTGTACAATTATTCCAGTCAGGTTAAAAGAGACGGATGATTCATAGAAGTGAGTGACTATGAAACAAATGGTGGAATGATACTGTAGAAGGAAACGTGAGAACCACAAGGAAACATGTGAATATGATGTTCACCAAAAGCGCAAGTAGCCTGGGATCGAATCAACAACGAAATTTAATTCCAGTGTATGTATTTATCCATAACAAGAAAGGAGCAATATAGCCCAGTTATACCCACCTCATTACAATCAGTACGGCAGCTGGGTTTGTGTCCTTTTACTTTGCCTTTAGGTTTTAGCTGGACTTCACAGCTTTACCAGATCTAGGACCGTTATCCGAGAATCTAGGACCGTTTTCCCAGCTTGCTGCTTTTTATCCATCTACACCCTCCTGCCTTTAATGGTCTTGCTCGTTGTTATTCATCTTTTGCTTCTGACCCACTGGTAAATAAAATAGCCTCTCGACAATGCTAGAAGCTAGGAACTAACAATCCTACATGTCCCTTGTGGCAAGGGGAGAATGGAATTCTAAAGCTAAGGGGACGGTTAGTTATAGATACAGTCTAATCAGAAGTATCTGTCCAATCAAAGCTATCCTCTCGAAATTCAAAAACATGTAGAATTGTAACAAAGGGGACGCCATCTCGTCGCGTACCTCCACATTTCCACTTCTGCCTTATGGAATGATTGCTTACGGACCTGGAATCGAGATTGAGGTCTGTGTTCACGATAGAATGATATGAGTTTTGCTCAAACATTCCTTTCTCTTCCCCTTTCTGTTTTATAGCTCAATTCTAGCTGATGTGGTGTAATTGAGTGGAGGACGATCGTGGTTTCCAGTCCCTCTAAAAGGATGGGCGTCTTTAACCGTGCTCGACGTTTGCATCTCTGTCGGAATGGAATCGATAGGATTTAGAATTGAGATGAGTTGAAAGACAATTAAACGCGAATTTTAAAAGTTGTAGAATTTTGCATGTGAAAGAGCCTGGATTCAATCCGAGCATCTCCACAACTTTTTAGACCACATTTCTGTTCACTGATTTTAATTAGTTAATAATTAAGAGAAAGCATCATAGATTTTAAACTCAATATAGAATGGGCATGGACGTAAGCAAGAAGCCTCGAATAGGTTGGGTTGCCAGATTTTTTGAAGAAACAAGTGAATTTCATTTCGCAGTGTGAAACTACAGTAGACTTTCAACTAACTAACTCTATGGCCTATGGAACCCGGAGGTTCAGTGCCGCGTTCACAAAAGCTCTCCACTGACTTCTATCCTTAGCTAATTGCATCCAGTTTCTACTTTCTATTCCTATCTCTGCGAGATCCATCTTAATATTATCCTCCCATCTGCGCCTAGGTCTTCCTAATGGTCGTTTTCCTATGGGTCTACCAGTCAAGACTTTGAAAGCGTTTCTACTTTCTTCCATTCTAGCTACATGACCTGCCCACCTAAGCCTCCTAGACTTGACGACCCTAACAATGTTGGGTAAACCGTATAAACTATGTAGTTCCTCGTTATGGAGCTTCCGCCATTCCCCATTCTCGTTCCTCTTGGGTCCGACCAAACTATTTCAAAACTTCAAATACTCAAATTTGAAGTAGTACATTGGTAGTAATAGACTAATAAGATCAAAGATAGAATCTGTTCCTCGAACGCTGAATCTATATTAGAAAGCCATTACTTGCTATACCTTAAGGGATAAAAGTTGAAACTGTAAATCGTTCATTTCAATCACGGTTTGAATAGAAGATTAATCTAGAAGGCGGAATCTATTCTTGGCAAACTGAATCAATTGAAAAAACACCGCATCTCGATACCTCTTACCGTTTTTGCTCTATGGACATCACTATTAAAACCGGAAGTAGTAATAAATTTTTAACCACTTCCGGTTTTGGTAGAATATTCCGGATTATGATGGTATGTACTCTTGATACCTTGAATCATTTTCAGAAAACCGCTTGTTGCTGTCAAACACAATTTTGTTCTATGGCAATAAATGTTGAAACCAGAAATGTCTTGTTATCTTGACATAACTTACGCGTGTAACGAAGGATATACAGGTTTGATTTGGGTTTATTCTTGGATTTATTAAAGTGACAAACAGCACTTTACTGCGTTGATATTTATCTAGTTCACTTACGAAGTGACAAATCCTCGAACTCAAAAAGTGATCAGGAAATTGGGCTAGAAGTTCTACCAAAAGTATAAACTTCAAATTAATTATAGATTCCGGACTCACTGGACTCCTCTTCCCCCTCGTGGGTGCGCCCATGGAATGACGATTATTTTGGTCACAAATCTACCAAACAACTAATGATCATGCCACAGTAAAAATTGCACTGCTTGGATCAATTTCTAATTGTGCTTCTTATACTAATTTAAGAACACAGAGTCCAATGCAACTAGTTTTAAACATACGCATCCACGAGGTTCCTAGTAAAGTGACCTGAAGTGTAGTAAAGTGACCTGGGAAATAAATAAACAAATATAAATATTTTTTAGATCATTTTTATCGTGACGAATGGACGAATATGTTTAAAAGATAGTTTGATTGCATTCAACGTCCTCAAAATAGTACAAAAATGCAACTAGAAATATATCGAAGCATGTACACTTTTACCAGTTGCATAAGTGGTCCTCACAGTGACCCAAAATTCGAGGTCATTTTTCTCGTGACCCCATAGACAGAAATATTTTAAAGTATTTTCAATGGATTCAGCACCCTCAACTTAATATAAAAAGTGGAATTAGAAATGTATCCAAGCGTCGGTGCTTTCCATTAATGGCATGATTGTTAGGTCTTTAAAGAATTCTTAAGCTGTGGAGAGTGAAAATAGACGTTGATGAAACAATCAATTCTCTTGACATGACATTAAAAATGTAATGATATGATAATTTAAATAATAATTAGTGTAAAAAATGCTTAGTGAAATCAACAAATAAAATATTTCTAGTATGAATGAAATAATTACGATATCATTAGCCTTTAACGAAAAGAAAATATCCAAAGATGAGACATATGTCTTATTGAGCTGAACAAAATCATGCACGAGAATGCAAAACCTCATGCGTAGTTTTCGAGAAAAACGAATTAATTTACAAACGTAGAAATTAATATTGAACGAGAAACATGCCACTTATTGATGTGAAACTGATATAAAATCATGAAGCTCTTCATTATGACACTAGCAAGACAACAGTACATAGTATGGCTGATGGAATATAGCGTAAAATTGTCATTAACTCTTAAATTTTAACTTCTGTTTAACTAAAATATTATCCAAATATAAGACATATGTCAGAAGATAAATCTTATCCAGGTGTTTAAAGGTGAATTCTCACACAGTTTCCGACAAAATCAAAAAAAAAAAATTGTGACTTTAAAAGGAATATTGTTCGTTGCCAATAATAATGATTGATAATTTTTATTTTCTTGTAAGAAATCATATCTATGTAATGTATATGATTAAAATGTACTGTTAACCACCATTCTATTGTCGTTACTCTTTTCCTAATGGTGACATATATACTACTTGTAAAGTAGAACAAACATTCACCCCACCTGCAATTGTTCACGAGATATTATGTTTCTTTAAAACGTTTTTTAGTGTGTCACTAGAGTTGAAGTGTACTTGGTATTCACAATAGACGTATGTAGTGTGGTAAGCCCTGGCGCGAATTTCGGGGGAATGAGGGGGACATGTCCCCTCCAATCTTGGAACTGGGAGGACTGTACCCCCCAATAATCCGATTTGAAATGTGTTTTTGGGTGAAATGTGATGATTTGTGTCCGATTTCCATAAAGGGAAATGAGATGAAATTGATGTCCCCCTAGAATATGCCTCAAATCTGCCCGCCTCCCAATGTTGAAGATAACTCTGTCCCTCTGATCCTCCACAGCATTGTTTTTTAACTTCATAAATATTTTGAACATCGCTAAAAAAAGAACTATCTTCCCCCCCCCAATGCTAAACACAGATTTGCGCTGCGGGTGGTAAGGAGTTTTTCCTGAGTTTCAACACTAACATTTTCTAATTTTCTATCATAAATTCTACTCTCTGCACATTAAAGTAACGGTATAGTTATTAAATTCAGTATAAGATGGTATAAATCTTTGCAAAATAGTTTAATAATAATAATAATAATAATAATAATAATAATAATAATAATAATAATAATAATAATAATAATAATAATAATAAGAAGAAGAAGAAGAAGAAGAAGAAGAATAGAAAGAGTAAGCAACTAATTCTATGGCCTATGGAATCCAGAAGTTCACTGCCACGTTCACAAAAGCCCTCCATTCGACTTCTGTCCTTAGCCAACTGAATCCAGTTTCTACTTTGTATTCCTATTTCTGTGAGATCTATCTTAATACCTAGGTATAGTCCTTCCATCTGCGCCTAGGTCTTCCTAATGAAAGTTTTCCTATTATATTTCCAGTAAAAGTTTTGAAAGCATTATTACTTTCTACCATTCTGGTTACATGACCTGCCCACCTAAGCCTCCTCAAGTTGATAACCCTAACAATGTTTGGTAAAAGCGTAAACAAAGGAATTTTTAATTAATTTAAGAGAAAGCTTTAATCTTTCTATAATATTATTTACTCTTTTCATTTATTAATTTATTATTGGCTAGTAAAAAAAGTACAAAACGAAAAACAAGATAAATGCTTTTCTACTCAGTCAGAGCTACAATCATTTGATTGGTTTGACGCGGTTTTCCCGCTATTCTCTATCCTGAGCCAAGCTTTCCATTTGTCTGTACTTTTTCGGGCCGCAGTGGCTCAGTGGTAGAATGTTCACGTCTGGTGCATGGGGTCCTTAGTTTGATTCCAGCTCGCGCCAAATGAACTTTGAGGTTTAATACCGTGTGCGTGGGTTTTCTCGGGGTTCTCCCGTTTCCTCCCACTTTCTTAATTCCATCATTTCATTCATTTCTCATCGCTGTTTTGTTTTGCCTAACCGACATAGGCGCGGGACGTAAACTTAAAGATTTCACTTCATTTTTCCCTGTACGTTTCTTTCGTATATATTGTATTATTTGTTCCGTATAGATTAAAAAAAAAAACGCTTACACTCGTGTTAACGTGAGAGAAGAGCGTATAGAAGAAATGCTGAGTTTGTGGTATGAAATATTCAGAAAGATGTGCAAAGTGGACTTTATTGTTATCATCATTAGAAAATATAATAAGTTATTTGGTTCTCTTATGAGTAACTTGAAAATTGCTTGATACAACCGTTTAAAGATTCAAATATTTAGTAATTTCAGAAGCATCACACAATAAAATTTGGAATATTCTGTCGATATGACTGGAGTAGATTTAGTCACTGGAAATTAGCAATTAGCATTTAAAAGTTTATTTTGCCTTAACGTGTATTTACTCAAAGGTGTTCTTCAAGAAATTAAAATGAAAGGTAAATACAACTTAGTTTCGGTTTTATATTTTGAAGTAGAGTTTAATTTATTAGTAGGTTATAAATGATTTGAAGATATTAGCATAAGTAATAAGTGCGATACTGGTAAAGACAGTAATAATAGTAATAATACTCATGATATGGTATTTAGAATAACATGTCATTCAAATTATTTTAATAAAGATCGTACACAATAGTTCATGTATATTTAACTCCTCAAATAAGGTAACAAGTTAGAGGGGAAAATTTTTTTAGATAGGTGATAAAACATTCACACATGTGCCAGGTTTTCAATCATCTTACCTTGCTACATAGAACGAAAGACAGAGTCCCAAAAATGATAATGTCAATGACATAGTACTTCATGGTTAAGAAACTGTAACGAACCATCATCTACCTCCAGAAGAGGCATACTACCATTTTATTTCAAAGTAGACTTGCGTATAACTCCAATGTTAAACAAGATATCAGTATCATTCATGAGCAACCAATAAACATAAGGTTCGTGCACATGCCCCTTAAAGCACTTTAATACGTTTATATAGTCTTTTTCTTCTGCTAATGTTGTTTCGTGTTTGGCCTTGTCGTATAGTTAGAAACAGAGCTGACGGTTTATCGTGCTTTCGAGAAAAATCAATTGATTACTATATACGTATATGTTGTCATGGACAATGGTAATGAGTCAACAGTCATTCCCTCCAGTAGGGCGAATATCGACTGCTATAGTGAACCCCACGTGATAAATAGTGTGGAGAGTAAATGTTTTTAAAATTGATTTTTAGAAGGTGGAGACAAATTAAGTTCATAATCATTAAAGGGTTGTCGCAATAGATACTTCGTCTTGTACTCTAAAGTTTGATCTAAACTTGAAAACATTAAGTCGTTCATTCTCATAACTTTTGGACTGAAGAAAATGGCAGATTTACATTAGTTTCGTCCAGTAGCGTAGCCAGGATGTGTGTTTGGGGGGGGCCCAAGTGCTGTTATACGTACATATAGAAAAATTACAAACAAGAAAATATATAAACATAAAAATATATAAAAAATTACAAACGTCAAAGTACCAAAGTACATTGTCGGACCTCTTTTTTGGGGGGGGGGCCGGCCCCTCCGGGCCCCCCCTTCCCTACGCCACTGGTTTCGTCATAGCAATGCTCTGCATCAGTAGTACCCAATGACTGACTGAATAATAATATTAGACAGCTGAAAACACAGAGTTGGTTCCACACATCGCAGTAGTCGTGACTAGGATCGAACTCATAATACAATGATCAAAAAACTAGTTTCCACCATCGAACCACTGCACCCATCCTCAAAACTGATTACTATTGTGTAGTATTTGCATGCCTTTCCAATGAAAGTATTAAGTACTACATTTATAGCATTTTTCAAAAAGTTTCCTTCCGAATTTCCAGTATAATACCTGACCTCTGAGAAGCATAATTTAACATGATAAAATAATGAGACGGAGACTGATTTTTGTTTACATGCTTTCTCAGCAGTGAGCCTATATAAGATATTCAAAGCGAGGCTTCAATCACTGAAGTGTTGCTACGTTCTGCCACCAGAAATCGAACCAAGGAACTCATTCATCAAAGGCATACGCACTAGTTACATTTTTTTTTTTCATTCGCTCCAACCGGGACACTGTCTCCATGTTCTTCCAATTAATCTTACTCAATATTTTACTTAATCCATTACTAGACATGTATGAAGGAATTTATTTCGGGAGGGTTCCAAATTCAATAGGATAAATTACATTAAAACTTATGAAATAATTCCTAAAATTAATCTAAATTTTCAGAAAAGGCAGGATTCAAAGGGGGTTCAGGCCTCAGGACCCCACCCCTTGCGTATTTCCTTGTCCACTTTTACAGGGATACGAACATAGAAACTTCAAGGAGAGTTAAAAACACCCCTGTTCTTCAGTGAGACTTAAACCCATGATGGATTGCGTCTTATGAGCCGAAACAGAACGCTTAAGATCACTCACATGTCAGCTATACTCACTGATACTGCTAGATCAGCGAAAAGGGCTGAGGTGAAGAGAAATACATTGGTGTTATTATATAATTCTACATAGGAAAAATAACAATAATTCAATTGAACCCAATGTAAACTATTGGTGGCAAAATCAAACAAGTTTAGAATATAAAAGTAACTTGCAATAATCAGATCATAAACTTCATGTTTCGTAATTAAATTTCTCATAATAATATCTGATTGATCAACGATATGATTATTGCTCAATTAGAATCATGATTATCTGTACAAAAATTTGGAAACAATGAAAACTAATATTTTTTTTCTATCTACTCCGAAATTAAGATGATAAGCTGTACCATAAGGGGTTAGGATTGCTCCCTGGAGAAGGCAAGTAAAACTAACACTCGATTTTTTTTATCATGTAGATTTTTTTAAAATCCAGAACATAAAATCATTCGTATCTCGGAATCATTATACCTAGGTAGGCTACGTATCATTACTTTTATACTCAATCTAACTAACCAATAGCATAAATGATGAGACAACGGGTGCAAGGAGCTACAAGCAACCCACATAAACCAAAATGTCTACGGGACGTCCTTTGGACATCCGTAGGTCTCATATTCGTTCGAGACATTTTCAGGCTTGTAGTGTTGGGTATCCCAAAGGTAACTAGGTGATTTGAAAAGCCAATAACATTTTTTAAGAAATTTACTCAATAAAAGGGTTGGCACTATAGAGGTTATTTCATTATTTCTTATAGATATTCTTTAAGAGTTTGTCACTTTCAGCCTCGCACATTCTTGCTCATATTCTGCTGTATATTGGAAGAATGTGGTCTCCTCTTCGAAGCAGGTTAGTTAAAAACCTCTGTTGTTGAAAACGTACTCAGATTGCATATAATCATTTCCGAGCAGGTCCCCAACTATAGTATGTCACTCGGGGCCATCACGAAATTCGACTCCTCCCGCACATGGTTTAGTAAGAGAAGTATTAGTTATTTTATTCACTATAAATTTCATTTTAAATAAAACTAATGTTATATTGATTTGTAATTACGTTAATGTAAATAATTTAAATCACATACACACACACACACACACACACACACACACACACACTCACACACATATATATATATATATATATATATATATATATATGTGTGTGTGTGGGGGGGTGTATGTGATTTAAATTATTTACATTAACGTAATTACAAATCAATATATATATATATATATATATATATATCATATTGATCAATATATATATCATATATATATCAATATACACACACACAAACATACACACACACACACACACACACATATATATATATATATATATATATATATATATATATATATATATATATATGTGTGTGTGTGTGTGTGTGTGTGTGTGTGTGTGATTTAAATTATTTACATTAACGTAATTACAAATCAATATAACATTAGTTTTATTTAAAATGAAATTTATAGTGAATAAAATAACTAATACTTCTCTTACTAAACCATGTGCGGGAGGAGTCGAATTTCGTGATGACCCCTAGTAACAACTTTTTATCGTCGTGCCTTTATAGCATGGGGATGAAATGTAAAATATGACGGTTGAAGATTGCTGCTACTTACCATCTAGAATGAGTAGGTACAGGATAATGGAAAGAAACCACATTAATTAATTTTGAATTAAAACTTTGTATTTTTATTAAGTTTGTGTATGCACGTAATTGATCGTTGACTGAATATAATCGCAAGATTACATATTTTTAAGCAGCTAGGAAGTTAACCACGATGAACTCAAACATAGCTGAGATACACGTACCTTTATACAGCTGATGACTGGAATTATGATGATTTGCTGAATATTAGATTTTTTGATTTAATATTGGATTTTGAATTATAGAGAGGTGACTACTGTGACATGAGCAATTAAGTTACTACTTGATGTATGATGATATTTTAGATTTAATTTTAAGACAAATGCTTGAAGATTAATCCTCCTGAGACTGCTTTTTAAGACTAATGCTTTTAGACTGATGTTTTGAGACTTATTTTTTGAGATTGATTTTAATTTTTAAAAACTATAATGTTTTATACGAAAATTTTAGACATTTTGGAATTTGTTTTTGTTGACTTTTTGTATATTTCAGCTATTGGTAAAACGTTGGTTTTACCCGAATTACATTGTGATTAAATTTCTAGATTTACAAATTTTTGCAAGCTCAACGATTATATCACAGTTAATGTGTGTTAATGTTACATTGTGATAATTTGATGACAATTTAAAACATTACAAATACAAATTACAATATTTTATAAATTGACGAATAAGCGTCTAGCCGTAGAACATTTATTACATACACACAACATTAATGTCAACACATAAACACACACACGTGTTTATGTTACGTGATAACACTTAGTTTTTTAACATTTAATTTTATTAAATATACTTTTCTTTACCAAAATAATATGTTATTGAATAAAATCAATGACATGCCTCAACACTAGGGATGCGCTCGAGTCGAGACATGTCTCGAATCTCGACTCGACTCGACTCGAATTCGAGTCGAGATTCGAGTCGAGACACACTTTGTAAAATTCGAGACGAGTCGAGACAAACGTATTTCTCGACTCGAATTTTCGAGTCGAGACACGAGTCGAGTCGAGACGGCTCTTAAAAATCTCGACTCGACTCGAATGTCTCGAAAATCTTTCTATAATTTTTAATATTATTTTGAAGAAAGTATTCACTCAGAAACAGCCTTGAAACCAATTCCAGCTTTTATTCCTTCAGAAAGGTACAGAACGCATAAAATTAATAGTTAATCTTTAAAGATCAAGATTTAATTTTCAGCTCAATTCAGTTAATTAGAACTAATAGTTAATGTCGTTGTATTGGTTGTACTGCAAATATAATGATAATAATAATAATAATAATTGATTATCTAGTTTGTATAAAACTATTATCAGTAGTCTAAATCTAGTTTGTATAAAACTATTGCGATAAAGTGAACTTCATAAATTCTCTGAATGAGCAGTTGGTAGTCTATAGTAATTTAGCATAGTTTTAATTATTGTCGTTTTAATTATTGTTTTCGTTCCCATGAACGCAATAGGGTTACGTAACTTCTGGATTATTCGCTTGCCCAACTATTCTGAGGCTTTAATATGTTGCAGCATATCACGAGCTACGGATAATATATAATGTAACATTTGTTGTACATCACATATTATGATACGAGACTATTTTACATAGTATATCTTATCTAATATAAATCAAATAAAGAGTTTGTTTGTTTGTTTTTCTGTCTGTCTGTGTGCGACCTGGGGACCAGACGAGTGGACCGAGAGTTCCCAAAATTTGGTCACGGGTACCTTAGTCCAGGCCCCAGATCAAGACGAAGTGTTTTTTTTTTAAATTTCGAACCAGGGGGGTCTCGGGGGGTACGTTTACTGGGACCGACCTGGGACCAGACAAGTTGACCGAGAGTTACCAAATTTTGGTCACGGATACCTTGGTCCAGGTCCCAGTCTAAGGCGAAGCGTTTTTGTCAAAATTGGAACCAGGGGGTCTCAGGGGGGCGTTTAGTGAGACATGTAGTAAAAGTAATCCAAATTGATCGACATTAGTGTCAAATCCATAGTTTTCACGGTCGCTGAGATCAATGGTGACACTTCCATCAGCGATGACTTGCAAATTCAGCTACTACTGTATGCGGGCCGGGTGTCAGCGGGCGAGGAATACCGAGACATGTATAAACAGCCCATATTGATTGATACTAGTGTCAAATCCATAGTTTTCGCGGTCACTGAAATGAATGGTGATACTTCCACAGGTGTTGACACCCCCCATGCGAAGAATGGGTATATTAAGCTAGTATTACAATAAATGGACTGCTTGGATGCCAAGAACTAGTACAGATAAGTACCATTCACTTCTATGAAATCTTTTTAAAAGGATTTTTGTAAACACTAAATTATAAAACAATGAACTACATACAGTAGTTACGGTTTTGGTTCCCAACATAAAAGAAATATGGATTGTTCATGAGATATTGAACTTCAACTTTCACTCCTGGAAAATTTCAATTTTGGAGTTAGGCCACTTGGCATCAAAGCAGTTCACTGTAAGATAAATATATTCCGCACATTAGTAACATAGTTGTTCAGGGGCCTTCGATTTCCATCCTCTCAAATGAAAGCTGAACGATTGCTTGATACATGCTGACTATATAGGAGAAATAGTGTATTAAGTTTTCGAGCTTTGGTGCGTATCCGTATTTACACTCTGATATAACTTTAAGTTCACACTCAAATCGAGCTAATTGTTTAATGCATTTCGAAAGCTTTTGTTTTTATGCAGCTCATTAAGGAAAATCTATTTCATAATCGTAACATTTATGTACTAAGAAACTATGAACGTAAAGTGGACTCGACCTAGCCCCGTGGCCGCTGTGACTCAGTGGCACAGCTCTCACCCTTGGTGTGTGAGGACTCTGATTCTGTGTGTGTGTGTGTGTGTGAACTCCGCGGCTAGTGTACGCGTCTTTGCCGTGGAAGACTCGGGTTCAATTCCCGGCGCGAGCTCATGTAGTTCGGATTCCACGTTAATCAGTAGGTCTACATTTCATATATCCTCGCTGCTGAAAGAGACGGTAAAGTGAAAATCAACTCAACAATATATATGTGTGTGTGTGCTTATGTGAATTTCCTCGTGGCTGTATGGTTAACACATACGCCTTGATCGCGGGAGACTCTGGTTCGATTTACGGTGGAAGCTCATGAAGTTGTTACTGGTATCCCACTTTAAAATGTAGATCCATGCCTCATATAACCATAGATATAATATATATGCCTTTGATACACTTATTTTCCGACTTGGAAGCCATCGAAAATTTCCGGACACAGAGTCCCGTAGACCGAAAATGAGAAACATGGGTACAGAGTAAAACAGCCATAGAAATTTAAGCTTTTTAGGCTAACTTAATCCTAACATATAGTGCAACTAGCTTGGCCAAGTTATAATGGAGGAAATGCTATCATTGCAACACTCTGAGAATAGAAAATGTTCGTCAGGTATTACTATCCCCCCTCTCCTGCAGAATGAAAACCCTGACTAAAACTCAATATATATATATATAAAACTGTTTTGTGTAATGTAACAAACAGTGGCGGATAGTATTCATGTTTCCTTGCAGAGGTCCTTACGAAGGTTCGCTTCCATCTTCCTCTCCCCAAGAACTAAGATAAATTAAAAAATTGCTATTACTTGTTAATCTTGTACAAAGGACGCAATTAAAGTCCCAGTGTAACACCCCTTCACATTTAGATTTTCCCCTGGAAGAAAACCAGTTATTATTGTTTCTTGATTTCTCAGTCTCACCTACATAAACATACGAATAGAATTACAGGATAGGACATGTTTAGAGTGCTTGCACGTGACATCTAACTATATTTCTCATCAAATGTGTCACAGATGAAAATTTCCGTTTGTACTGCCTCTATTTTCTGGTACATATGTTTCATTTATGTTATGTTGCTAAAATTCGTTAGGAAACAAGTACAGACTGCGCCTGTGTGCCTGACAAAACGTAAATGTACTGGATAATTATTTCTTCACTTTCTTCCAAAAAAAAAAGTAACCCATCTCATGTCGGCTAACAAAAGGAGGTAGCGGACCAAAGATAGCCGTTGTTTACCTAAGGTCGTTACACAGCAGGGGTTTCATTCAGTCAGAGGAAAAAGAAAAAATAATTTAAGGTTTCTACATTTGTTTTGAACTGCAATATACTTCTTCCTTTTATTTTAAGAACCATTTCCTTCTCATTTGTCTGCATCAGAAAAAAAAATGCAAAAAAATCACTAGAATGTGCCTATTTACCCAAGTACGTACTAGATCACTAGTTCAATAGTAAAATCACTAAATCTAGTATTATACGAAATCATAAATGTGGCATCCCTGGGTTGGAGCGAAAGTAATGGTTGGAGTAAAAACTAGTCCGTATTTCTACTGCGTTCTGTTGTTGAATTCACAGAAATGTTCAAAAATAAATTCAAGAAGTAAAACACGATCCTACAAAAGACTGTTTACTTGCTCACTGGTTTTAGTATTGTGAACTGAAACTCAAGTGCGCAGTCATGTTGAATACTTCTGTCCCTTTCTACTTTACAACTTGAGGTGGGATGAGGGTCAGGATAGATCTAGTGATATACCGCTAAAGGAAGTGCTTAAGTACAGAGTCGGAAGCGGTATGTATTGTTTATACTACTTACAACGTTACCCCCCACATAAAATATAAATTCGCCCTTTCTCCCTTCCCTTTTTCGAATACAATGAACCGACTCTTTTGCTGAAGAAATATCCTAAAAGAAAATTGAAACATCTGTGTCTAAACTTTCTTTGAAGCGCAGTCTTTTGTATTTGTAAGGTTTTGCGAGTGTTTCCGAGATAACCAAATCTTTTACCATGGACTCCTGCTGCGAACTGACCGTGAGTAAACACCCGATCTCGCTGTGCTCAATTTCTCTCGCACACGTGAAATGGGTTTGTTGTTTCCAAAACAAATAGGAAGTTACCTTGTGCTTTTGCATTTCTGCACGCACACAGGTATCATTGTTGTTTTAATGATCAGAAGAAATATCAAAACCATCCTATATATATGATACGACACAGCTAACAGAGGGAGGCAAAGATAAAAGTAGGCCTATACCAAGTTTTCCGCGTGGTACTATTATGGAGAATAAATATTTGATAAAGTCACGTAGATGCGCTTAAACCTATTCCATATGTCCTTATAATATTTCTGGTCTCATCAATTTCTCAGGAGAATACGTACAACATATGTCCAAATTCCATATATACTCTTTCTAAACTAATGAGTAAACTCATTAAGAACACCAACTGATATCAATAAACAGGATATTAAACAATACTTTATACTTCTATCATTTGGTACACCTCTATGAAGCACAGCTTGTTTCTTTTCGAAATAGCTCCTTCGTGTCACAGCTGTGGTTAGTTTTGTTTTGTGTTAGGATGAAAGAGAGAAATGCAACCTTTGCTTCGCGGTGAAGTTATATATATTATTAAGATGAGCGGTGTTAAGCGAGGTTTAACAAAGAGTGCCTTTCGTACTTTCGTATGCACAATTTAACGGGTAGTTGCACTCCGTGTTGAGAATCGATCCAAAGCTATGTAAGACATGTTAATATTGAGCTCTTTTGTGGTAAAAGTGAACTTCAGAAACACACAAAAGACTTGAAACATCAAGCTAATGTAAAGCAATTGAAAAATAGCCTACCTATCGCTGCATCTTTTCTGTGGCTAGGAACATGCAGTGTGTAGCAACAAGAATCGTGTTAAAAACTTTTTTTTGAGTCAACATTGAAAGTTTGGCCTTGTTCCCACGGTCTACACATACTGAAGATCACAGTGAAATTTCACTTATAAAAGCAGTGATGATTTTTTTTTAGAAAAATAGTAAAAATTAGCAATCTATCTCGCGCTAGTACTATAACGACTAGCCCAAAATCAGCTTAGGTTCTGTTGGTTGTATGTAGGATTGTCTAAATCTTTGTGATGTTTGTGAATTATATTGTTTTCATTCTTAGTGGGCGAAAGTGAAAATAAAAATATAACACTAAGGAAAGTGAAAGAAAAGAAGGTACTTAATTTTACAACCTGAAACTTTAGTGAGCTAAAAGAGTAAACACTGATACATTTTTCACATTCATACTACGTCAAATGAGTTATCAAAATTATGTGACTTCCATATATAAAACGGGTATATTTTTATATAAGGGGTTTCTCAGTCGCCATAAAGTTATACTGCCGTGTCGTGACAAAACGCTGTAACTTTGGCGGAGAAGTTTTGCGAAAATGAGCCGTAAAGTTTTCATCAGAAAATGTGATCTGTATCGTGTAGAACCAGTGTATCTTGACTTTGGAAACACGTTTTTACATGTAATGTTACGTAAATGCATGTTGTGTGATTAAATTTGGTGAAAATTGATTGGTTGACCATTATTGCCTAGTTACACTGGTTCTACACAATACAGATCACATTTTCGGATGAAAACTTTACGGCTCATTTTCGCAAAACTTCTCCGCCAAAGTTACAGCGTTTTGTCACGACACGGCAGTATACACACCGTCAACCAAGAATTGCCTCGTGAAAGTTTTCCGTATTTATTCAGGAGAGATAAAAGGTTGTTGCGAAACGGACAAGAAAAGCATATCGATAAAGCTAAAGGGAAAAGAGTCACTGACCATCAGATCTCTTTCAATGCAATATATATTCTGGCTGACAATATGAAAAGACACACCAACGTCATAGAACAGATTGACGGAAGAGAGTTGTCTTTTGTTGTTATTTGACTGCTGCTTTGTGGTTCCGGAAGGAACGGAATAAGCCTCTCAAACTGTACATAAGGAAAACAAAGTAAAATGTTCATCTTACTAATGACTCTGAATTTGATCACTAAGCTGTGGGAAATAATGTTTTTCTTTCCTTTCTTTCGGTTTTGATGATTTGATGCTTTTAATGTCGCTTTCAACACCGAAGCTTAACCCATATGTGATCCCATTGGAATCGAATCCGTATGCTATACATATGAGAAGCTCTATGTTGACATCGAGTATATATTTAACAATATACCGACCCACCCAACCAGGTACATTCTAGGAACGTGCCATTTAAGTTCCATATGTACCGTTTACGTACCTGGTACTTGAAAAATGTACATTTCATATGCATAGCACGTGTCGCTAGGTACGTGCCTTTCGAGGAATTTCTGACACTTGAAAGGTACTTTTACATGCTTCACTGGAATGTGAGGAATGTGAATGGCACATACCCCATGTACCATGGCATGGTTGTGCGTAAGTTGCTTCGTATTGCGACTAGGGTTGCCAATTTAGCCACTTTGTGACGAGATCTGGCCATTTTGAGAACGTCGTTAGTCACATAACTTCCAAAGAGCCAATAGTGGCTTTTTAGCCATATGCTTTTCACTTCTATAGCCACTTTCTGAGTTTAGCCACATTGTAATATATTGTAATATATGTGTGTCATTTTGCAATTTTCTGCAGTGTTTTCTTTCTTCTTGCATGCAGTATGTAATAAGCAAATACATTACATACAAAATTAATATATTGTCAGTTATATATGGTGCTTATTGGGAAAAACACTCCCCAAAAAAGTTCATCTTAGACTGGAGAAATGGTTATCCTTCCTTTTCCATTATTATTTGGCTATGAAACAAATGCCGGAGACATATACAACCGCTATATACAACAGTGTGGTGTTGGAATGTGTAATGATTAGGATGTGATGTTTTATTTTATTTTTTTGAAAGTTCAACACTTCCAATGTACCCGTAAAAATGTACTAAAGAAATAGTGCCCATGTTTTTTAAATATTCAATTAGAACTGGACAATCTACATGAAATTTGCAATCGATCAGTGAAAACGTCATCTTTCTAGAGCCTGTAGTTTCTGAGATCTCATTGTCGAGAAACATATATGTGTATTTTAAAAGAGCTCCAAAGATGGCAGCACAATTCATTTGCATGTATTTCGGAGAAGGCTTACTAAAGGCAAAGGCCTTTGAACAATAATTTAAAAGGATAAACTTTGTGAAAAATATTTATTTCAGTAATTTATTTAAACTACACTCTTTTAAAAATATTTGTCTTTGTTATAAACGTGAAATCACAAATAACCGTAAATCAAAGGTTTGAATGCTAAGATTATAGGTTAGAGCTCGGTCGCTTTAATAGATAGTTAAATTGCCACACAGATGCCGGAGGAGGGCATATATTTTCAGAGTTAGTTGCTTGGCTTTTTTTAAAAGTACAAGCTTCTAAATTCGAACGTAAAAATGAAGCGTTAAGGTTTTAGTATTTAAGTACTCGCACCCCCAGTTGCATAGCACTGCCCTAAGGAACATTACTGACATGCCTAGTACATTCCTGGCACATGCCAATGCCAAGTAAATGTGTCAAGTACATACACGGTACGTGATATACACATAATAGATACATTCCTCGGTATGTGTCATGCACGTACTTTTGGGCGGAAGTAACCTTATTCCTTACATGTGTATTTCACATGATTGCTCTATTCACGTACCTATCATGTACATTCCAATGTACCTCGAGGAACATTCTTTACACATGATCAGTATGTACTTGTGTTGGGTGGGGAATTGTGAAGTCATAAGAAGTATATTCGAGTCGATTTAACTTATTTGAACTCGCATAAAATAATCTAATATTAGTATCTTTGTAGCAACTTGTGAGATATTTATTCAACCTTTAGATGTTTGTCAGTCTTACCCCCATTTTTTCAATATAGTTTAGAAGTTGCATTTGTGTGATACTCAGGGAACACAAAATACTACTTAGTAAATAACCAGTGGTTTTGAAATAGTCTTTGTTACTACTTAGTTTATCATCTAAACAAATTAGATGGGGCACTATGGCTCAGTGGTAGAGCGCTTACCTCTGGTGCGTGGGGCTGTGGTTCGATTCCCGGCAAAGTAGTTTTGTAGTGGACAACATCGTGCTCGTGGGTTTTCTCAGGGTACTCCCGTTTCCTCCCACAATTTCATTCCAACAATTCTTCCATCATCATTCACTTACTTTAATCATTATCTCCCTTAGCCTAACAGGTATAATCCTGGGAGGTTAAACTCAAAGATTTCATTTCATTTTTTTAAAAAAAAACAATTAAATCATAATTAAATTGAAGGTTTATTCTTTTAAGATGGGAAACATATTGACACCCATGGCCGTAATCAGGCTTGAAGATTTGGTCGGACAGACATAGTTTAGGGTCAGGCTCTTAAGTATTCTTTTAATAAACAATGCTGAACAAACTAGACAATCGTGTTTTAGGATTGTAGAAAATGACCGTGAATAATGTTCAAACACAATTATTATTATATTTATTTCTCTGACTATTGGATCTTTACATTAAAGTGTTAAACAAAAGAGAATAATTGTTTATATAATAGTATTCAAGAGTTTTCTCGTCATGATTAGTTTTGTAAACAATTCAATTACACTTATTTGGTGTTTATTTCTAAATAATAGGTCCTAATACAATTTCATAAAGTTGTAATTCTTCTTTAGTTTGTATCACTTTACACAATGACAAATCCAAAAGGTGTGTTGTATCGGTGCAGTACCAGTTTTTCACGTTTTTCAAAATGTTCCAAAACCCAAAGAAGAATCTTTAATTTCTGATATTTTAGTCGTCACAAATTACAATTTTATAATGTAGTCAATGTTTATAATTGCTGGGCAGTTGGGCGTTTAAACTAATGACATCATAATAAAGTCAAAACCGTAATTTCAGGAATTGATTCTGAGTTTAACGTCCCGTTCAGCAGCGAGGCTATATGAGACGTGGACCTACTAACGTGGAATCCGAACCACATGAACTCTCACCGGGAATCAAGCCCAGGTTTCCCACGCCAAAGGCAAGTATGCTAACCGTTAGCCACGAAGGAGCTCCACCATAATTTTAGTGAGCGATAAGAAATATCTCGCCAGTGCTTTTACAATAAATAAAATTTTATAAGTATTAAAGAATAGTGGTAAGAGATTTTATAATAGCTCTTTTATTTATGAGATATGAGTATTTTGAAAAAAAAAACAACTAAACAATAGGTTGGCGGAACCACAAAAGACTCGTAAAATAAACTTCCTTATAAATGCATACGCACCTTACTCACCTTTTATAATTGCTATGCTTACGTTCTCCATAAAAACAGAAATGCTCTTTTAGTGATACTTTACACAAGATCATGAAGTGGGTTCAAATTTAATTAAAGGCAAAATACAATACAATAATCCACAAATATTGCCTCAAGTGAGTTTAAAGATTTCTAAACACTAGTGCGAAACCGGGCTCTGCCGTTGCGATCGATTTACAGGTCTTGAGACGAAAGTAAGAAGGGACTTACGCACACAGTAAGTAAAAACAATTAATATGCCTGTAACTTTCCCCCAAATGGGTGTATCTTAAAACTAACCTCACCATTATTTTTCTAATTAAATTCTAGCCCGAAATTATGTATCATATTACCCTATTCCCATTTTGAAAACTTGACCTTAATTCAAAATGGCGGATTTCAAGATGGCTGCCATCAAGGTCATATCTACCATACGACTTCCCCCCAGGACTTATATGTATCCACATGGTTTTTCTTCACTTTTCTTCATTAACGCTCCGTTTACAAAGGGTAGTAAGGGACTTCTGTAGTAATCTCTAATAACCACATCACAACTCTTAAAAGTTATTTAAAAAAAAATAGAAAACATGCACCATGGCAAAAAATTGTCATCACAAGTAATGATGCATACATGCCTTCTATCAGCAAAAAAAGTTTCATTGAAATTGGAGCCGGACATTTGAGTGATGTCCCTTGTGATTGAACGTGACGTCAGGACACATCGCCCCCCTTCCCGGAATTTACGGGAATTAGGTGACCTGAGTGAGCACATGTGGTGCCAGCTCTCTCCAGCGACCTATCAAGGATCATTGCGTGTATGCCAAGACGTGTCGCCGTTTTTATCCATGCCAAAAGTCGACATACTGACAATTAGGTAGGTAGTCATGATGGTCTGGCTGACGTGTGCGTATATTTTAACTCGTATATTTTGTCTCGACTCGAATTTCGAGACGTCTCGACTCGAATTCGAGTCGAGTCGAGACAGAGACTGTCGAGTCGAGACACGAGTCGAGACAGAAAAATATTTTCGAGTCGAGACACGAGTCGAGACAACATTTTCTCGAGACGAGTCGAGACAGGCTTAAATCTCGACTCGACTCGACTCGAATGCATCCCTAATGACCCCGAGTGACATACTATAGTTGGGGACCTGCTCGGAAATGATTATATGCAATCTGAGTACGTTTTCAACAACAGAGGTTTTTAACTAACCTGCTTCGAAGAGGAGACCACATTCTTCCAATATACAGCAGAATATGAGCAAGAATGTACGAGGCTGAAAGTGACAAACTCTTAAAGAATATCTATAAGAAATAATGATATATATATGATATATATATATATATATATATATATATATATATATATATATATATATATATATATATATATATATATATATATATATATATATATATGTGTGTGTGTGTGTACACCTTCTTCATGGACTTCATAAATTTTAAAAGTAATTTTCTATATAAGCTTTAGTTTGAAACAAGCCGCTATAAAATAAAATTAAAAATGTTTCCAATATTAAAAAGTTATAATATAAATAAAACATTTAGTAGTAAGAATGCTTTAGGGTTAAGGTTGCTACCTTTTGTGCCAACCCAAAGGGGGACCATTTATCAAACTTTCGCAGATCGCCGCCAGTTCATCATACCCAAATTTTTACATGGAATAATTCATTATGAACAATGTGGAAAAATACATATGTTCATAAATGAAAATTTAAACCAAAAACAAAATACAATCGCAGTGTCAGCTTGTTAGCGGTTAGTTGAACCAAAGTTATGAACCATTCAACTAGTCAACATTGGCGGTGATTTCACTGCTATTAACAAGAAAAATTTAAGCAGTAAAACATACTCGATATCCCAACAACTGTGCGTACGCATCCTGGGTTAAAATTTTAAAAATGTCGCCAAACATTTATGTTACATATTTTCTGTTTTGGATAATATAGTTTTCCACCAAATAATGTGTATCTCTTACATGTAATTCGGGATGCTGAAAATTTCCTTAAAATTCGGGATGTATCATCTAGTTTGGGACAGGTGGCAACACTACTTGGAATTGATTTGAGAGGAAACACATCAATATTATTCGCAAATAATTGCTTCATTAAAACTATAGTATATAACACAGATTGACACATTTGACATTTCGTTGTGGTTTTGCATTAAAATATGATTTTCTATTCAGTTCGATAGTTCCTGCAACTTCTCACGGATCGTTAGAGATGTTACGATCTGGCGTTGTCAGTGTGGTATAGGACACATTTTTTGTTGACCAGTTCCGACCGTTTCTTCTGAATTGCTAGATGCACTCGCACTAGTTGTTCACAGTACAGGTCCGGATCCAGTGACAACTTGGGGAAGAGTCGCTGAATCTAGAGGATTCGAATTCCAAGATAGCGAAAAAAAATATTTTTCCGATTAGCGACTTTTTTGGTGATTTTTGAATGACAATTTGGGGGCTTACAAATTTGGCGACTTTTGCTCTGCGAACAACTTGTACTGTAATTAAGTACTATTAGCTCGAATAAATTCAGATATATGTTTATTTTCCTTTTGCTTATTTGCATCAGCGCAAGTGTTGACGAGCTGGGAAGTACAGTACATAGCATTTATCTTCATATTCCCGCTTTGAGTGCTGTTACCTTTTGCCCTCTAATGGGAACGAACTCCATCCTTTTATGTCCTTTATTTTGCAGAGCTTCCGTTTAGAAGCACAAATAATACATTACCGATAGCAAGCTGATTATTTTTAGAAGCTTGAATAAAAGTGAAGTGTATAAGATTTTTCTTTGTAGAGTTTTACTTTTGTTCGTTTTTCTAAACTCATTTTTGATTTCGCTGAAGTGAAATTGATTACAAAGTATATATATTAAAAGTGAAATTATTGTTAGTTATATATAATTCTTTCATCTACGTTTTTGTAGCGTAGATAGTATTATGGCTTGAATTAATCAATTATGTAATATATTTATCACATAAGTGGAATATATATATTACAGAAGTGATCAATATATCAATATATTCTTCTTTCTTTCTCTCTCTTTCTTTCTTTCTTTCTTTTGATATATATATATATATATATATATATATATATATATATATATATATATTTGGTCTAGGAATTAATTCGTGCGGTTGGTACGCACACATTGAAGCTGTAGTACAAACACAAAATACATAAATACCTTAAGAAAAATATTGTCCATCGCTAGCCACCACTTTCGCCCATCTGTCAGGCAATGTACGGATTCCGTGGCGAAAAAAGTCCTCATCCTTGGAAGCGATCCAGTCAGAGACCCATGTTTCGATATCTTCTGAAGAAGTAAACCGCTGTCCAATCAAATCGTTGTTCATGCAATCGAACAAGTAGTAGTCCGAAGGAGCAACGTCTGGTGAATACGGCGGGTGGGGTAAAACTTCAGATCCGACATTTTCTAAATAGGTTTTGACCGGTTTTGCGACATGTGGGCGAGCGTTATCATGTTGAACAATAAGTTTATCATGTCTGTTCTCCCATTCTGGTCGTGTTCTGGCCAGAGTTTGCTTCAAACGCATTAATTGTCGTCGATAACGTTCTCCATTCATAGTTTCACCCGGTTGCAGCAGCTCATAGTACACCACACCTTTCATATCCCACCATATGCACAGCATAACCTTTGCACAGTGAATATCTCGTTTTGGTTGTGATGGACCTGGTTCACCTGGTTTCACCCAGGCCTTTTTTCGTTTAGGGTTCTCGTAATGGATCCACTTCTCATCACCCGTAATAATTCGATGCAGAAACCCCTTTCTGCTCTGTCGTTGAAGCAGCAATTCGCAAATGGTTTTTCGTGTTTCAACGTCTATGTCTTTCAATTCATGTGGAACCCAATGTGACATCTTTTGAATCATTCCCATGGCTTTCAAGCGTTTGGAGACTGTTGTTTGATCAACGCCTAATGCTGCTGCAAGTTGTTCCTGCGTTTGACACGAATCCTGCTCGAGCAATGCTGTCAATTCTTCGTCTTGAAATTTTTTTGGCTGTCCAGCTCGCTCTCGGTCTGCCAAGCCGAAATCACCACTTCTAAACCGTGCAAACCACTTCTGACACGTTCGCTCAGCTAGAGCATGGTCACCATACACTTCCACCAAAATACGATGACTTTCAGTCGCACTTTTCTGCATGTTAAAGTAATGCAGCAGGACACCCCGCAAAAACACTTTATCAGGCACAAATTGCGCCATGTTCACTTAACTACAAACTGGTGTTGTTGACGCTTTAATCCACTGCCCTATACTACGAACGATACGCGATGACAGGGGTTTGCAACACATGTGTGGATACACGGAACTGTGGGACGCTCCGTTCGTTGCGCCATCTCTTGTCCACCCGCACGAATTAATTCCTAGACCAAATATATATATATATATATATATATATATATATATATATATATATATATATATATATATATATATATATATATATATATAGAGAGAGAGAGAGAGAGAGAGAGAGAGAGAGAGAGAGACGAAATTCCACGAATATTTTTAGCGACTTTTCACCCAAAATTGGAGTCATTTCATCTTCCATTTAGTGACTTTTTGTATCAACTTCTTCGCAACGCTATCCGGATCTATCGTTCTGCCCGACGACAGTAGCTCGTGATACACGATATTCTTCGAATCTCACCAAACGTACAGCATAACTTTCTTGGGTGTCATTATGGGCTTTCGCACAGATTGTGAAGCTTCTTCTCATTTTGACCATAATCTTTCTCACACATTGTTGTTGTAGGTTATCCACTTTTTACCACTCGTGAACAATCACTTCAGAAATGGCTCGAGCCCGTTACGTTTCAGTAGAGATTCTTAAATAGAAATTCGATCGACTAAATGATTTTGAGTCAGGTCATGTGGCACCCAGGCGTCGAGCTTCTTTTTGTAAGTCATTTGTGATGTCGTGACTGTCTACATGCCAGACTTGCTCAACTTTTCCAAGAATGTCATCTATTTTTTCTGTGGTTGGTCCCCTATTGCGACGAGCATTTTAGCTATTTAGACTAACACTTTTTATCTGTTGCTTTTTGATAACGTATCTTTTTCATAACAGCACAAGTTTGTTTGCGAGCGAGCTTGCGCGGTATTTGCGTCTTTATCGACGTGAAATTGTAAAATGCAGCGCAGCAGTCTCGGACTGGCCAAGGCCGGAATCGTGGCCGGGGCCTCACCTTCAACTTTGTAAATTTTCAATCCTTAGGTAAGTATCTACATCATCTGAAAGAATATAATTATAAAGAAATACTCGAAGAGATATATTTAAAATGCAGTTTCACATAACAATTTAGCCTTGATGCTCAAGCAGGGCGTTAAACTTTCTCATATATAAATGCTACATGCAACAACATCCACTAATACTACTTCTATCACTTATTTTTAACAATTTACTTGACAATTTAGATTTGAATACTCTTGACTAGTGTTTCTACGTAATACTTTCTATTTTATTATAACCGAAACAAGAGTTATACAATATTGGAAACAAGAGTTACACAAACAAAGTTATACAAGAGTTATACAAAGAAACAAGAGTTATACAATGGGATTCGAACCTGGGTCTCTGCTGTACGCGTTTTATGCTTTACCACTCTGTTAACAATTATTCATACAAAGATAAGAAAATAAACTAGTAGTTACAGAAGATAAAAATAGAACTTTCTTTTTCTACACGTGTTGATACAATTCAAAGAATGAGAAAATAATGTCAGCCGTCTTTTCTTCTTTGGAAATTAGAAGTTAAAGTGAGGAAGAATAGTAGTAATGTAAATCGGGATCTTCGTTAAAAACGATGAGGTAGCCTCAACTTAAAGAACGTTTCGTGATATTTTCCTCATTGACGAATGTCCATATAACTTGCTTTTTAGTTAAAGGAGGAAATTTTGGGCAAGACATTGTGACAATCACATAGGGAACGTCTCCTTATACGAAAATAAGTATCTTGTGTATTCAGTGATCTTAACTAGCTAATAGTATAGGTGGAAAAAGAAGTGACGCGGTAGGTAAGTGGTTAGTGCATTGTACTTCTATTCGGTGGACCTGGGTTCAAATCCCGGCCAGGTTCAAACTTTTTCAAATGTTTCAATATCAGTTTCAATGCATACTTAGTGTGACAAGCAATATCTTCTCTCCAGAAAGAAAAATATGTTGGAATGAGGAGAATTGGAGAAGGTCTGTTAATGGGGGCAATCATTTTGAAACTTATTTCCAGCAGTTGTTCTAGATTTGATATTTTCATCTACTTTCAAGCATTTTCTGATTCATGCATGGTCAGCATTTTTATTTCTCTAAACATACAGTATATAACGAAATAATATATTACATACTTAGCAATATTGAGAATAACATGTGGTGTTCATTGGACAACACGCTCTGAATCATAGAGATTCATCTCAGAATGAAGAACTGTTTCGTGGGTCATCTACTTACAGTTTTCCTTGCATAAAACCTGACTCAGTGCTACCAACTGCTGTCAGTGCCAAGAAAAGTTACGTTTAAGTTGGATTGCATCTGTTCAAACGTTCTCACAACTGCAAATTATCTGGACCCCAAGTGATGGAATTATAGTATTTAAGGACGACATATTTTTGCTGGTGGTTGTACGTCTATTTTTCTCTACCCTCCAGTCTATCTTGCCCGGGTACAAAAGCGGCAACCGCTTTCTAATTTTCAATCACACATTTCAGAAGAACAATGGTTAGTTAACAATTACTGGTTGCTTGCTCCCAGTGTTGTGAAGTATCGCGAATGTGAAGTGTCTGTCATGAAGCGGTCGTGTAGGAGCGGTTCCCAGAAAAGAAGGGACGTTGGGGAAAAAATGAAGTTGTGTGCCTCAGATCCGAAGCAAATGAAGCTGTCATTTCGAAATTCCACTGCCCAGGAACATGAAGATCCATGTGTGTCAGCGTCATATACCGAATACATACAACAACAAATAAAATATTTTTATATACAGCAAACTCCCAATTATCCGTGTGCGTATTATTCTGTTTGCTGCTTAAGGAACGTATCCCAATGGGATTTTTATACTTACACCTTCATTGAAACACGCATCTTAAAGGGGAAAGGAGTTCTAATATTTTCGATAAACCTATTCTCGCGGTGCAAAGAATGGGCATTTCAGCTAGTTTACTTATAATACTTTAGGAAACAAATGTGCCTGTCATATATTTATCCTGTTGTTCATAAGACAAACATATATTCTATTTGCATTTTCTACATATAAATTTCATATAATACATTTTCAGACAAAATATTTAAAAAAAAATGTAATTTCATTAAGCAAGTACAGCTACAAAGTTTAACAATACAAAGCAGTCATTAAAAATACTTTTTTTAAAAAAAATATTTTCTGCAGATACTCTTAGTTCGTTACAACTTACAACGGAAGAGAGGGAGATTATATATCGAAGTGGAAGATGGTTTATACACCAATCGAAAGCACGAATGACGCCTATTACGAAACTGTAATAAAAATTTTCCGAATACATATACTGTGCGAGTTATATGAATATATAGGTTGTCCAGAAAATCCGTTGCCACTCCTAAAAATCGCAAACGGTGAGACAGATGCCAAAACAGGAAAACACGTGTTTGATCATTTTAAAAGTACTACGTATCAAAGCAAAAAATGTTGTCCCGGGGCCAACCGCAGAGTTCCAGGTGAGGTCCAACTTAAAAATTGCAAATGGTAAAAGGATCAAGTAACATATCGGACATAACAGGAAAAGCTGTTGGGAAATGAAAAAAGACGAAACAAGTCTCGACTCTCTAAAATTATCCTGTGCAAAAAGGCTGCCGGTCAAAATTTCTGCAAAAACGTCATTGTAAAGTCTATGGCCACCGAAAAAAAAATGAAACGGTGAGACAGAGGTCAAAACTGGAGAACACCTGTGTCAAAATAAAAATATTTGTACAAGGTCCTCCGCAGGGTCCCAGACGGGGTTCTCCTCAAAATTTTCAAATGGCAAAGGAAATCATGTAGCATATCGTTTGAAAGCTGTTATTATATGAAAGCAGGTGGAACAAGTCTAGACGCACTACGATAACACTGTGCAAATATCTTGCTTTTTAGTTCTTCTGTCTGTAATCAGGTTTTAGTTTGTTTTCACTTTAATTATTGTACTCAACTGAAAGAAAGGAAATGCTCCTAATGTGAGATTCTGCTTTTTGGGCCCAGTAATGTCTAAATAAATAAAAAAATATAATAAAATAAAATAAATTTAGAAATAAAGAAAAGAAAAGACATAACTTTGACATATTTAAGTATGGAACTGACTAGTTAATATATAATGTACTATAGTGCTACTTACGCTCGTTGTCTGGATTCTCAAGTATAAAATGATTCAAACAAAAATTTTCTTGCACCAGGAACAGCGAATACGTGCAAGTGTCTCACAGTGACAAGTGCCCATTGCAAAATGGAGAACCGAAATGAGGATGTACTCCCATGCGCAAAAAAAAGTTGCGCGTATACTGTAACTGAAGATTTTTCGTATTTATTCCATTTTCCTTACGTTTATAGGTAAAATTCAGTTATTAGTATGTGGAGATAATAGAAAGCAATCCATCTAAAGAGATATTCCCAAAAAATATAATAAAATAATAAAAATATAAGCAAAAAACAAAATTATGCTCGGTTTTGTGTATACTGGCAACGATGATTTCTAGGGATTTTTTCAGTAGCAGAGCATGATTGCGGAGGGAATTCAGTAGGGGAGTCGAGGAGTTGGATAGTGGACTAAAATGTTGCATTTATTGGTTAAAACCTAGTGTGTAGATTGTCTGCGAAATATAAATTAGCTTCTGTAACTAAGATGTCGTACGAAAATATAGAATTAAACAGAAAAACTCTTATCTTAAGGTTCGAAGCGATACGGACCATGGTTATGAAGATTATGTCTTTTTTTAAAAAAAGAGCCAACACCACGTGACCTCAGTGGTTAGGTGGATAGAGTGGCGGACTTGTAATTATTTCATTATTTTGACACCACATCGAATCCCATCCCATCCCATCCCATTTTTTTTTTACAAAACATTATAGGAAGTGTATAATTTTGATGTTAATAAGAACCGAAACAATATAATAAGGAAATAATTTATTGATAGTATCCTTTAATCGACGTATTTATTCTGTATTAGAATACGTGTACTATTGGAAACAGTTATTGTTTTCAGTTTATAGTCTTGTATGTTACTTCCCGTTCTTGAACAGCAGACAACTCACTTCGGGTTTGTGTGTCTGGAACAGGAAAAAGAACATACGCGACCTTGACAGCCTATCCAATCTTACCCCTTGTTACATCGACCTGATGTTAAATTATCGTTTATGTGTGTGTGTGTGCTTGTGTTTTTTTGCTTTTTAGAGTATTGACTTTCTCTATCTCTTTTTTTTTCATATCCACAAGTGCAAGAATGCTTTCGTTGAACGTAACTAAATTATACAGATCTATGTATGCGGAACACGAATATTTCCAAAAGATAGCATGAATATGAACGATAATCATACCATATTTCTACATTATATAGTAGCGTGAAAAACTGATATTAAAATGATATAACAAACAGGCATAAGCTTTTTTTCTAGCATGGCAACACATTAAACGTAACTCATTAAATTTTGGGAATTACAAATTATCACCTTACGTGTCGTTGTATTCCTATTCTTTTTCACGTTCAAGCGACGAAAGAAGAAATTGTAGTAATAGTGATAAAAATCGAATTCGAGATTTCAATGACTTCCAGTTTCACGTCCCCACATATCGAAAAAGTTATTTTGATGTCCGTCCATCTGTTCGTTTGTCGGTTCGTCACGCTTTTACATGCATTCAAATAGAGGCCATACTGTTCGACGTATCTGGACCGAATTCTAGACGAATTTTTTATAGCACTTAATCGTTTCGAATTCTATATCCTCCGACACCTAAAAATAAGGGTAGTTTACTGATGAATGAAAATTTAAAATAATTAAATTGTTTCAAAAACAGCTGTAAAGATTTTGCTTATTTTTTTACAAGTATAGTATGAATCATTGCTCTGAAAAAAAATACATAAGGTGTAATTTACTGTATGGGATGCGTTTTTTCGAACAATTTTCTCAATCACATTTCATAAATAATTGTATCATTAATAACCTAACAATATGACACAACTCGTTTGTCCTGTAAACATTCAGAAGGAGTAGTTTACTCTTCTCCGACGATTTTCCCATTAACGCCTGACGCAATTTTGTTCATATTTCATAAATAAATGTTACATAAATAACCTAACGATATGGTATAATTCCATCATCCTAAAAAGCTAGAAGTGGTATATTACTTTTCGGAGCAAGTAATTACCCTACGATTACCCTACAATTTTGTCGAGAATGACTCTGGCAATTTTGTTTGTATTTCATAAATAGCATAACTCGTTTGTCCTGAAAAGATACACAAGGGATATTTTATTCTTCGGGATGACTTTTTTGACGATTTCGCAGAAAGTACTCAGACGCTTTTGCTCATAGTTCACATACAATTATTTCCTTAATAATTCTAATATATGGCATATGTTATTTCTAACAGAAATATGACCAATGGGTACTTTACTTTTGGACATAAGTTGCTTTGAACAAAGTTTTCCAAAACACATTATTTTATTCGCATTTCCCAAATAAATGTTTCAGTAATAGCTGCAGCCTAACACGAGTCAGTTTAAGAAATTCGAGCGAGAAAAATCAGTGCGTTTCATCCGTACCCATTTTTAAATATGGGGGGCGCGGTGGCTCAGTGGTAGCCGGTGGGTGTAGCCGAACGGTCTGAGGCGTTAGGCTGATGATCGTAAGGTGAAGCCCATTGGGGGTTCGAGTCCCTCTGAAGAGCAAGGGTGGAATTTTAACTGTCCTCGATGTTTCTGTGTTCGTGTCCAGTAGTCCTGAGAAGTGGTTAAAATAGAAAAAAATAGTCACGAAGTTTAAAAAAAAGTGGTAGAGTGTTCCCGGGTTCGATCCCAGCCCCCGCCAAGTGAACTTTGTGGTGGACAAACACCGTGCTCGTGGATTTTCTCGGGATTCTCCCACTTTCTTCATTCCACCATTTCACTCATCTCTCATTATCACTGTCTCCTTTAGCCTAATCGGCATAACCGTGGGACGTAAAATTCAAAGATTTCATTTCATTTTCATTCTTAAATATATTTTTAAATGTTACACCTAATCACAATTTTCCTAACAAAATCGAAACTTCTATTTAAATGTGCCTTGTTGTGGCCAAATGGTTCAAGTGCATTGGTTCTGGACTTGATTCCCGGTGAGAGTTAGTGTATTTTTATACAACGTTAAGGTATAGGTAATAAGTAGGCGCAAAGAGAAAAGTGTTTAAACAAGCTTAACCAAGCTAATGAATAATACAAAGAAATAATACAATATTACGAAATTATAGAAGAAATGTTGTTAATATTAGATATTTGCGTGTGAGATATCCAAACGATGACTGTCAACTCCAAAGATAAAAAAGTGAAACATCCAATACCAGGTTAATCAGTGGTCTCTAGGTAAAGCTATCCTACTAGGAAGTGATTGATATACCAAAAAATGTAATCGCTGAGAGACATGTTAGGAGCATACATTGGGTGAGAGACTTTAACTCATGAATAGTCTGCACCTTTTGTTGGTGTATTGAAGTGCGTAGGTGGTGTGTGTTTGGCACATCGGGTTCCTTTGTTGTTAGTCGCAGCTTTCTAGACCGGATGCAGTTATTCCCGGTAGAAAATACAAGAAAATATACATTTCTATTACTATTAAAGTAAATAATTACATTCATTCCCTCAATGTGACACTTGTTTGTTTAACTGTATACAGACAGCTGATCCGTGGAAGAATCGTTCATAATAATAAATAAAATAAACTCGACAAATATTCTTGTAAATAATAGGTAAAAGTTTGCGTCACACTGTTCATTTTGCTGGGCACGCCAGTGTGCCCCGTTATCCGGTTGTGGCACACTGGAATATAGGGTATGGCTTTCTAATTTTTCCCAACTATTTTAACTGCTTCAATTGAAATGAATTTATAATAATAAGAGAGTGAATTTAATCTTCTTACCCTTCGATTTAGAAATAAGGTCCGCTAGAATTGTATATTTAAAAAATAATAATACTGTACTCAGAATTTTATAGAGTAGTTTGTTTTATTCGAAATGACATAGTTCCTGCAACTGTTTGGGTTGGAATTATTTGAGATCAAATCTTTAAGTTTTACGACCCATGGTTATACCGACTAGGCTAAAGGACACGGTGATGAGAAATGAATGCAATGGTGGAATGAAAAAAGTGGGAGAAAACGGAAGAACCCCGAGAAAACCCATGCACATGGTGTTTCTCCACCACAAAATTCACTTGGTGCGAGATGGGGTCGAACCAAGGATCCCATGCACCAAAGGTGAACGCTTTATCACTGAGCTACAACGGCCCCTCTGAAATTATTTATATTAGAGAGTGACTACTTTATGAAAACTTGATATCGAACACATTTGTTTAAAAATACCAGCTTTTTGAGAAATATTGCTTAATATTCAGAAAAACCTGTCAATAAAATAATAATAATAATAATAATAATAATAATAATAATAATAATAATAATAATAATAATAATAATAATAATAATAATAATAATAATAACTATTATTATTATTATTATTATTATTATTATTATTATTATTATTATTATTATTATTATTATTATTATTAATTAGCTTAAATTAAAAACTCTCTGGACCTAGTGCATTGGCACAATTCCACGAATTAAAAAGAATGTGTTTACTTCTCATGTAAGTGTAGAAGGACTTAATTCCTGTTGCTTTCAATATACGAAGAAAGTGTCCAACTTTCAAATGATATGCTACATAAAATGCCCTATGCAACATAATGTAGTATAGAGTCATCATTTCAGGTTGCCTAAAGAACACTTTCGTTTTAGCAAGAAAGGAAGAAAATAGAAAATACTGAGTTTTAACCTAATAGAAAGTTTGCAGATTTAAGGGAAAATGCACAGAGTTGTTGGATATAAAATGTAGTTCGGATTAATGGAGTAAGACACCGTAAATAGTTTATTGTTTGAAATATACTGGGAGTGACCAAGCCATTACATATGGAAATATCGAAAGAGATACGTTAATGGTGTTAGTTGCAAACTGTTTTAGAAATGAAAAATTTAAGGAAATCTCTAAAACTCTGATATCACATATCCAAGTTGACTGACTGCTAAGTAAAACTGTTAAATCTGAGTAAAGCAAAAAAAAAAAAAAAGTATTAATGACCTGTGTTACAGTTTCAGACATATCATTCTCATATCAAAACTACGATAGAAATAAATTATGAATAAAGGTGAATCCACAGTTCTGGAATACCAACAAATGATTTTGCTAGATGTAAATTTTCGGAAAACTTTTTTTATAAGGCGATTTATTTTTTTGTTTGTTTATTAGCTTCCCCATGCTGTAAACGTCGCCAACTCCTAGTGGCCCACTTGCCGGTAAATGGCGATCGTCGATATAGCAACGCGTCGGAGGATTGCCGCTAGTGTGCCACTAGTGGCAGGGTTTCGTCGAGTCAAAGCAGATATCTAGAATCGGGGGTATCGGGAAGAAAATATTTGCAACCCATCGCATTGACAGCAGAGGAAGATATCGAACTAACGGACAACGAGGAAGTTGAAACAATAATTAAGAAACTAAAAACTAAAAAAGCTCCAGGATTGGATGGTATAGTAAATGAGATCTACAAAAATAAAAAAGGATATTTGGACTCCATATCTAACAAAATTGTTCAACACCCTACTTAAGAAGCAGATATTTCCCTCGTTGTGGAAAGAATCGAAATTGCTAATTTTGTTAAAAAGTCAGGATAAAGATTTAACAGAAGTGAGTTCTTACCGTCCAATCTGCCTTTTGAGAAACATCTCAAAATTATTAGAAAGGATAATAGCAAATAGAATTCGACGAAAGCATAGAAATATCGAAGATGATAGTTTACAATATGGTTTCAGAAAGGGCAAATCTACGGAAGATGCCTTAAATGCATTTGTGTATCAAGTTAAGGAAAGTAGCATGGAAAGAAAATATGCACTGGCCCTGTTTTTTGACATAGAGGGAGCGTTTGATAACTTATGGACACCATCTCTCATTGAAAGGTTAAAAGAGCTAAATTTATCACAATATTTAGTAAATATAGTTAGGGATTACTTCTTGAATAGACAGATCATCATCCATGAAAACCTGGGAAATATCAAAGTTACTGCACAAAAGGGATGTCCGCAAGGATCGATCTTAGGACCATTGATGCGGGATTTGGAATACCAGCCGTGTTTAGAAAGACTAAACCAATTAGAGAAAACTGAACGAGTAATTGCTTTTGCTGATGATTTGGCTGTAATAATCTCAGCAAACTCTAGAATAGAATTGGAAAGAAAATCAGCACGAATTATAAACGAATTACTTGATTGGTGTGGAAAGTCTAAGCTAAAAATCTCTGAGAGGAAAACGAAATACATGATTTTTGGAAGTAAATTATTAAGAGGACCAATAATTAAAATAGGCAACAGTAAGATCGAGAGGGTATCAGTATTTAAATATTTAGGGATTATGATAGACAATAAACTGAATTTTGGAGAGCATATTAATTATGTTACTCAAAAGGGTCATAAAGTAACTAATAAACTCATTTCATTGGCTCAAACAAATTATAGGCTACCGAGAAAATTAATTAAGACTTATCAGGAGGTAATCCTAAGCGCCTCGATGAACTATGCTTCCAGCGTATGGGCACATTGATTATTAGAGAATAACTCCTTAAAAGCACAAATAAATTGCGAACAAAGAAACCTTTTAATTCGGCTCATTGGTGCCTTCAGCACGACACCGCACAGCGCGTTGTGTATTTTGATGGGTTTCAAACCAATGTATTTAACAGTAATCCAGAGAGCGGCAACATATTGGTGTAAAAAAGGAAATTTAAATAAGACGAAAGAACTTTTAGGGACCAAAGCACAAAAACTCGATGAAATAGAAAGACAAATTCAACAAAAATGGATACAGGACTGGCAAGTAGACAAAACATCAAGAAGATTATTCACGTTTATTCCAGACGTTGGAACGCGACTCAAATGGGATTACTTCAATCCCAACAAAGGACTAATTCATTTCCTAACAGGACATGGTCCCTTTCCAACCCATCTTTATAGAATCAACAAAAAAGAACATGATAGCTGTGAATGTGGAGAACAAGGGACATCTGAACACAGTGTTCTGTGGTGCCCGTTCCTGGAGGAGTACTTGCGAATTCGTGACCAAATTAGACAGAAAGATATAAAAGCTATCTTGGAAGATGAAGAGGATTATAGAATCCTGGCACATGTAGCAGAGGAATACTCAGAACTATGCAGAAAACATTTTACAGAGAAAACACAAACTAAATGAACATAAAATATGGAAAACAGAATGAATGAGGATTCCTCCCTCCTGGACCGAAGGAAACTTCTGGAAGCGCTGGATCTCCGCGCCCCCAGGAAGGAGGTTGAGTGATGGTGTGTGAGTGCCTAGAGCATTCTCGGTCTTCGACTGGTAAGGAACTCCGGATGCTCTGGGAGCGTATGTGTGATGCGAATGAGTGTTAAATCTAGAGCCGTGGTAATAAATATACACTAATATGTAATAGAAACAATCATATAAAAATATCCCAATTTTGACATGAAGACTCGGAAATAGAGCATCATCTTGAAGCCGCTTCGCGATTCGGTTACGATAGCGTGCGACTTTCGGTCCGTGGGTACGCGGCGGCGGGATACAACTGACCAGGGCCCGCACTAAGTGCTCCGAGTGTGTCCTGGGCCTCATGTCGATACTCACGGTCCGTTTCTGATGTGTAGGATGAACCGAGATCAATGAATAATACAGCTACATCAACAAATACAGCCATAATCAAAATTTTTAAAAAAATCAGTGAACCAACTTTATCGATATGACACTTAAATGCATTATAGAAAAGTGGTGTGTTAGTGAAGTGATGTGTAGTGTAGTGTTTAGTGAAGTGATGTGTATTTAGTGATTATTAACCACACAGGGGAAACCGTGACACAGGAGAGGAACGCACATACAGGTGAAAATCATTTAGGTGAGAAACCAAGATTAGGAAGAGTATCAGCAGTCAGCAGTAAGCAGACACCGAAGTTATCAGAGTGTGATAACAGGAATTTTTCGTGTTATTTAATAAACTCTTAAAATCAATAAGACGAAAATAGAAAATGTATGTTTTGGAAATATTAAACAATTGTCAACTTACTATATATGACAATTTAGGTAGTAGCTAGATAGCAATCAAATTTGTTACGTAATACGATAATAAAATTAGGTAGGAATTAGATAGTAATTTAATTCTTGTTTAGTTAGTTAATATTGGTTAGATAGCTCAAGTCCTTTTGTTTTTCTTTTCGTTTTTCTTTTTGTTTTTAAAATGTTGTTTTGTTTTATTTGTTGTTCATTGTTGTTGGATGTTGAGTGTTGTGGTCTCGTCCTTCCCACCGTTTTCCTTGTTCCCTGTCTTCTTTCCAATTATTGCAAATAAAGGATGTTGAAAAAGGCTAAGAAAAACAAAATGCGATGATGATAGCCCGTTTCGGTTAAAGTCTTCAGATGCCGAAACTGAAGAGGCAGATCTGAGCATTAAAAAAAAAAAAAAAAAAAAAAAAAAAAATCGAGGGTATTGAAGTTACCACCACGTAAGAACGAGGACTTCATTTTGGTCCGCGCTCGTTTGATTTGTCACGGGGAATCGTAAAGGGGTCAACATGAACTATCACCAGTCATGTGCATGCGATTATTATTATATATTATTTTTCGCTGACGAATTGTTATTATAAGGAGAATACTTGAACTCCGGGGGTCAAGAGTAACTCCTGCCTTTACATCATGAAGTGAAAAATCTTGAGATGGGTGCATATAATTGTATGAATTTAGTTGACAACTGTCGCCGATCACTAGCAAGTGAATATGGGAGAACTATGAAAAAAGTAAATAGACGCTTGCCATTTTGTCATAAAATTACATGACGAGTGCATTTGATCTGATTCCAAACAGTTATCTTCAAATATACACGGTTAAAGGAGCACTCTGATTAGAAATATTAAAAAGACTTCCACGATTTATCACTCTACAAGCTGTGTCTTCATAGTCGCTTCCGTGGCGAGTTCGGAAGATTACGCAACTAGTAACCCTAAGGTTGATGGTTCACGCCCAGCTCACGGCACTTTTGTTTTATTTTTTAAAAAAATGTGTTTAGACACCTTGATGCAAAGAAATTACGCATATAGGCGATTTAACGTATTTTAGGGGAATAATTTTGTGGTTCGTTGGCGTCCCGTCGCTTCTCTGCCGGTGGTGGTATAATTTTCAAAACGGAAGTGTTACCAATTTTTGGCTGCGGGACCGCCAATTTTTGGGGACATGTCACTAGTTGCCTATCGGTGGTCCACCGACGCTTACGGCATGGGATTTTTCCCTCACGAGTGAGGCAGATTGTAATCGACCAAGAGTGTTTTGGAAAAATGGGAAACATCTTCCGACTTCGACTTCTGAATAATACGTTTAGGATCATGTCGAATCAAGGCTGCGCCACGGGAAGGTAGAACAAGTGAGGCAATCGTTCCAAGCACTACGCTCGAGAGTTTCCGTCTCATTCAAGACTTAGACTCTTCAGGAAAAGTAACAAGTTTATTACTTGTAATTCATTCTTTGAGTCAAAGTATTTTACAATAAACCATCGTTTTATAAGATATTTTTACGATTGCATACTATTAATTTCGAAAATTGTACTCATATTATAATTTCCCATCATGGATTTGAAAAAAAATCAAAGTTGGAACAAAGAAAGATCTTCGATCCACATGTCTCTTCATGTTTGATATGGAAGTCTCATCTTCATTATTGACCCTTAATTTATTTTAGTCCTAGGCAACGCGAATCGAGGGGATGGCTCTAAGTGAAAACATTCATTTAGATGGTTAAGTAATCAGGAAATTCCTGCTGTTATTTCACGAAACACAACAGATCTTGAGGGAAAAAAAAATTTTTTTGCTTACCAGGGGGAGGGAGTAAATCATCTGCATACGTTTTCTTAACTAGGAAGAAGGCAAGGGCGCCGATCCTGGGGGGCCGGGCCCGCCCAAAGCTCATGTAGGCCACCTTTGTATTTATGAATATACAATATTTGGCATAATTTGAGTGTAATTTGTCTTAAAATCCTCATATATATATATATATATATATATATATATATATATATATATATATATATATATATATATATATATATATATATATATATATATATATATATATATATATCTTCTGCATTTGAATGACCCCCCCCCAAATTTACAGAGAAATTGGCGTCCTTGGAAGGTCTAGTGAAATTAATAAAAATGTGATAACGTAATACTTGAATAACTCTATCTAATGGAGTATTCAACACTTCTTTCAATTTTAAGTATTTCAAAGATTCTCGTAATTTAGTAGCGTCCCGGATTTGCATTTTTGAAGTACGGGAACTTTATCTATACCTTAACGTGGGAATCGGTTTCGGACCATGCACTTAAGCCGCTTTGCCATAGAGGCACATAGGAGTTTTTCTTTCGATTTCCTTAGGAATATTGCGAATGGTATGACTTAAAACAATGTTTAAAAAAGAATACACATCGACACAATAAGATGAAAATCTGATACCTAGGAAATATATTCAATTGTTTTTAATTTGTTCTCACGCTACCAAAACAGTACTTACGCTTCTTTTTTATTCCAGCCTTTTAATATAAGCATTTCACACTATTGTTTGTTCTAGGATGATACAATTCTAGTTCATGTATATGCTAGCTTTGGAAATACAGTAGAGTTTCGCTTATCCGACATAAACAGGCAGTCAGAACGCTGGATAATATGGATGTGTTAAGAAAAGACCTATTAAAAGTAAAACTTATGATATAATTTTACATATTACGCATCTAATAATAATGTTTTATAACAAATAACTGCACTGCACTGAATCAGGGACGTATCCAGCGTGAGAGCCTGAGGGCTGTCACTCTCCGAAACTCAAGCACTTTTTAATAAACTTTTTTTTTTTTTTTACCCTTTTTAGGTTCTTTTATATCAGTTTACTAGTAGTCAGTGTCCAAACTTTGGGCAATGTGCTGTTGTCTTGTTTTAATTCTAAGAACATACCATAATGCCATTATACCAGGTGGAATTAAAGAACAGTTTTAAATAGGATTAACATTTCTTTTCCGTTCTGTTTTTAACTTTAATATATTAGAACGATACACTCAATGTCTTCTTGCTATTTTTGTTATGCGATATACGTAGCAGACAGTTTTCTTTAGTTACATTTTTCTCGAAAATATGTTTCATTTTGTTTGTGCTATAATGCAGTTTACAAAGTAAATGTAAAGTAAACGCGGTTTATAAATGAAAAGTAGGAAAAAGTTCAAGCGGAGTACAGAACTGTTGCATTATTATTATTATTATTATTATTATTATTATTATTATTATTATTATTATTATTGATATTTTTAAAACATTAGAATTACGTGCTTACGAGGACGTAATTCTAGGTAATTAGAATCATACGTGTTGGGCCCACTCCGAATAGAAAACCTGGATACGTGTCTGCACTGAATGATAGACGTATGAGTCAAGGTGCGCTAGGCGATAGACTCCAGAGCATGAAAAATAGATTAAGACCACAACTTGCAGTTCTTCTTGCCGATTGGTGCTATTTGCAATGATATATCGGATCATACGGTATGTGGAACAAAGGATGGTCGGATAAGCGAAACCATGGTGTATTGGTGTTTGACGCACCTAAACCTGTAAAATGTTTGTATAAACAATTATCTTTCACTCCCTAGCTAAATTTGTGGGTATGATCACACACCTTGCCTCATAAAGTATAGTCTTATAAAGAAAAAAAATTTTTAGGTAAAACCTACAGAAAAGCCAACTTCAATAATTTTTCTTTTTTTTTTTTAATAATAATGGCAATCTAGTCCATTTCATCACGATAAATCACTTTTGGTACTAAGATGTTTTTTCTGTCCGTATATATCCTTCACACTTTGTTGGAGACAAAATTGTTCTTTCCCCAAGAAAACAGGATGAGAGAAGCTATACAACAGCATGAACAGAAAACAATAGCTATTAGCAATAGTTCTCTAATCCTGCATAAATACGTCATTACAGTAAAATATCAGTAAGTTGTCCTTATTATATTGCTTCGGTTCTTATTAACATGAAAATTATAATGTTTTGTAAAAAAAAAAAAAAAAAAAAAAAAAATGGGATGGGATGGGATGGGATTCGATGTGGTGTCAAAATAATGAAATGACTACAAGTCCGCCACTCTATCCACCTAACCACTGAGGTTACGTGGTGTTGGCTCTTTTTTTAAAAAAAGACATAATCTTCATAACCATGGTCCGTATCGCTTCGAACCTTAAGATAAGAGTTTTCCTGTTTAATTCTATATTTTCGTACGACATCTTAGTTACAGAAGCTAATTTATATTTCGCAGACAATCTACACACTAGGTTTTAACCAATAAATGCAACATTTTAGTCCACTATCCAACTCCTCGACTCCCCTACTGAATTCCCTCCGCAATCATGCTCTGCTACTGAAAAAATCCCTAGAAATCATCGTTGCCAGTATACACAAAACCGAGCATAATTTTGTTTTCTGCTTATATTTTTATTATTTTATTATATTTTTTGGAAATATCTCCTTAGATGGATTGCCTTCTATTATCTCCACATACTAATAACTGAATTTTACCTATAAACGTAAGGAAAATGGAATAAATACGAAAAATCTTCAGTTACAGTATACGCGCAATTTTTTTTTTTGCGCATGGGAGTACATTTTGAATGGCAGCCATTTTGCACAGGGTAATTTTAGAGAGTAGACACTTGTTCTGTCTTCTTTCATTTCCCATCAGCTTTCCAACGATATGCTACTTGATCCCCCTTACCATTTGAAAATTTTGAGGATGACCCCGTCTGGGACCCTAGGGAGGACCCTGGGAGAACACTTTTTACTTTGATGCGTTGTACTTTTGAAATGATAACAAACGTGTTTCCCTGTTTTGGCATTTGTCTCACCGTTTGCGATTTCTAGGAGTGGCAACGGACTTTCTGGATACCCTGTATATTCATATAGCTCTTACTGTATATGCATTCGGAAAATTTATATTACAGTTTCATAATAGGTGTCATTAGTGCTTTCGATTGGTATATGAACCTTCTTCCACTTCGATATATAATCTCCCTCTCTTCCCTTGTTAGAGGAATCAAGCCTAGAAAGTAGTCAAGTTTGTTGGTTTCTGATGTAGACGATTCTTTTGGCATGAAGCAGGTGTTTCTTGGTGTAGATTACCCCATTATGAAATATTGTTTTTACTTATATATCATCCCCCCTTACTATCCTCTTCCTTTACCACACTTTTTCTTTTAAAAAATTCTCAAGTCATTGGGAGAGTTCGAATCATCTATTTTGGGTTTTGTCATTTTAGTATTTTCCACGCGCCTTCCATTCGCGTTCTTTTAAAGCTATTTTCAAAGGTTTACTCCACATATATGCAAATCCATGTTATGATATTGTTATTACAATATTGCAGTATCGTGTCTCAGACAATTTCATTGCAGAAAAAGAATGTTAAAATATCCTAGGGTTGGAGATTACATTTTGGATTCATACAGGCTTATGCATTGGATTAAGTTGTGCAATATAAAGGAAATTTGAGGCAGATACATCAGTCTGAGACAATTAAACAAATGAAGGTAACTGTTTAATTAGTTTAACATTCGTCTACCTCAGAAAAGCAAAGGAACGAGAAGGAAACGTTGAAAATTTGTTTGTTTTCGTCGGGGCAAATGGAAAGTGATGTAGCTATACATACGGGTCATTCCATGTCAAGTGGATCAATGGTCCCCACTTCATCATCTCCGATTTTTTTCAAATTTTGCACAAACGTTACCTGACACTAACAATGAAGAATGGTCAAATTTGAGTTGAAAATCTGGATTGGTTGCGGTAGTAGGGCGTTTTCAAAATGGCACCTGTCTCAGCAACAACGAATAGCAAACGTCTTCACCCATTTTGAAGTACTTGCCATTTTGAACTGGAAGCTCTGACAACTTTCAAAATTTGTTTCCTAGGAGAATGGTTTGAGTAGATTAAGGTCAGTTGGTCACAAATTCCCTTGGGGGTTCAGAATGTGTACAATAAATTAACAGAGTTGGCTAAAAAGTGTGTGCACGTTTCATGTATGCCATGTTTAGACCCCCATAAAGTTGTATGAAGTCAAGTCAGTAGATTCATACAAAAGTGTGAAACCATAACATACGTACTTTGGAATAGATGAAACATTTACCTTTAGTGCATATGGTTTCAGGGATATCTGGCCTTAGAAATGGAAAAAAATGAAAGTATGTAAGAAATGGACCTTTTTGTTACTCAAAAATGACCATGTTGCCAACCTTGCACCAACTTGCAACCATAATCAGTTCAAAGAGCATGTCTTGATGTAATTAGGAATAAATTTTGGTGTTGATGCCTTGTTTGGTTTTTGGACTGTTGTAAGTTATATTCTAGGTCAGTTCATAAAATCACCACAGACTTAATTTCTATAGTATATATATGCAAGTAATAATTTTATTGAATATTTGCTCTTTGTTATCAAGTTACATTAAGAAATTTACTCTTGCAGATAATATGGCTTTTCAGATTGCACTATAGGCAAAAATGAAGGCTTCGCATACCACAACAAAAGGGTTTCTAGAAGTTGTGGGTTTAAAATGAGTGCCAACTTTACAGAAGAACAGAGACAATTATTATTTATGCGAACAGGATATGAAGTACTACCAGATGATGCATCTATATGTCTTCATCATGAATAACTGCTACTGGTTAAATGCGAAGACCTGCAACTCTACTGTTACAACCCGTTCAATTACCATAAATCAACATTGCTTAAAAAATCATTACGAATCACTGATACAAAAACAGCTGTTATGTTAAATGAAAGAAGTTTGAAAGATATTAAACCAGGACAGAAGCTGTGTGCAGGTTGTAGGAAAAGGAAATTTTCAATAGAGAAATCAGCTGTAGGCCCATCCAGTGATGCAGAAACATCTGTACTCAATTCACCTGATCAATGAATCCCAACTTAACACAAGTATTGTAGGACTTGATATCTTCCCCCAAAACCTGAAAGAAAAGTAGAAGAGATCTGCACACATATGTCAAGAGAAAAACAAGCGAAGCACAAGAGGCCATTTGTCAAGAAATTGCATCCGTTACTTACGTTAACGTAGGAGTAGGATCTAGCACAGTGTATTGACTGTGAAGATTACCGGAAACTGCTTGAAGAATTGAAAACCAAGGCCGCAACATCTGACAAACAAAAGAAACTTCAAATTCTATCTCTGACCCCATTTTATTGGTCTACAGAAAAAACAGCAAATGAATTTAGAGTTTCTAAACGAATGGTTAAAACAGCTAGAAATTTGAAACCACAGCAAGATATTCATGCAACACACACAAAGAAGATAGGAAAACAATTACCTTCGGAAGTATCAATAACAGTACAGCAATTTTATGAGGAAGATGAATTCAGTAGGATGTCCTGAAGAAAGAAAGAAAGAAAAAAAAACTGTGCCGGTCAGAATTGATGGACAAGAGGTTCACAAACAAAAACGGCTATGGCTATGTAATTTCAAAGAAATGTACCCTGCCTACAAAATGAGATATGGATCTGACTAGGGTTTCCCAAATTCTATGATCTTCAACCAAAATTGTGTGTCACAGTTGATGTTGCAGGTTCACATTGTGTTTGTGTCTTTAGTTAACACCAGAAATATCAAGTCCTACAAGATTTGTGTTAAGTTGGAATTCATTGATTCAGGTAAATTGAATACAGATGTTTCTGTATGACCCTACAGCTGATTTCTCTATTGAAAATTTCCTTTTCCTACAACCTGCACACAGCTTCTGTCCTGGTTTAATGTCTTTCAAACTTCTTTCATTTAACATAACAGCTGTTTTTGTATCAGTGATTCGTAATGATTTTTTAAGCAATGTTGATTTATGGTAATTGAACGGGTTGTAACAGTACAGTTGCAGGTCTTCGCATTTAACCAGTAGCAGTTATTCATGATGAAGACATATAGATGCATCATCTGGTAGTACTTCATATCCTGTTCGCATAAATAATAATTGTCTCTGTTCTTCTGTAAAGTTGGCACTCATTTTAAACCCACAACTTCTAGAAACCCTTTTGTTGTGGTATGCGAAGCCTTCATTTTTGCCTATAGTGCAATCTGAAAAGCCATATTATCTGCAAGAGTAAATTTCTTAATGTAACTTGATAACAAAGAGCAAATGTTCAATAAAATTATTACTTGAATATATATATACTTAGAAATTAAGTCTGTGGTTGATTTTGTGAACTGGCCTAGAATATAACTTACACCCATCCAAAAACCAAACAAGGCATCAACACCAAAATTTATTCCTAATTACATCAAGACATGCTCTTTGAACTGATTATGGTTGCAAGTTGGTGTAAGGTTGGCAACATGGCCATTTTTGGGTAATAAAAAGGTCCATTTCTTACATACTTTCATTTTTTTCCATTTCTAAGGCCAGATATCCCTGAAACCATATGCACTAAAGGTAAATGTTTCATCTATTCTAAAGTACGTATGTTATGGTTTCACACTTTTGTATGAATCTACTGACTTGACTTCATACAACTTTATGGGGGTCTAAACATGGCATACATGAAACGTGCACATACTTTTTAGCCAACTCTGTTAATTTATTGTACAAATTCTGAACTCCCAAGGGAATTTGTGACCAACTGACCTTCATCTATTCTAAACATTCTCCTAGGAAACAAATTTTGAAAGTTGTCAGAGCTTCCAGTTCAAAATGGCAAGTACTTCAAAACGGGGAAGAAGTTTGCTACTCGTTGTTGCTGAGACAGGAGCCATTTTGAAAACGCCCTACTACCGCAACCAATACAGATCTTCAACTTAAATTTGACTATTCTTCATTGTTGGTGTCAGGTAACATTTGTGCAAAGTGTGAAATAAATCCGAGATGGTAGAGTGGGAACATTTTCAAAATTGGTCCACTTGACATGGAATGACCCATACCTATATGTTACTGAAATTCTAGTAATGAATGCTGTAATAAAACTCCTACCTTTCTCTCAGTCCTCGGTTGTTATTAATTTAAAATGCCTAAGGGTTAACATCAGTGGCGTATTTACGATTTTGTTTCGGGAGGGCTTTGCTAACTTTATTTATTCCTGGAAATGTGAAAATTTTGCCAGTTACTTCATTTTCTTTAAAATAGTAAATAAAATTTCGGGGGATTTAAGCCTGAAAGCCCCCTTAAATACCTACTGGTTAACATAATGAAATATCAGCATTATTCTTAAATTTTAAATATTCAAATTTCTTTTCCTAGAGGAAGGTAAAGTTGCTATGAAATTTAGCTTTAGTTTTTTTTCTCTAATTTACAGATAATGGAACATTTTTGTTTTTAGTTTAACGTTCTACGATTATACACTGAGGCTAAAGAAAACAGCGATAATAACATGGATGGTAATGATAGAACGAAGTGGGAGGAAACGAAAGAACTCCGAGAATACCCACAGTCATTGTGTTTGTAAACCACAAAGTCCAGGAACCCCATGCACCGGAGATTAAAAGTAACAAATAAATAATTTCATTTTTTAATAAAGATTATATAATTTTAAAGATTTTTGTCATTGTGTTTGTATGTTTATTTGAACACTAATTACAGAGTTACTTGCTGAAGGACTTGATAGAAAATGAATTCCAAAAGTCTTTTATTTGTTTTCTCGAAAACAAAATATATATCGTTTCAAGAGCCCAGCTTGAAAAGAAAGAAAGAAAAAGAAAAGTAACTCGTCTTATGCGCAGAAAATTTTATTCAGGTTTTGGTTTATTTTCATACTGACATTCCAAGAAAATGTGATTTTACTTTGTTTCTTGAAATGTTCAATCTTTTAAAAAACAAATACAAGTTTCCTCTCAACTTCCAATGCAAAAGACGAGTCGGATGAATCACATGTTATAACAGGAAACAGCACAATGTTTTCAAATACTCTTGCTTTTACCCTGCTGATTTCGATTGGTTTTTCGTAAATTACTCTTTAGTTTTCTGTCCAACAGTTTGTACTCTTAGTTTTACAACCAGACAAAAGTATGTTTGGGAACACTTGAACTGGCAGTGAAGCAATTAGGAAATCGCGTGAAGCAGATAGTTAATCATTGTAGTATATTTGTAGTTATGATATTTCCCCTATTTCCTCGCTCTTTTTTCATTGTTCTAGATTAAAAATATAAATAATAATGTATCATATCTGTGACTTAAAATCACTGTAACTTCTTGTATTATAGCTATTTTGTTTATCTACCATGAAATTTTCGTATGCATGCTGCAATATTATCATTCAATTTCCACACCTGACTCTGGCAAAGAATACAGGGAAAAAGCCAGACCTAAAGGGAATTCAGAAGGATCTAACGTCATTTTTTTTTTTTTTTCGGACTTAGTCTCTGGAAGGCAGTTAAGGTTTTTGTGAACAGAAGTGTACAAACAAATTCTTTTGTGATATATTTATTTTCTCTATAGACTATGTACAATAAAAATACAATATAGTATATACACTACTTCGGATATTTTTTAAATGTTTCCTTGATCTCATATTCTCTTTACTTTTCCTATCACGTTCAAAAGTTGGTTCGGTTATGATAAATAGAAAGAAGAGATACTATTATTTAAGACAATCAAGATACAAAATGATAGAAACTTAAAAGAAAAAAATACACACCTCAATTTACACAATTAATTGTTACATTGTTTATTAAATGTTAATTCTATTTCCTTTGATTTTAATATTATTCCGAGAATCGTTTACAGAAAAATGCTGTACTAACGAAGGTAATTCAAAATGTAAAGTAACAATACCTCTCACAGGTGTAATATTCCTTCCTTTGTTCGAATTTCCTGCCAGGCAGCAGTAGGTAACCACACTGTTTTGTCACATCTAATAGATAGTGCATATGTTGTGTCAGATCACCGCAACATCAGTTGGAAGATGGATTCACTCACATGAACACAGTCAACCAAGGAAAAGTGCAATGTGATCAGACTGCTGTCTGAAGGGCACCTTTCCAGCAGAAATTCTTAAAGCACTATGGACGCTAACGACAAGACAGATGAGCAAGATGACTAGTGAACTGGTGGGCTAAGTATAGAAACACTCGTCTACATGTGGAATAGTCTTCGAACCACCAAAGAAGTACCTGGGCAGAGGCGATATTTTAAACCGTAGCGTACCGCTGAAACAAATGGTTGGATATGAATCGGACTATGTTAGGAGGTAATGGATACCAGTGTCCTACTATTGTATATATATACCTATGGTACAGATGTGTCCACAAGAGCTCTTGTTACCTTATCATTGTGAAATACGTGTTCATAAGAGCTCTTGTTATCGTACTTTTTGAATTACTGTAGAATGTACATGAGAATTCTTGTTACCTTATTTTTTGAACCACTGTGTCCATGGGAGCTCTTATTACCTTATCATTGTGAAACAAGTGTCCATGCGAGTTCGCCACCTTATTTCATGAACTATTCTCGTGTTTGATTAAATCAGATAGAACTATTAGCTATTAAAATTTTTGCATATTTTTCTATACGACAATTGCAAAATATATGTATATTTGTACAGGCAACCAAATTTCATCCTTATGAAGTAAATTTAAAATACTTTCAGTTCACTGGTAAACACGAAATATATATTAATTTTTAATTGGATATGAATCGATTTTTAATAAAGAATGTATGGGTCATTTGCAAATAAATGGGCTTTTCGGAGACTAAAACCGGCGAAACTTAAATAATTAAAATATCATTCTCATAATTAGCACTCATCATACGCACTAAAAATTTAAACCGTTCATGGTCGAGGCCAACTCATTTATTAAGATTTTCACCATTTTTACAGCAAAAAGGTAAATCCATGCATCAGGAGAATGACAGCGAAGCCAGGAGAATGACATAATTTTTTTAATTTTATGCTTATAACTGGCAGCCAAAGACTCACATAACCTTAAGCGCTAATACAAGGATAATCTTTAACTATAGTTAAAAAGTAAGGACTCAGAGCGTGAAAAAAGATTAAAATTATATTATTATATAAAGAATAGGGAGAACATAAAATATACAGCGATATGTATGACGATGCATACAAATGTATATAATATATTGTATGGTTTAGAAAATGATATATAACAGTAACATCACAGTCGTTAAATCTAATTTAAATTCACATTTCTATGTGCGAAACTAGGAATAGCAACATGCTATCTTAAAGAATATAGCCTATGACACAAATTCTAACCTGAAACTCGACGGCTATAAGACAAGAAGTCTGAAAATAAACATACCGTTTCATCATACAAACTTTGTTTGTTGGAAAGTATAAATTTAATGCAATTGATATATTTTTCACATAACTTCTATAAAACAAGATCTTATCTAAAAGAGTGTGACTTTTGTCCGTATTCAATAATAAATGTAAGAGACCGATCATTAGCTTTTACAATACTATAGAAGCAAATGTATTATTAAATTTAAAAGAACTTACAGAGTACTTTTTTATTATTCTATACTTAAAATTTATAGAACTCAGGCTGTCCTTTTACAATAATTTCTGGTTGTGGAAGAACTTCAGTAACTTCATGAATATTACAACTGTAAGTAACACCATTGAGGTTCCTCTTCCATAGTTTCGTGTCTTTATCACATTCAATAAGATACTCAATATTCACTTCACTATCCTTCACATCACTTCTACACAGTGCAATGTACTGAAATGACTTTTCCCTACCCTTTATATTAACGCGAATAAATTTTCCCTCTTTTCCCTCTAAATACTCCCGAAGTAGTAACATTTGCACAAGATGCATCATCATTACTACTATAAATCTCTTCAACTCTGAGTTTCTCTTTGGTTGGAATTTGAGAATTAGAGTACTGGCCTAATTCATAGTGATAACAATAGCCTGTACAATCAAAACAAGACAGCATTCTCATTCTGATTAATCGTCTGTTACTTGTGTCCTTTTCAGTGACCACTTGATGTACAGACATGGTTCCTTTATTTTTTTTATTTTTTATTTATTTATTTATTTTATTTTATTTTATTTTATTTTATTTTTTTTTTTACCTTTCTCCTGGATAATTTGCGCTGCATTTGTTTAATATCATCCGATGATATCTCTTCAATGATTACACTTTGCATGCTCTCTTTTAAACTAAAGCTGCTGAGTTTGCAATATCCTTACCCTGTGCTACTATGTTGTCTGCCACTCGTTTGCACGTGCCTACAATGCCATCTGGTGCCCCTTTACCATGACCAGCTTCATGATAGTTCCAGGTGGCTTTAGATATGTTTGGGTACATTTCAAAACAATCACTGCACAAAACACTAAACATCAAGTTATTCCTATATTGAGTAACAGGACTGTCACTCCAGAAATGGATTATATCTATAGTCGGAGGCAGTTTTTTTTTATCACTGGTTGAAGATGGGCCCAAATCGCAGGTACTCCATGTAGAAGGTTAGTGGACAGAGTACAAAAACTTTGTATATTAATGTTAGACTCAATTTTGTCCCGGGTATAAACGACCACCGTGTGCATTGCCACTTGTCTTGATTCTCTAAAGTTAAATGACCGTATTTCTTCTGAATATTTACAAGCATAATTCTCACTAAAATCCATGTGAATTATTGCTTCTTTTTGATTTATGGTCTCTTTTTGCAATCTCAAACTATTTTGTTGGTGTCTTACTCGAGCCACATGCTTTGAAAATTCATTTACTATTTCTATTAACTCATTTGCTATTTTTGAAACTGTCGTATTTATTTTTTCTTTAACAACTTTTTTTCACCGATTTGACCGATGCATTGCTATCTGTATAATTTCAGTTTTTGTGATCCACTTTGAATATTCGGCTTCATGATCATCAAATTCCTTGAAGATGACTGTTTTCTTGTTGCATCTTTCACATTCTCTTAATAAACATTGTTCCTCTTGCGAGTCACAGCAAATTATTTCTAACACCGAGTCTGGTTTTGACACATCTAAACAGCCATATGCATAGAGACCTTTGATTAACATTTCCATATTTGAATGCTTCACACATTTGCACATCTCTCTTTCACGGATAGTCATTTTCGTCACCCATTTTGGCCGTACCGGGTAAACGTGCTATAGCTGATATATTTCCTTTTTGGGTTATCTCTCAAATACTTTGTATATAAGGTGGTCATGTTATCTTCCAATGCTCTTCGTTGATGCTTTCCACACTTAGAACTGACATAATCCTTTTTTCCTGGGAATATTCTATTGACATTGTCTTGCTCGTAAAACGAGATGATATCCTGTTGAAGCTTCAGAGTAGCTGTCTTGCGCACTCTGGTATTTTCTGCCTCTAACATTTTTACGCGTTCTGTCTTCAGAAATCTAGCTGCGGACAACATCCGATATTTTTTAAATATTTTTCCTCTGGTTATTAAGTAACATTCGTTTTTTCCTCTCCGAACCCCCACCCTTCATTGTCTCAACTGATTGTGTTAACTGTTGATTAATAACTTCACCAAAGAGAAGTCCTTTTTTATTTCACTCTTATTTCTTGAAGCTATGAGCTTTCCTACTTTCTTTCTTGGAGTTAAAAATGATTCTTTGTTTGAGCTAATTTGCCTAGAAGATTTCGTTTTCAATCTTTGCAGCCGTTTCTTGTATTTATCCAACTTTCTCTTCAGACATTTAATCACTTCATCTTTTACTCTCAACTCGCGATTTTTTTCTCTTCTCACTTTCTTTTTCTCCTGTTCTGTTGTCTTTATAATTTCTGCCACAATTTCTGGGGAATGTGGAACATCCTTGCGTTCCGAAGCACTGTCTGGTGGGATAATATCACAAGAAATAGTCGTATTAATTGCTACTCTCCGCCTTTGTCTCATTCTTGCTGTGTTTTGACGCCACTGTTTTCTCTTCATTCGCTTTTCCCTTTCTGACATTTCTTTGATGAGCTTAACCTGTCCTCTCTTCCGTCTTCTTTGGTATTTCATTCTGGACTTTTCTTTCAATTCCGCAGCGAAGGAAGGACACTCCGCAGCTTTTTGCTTCAGTCTCTCATATCTTCGACGTTCAGCTTCCCTTTTTTTCCGAAGACGCTCTTCATTACTTTGCTTCTTTCTCGCCATCTGCAAGTGACAAGGAAGTTCACTTCAGATCCCTTATAAGTAACGTCTGGTTGCTCTGACTCCTGATCACGTAGCAGTTGCCATTCTCCTGGCTAGTCGGTCATTCTCTTGGCACGAAAATGCCAGGAGAATGACTGCGTGATTATGACAGGAGAATGACATTTCGCTAACATTTCGTTAAAATCTTACATTGTATTTATCTGTTACATGAAACGTGTACTCATTTTAAACGTATCTGTTTTGTCTCTCTCAAGAAAGCTAATTAATTTATATATTGTAAAAAACAAACTAAAATGACTTACCAGAAGAATGACTGGAAATGCTCCAAAGAATCACACACCTACTTCGCAGTACACTCACTCAGAAACTGGCTGAGGCAACACGCAGGTTGAACAGTATTGCCAATATCACAGATATAGAAGGTACTATCTGTATAAACATGAACTCTTACGATTTTGTACATGTAATCAAATGTGATCTTGAAAGAGACGACAAATCACCCAGGAGAATGACAGAAATATTAAGGACAGAGTTTGATGTTATAGAAACTATTATACAAATATTTTTTTTTTTTTTTTTTGTTTTCTCTTTTTGAATTGAAAAAGTGCCATATATTTCAAATATTGTATGTGAAATTTATGAAATAGAATGACATCAAAAGAAAATATACAAGAGTTATTAGTAATAATTGTACATAGGGACACCCAGGAGAATGACATTTCTATTCATCTTTCCCCTCAAAATATATTAAATCATTACGAATTATGTAAAAAATACCGAATTGATATACTTATAAATAATATCTCTCTCGAAAAGAACTCGTTTTTAAAAACAATTTTTTAACTTACTATTGAAAGACTTCAAAAGGCCAATCTATTTGCAAACGAGCCGTATATTTGTGGTAAATTTCATAGGAAAAGAATTATAAATACGAAAATTAGAATGAGTAAATCAAAATGTTGCTAAATGGACAAGAAAGTTTTATTTTCGTTTTATTGTTCTTATTTACTACTCTTTTGACATGAAATTTTCCACATACATGTATTTGCCGATTATACACATACAAACATTATAAGTAATACTGGGCGAATTCTTTATCAAATTATATTACTACAACAACATATTTATAGACAAGTAACAATAATTTTGGACATGAGTGTACATGTAGTACGTTAATATTTATAGTAAAACTTATGTACCATGATCATTACATAGTGTGCCATCACCTGCAAGGTAACAATCAATGTGTTGTCCAGTACCGACCAATATTAACCCCTTCATGCATAGCGGTCTATTTTTAGACCATTCCGCCAAGGTGTTGTTTCCTTAGAAGCTTGAAATTATATTTTCCTTTCATGCATGCTGGTTGATAAACAGACCGCTAGTGATTCACGCTACACATGTGCTGCCACCTTCTGGCGCTTTGGAGAAAGTAAGTGTAGTTTGGCGGGAGCAAGCGACTGAAAAAGTGGTTTATGGAACAAAGGTAAGATATTTTTCTTTTTTTTTCCAAGAAATACTTTGAATTAGTCAAAAATAAAATTTGTCATGAAAATTGGATATGTTTAAAACGAGAATAATGTATTACTGTTGATAATAATGGTTTTACTTTTTTGTATGGAAGAAAAAAACGTATGGTCTAAATATAGGCATCTATGCAGGAATTCTACAACACTGTTCTCCATTGTTCTTCTATCCTGCTGCTCTTGTATTTGTTACTTTACGTGTAGAACGTATAAAAAAGAAAGAATTTAGTATAAATTGTTTCCTTTTCAAGTATCAGATGAGAAGCTTGGTAACACGGGTCAGTTCTTGCCAGTTTAGGCCTTTATTGGTATACAGTAGAGTCTCGATAGTTCGAGCTGATTGGGCCAAAGGGCAAGTGCCAAATAAACACTTCCGTAAATGGTTACTGAGGCTTGAATTATCGCCAATGTTGTACTCTTATGTACTGTAAGGCCCAGGGGCGGATCCAGGACAGATTTCTGGGGGGCAGTGGGTTGTAATACTCCTACTTAGAGCTACTTTTAAGAGCTTGTAACTCTGGGATAGGTTTTATTTATATATAAAATAAGAAAGTTTTCTCTTCTGGGGGGCAATCGCCCCGATCATCCCCTGGATCCGCCCCTGGTGAGGCCCCATCAAATGTAAAGCTGTCTTTATTACATGTTTATAATCCTAGTTGGTTTCGCTTTGCTAAGTAATTTTTCGTACTTTTTTTTTTTTTTTTTTTTTATCTTTTAAGTCTGGAAAATGGACCCTTTGAAATTTTACGGACATACTTCATATGTGACAGCAGTCCCACAGAATGGTTCAGTAAGTGAAGACTCAGACCTTTCGGACGACGACGAGTGGTGCAGGATCTTAGCTCCTGATTCCGAGGATGAGTTCCTGTCCAACCTGAGAGCTATGTCATCGGATCGTAATATTACCGTCATCCCGGAAACGCCGTCTGTAAGTTCTGACGAAGAACAAGAACCGACCCCGTCAACCAGCCAGCCGTCAGTGGTTCGTCCAAGAAATAAGAAGTCTAGTTGCAAGAAAGATAAAGTGGTGTGGAAAAACGGCATTTTCTCGGTTAGTAGACGTGAAATTGAATTCACTGGTGACGTAACTTTGCCTGCATCGATTCAAGACCTAAACAGCCCGTTCAACTTTTTCAAATATCTGTTCTCGGATGAGCTAATCAATCACATAGTTCAGCAAACGAACCTGTATGCGACACAAATAAGACCAAATAAGCCAGGAAATATTACTAAAAGCGACATTGAACAATATCTTGGCATATTAGTGAATATGTCCGTGATCCAGTTATCTACTTGCAGAGATTATTGGAGTGCTCTACTTGGACATCCGCGAATATATGAAGTTATGTCAGTGAATCGGTGGGAAGAAATACGCCGTTTTCTTCACTTCAATGACAACACCACGTTCATTCCAACTAGACAGGACGGTCACGACAAGCTGGCAAATCTGGCTTCAGCTATGACTTTGAAATATTTACCGGTGCTTCCGATAATATTCTACATCCAAATGAACCAGATGTTGGTGTTAGTGGGAATGTTGTTATTCGCCTTTCACGCACAATTCCAAGAAACCTAAACCACACACTTTTGTTCGACAATTGGTTCAACAACATCCAGCTTCAGGTGTATCTCAAAAAGGAAGGTATAAATGCACTAGGAACTGTCAGGTTGAATAGACTTGGAGCCGTTGATATGCCAACTGAAGCAGCTATGAAGAAAAAAGGGAAGGGAACTTTTGTTGAGAAAGTTACAGTTATTGATGGTGTGAAACTATGTGCGGTCGCTTGGTACGACAACAAAGTTGTATGTTTGCTATCATCGTTTGCAGGAAGTAGGCCAGTTGGGGAAGCAGAACGTTCTGTCAGATCCCGGAGGGAGTATCAAATGATTCCATGCCCCAATCTTGTGAAAGTCTACAACGAATATATGGGAGGAGTCGATCTCCTGGATTCCATGTTAGGCTACTACCGTATAACGATTCGGTCTAAAAAGTGGTACATGAGAATCTTTCAACATCTTCTTGATATGGCCATTGTAAATGCTTGGCTATTGTGGAGGCATAAGACAGGTTTGTCCAAGCCATTAGTGCACTTCAAAATAGAAGTTGCATCTGCCCTCTGCAAGCTCAACAAGCCACCCAGACGTAGTAGAGGACGCCCCAGTAGTGAGGTCGAGCATGGAGTAGTCAAGAAGCAACGAAGTGGGCCCTGTGGATTTATCCCTGGGGCCGACATTCGTTTAGACGATGTTGGACACTTGCCTACATATGCAGATCGACAAAGATGCAAACTTCCTGACTGCAAGGGGAGATCAGCAGTGATATGTGAGAAGTGCGAAGTTCATTTGTGTAACAATAAAGCCAGAGACTGCTTCAATCGTTTTCATAAGGCCTAAGTAAAAGTGAGAAGCCTACATCAGTTGTGTGTGCGAAAATCATTTATGTAAAGGCCAAAGGATGTTTAAATCTGTCACATAAAGCCGGGATGAAGATGTAGATCGTGTTTTATTCAAAGATCACACGTTATTTGTATTTCGTGTAAAGTTTGATAGTTGTAGTAAAAATAACTATATTATACTTTCAGCGCATGAATGTCCGAATATGGACCAAAACTGTGCAGTGTTAGAAGTTAATATGTCTATCAATAAAGCCACATATATATATATATATATATATATATATATATATATATATATATATATATATATATATATATATATATATATATATATATATATATATTTCGGTTTCATATATCATTAGTAAAGATGTGAAGATGTAGATCGTGTGTCAATGAAAGGCAAGAGTTTAATTGTACTACGTGTGGCGTTTGATACTACTAGTATAAGTTATTATATTTTACCATCATTGCATGAATGTCCAAAAATAGACCACATAATTTTTTCTTCTTTTTTTCGAATAAAAAGCTTCTTTTTTCAAAATTGCTTGTCAATATGGTCTAGTAGCCTCAAAACCTACCACATATATTTTTTCCCCAAAAAGAAAGAAAAAAAATCATGCATGAAGGGGTTAAAATAATCCCACGCTCTGAAAATCGATTACAAAGAGTTTTTAGCCCTACACGAAGTTTCACTGTACGTTCATGAACATAAACCACTTTGTCTTTTATCAAAGCATTTGGAATTGTGTTGGATTATTTCAATACTTTTGTTCAGTAAGTACTTTTCTTTTTAACAAAAACAAATGATTAAGTTAAGGTTAACGTTAAATGAAATAAGGACATGCGTATTGACGACACAGTAAACTATCATATACTATTATATTTGTGTACTACATTTCGCTTGTCAGAATCTGGTCACCCTACAAAACATGATATTGTGTGTGTGTCTTTAATTAACGTTCCCTAATATATTTCAGATTTTGTACGTATTAATATTTGGTCTAGGAATTAATTGGTGCGGGTGGACAAGAGATGGCGCAACGAACGGAGCGTCCCACAGTTCCGTGTATCCACACATGTGTTGCAAACCCCTGTCATCGCGTATCGTTCGTAGTATAGGGCAGTGGATTAAAGCGTCAACAACACCAGTTTGTAGTTAAGTGAACATGGCGCAATTTGTGCCTGATAAAGTATTTTTGCGGGGTGTCCTGCTGCATTACTTTAACATGCAGAAAAGTGCGACTGAAAGTCATCGTATTTTGGTGGAAGTGTATGGTGACCATGCTCTAGCTGAGCGAACGTGTCAGAAGTGGTTTGCACGGTTTAGAAGTGGTGATTTCGGCTTGGCAGACCGAGAGCGAGCTGGACAGCCAAAAAAATTTCAAGACGAAGAATTGACAGCACTGCTCGAGCAGGATTCGTGTCAAACGCAGGAACAACTTGCAGCAGCATTAGGCGTTGATCAAACAACAGTCTCCAAACGCTTGAAAGCCATGGGAATGATTCAAAAGATGTCACATTGGGTTCCACATGAATTGAAAGACAGATACGTTGAAAGATGAAAAACCATTTGCGAATTGCTGCTTCAACGACAGAGCAGAAAGGGGTTTCTGCATCGAATTATTACGGGTGATGAGAAGTGGATCCATTACGAGAACCCTAAACGGAAAAAGGCCTGGGTGAAACCAGGTGAACCAGGTCCATCACAACCAAAACGAGATATTCACTGTGCAAAGGTTATGCTGTGCATATGGTGGGATATGAAAGGTGTGGTGTACTATGAGCTGCTGCAACCGGGTGAAACTATGAATGGAGAACGTTATCGACGACAATTAATGCGTTTGAAGCAAGCTCTGGCCAGAACACGACCAGAATGGGAGAACAGACATGATAAACTTATTGTTCAACATGATAACGCTCGCCCACATGTCGCAAAACCGGTCAAACCTATTTAGAAAATGTCGGATGGGAAGTTTTACCCCACCCGCCGTATTCACCAGACGTTGCTCCTTCGGACTACTACTTGTTCGATTGCATGAACAACGATTTGATTGGACAGCGGTTTACTTCTTCAGAAGATATCGAAACGTGGGTCTCTGACTGGATCGCTTCCAAGGATGAGGACTTTTTTCGCCACGGAATCCGTACATTGCCTGACAGATGGGCGAAAGTGGTGGCTAGCGATGGACAATATTTTTCTTAAGGTATTTATGTATTTTGTGTTTGTACTACAGCTTGAATGTGTGCGTACCAACCGCACGAATTAATTCCTAGACCAAATAACATTAAAAAAAGAGGACGATTTTTTTACTCAGATTTTTTTCAGGATTTCTTTCCCCAGTTTCATCAGTCGAACAACGGAATAGCAGCTTTAAATATGTACCCAAGGCAACTTCCTTCCAGTTTATGTCGTACTGCTTTTGATGCTCAGTGTAAATTGGTGTCTCAGACTGTGTCTGCAAGTTTGGTAAATAGGTAAGTAAACACGTATTCAATACGTTATAAAATTTAAAAAATATACTTAGTTTATATGAAATTATAAAAAGCTGAAAATAATGAAAAGTTCTTCTTTAATTTCTTATTTTATTTATATATTTATGTTTTTTTTATTTATTTATTTAAAGAAATACTCGTCAATGCTTGAAATATGTTCTGAAACTTATCGCCTTCTTTATAATCACGTTCGTAAGTACAATAGTCAATTATTCAAGCGCGTAGTATCTTTTCGCTCTGTCTACTCTATCAGGATAAAGATATATTTTCAACTTTTGCAACAATTTGGTGCATTCGGCGAGAGTGTGACAACCAATAAGGATTGCGAACATATGACAGCTCTCCAAACCGACTCTCAGCATGGTTGAGTTGTCATATCTACGTCACGAAATATTACTATTTAATAATATTTGTTTATCCGGTTTATTTTTCAGTAGTGGTTAGTTTGTGTGCAACGATCGTCTCTTTTCTGAGTGCGTTTCTTATTCATAATGGCAAGCAAGAACAATATTTATCCGCTCAGGAGGAAGTAGAGAATTAAAAATATAATCAAGATTTGCAATGAAGTAAAACAAACGAATTGCTGGCTTGGTGCTGGACGCAGGATTAAGAAGAGAACGTGACAACACCGGCCAGATAGAAAGCGTAAAGCATTCTGGGTACGTCACTGACTCAAGTGTTGGCAGTTGAAGGGAAATTTATCATCTCCACGCAAAACTTCACGTACAATTTGTTGAAAAAGATAATAATAATCGTTTCGAAAAATATCGATTATAGTGAATATATGATCGTGAAAGAGTTTACTGACTTTACTATGCCACGAGCTGAGACTCAGTGTAGGCCATGTTATCTTTTATGAGAACAAAAACATTGAAAGGGTTAAAAACAGCCAATCATTCAAATTTGATTCGGCAAGTTATTGTTGTGATTTACGGTGGTTTGTTTACTGTTTGTAATGTGTTGATTTGGTAGTTTGAAATTGGAATTTTACCAAAATAATTTCGAGAGTGAACAAGTGTATTTATCACTTGAGTGATTTTACTACAGAAAATGCCTTTAGAGTTGGATTATAACTTGACATACTGTCTGTGCTTTGGGAACGTTAAAAAAATCTGGAGAGGTCCATAATGTAAGAAGAGCAGTAGGTCAAACAGTTAGGTGTTTGTGAGATACTTCAACAGGAGAGAAGCTGAAGAAGCTCTGATCGGTTTACAGGATAGAAGCGAGTTAAAAACTTACGTCCTGTTCATAGAGAAAACAGATTTTCAAAGTTAGTCCACGGTTTCAAGTTTGGATGCTGTGATTATATAGACAGTGAAGTAATCTTTGTCTATATTATACACCAGAAACAAGAGAAACCGAGAGACTTTTCGAAAAAAAAAAAAAAAAGTTTTTCGAAATTTTTTCGCCACTCTGGCCCGGACTCGGTTTCACGTAGGGATCTGAGTTTTTTTTTTTTATTTATTTATTTTTTTAATACGCTGTTACGTACATAATACGTGTGTAATATTTCAATCTTGTATCTTGAAAACTGAGGTAGGTAGAAATTTTTGAATCTCTAAAGGTGACCCATTTTTTCATATAAAATACAAATACAAATATATATATAAAATATATACAAATTCATATAAAATACAAATATATATAAAATACAAATACTTTCAAAAATGTACCGCGTCATTACTATTTAACCTATAGTCATGGTTCAAACGCCATTTCCTTCAGTATACTGAGCACTTTCCAACGGTACCACTCACATGTCTGTATCGTACATCTGAACCGGAAAATTCTGGAAAAACCCGGATATTTGTATTTGAAAATTCCGGCTAAACACTTTGCCCCTCTGGCCCGGGACTGGGTTGACATAGGTATCTGATTTGTTTTTCTAAAAATACGTTATGTACATAATATGTATGCAAAATTTCAATCTTGTATCTTGCAAACAAAGGGTGAAAAAATTGTTGAAAGTATTAATTTAGGTTCTATGTTATGTATATACATCAACACACACACACACATGCATATCATAAAAAATTTCTGCGTTATTACTATTTTGTTTAGAGTCATGGTTCAAAGTAATTTTCTTCAGCATAAAGAAACCTTTCCAACGATACCACTCATATGTCCGTGTCACACACCTGAACCGGAAAAATCGAGAAAACTGTATATTTTTTCTGAAAAAAATCACACCCTCGGAACAGTTACGACCCTCGGGCCCGGCTTCGTTTTCACGTAAGGATCTAAAAAAAAATTCAGGAAATACCCAAAGGTACACACAATCCGTATACAAAGTTTCAATTTGATACCTTGAAAACTAAAGGCGTGAAATTTTTTTGAAATTTTCCTTAAGAAAAAAATAAAATAGTCGCCACTCCGCCCCCACTGGGCCCCACCAATTTGACCATCCGGTTCCAAAACGCATCTGGGGTGTTCTTTGGTCTCTCCTTGATTTGATGATTAAAAAAAAGGTGGTTAAATACCTGTTATAGAACCTACATAAGCGGTCAAAGACGATACTACGGCATGGTAACAAAAGTTACCAAAAAAATTAAAAGGGTTAGTAATCAACATTCCCCCAGATAGCGATGAAAAAGTTACCTTTGACTTGTGTGGGAATAACAATAGACCGTTGATGGTCATGTGTCATCAAACAGCAACCCACAAACTTTGTCTTGCACAGTTGTTTTACAGTAACCAAACGAATGGACTGCGAAGATGAAAAAATTAGATGGATTAATGTTCAGAGGAAGAATGCTGAATGAGTTTACAAGAGAGAGTTTTTATAGACGATTTTGAATGTTGAGTTGTGCATACACGTAGTATATGCAGTATGTATTGTTTTGAAACCTTTAATAAGAAATAAATCCAGTTATTTCAGAAGTGGTTTTGTAACTGTAGAAACATGTACAAAGGAACATTCATTCTAAAGTATCGAACTCTAATACTTGTTCCTGTGATTGTGTTCTATTCTGTATTTTGTAGTTCTTTAATTTGTTGCTTGCGTTGAACCAATTTATGGGAAAAAACAAAAGAAAATAAAAACAAAAGAAATTGGAAAATATTCAGACGTCGGTAACACTTACTAGGTTAGTGTTTACTTTTGTGTGTTCACATTGAGATTGTGTTGAAGCTCCATCTTATGTGGACAGCAAAAGCTTGATAGAACTACCGAGGTAGGTCGGTTGGATTAATAACTTATTTTAATTCAGTGATCATTTCGAAACGCGAGTGCAAACTAATACATACTATGCATATATTATAATGCAAACACGAGTAACTGAAACTTCATTACTGAATTCAGAGATCTTATAGGGTTTTAACAACATTGATTAAAAATATATATATATATATATATATATATATATATATATATATATATATATATATATATATATATTTAAAGAAGTGTGATATTGGAAACGGTAGTTCTTCATGAGATATCATATTGTTAAGAGAACGTCTATTTGAAGGCTGTACATACCCGGATGTAAAGTGTAAACACAACAGTGTGTAGTGTTTGCCGCTCTTGTAATTCATGTGATTTTTAGTGGAAAAATAAACTTTATCGCTAAATAAACATTTGAACATTACCCATAAAAATCCCGTACATAAACTGTGAAACTTTGATAGTGTTTCGTGTAGTAAAAGTGTTGTGGAGTGCTGTTTTGTATTTTGTAGAATAGCATGTGCATCATGCAATGCCGCATGCTAACAGAAATAAAACACTCCACTCACCCACGCTAACTCTGACGCTGCGAAGGTAGTCATGATAGATCGCGAACGGGGCAGAAAGCACCTGACAATGATTGGCTGAAACGACGCAGCTATCTCACCTTTGATTAGCCCAGCCTATTCAGGCCATACAACTTCGTATAAAAGACGAGATCAGACCAGCAGAGCCTTGTACCCGAATGTTGATGTAAACAAATGAGACGTTTGTGAACTCCGCTCCTGTTATCTACGTTATTTTCGTGGTACAAATAACAAGTATCGTGTTAGAAACATTATCATAATAAACATTAATATTTACACTATAAACTGTGAAAGTTTGGTAAAGTTCTGTGTTGTGAGAGTGTTGTGGAGTGCTATTTTGTAGAATAGTATGTGCATGGTGCATGCTAGCAGAGACAAAGAACTCCACGCGCCTACTCCACAACTAGCAACCAGATTGTAGTTCTTCCAGAGCGCGGACGGAGTAAAAATCACCCGACCGTGATTGGCTGGATCGCCTAGCTGAGCTCGTCTACCATTGGCCAAGCTAACCAGGGCCTCTCAGCCACACGTAAAAGGAGAGACAACCAGCGTGAAGGCTCTCTCTTTCGATAGTGAGTTACGATTATGTAGCAAGAGACGCGTGCGTTTTTCGCTCTCGTAATCTGTGAGAAAAATTAGTGGAAATAAAGACAATTTTCCCCTAATTCATAATAAACATTGAAATCAACATTCAAAGATAAACTGTGACACGTTTATAGTGTTGTGAAAGTGCTAATATAAGTGAATTGTGCTGTGTTTAGCTAGTTAATTTGTAGAGTAGTGTGTGCACGTGCATGCTTGGTCGAACAAAGCACTGCACACACATCTCCCGCAAACTGACGCTTGAAAAGTAGTCGTTCAGGAGCGCGGACCAAAACGAAATCACCCCTAGCGTGATTGGCCAAATCCGCTTCGTTAGGTCGCTCCTGATTGGCTGATTCAAAGAAGCCCATTTCCAGCATTTAAAAGCAAGAGTTTAGGAGCCTCCAAGTAGTACACACTGTTGCCAATCTTAGCGACTTGTCGCTAAATCTAGCGGATTTGCAACGGCGTCTTGCGACAAAATTTTTACGAAAGCGACTAATGACTTTTTCATCGACTTTTGAAGTGTCTTGGCGACAAAACTGGCGAATTTTTTAAAGCGATTTTGCTTTTAAGAAAAATTAATATACATGATGAGCGATTGCCTCAAGATTGATGAATAAAACGAACGTGAGCGCAAAATTCGGGAATAACCCGTGTGGTCCATGACATCGAATCGCCACCTGCATACATAGCCCTACGAATGTGTGAAAAATTCGGGAAATTCCCGGTGGATTGTGACACCTGACAACGCAACCACTTAATTGAAACTTCGCAGTTGTCGGGTCGGGATAGAGCGAGTGAATATTATTTGCGTGTAAATATTTTGAATATATCTAGTTGAAGTGTATAATGCATAGTGCTGTGTAACTGATAAATTAAAGTGTATTCTGTGTTGTTTTTCTCCCTTAAAAGTGTGGTGTTCTTTAATTAAGCATGGGTAAACCTCAATACCAACAAAATTATCGAAAAGAATGGGAGAAACAGTATGAATGGTTGCGGCCAGTTGATTCCGATCGATCGAAAGCGTTGTGTCTACTGCAAAAGTGAGATTTATGCAAAGGCTACTGATCTGAAAATACATTCTGAAACAAAGAAACATAAGTTAAGATCCGATCCTTTTATCTCGCATAAACAGCAAAAAAATTCCATTTAGGAAAGGAAGTTTGAAAACACACGCAGCTGAAGGTAGGCTCGCTTTATTCATTGCTGAACATTGTTCAATATTAACTGTTGACCATTTGTCCGAAATTTGTACGAACACCTTCCACGATAGTGACACAGCAAAAGACTTACACATATGTACAGACATTTTAAAAAATATTCTGGCACCATATTTTCTCGAGAATTTGTTACTTGACGTTGGTGCACAGGGTTACAGTCTTATAATTAATGAGTCAACGGACATCTCGGTGACAAAACTTTTGGGGGTAATTATACGATACTTCAGTGTTAGTTTAAAACGAGTAGTATCTAGGTTTTTGGCTTTGTTAGAATTAAGAAATGGCACTGCACAAGTAATCACAGAGACAATTATATCACTTCTACACAATCTCAAATTGAATCCGTCCAAACTGTTAGGTTTAGGAGTTGATAATGCAAGCGTTAACGCTGGTGTTATCAATGGTGTTTTCGAAATTCTAAAAAGAGAGTTAAATCTTCCCCATTTAGTTCTGATAAGATGTGTGTGTCACTCATTACAATTGGCAGTGTCGCATGCAACTAAGGGCAATTTGCCTCGAAACATTGAATTTTTAGTGCGTGAAACTTATAATTGGTTTGTCCACTCTAGTAAAAGGCAAAATATGTACCGGGATATTTATGTTACGATTAACAATGAAGAACTACAGAAAATTTTAAAAGTGTGTGATGTCAGGTGGATATCTCTAGAACCGGCCGTTCGCCGCATTTTGCAGCAATGGGAGGAGTTGAAGTTGCAGTTCGAAGTGGTTCGATCCGCTGAAAGCTGCTATACGGCTGAAATGTTATTTCAGATGTACTCACATGTGTCCAATAAATTATATCTAATTTATCTGAAAAGTGTTCTCAGCGAGGTGCAAAAGACAACCAAAGCATTTGAAGCTGAAAACGTTGATCCCACACGACTGCTTGATGACTTAACTAACCTTATACATTTCACAAGCAGAAAGATTTTAAATCCAACAGCCGAGGTAGACCCTCTGTCTAACACGTGCGAAATAGATAATTTTGTTGACCCCAAACCCTACTTAGGATATGAATTTGAAAAACTGGCAGAGTCAATGGGTTCAAACCAAACAATTGAAACTGTACGTAAACGATGCGTAGATTTTACAAAGAAACTGGTTAGAGAATTGAAACACAGGCTCCCTACTAATTTTCAACTCCTACAAAAAATGTCACAGCTCTCTGTAAATAATTGTTTGAATGTCGTTAAATATCCAATCACCGATTTAGCGGAAGAGATGGGTTGTTCCCCATTGGAGATAGGTAACATCGAAAACCAGTGGCGTAATCTGACTGTGACTAAGTGGAAAAATACTGCGACAACAGTTGACTTTTGGGTTGAGGTCTATGAGATCAGAGATTCAGCGGGGGTTAATTCATTTCAAGATTTAGCTAATTTCGCTATGGCAGTGCTATCTCTTCCTCATTCAAACGCTGAGGTTGAAAGACTTTTTAGCCAATTAAATATTGTAAAAACCAAACTGAGAAATTGGTTGAAAGTGGAAATTGTGTTGGCTATACTTCAAGTTCGAAATTCACTTAGAATCTCTGGGAAGAGCTGTCATTCCTATGAGATACCAGAGGCTGTCATTAAAAAAACTGGAGTCAAAGCAGCGTACTCGCAGCCGTCATCTACTGTGACATCCCAGCCTTCAACATCGGTAGCAGTAGAAGAGGATGTAGAAGAGGAGACAGTATATCTTTTCGAATAGGTAAGTCATTTCAGGTGGTCTCTGCCTTTATTGATTATGTTTAGCCTATGTATACATGTTTACATTATATTGTTCCAGAAAAACATTCTTTTTAGGTTTAAATTCGATAAATATCTGTTTTAGCGACTTTTGGACCTGAATTTAGCGACATTTTGTCAGTAAGAGTTGGCAACAGTGGTAGTACACAGAGTTAGATGCTTAAGAGAAGACGCGTGTGTTCGTGCTCTCCAAAAGTCTACTAATTTTGTGGAAATAAACTTTATTTCAAAGCAAATCCCTATTTAGTGTGTGAATAAACATTATTTAATCATTTTCGGTGACTTACAGTGCAAAGCGAAGTGTTTTGGTGGCTATTCAGTGCTATTGTGTGCATGCTGCATGCGGTAGCTAGGAGTAGCTGTAGCTTGCACAAAGCACACCAGCCCCAAGAACCGCCATCTTTGCTTTGCTTTGCTGGTATTTGACAAATTTACTGGGTAGAGTTCCGGGCTTCAATTGAAGCCCCTGCCTCACATTTCTAGTTTGAGCATTTGAATTGTAGGGCATAGGTATTGTGGCACAGAGACGCAACTGTCGCAGCCTCGAACGGTAGATGGAATGAGGAGAGAGGCATTTTGCTTGATTGAAGAAAGAGAAGTAGGATTGGCTTGTTTAAGTTATCGAGGGGTTGTGATTGGCTGTCACATCATCCTATTAATAATGTCTATAGTGGCCCTCATAAGGGTTTGGTCCTGTACAGTAGTAACGTGACTAGTTAAAAAACTCAGTAAACATGTCTATGAATAGTGAAATCTTGTTGAACATGTCTTTTTCTTCTTTAAACTTCGGTACATATTTCTTCACTATGGGTAATAATCTGGAAAGATTAAATTCTTTTAGTAGTTGAAGGAAGTCTTTAAATGTACTAGGTGTGCTGTCTTCGGGAACTGAAGTAAATGAAACGTGTGGTGGAAGAGGAGGCCATGAGATACGATCGTCTATACGAAAAGAATTCTGGGAAGTACGTTTAGGTTCTTGGCGCTTTTGTTCTTCGGGTTGTTCAGATGAGGAAGTCTTGGAAGTTTTTCCCTGAAGAAGTCGCTGTAGGCGAGGACATCCTGTGTAGTTAGCCGGGTGGTCCCCCGTACAATTAACACACTTGGCAGGCGCAAGGCGATCTTGTTTTTTGCAAGCATAAGTCCAGTGGTCTTCTGCACATTTGACGCAGCGAGGTTTGGCTTTACATGTATTTTGGCCGTGGCCAAAACGCTGGCACTTATAGCATTGTAGATATGCTTTGGAATGATATGGTTCGATGCGAACCTTCATATGAAGTAGTAATTCTTCTTTAAAAATGGAGTTTGCGTTAGGTATTTTCCGCATCGTCACGAGAAAGAGGGGGAGAAAATGTTTTCCCGTCGGTTCTTGGCTATTCCGTTTGGAGAGTTGTATGACAGAAAGAACAGGGTATTCTTTTTCTTTAAGTGCTGAAATAATGTCAGGAATTTCTGTATCTATTGGTAAATTGCGTATTACGGCTTTGATTAGGTCATGCTTTTTCTTAGTTTCTGTAGCATACTCAAGGTTTTCTTGAGTGCAAAGTTCCTGAATTGCTAAGAAATCCGTCTGAAGAGCACACTTTATTTTAAGGAATCCTTTCATAAAACGAAAGGTGGGGGTTTCTTGACACTTTTCCTTCATTTTTGCAATAAGATCATAACCACGATGGTAGGGGCAGTTATATACGTACATCCAATTGGTGGAAGGTTCGCTGGTAGCATCCATTGGTTCTATGTCGTGAGTGGCTTTTGCAAGGGCCTCAAATTTATTGGAGGTTGGAACAGGTGTTGTAACTTCTGCAGATAATTTACAGGTCTTTTTGGGGAGCTGAAACTCAGCGTCACTTGTGTCCTGGTTTGATTTACAATTTGGTGCAGTGGGGGGTGAGGCCCCCTGCGCTACAGATTGTATCATTTGCAATGCGGCCTTTTGATAATCAGATGTTGTCTTGATCATAGGAGATGCAGAGACAGGCTTGGATGAAACTGAGTTAACACCATATGCTGCCTTATGGTGAGCTCCCAAATGGGGTCCAGAACAATAACTACATATCGACTTGTGATTCATGAGTGCGCTGGTATCAAAGTGAAGGGGATCTGCAGGAACATCCCATTCATATCGACGATCTGTACCGGTGCGGTCCCGAAGATATAGAACTCGTTTCGTATTCTGCATGATAATAACAATAGATGATAGAACCGCCATCTAAGTCAGCGTAAACAGTTTTGTTCAAAATTTTCGTGTGACGCCAACTGAGCGATCCAAACGCTGAAATCTGATTGGTCGGAGAGACGCAACCTCGCCGGCCAATCACCACGCCGGAAAGACCTCTCGAACTCTATAAAAGAAACACTAAGACCTGCATCCACAAAACACATTTAGCGTGTGCATAAACATCCTATCATCACTTCAGTGACTTTTCAGCGAAGTACGAGAACTGTAAGTGGCTGTTTTCGATATACTAAGTGTGCATGCGTTAGCTAGCAGTAGGCGTAGGAGTAGCATAGCGGTAGCTAGCACAACGCACAACAGCCACAATAACCGCCATTTCAAAGTCACTAAAGAGTTTTGTTCAGTTTCCGCGTGCATCCCCGAGCTGAGCGAGAGGAAGCAAGCAATCTGATTGCTCGGAGAGACGCAACCTCGCCAGCCAATCACAGCGCAGAACCGACCGCCGGGATTCTATATAAGTGAGACCAAAAACTCCATCTACCGCGGTTATTACGTGGTGGTTATTACGTAATAACCACCACAACACCACAGCAACAACAGAAAAATCTTGCAATAGCTTTACAAACCGCCTCCAAGAAGATTTTTGATAATACAGTAAATGCACTCCAGACCACAACAGGACACCTTTACATCACAAGGACTTTTGCCGACACAGTTAAAAGGAAAACCAGTACAGACCATGCGAAAACAAAGCGGAAGGAACAGCAAGCTGAGAAGGAAGGCAGGGGATAAAGCAGCTGTGACGGAAGCAAACAGATGACGACCAGGCCTGACCATGGACATTGAACCGACTTGCATGCTTAAAAAAATAACAGATATCCCACTAACAATATAATCCCCCACCTACAGACAACACAGATTTGCATTAAAAAGCTAACAGATTTTAAACTAGGTTGCAATATAACAGATAACTTATTAATTTATTACTACAGACACTTTTACATGGATTTTGGCCACCCTTCAACTGTGGTTTTGCCATGTAAATACTATTGCATGCAGCATGACCGATATAGGGGTTTTTTTCCTGGTTTCCAGGTTTTTTGTCCCTCTCTCAAAACATAATAAACCTTCTCTCGCGCTTTCCTATCATCTATTTTACCCTTCTTTCCTTCTATTTCACACATTGACAGATTCGCGTGTAAATGTCTTTCGTAAAAGATAGAAGCCGCGGCATACACCTACACCCGACAGATACTTTAGTGTACTAATTGCATGTGAGGAGAGGCATGTAGATAGATGGTTGATGCCTTACTCTCTGTCAGGGCGCGGGCTTTCCCGAGGGGCGTCCTTATTTTTAACTTTCTGTTTCCATCTACCGCGGCAGATGAGGACAGAGAAGAATTCCACGCTGAAGATGCTGTTTGTTGTAATAGAAGACGCCGTGACACACCGGGAAACCTTGCGGTGTTAACGAAGGTGTGGTCAGCAGCAAGACACCATAGAAACAGAATAGTCTTTTGAGATAATTCTGTGTTTAAAGAGAAGAGTTCGTGAATAATAAAACTGATCTCACAACACTTAACACTCACCGCTTCCTGAGGAAATAGGCATTGTTTTCCGTCGGCTTGACCCCCTATTGTGGACCAAGATTCGCACTGGCCATATAGGTTGTACAGCCCTTGGCGACAGTCGGCTGACGGGAACGCAATACTATCTCTTTGGGATAGCATTAGCGAAGCATACACACGCAGTTAAAGTTACCTATCCTTTGTACATCTGGCCCTTGTCAGGACCATTCCCAGCTACCACATTTGCAAGCTCAATCTCCGGTCCTGTTTAGAGCCATGTCACGGGCACAGAAGACGCCTGCCAGGAAGGTTGCAGATGAAGTGGGAGCAGCTAACAAACACAACCAGAGAAAGCAACACGAAACAAGAAGGAAAACCTATGCCGATGAAGACAGCAGAGGTGAAGCGAAGGAGCTGCAGGAGCAGATCGTGAGCACAATGCTGGACGCCGATGCATTGCTGGCGCTGTCAGTGCCACCGGTGCTCATCCAAAATGTTAACAGCAGATTTTCCGAACAAGACGTAAGTACCATTATAGAAGAGAGGATGGATCCCAGGGAATTCAGTGCAGTTGACGAGGACTACTTTGGAGTATACTTCAAGTCAGCAGCAGCGAGAGAAATCTTTCTCAAGATCTTCAGGGCAGCTGAATTTGGTTCCCGTGCTATTTTCTATGAGAGAGGAAAGAGATGCCAAGATGACGGGGTGTCGCTGACGCCTATCACACCAAACCAGCACCGCAGCAAACAGGGTTCCGGGCCTTATGAGGACCATCATCCCACAGCTCCAGAGCTATCCCAAGACGGACTGAACGTTGACAACCAAGCACCTTTCCAACCAGAAATCTCATGTGAGAAAGCCGATAAAGATCACCACTTCCAGGTAGTTCAACGCAGAGGAAGAAAGAAGAAAAATCCAGAAGAGAAGACAACAGAAGCAGTGGCAAAAAATCTTACACAGGAAGAAACCAAACTCTCAGAAGAGAAAAGCAAACACACACAGGTGGAAACCAGTCACATACAGGTGAAAACCAAACCAGCTAAAGTGGGAAACGAGACACAGGCACAAACCAAAAACTCAGCCCCTTCTCAGGACCAAAGCAAAACTAACTACCAATCAGCAGCCCCCAACTAGCAGCCTACCAGAAGCCAGTCAAGAAGGAGGGAAGAACCAAACACCAAAACCTAACCAGAGGAAGAAGAAGATACACATGTTCACGTGTGTAATTAAAGGCTTTCCCACAACCAAGGATCTAAAAAACCTACAAGAAGAACTACAGAAGCAAAACATACAGTTTTCCAGTCTGAACAGGATCCAATCAAAAGATGGCCCAACCCCACTAGTGAGAATGTTTACAACACACCCAGAAGACGTCAACAAGCTCATTACACAAGGCCTACAGACAGAATCAAAGACTTACAGAGTAGAACAATCAAGAAGCCAACCTCGACCATCACCTTGTTGGAATTGTTACGCATATGAGCACCGGAAGTTTCAATGTACCAGCGAGAGAGTGTGCCACAGGTGTGGTCAAACGCACAAAGACCCATGTAACATGGCAACAAACAGGAACTTCTGTGCCACATGCAAATTAACTGGCCACAGAACAGGAAGTAGCGAATGTCCCATGAGACCGAAGGCCTCAACTCAAATCACGAAGCCAAAACTTATCACAGAAGAAAACTTGACAAAAACAGGCCCTTATCAGGGACAGACGAAAACTACAACTCATCAAGCAGAGAAAGATGTCCTACAAAAACAAGACGAAACCCACAACTACATCACATCTGAAGCAATAGACGAAGCTATTAATGGAGCAACGCAACAAATAGTAACGTGGGTTACTTCAATATTAACGATGACGACGCCACCAGCGAACAGACCCAGACTCACCGATGCAATAGCTACAGCAACAAAAAAGATCTTCCACTTGACAATAAACACCATATCAACAACAACAGGCGAACTGTATGTTTCCAAACCTCAGATAGCCACTAGAAGCAGACAGAACGGGGGAAGCAGCGCAAAATCCAAACCGACAGAGGGAAGAGAGGGACATGGATAAATTGCGACCACCGAAAACCGATGACGACCAGGCGAGGCAAAGGACCAAGTTGCATGCTTAAAAATAACACAAAGACCCACTAACCAAACTTGACCACCAAACTACAGAATTAACAAGTTAGATTAAATCACACCCAGCTTTTAAAGTTGAAACATTACAGACAGTAAAATATGCTTTTACATGGTTTTTCCCACCCCTTCTTTGTGTGGTTTACCATGTAAATAACTTGAGCATGTGCATGACCGATAAAGGGAGTTTCCCTGGACTCCATGTGTTTCCGGGGTTTTTCCTCCTACTACCCAAGCCAATGGTGAGGTGAAAAATTCTTCACGCGCTTTCCTATCTTCTTTTTTACCCTTCTTTCTTTCTCTAACACACACTGTCCGGTAAATGTCTTAGGATAAAAACCGCGGCGCGACACCACAGACGACATGCTGCTTTAGATCTCTAACTGCATGTAGGAGGTGCACGTAGATATAGGTTGGAGCATCACTCAAGGGGGCGATCTTTCTTGCTAAAGGGCCCTCTTTATTCTCTAATTTATTTCCGTATTTCCATCCACCGCGACCCGGATGTTAGTTGTAAACAGTGCACTCACGCTTGTTTTCACTCCTGATGTTTTTCTGAGGAAAAAATAAACATTTTGCCCCAGAGACAACATAACAACAACAAATCGGAACACTCCCGCTACACTTTGTTAAAGTTTAGTGACAAACAGTGTTGTGCAAGTGCTCTAAAAGTGCTTATTTAGTAGCTAGGCTGTAGTTAGTGTGTGCATGCCGCCAAACGCACACAACAGACCCACGCTACAGCACTGACGAACACCTAGTAGTCATCGGAAAGCGCGGACCCGATGGAAAGCACCTTTCCGTGATTGGACAGTTTGTAGGAAAAGGTCGTCGCTGATTGGCTGAAGCAATTTTCATCCCAGAGCGTCGTATAAAAGCGAAATCTGAGAAACTCTCGGCTCAGTCTGCCCTAAGACGAGGGCAGGAGAACATCGGAGCGGAGAAATACGAAATTAGTGCCCACTCCCCTGAAAAATAAACACTTTCCATCCAACTAATTGTGCAGTATCATAACGAATACATAATTACAATCTCATATCAGAGATAAACAGTATGCCGTAAATTCAGTGTGCAATTACAAAAAGTGCAATCAGTGCCCCAGTGCAATTAACAATACGAGCGGGCTCTAGCCCCCCACCTTATAAACAAACTAGAAACCCAGAGCAATCCGGCCCTTATTAGAGACACTAGTGTGTAGTGAACATTAAAGCACACAAAATAGCCGCAATAATTTCGTTGAAGATCTTCAAAGCCAAGACCTCACGGCGTGCCCACAAGATGTCCCCCCGGGCATCGGTCATCAGGAAGTGGCACCCCCCACAAGACAATGAAACTGCGAAGAAATACAAGGAAGTACGCTTCACCCCACTGGACAAAGGGCCCCGCCGGCGCCCGGTTCCCATCCCAGAAGAATTCAAACCCCGACCAAACGTCCAGACAACCCCCCGCCAGAGGCCTTCCCACAAGCCCCCCCCCCCCCGAAAACCCAGACTGGCCCAGCCCATCATTCCTCACCACAAACCAATTAACAAGCAGTGCAACAGATCAGGTGCAGAGCCCAGTGGACCCGCCTACGCCCCAACAGCCAATGACCCCCCCCAGGTTTCCAAGTCCCCCGGAACCCAGCCAAGCCACAGGAACCATCACTACTGACAGTATTGTTCCCAGTGAACAACCGCTTTCAAGCCTTGAGGGACCCAACCCCAAATGGAAGAAAAGCCGACCATGACGCCCCCCCGAGGAAAGCTCAGGATCCGAGGAAATGGAAATCACCTCAGAAGGAGGAGCCCAAACACCCTCCCTCCCCAGACTCGCCGCCCGTAAAATCCCTCCTTTATTCATCTACGATGTAGTGAACAAAGGCATCTTCACAAAAACATTATCAGCCACATGCTCCGTCCCCCCAAAATACTTCAAAACAGCCTACATCAAAATGCACTGTGCCACTGTTGAGGACTTTGCGAAGATCGAAGCGTACCTCAACCAGACAGGACGCTCGTACTCAACAGAGCTCCTCAGAACAGGACGTCCACTAAAGGTAGTGTTGAGGAAACTACCCATTGACTGCGACCCCAAGGACATTCAGGACGATCTCCAGTCCCAAGGCTTTGACATCGAAGCAGTCCACCAGATGAAAGGCCGCCCGTATGACAAAGGAGATAGGCCCCTCTTCCTGGTTCAGTTGCCTAAAACCGATCAATCATCAGCAATATACGAGGTCCGATATGTCCTTAACTATAGAGTTGAGGTGGACCTCTATCGAGGAACGGACCTCCTCCAATGTTACAGGTGCCAGAGGTAGGACATTCCGCGCGAACCTGCCGAGCCACAGCAAGATGCGTGAAATGTGGTGGCCCACACGCAACCACAGACTGTGCGAAGAACCGCGACACTCCAGCCACCTGTGTGAACTGCAAGGGACCACACCCAGCCAATTACAAGGGATGTGCCTATCTGAAACAGGAGAAGGCAAAACGGCACAACCCGACATTTTCTTCCCCTCCCTCAGGCAACCAGAACCAGAAAAACTCCATCCCGGAGCACACCCAGGAACCCAACCCCCCCAGAAAAAGCCCTCCCAGGACACAGAAGAGCCACCAACCCCCAAGCCCACTGCCGCCGGAACCGACAACCCACCCCAAAAGCTCTCCACCCGTGAAGAAAATACAAGCCAAGCCAAGGGAAAACTCACTCCAGGCCTCCGCAACAAGTCCTCCCGCCCACTCAAAGCCCCAGAGCCAGAAGAAGCAGAAGAAGAATCCTCCCTAGCCACGACCCTCAGGGAATTCCTCGACCTGCTCAAAGGCCTAAATGTCCGTACCTTCATCGCCAAGCTCAAGACAGGACTCCAAAAAGTCATGGCAGCGAAGGATCCAATCTCACGCTTCACGACAGCCCTGGAAGTCGCCGCTGGACTCCTCGATGATGGTACGGACTAATCACGCAGTGGTCCGTAACATCAGACTGGCGAGCTGGAACGCAGATGGAATACTGGATCAGAAGATTGATCTCCAAGATTTCCTCACCAGAGAAAACATCGATGTGGCCCTCATCAACGAGACCCATCTGAAACCAACCGATCACTTCTGTATCCGGAACTACATCATGCACCGCACAGACCGCCACCCCGGAAGACTAGGAGGAACGGCAGTCCTCATAAAAAGGCAAATAGCCCACGACCAGCTCCAACTCCCAGTTCTCACATCATTGGAAGCTACGGGAGACCATCTACTCCCCGGACGGACCACTGCACGTGATCGCCGCATACCGCCCCCACGCCCACCATCTCCACCCACCCGACCTCGACACTGCAACAATTGGGGCACCGGATCCTCATCGCCGGTGACCTCAACAGCAAGCATCCAGCCTGGAACAGCAGGAGGACAAACCACAACGGCCGCCTGCTTCATAGAGCTTTAACCACGAGGAACTTCATCCCAGCCGCTCCAACGGAACCTACATGCTATCCCAGGAATGGAGGACTCCCGGACGCGCTGGACATGACCCAAACGTTGCCATTGTAGACGGCCCCGAAGTCATCTCGGACCTACAGTCCGATCATCTTCCAATAGTCTTTACCGCATCGCTACGCATCCATGTCCCAATCAAACAGTTGCCGAAAATCCAGGAAACCGATTGGGACATGTACACCCAACACCTTGCAGAAATCGTTGACCCAAGACTTCCAGTTCACGACCCAGACGCAATAGATGCCCAGTGACCTCACTAACGGCATCGATGCAGTCAGCATACAGGATAGCCACCACAACACACCAATCTCAACAGGACCCGAAACCGCACATCAGAACGGAAGCCCTAGTTCGCCTCAAACGTTGGGTCAGTCGACAATGGCAACGCACCCGACACCCCCAATGGAGAAGGCTGTGGAATTCCCTGAGCACCCGCATCAAGAAGAGACTCCTCCGCCAAAGACTCCACCAATGGAACCAACACCTGCAGACAATCGAAACCCCCTCCCGTGACTTCTGGCGTCTGGTCACAGTGCACACCAAACCCTCCACCATCCCGCGCACCCAACCCATCCAAGGACCAAACGGCTTGCTCTACGATCCAGATGAGCAAGCCATACAGTTCACGCACCACCTCAGCACGGTGTTCCAAGACCATCCTGGACCGCCAGACGCAGCCACCAACGCAGCAGTTAACCGGACGCTCCAAACTCTTGAACAGGAAGCACAGCTACCAGTCACAGCCCTGACGACACCAAGAGAGGTCCGCAGGACAATCCAGCAGATCTCCACGCACCGTGCTGCAGGCCCAGACCGCATCACCCCAGCTGCCATCAAATACGCACCCCGGAAGGTCATTCTGCTCCTCTGCAGGATTGCAAACGCAATGCTCACCACTGGTCACTTCCCACAAGCTTGGAAGGAAGCCCGTCTAGTACTCATCCACAAACCAGGAACAGCCAGGACGGAACCCAAAAATTACAGACCTATCAGTCTGCTCTCACACTTGAGCAAGGTAGTGGAGAGACTGATAAAACGACGAATGCAAGATCACATCGACGCTCAGAGGATCTTCCCCCCGCATCAGTTTGGATTTCGCCCTGGACACAGCACCACCCTGCAACTCGTAAGAGTTGTAGATAAAATCACGCACCAGTTCAACGTCGGAGGCCACACAATCGGCATCTTCCTCGACATCGAGAAGGCCTTCGACAAAGTCTGGCACAACGGACTCCTGCACAAACTTCACCAGACGGGCTTCCCTCCATACCTCACGAAGCTTATCCAGCAATTTCTAACAGGAAGAACCTTCAGAGTTCACCACGCCGGTCATCTTGCTGAACCAGAAGCCATCTAGGCAGGAGTTCCCCAGGGATCCTGCCTATCACCACTATTGTACAATGTGTACACATACGACCTGCCAACCACCAGAAACACCATGGTCGCCACGTTCGCGGATGACACGGGAATCTTTGCAAACCACAACCATTACCGTTACGCACAACTCTACCTGCAGAGACACTCTGACCTTCTCCACAACTGGACCCGCCAATGGAGGATAAAGATCAACTCCACCAAGACGACATTGGTGGACTTCACAAAGAACAGACGACAACGCCCCATCACAATCACCCTCCAAGGAACTGCCCTCCAACCACAACCCACCGCCAAATACCTGGGTGTGCTCCTCGACAAAAAGCTGACCTTCGAGGCCCACCTTCGAAACACAGCCAAGAAGGGAACCACCAGACTCCGAGCCCTCCTCCCCCTTCTACTGAACAACCAGTTCACAATTGAAACACGTCTGCACCTCTTCCGCATGAGTATCCAACCGATACTCATGTACGCACACACCAGCTGGGAACACGCAGCACCGGCCCATCTACGACATCTTCAGGTGGTCCAAAACAGATCCGCCAAAACCATCTCCGGTCACCCCTGGGACACCAGCACGGCCGAAGTCCACGAAGATTTAGACCTCGCACTCCTCGGCGAACTCCGACACCAGCGATCCACAAAACTCTGGCAGCAAATCCGCCATTCAGATGATCCACACCTGAGGGAAATCGGCACCCGCCAACCACATCGCCAGATGTACCGCATGCCAAGACCACCGTAAGCAACTGCACTTCCTGACTCATCCAACAAGAACCAGCGACAGTGGCGGTTCTTCACCACAAATACGACACCTACACGACAAGTCCAAAAAGAAGAACAAATAGAAGGCAAGGGCAATAGCCCGACACTTCAATTCCTCAAACGCCAAAATACGACTCACCGACTCACCATCCACCGCAGTTCGCTGCACACATCCACAGGAGAAGAGTGGTCACAAATCAAACTTAGGTCCCGATCAATACAATAAACTGTAATTCCCCACTTAAAGACAGTGCAAAATACTGTGCTGCAAATAAGTAGGCAAAAAGAAAAATTGGCCCGGAGGGAGCAAGCCCAATAAGCTCCCGTCTGACTCCATAGTGTGCAACCGAAGACCCCTGAGAACATAACCGAACAGGCATTAGCCCTTTCCAGAGCCACGTTCAGTGCCTCTCAAGCGGTCCTTACCAGGGCCACAGTGAAATTAAATCAACTGAGTGAAAAAGATACCAAGAGGAAACTGCGACAATGAAGCACCCCCAGTCCCGCAGTGCTACGTCAGATGAGTACCCTCCCCTCCCGGTGAGAAGGCCCCCCCGAACAAGTGGGCACCCTGAGTGAATCTAAAATTTTTCAGCTTGGGAGCTGTACAGCACCGCCGCACGTCATGCACCAAGCAATTACAAGTACCCCTCAGTTATCAAGACCTGCAGGAGCTCCCCTCCCCCTCCCCCAAACCCAAGGAACACGACAAACTACCCACCGAGACAGCCAATGACATTGACACAGCAACAACCGCAGTGGAAATGACGGAAATCGAGTCCGCCAGTGACTACGATACACAAGACGACCAAACAACTGAGGGAGAGTTTAGGCAACCGAAGAAGCGAGCAAAGAGCACTCGCACCCAGAACATTGGATCACTAATAGAGTTCAAGAACAAATTCTCATCACTTGAAAACCTCCCCGACAATGAAGATCACATATCAGAAGACGACCCCCCACCCAAGAACCCCTCTCGAAGAGGAACGATCCCCCGCTGCACGTCTACGGACTACAGAAAGTGCACGCGTTTGTCAAGTGTGAGTGCCACGTGTAAACAACCCCCAAAAGTGTTTCCATACAAGGACAGCGTCACCATGCGTTGCCAATCAATGGCGGACTACCAGAAGATTGAAGCGTTCTGTATTCAACAGGGCTACCAGTACGCCTCAGAAGTCCCAAAGCCCTCCCGGCCCATGAAAGTCGTTATACGTAAACTGCCCATGGACACCCCCACCCAAGACATCCACGACGACCTGATTGACCTGAAGTTCCCGGTGAAATCAGTGTCCCAAATGAAAGGCCGCCGCGACGCAAATGGAGAGCGCCCACTGTTTCCACTCTTCCTGGTCGCTCTACACCGACATCCCATGAACCACGAGATTTTCAATGTGAAAAATCTACTTAGCTACCGCGTCACAGTTGAAAACTACCGTGGGCAAGAAATCATCCAGTGTTACACGTGCCAAAGAGTTGGCCACACCCAAAAAATGTGCCGCGCGCTCCCACGCTGTGTTAAGTGTGCCAGGCTCCATCTCACCAGTGAGTGCCCAAAGCAGACCAGGGAATCCCCAGCCAAGTGCGTCAACTGTGATGGTGCCCACCCCGCCAACTACCTGGGATGCCCTGTCCTCAAAGTAGCCAAAGCAAAAAAATCTCCACAACCAAGAAACAAGCTACCTGAAGACAAACAACCGCCCAAGCCCACCAACCCCCCAAAAGCACCTCCCCCAACAACAGCTACGCAGCAGTGACAAGACAAAGACCCATCTCTGTCAAGATCAGACCACAAGAACAACCTCCGCCTAGAAGAATCACAAGAACCGCCAAACCTCAGACAATGAAACAACCACAAGCCAACCACCAGCAGGGAGATTCGCAGACACATTGAAGGAGGTCATGACCCTCATCCAAGGGCTGAACCTCACCAGTTTCCTGCAAAAACTCCAAGTCGGGCTTCGCAAAGTCCAAGCAGCAACGGACTCCGCATCCAAGTTCACCGCCATGATTGAAGTTGTCGCCAGTCTCCTTGATAATGGCTCCGACTAAGAGTCTACTCTCCCGTGACCTCAGGATTATCCATTGGAATGCAGCTGGAGTCAGCCCCCAAAAACCCACCGAAACATTCCTCAAACCATACACATCCTTCCGCATCCGAAACTACACCTGCATCCGTACCGACCGACAAGGACCCCGAGGAGGCACTGCAATCCTCATCAAATCAACCATGGCCCACGACATCCTTCCCCTCCCTCAACTCCAATCCCTTGAGGCCACGGGAATAACAATTTACTCACCAGATGGACCTATCCAAGTGATTGCGGCATACAGGCCACCAGCTACAGCACTGGAACCGCAGGATCTTCGAGCTCTTCGACAATTGGGGCACCGCATCCTCATTGGCGGGGACTTAAATTGCAAACACCCGACTTGGAACTCGAGAGTGTCCAACGCCGGCGGCAACGCACTTCACCAGGCACTGCAACGAATCGACTTCACCCCATCGAACCCCCCCAGAGCCCACGCACTACCCCACCAACGGAGGTGCACCCGACGTACTGGACATGATCCTCACAAGCAACATCGTAATTCTCGATGGACCCCACTCCATCCGAGCACTAGCATCCGATCATGTCCCGGTGCTACAAACCCTCTCAGTCAGACACATCCTCCCAGCCTCCCGGCTCCCCATCGTCGGTACCACCGTCTGGGATGCGTACAAGTTAACACTCTCCCAACTCGTAGATACAAGAATGGACGTCACAAGCCCAGAAGACATCGACGCAGCAGTGAACTCCATCTCAGCCTCCATGATGTCTGCATACAAACTGGTCACCACCACTACTACTCCCACCACACCAGATGAACTTCGAACCACAGCAGTAATCCACCTGAAGCGCTGGGCAGGCAAGTGGCACGCGACCAGAAATCCCCAGTACAAAACCCTATGGAATAACCTAGTATCCAGAGTGCGCAAACGGCTCCAACGGCTCAATATCCAGCAGTGGAACCAGAAGCTCAGCGAGATGACATCCCCGAACTCAGAATTCTGGAGATTGGTCAAGCATATCTCCCGTCCTCAATCTGGAACGCGGATCTTCCCCCTGCAAGGGCCCCAAGGACTCTTACACAAGCCAGAAGATCAAGCAGAGCTGTTTGCCACTACTCTAGAGGAAACCCTCCAACCAAACCAAGCTCCCCCCCAGTGACCACCCTCCGAGCAGTACACCATAGTACCAATCACACCCCACTGCACGACCCCCTCCCCCAGGAGATCGCACCACGCCCAGAGAAATCCAGGCAGTCGTTAAGAAAACTCCACCCAAATCGAGCACCTGGCCCCGACAAAATCCCACCCTCCGCACTTCGAAATGCACCCCGCAAAGCCCTCGTCCTACTAAGCCGGATCTTTAACGCTATACTGCATACAGGACACTTCCCAACGGCCTGGAAAGAAGCTAGGATTGTGATGATCCCGAAACCAGGAACCCCACGCACAAACCCAACAGGATACAGGCCCATCAGTCTACTCTCCCACACTAGCAAGGTGTTCGAGACAATTCTTCATAGAAGATTACACCAGCACACAGAAGAACATCGCATCATCCCCGACCACCAATTAGGGTTTCGTCCTGGTCACTGTGCAGAACACCAGCTAGTGAGGGCAGCAGAAATTATCACCACCAAATTCAACGATGAAGGCCACACCTTGGGACTCTTCCTCGACATAGAGAAAGCTTTTGACAAGGTGTGGCACGAAGGCCTCATCCACAAGCTACTTCAACGGGCCTACCCACATTATCACATAAGGATCATCAAATCCTACCTATCAAACAGGATCTTCCGAGTCGCACACGCAGGCTGCGTCACACCACCTAGAACAGCCAATGCAGGGGTTCCTCAAGGCTCCTGCATATCACCCCTCCTGTGTGCAGTATACACAGCCGACATTCCAACCACTCCAAATACAATAATGGCCACATTCGCAGACGACACCGCAGTGTTCGCCAGCCACTCCAACCTACGATACGCCACGGTCCATCTTCAAAGGCACATCCAGCTCCTGCACAACTGGACAATGAACTGGAGGATAAAAATCAATGCCAGAAAGACGGCAGTGGTAGACTTCACCAAGGCCAAACGGAAAGAGAACATCCGCCTCACAATGGATGGGACAGCGCTGACTCTCAAGGAAGAAGCGAAATACTTGGGAGTTATCCTCGACAGACGACTAACTTTCGCTCACCACCTCCAGGCAATGACGAAGAGAGGCCTCCAGCGATTCATGGCACTTCTACCACTGCTATTGTCTCCTACGCTACCTTTGGAAACGAAGAGACACGTCTATATCACCTGCCTCCGCCCTATCATGCTGTATGCGCACAACGCATGGCAGCATGCAGCACAAACACATCTACGACCACTGCAAACCATCCAGAATAAAGCCGCCAGGGTGATCACGGGACACTCCAAAGACACCAGGGTCACGCAAATACACGAAGACCTCTCCCTTCCAATGCTCCAAGAAGTGAGAACCAGACAAGCCATCAACTTCTGGAGGAATACCACCACCTCCACTAACCCCGAAGTTGCAAGTTTAGGGCGTTCCAACCCAAAACGACACTGCCACAGGATGCCTCGTCCCCCATGACGAAACAATAACCCCGCAAACCACATGACGAAAAAGATAGGGAGCGCGACAGTTGCGACCCTAGAAATACAGACGCCACAAAATACAACCACGCCAAGCTCACAATAGAAATGGAAGGCATGGGCCCAAGCGCGAAACTTCTAACAAGGAAAACAAAGCCATGACAAGTCTGAAAGTCTGCAACCATCGCAGTTCGCTGCAGACTTTAGAAGAGAAGAGTTCCCAAAAACAAAAATAGGAGCTAATCAATATAGACTTTCCCACACTTTGGACAGTGAAATATACTGTGTTAAATAAACTTAGGCAAAAAGAAAAATTGGCCAGGCGGGAGCCAGCCGAACAAGCTCCCGTCCAATCTCGTTCTAATAAACGGTGAACTTTTAGTGTATACACGTATAGACAAGTGGCCCTTTCAAGAGCCACAACCCAGCACCCGTAAGCGGTCCTTACAAGGGCCATAGTGCAGTGAAGTAGTGCTAAGCAAACGAAACCACTCAGTCCCAAATCTGTCCTGGCCCTTTCGGGTTACATGCACAGGACCGACACGGCGTAGGATCGACACGGCATAGGATCGACACGGCGTAGGATCGACACGGCGTAGGATCGACACGGCATAGGATCGACACGGCACAGAACCGAAACGGCACAGGATCGACACGGCATAGGATCGACAGCAGAACTTTCATACGATCGAAATAATAAAAAATACATTATTTTATAATTACGCAATATTAAGTAACAATTATTTTCTCAAGGATATATAGGAGAGAACCGTCATACGATCGAAACGGCATAGGAACGAAACGGCGTAGGATCGACACGGCATAGGACCGAAACGGCACAGGGCCGACACGGCATAGGACCGAAACGGCACAGGATCGACACGGCACAGGACCGAAACGGCATAGGATCGACACGGCACAGGATCGACATTCTGTAGGGTGGTCAACACTTTCTGAAAATATCAATATCGCATATCCCTCACCTTGAATTTGTGGATATAAAAAATTGTAAGGATAAATAATTCTAAATGATCTATTTTTAAAAAAATTATATATATATACAAATTGTATAAAAATATTGTGCGTAATATATCCATGCCGTAATAAATACACCTTTAATTTTGTGATATTAAAAAAAATACGCTAAATAACTCCAATAGTTGATTCGAGGTTTTCAATACCGAATAAATAATATTATTTGTCTGATATTTTTATAATGCTGTAATTTTTTATGTATACTAAGTTGAAGTATGTATCGTCATCCGCAAAAAAAAGTTCGCATATACTGTAACTTCCCCATTTTCATTAATAACTCAGTTTTCTTAATATATTATCGCTTCTTTGTGCTTTCCTTAACAAAGCAGTGTAGTAATGAATAATTATTTATGATTTTTGTGAAAAAATAAAGCAAAATAAGAAAATTATAAGCAAAAAACTGTGATTGTTATGAAACTTTAGTCTGTCAGATAATTACGCGAAGAATATCCCGAGGGAAATTCACTCCATACAGTGCACAGGTATTAGGAGCACTCACAAATACGTAAAATTGAAGGAACAGAAAATAATGTATTTTTGAGATGAACATACAATTCACACTTCACGTGAAGTTCCAATATGGGAAATCAATCTATGTCTTCAGTTGAAATTACTGAAAAGAACAGAAAATGGCTATTTAAAACTCCAAGTGTAAACCTGCGCTTGGAGCGAGTCTATTTCTAATATCAGAACGCGTTATTTCGTAACATGCCTGCGTGGCCAAGCGTGTTTAGCAATGCTGTTTAAATTCTAGAACCAAAGGGTGGCAGTTCGAGCCTGAGTGCGGAACGCTTTTTTTTCAATATAGTGAAATATTTTTTAAAATATAAATGTCTAGTTTGAAGTGCTTAAAAACACAAGACCAAATGAACAATCACTTTTCAAAGCTCAGTCACATTTATTCACTATGTTCATCAATTAGGCTATATACGAAGACACTAAAATGTGGAACGTTAACGATCCTTATTAACGTTAATACCACATCCGTTATAATGAGAACAGATTTGTGATCTGAATACCAACCTTAAACCATACGTCCAAAATGAAAATTATTCATGTTCTTGATACCTATTGCAACACTCAATTGTAATATAGAGAGTGAGAGTGCGAAAGAGAGAGATAAAATACTGTATACAGGGTGCGGAAAAATTCCCGGAACGGTCCAATATCTCGCGAAGTATAAATATCACCAAAACAAAAATAACACATGTTAAATAGTTTTAAAGAAGCTATCCAATGACAGAAAACGCAATCACCTATCCCTACCTCCTTGGGGACTACGGAGGATAACTTTAAAATTTTAAATGGGAACCCCTATTTCTTATTTCATATGTGGATTCTCCAGAAAAAGTGATATTGATTTGATCAAACATTGAAAACAGTGTGTGCGAAGATGAAGTTACATGGAATACAATATCGATAATTGTTTTGCAAAGTAGCTTTATGAAGTAGTTCTTAGTAGTAGGGTTATTTACAACAAAAATAAGCCATTTTTGTCACCATTTGTATTTTCTTGCAAATTAATAAATATGAACAAATGCATTATTTTATAGAAGTTAAAACGTATGAATTCGTTATGTGGGTAAAAAAAATCACAAACATTTTACTCTGCGTGGGAATCGAACTCACGACCTTTCATGCCGCAGTCCCGTACGCTAACCGCATGGCCCAGAGCTCGACACTGAGAGACTACATTTTCATAAAGATTTACCGCCTCCATTTTTTATGTGTCGATTCAAGTGCTATCCGTGAAGGCACTGTTTTCAATTTTGGGTCAAATCACTGTTACTTATTCTGAAGAATACAAATGTGCAACAAAATATGGGGATTTCCATTTAAAATTTTAAAGTTACCCCACGTGTGGGAATGGAGGGTTGCGTTTGGTATCATTGGATAGATTTTTCAAAACTGTTTAACACGTGTTATTTTTGTTTGGCTGATCTGTATATTTCGCGAGATATTGGACCGTTCCGGGACTTTCCCCGCACCCTGTATAAGCTTGTATTTTTAATTAAAACAGTTAGTCTAAATCATAATTTGGATTTTTATAAAGCAAATTAAACAATCATATAGAAAATGTATACAGTTTAAAATTGAATTAAATTGCAATTCCAGAATCTGTAACATTATACATTTCTTATTTATTTACATCGAATGTTAACTTATTGTATAGTTTATAGCATGAGTATCAGCTGATATGTAACACAAAATTATCTATAAATTGAATTTAAATAGGAAATGATATAGTTGCTATAAGAACAAGTTTATGAAAATGAACTGTATAATAATGGTTGTATTTGAAACAGAGTTTGCGTAATGGAGTAAATATTTACACCGCCAGCTTTACAATACTGTGCGGTTTAAATTGTCAATCTCATCAATTTTACTTATTTCGCTTGAATGTTTATGGAATTTAGTATAGCATTATGAAACATTCAACAACTGATCTAGTAGTGAAACATATTTAATAAGATTACCGCACATTACGGTAGAGTCCGAAATCGCTCCCAGCTTTGCGAGCACTTGATAATATTTTGTTATTATATTAGATAAAATATTATGTGGAAGAGCTAAATTAAATTATAAAATGAAATGAAATATTTAACATCCCACTATTACGCCCTTTAGGCGGGAAGGTTCTAGATTGCTGGTCCTCACATAGAGGAGAATTTGGATTAGTAACCACTTTGGTTCTTTCCTTTATCAAATCTCAATACACAATTCATATAGTAATGTCGAGCAAGCGATAGCGAGTGAAGGCAGGTTAACCAGGTTGATTGCTTTCTTCATCACCACTCAATTGGTATACGGACCAGTGTTCTAGAATCCTGCTATTTTAGGCTAAGGGAGAAGATAATTAAAGTAAGAAAAATGATATAAGAATTGGTGGAATGAGAAAGTGGAAGGAAAAGGAAATGTTGTGAGAAAAGTCACGGACATAATGTTGTCCACCACAAGCTTACTTGGACGGAATAAAACCAGAGACCGCATACACCAAAGGTAAGCGCTCTACCAGTGAACCATCGCGCCCCATAAATTAAATAAGAAAGATAAGTAGTAGGCATTTTATAATTGAATATTGTATGTAAGAAACTTATTGTCCATAAAGATTCTTTCTCTTCAAGCTTTTGTAATTGATGTTGCAAATTGTCCGATGCTTTGCAATGCGGGTCAAAGGAATAAATGCATTTTTTCGGGATAGTATCGTCTGCCCCTTGCTGCTATTGGTGGTATAAAAGTAGTGTTCAGTTGATTTTTAGTTTCTTGTTCCTTTTGTTATGTGAATATAGACTAGACCAAAATTTTTTACTGGTGTCCATTTCAGGACTCGGTAGCATGTTTTTAGTGGAGGAATGTTACGTGAATATAGATTACACCAAGTCACAAATATTTTGACAAAGATATACATTTTTATTACACAAATAGTTTCTGCTTTTCCTTTTACTGCAAATGTTTGTTTCTAATAGTGATTTTTATTCTTATTTTATCCGTGAATACACATTCAAGACTTTTTTTTAAAAAAAAAATAAGTCGTTTAATAAGGCACTGAAAAGTGTTGGATTTTGTAACACTCTAACACTTAAAAACATAATACTGAGTGATCCTGAAATGGACACCAATAATTAATTTTTGTCTAGTCTATATTCACGTAACACTTTCAACAGCGAGGCTATATGAAACGTGGGCTTACTAATTAACGTGGAATAAAAATAAAAAAGTCTAGTGGCTAGCGCGAGTGTTTTTGGTTCTTGTAGTCTCGGGTTCGATTCCCCGTAAGGGTCGATTCAGGTTAAATTTTCAGGGGAGTTTATGGGAAAAACGTTAAAAAATATAATTGCAAAAGTCTGATGCCAGTGTTTTGTAAGCTATTGACAAAATAATAGAAAGACAGGAAAGAAATTCTCTTGAGAACTGAAAGTGAACAATGTTTTCGCATTTATGCTTAATTTGCTACTAGCGTGACACATTAAATTGAATATAATATAAATATTAGACACAAAATTCGCTACTTCACGGTTGATAACATGGTAAATGCTAGGTATTGTTAAACATTAAACGTAACACCTCAATTTTATATCAATAAATAACTTAAATAAATAAATAACAAGACAGAACAATACTATTAACCTATATTTGCATAGTATATAAATTAAAAACACGTTATATGAATTGTGTATTATCATAACGAAATGAATTATCGTATTATCATAACGAAAAATGGCTGAACCGTTTGAAATGAATTTTATTAACATAGTTAACACCTACCTCGGACTGGGTTGTTGTCACGCCATTTTTATTGAAATGCGTATCCAAACAGAAGAGAGGGGGTTAAAATGTATGCCAAAAATAGAATCTCTCGCGTTTGTGAGATGAAATATGATACATAAATTCCTTATTTAAAACGAGTGTGCACGTGTCCGACCGTGTTTAGAAATTTCGGTACTAAATGGAGAAGAGGGGCAATTTGTATCGGTTTTGCTCAATATTTAAGAATGATGACATCGAGATTGTGTCTTGTCTTCACAGCAAAACGGATGAAGCACTTGAAATTATCTTTTAAATATACGGTATTTAGCATTTGGTCCAGTCGGATTCATTAACACATATGTCGTAAGAGGAACAGATGGATATAAACACCTTATTTTAAAATATGTGAGCCCATCTTCCGTTGTCCTTAAAAATCCACTTTTGAGGGGGAAATGGGGCAAGTTCCAAATAAGGCGGTCAATATGTAAAAGTGACGTCGTGTTTGTCTGTCCGATCATCACGGGAAATCAAATCAGCCGTTTGAAATAAATATTTGAATACATTTAGTACTTGGAAGAAAATGGTTAGTTGAGTTGAGTTGATTTTAGTTTAGCGTCCCTTTCAGCAGCGAGGCTATATGAGACGTGGACCTACTGATTAACGTGGAATCCGAACCACATGAGCTCCCGCAGAAAATGGTTAGCTGACGTTCACTAGAAATTTGACAAAACTTCGATACAAATTAGAGGATAGTCAGCTATGCCTAAATCTAATATTGTAGGTGGAAGTGAAAACGACGAACGAAGTAACAGCGGATTAAAATTTAGCATTAGAAGTCATTGAAAAACAGAATGTGATGCGCGAAAACGAGAAAAAAAGAAAAGAAAAAACGTTACGTTGCCGACGACAACACACTGAATGGTGCTTATCGAAAGACCTATAAACGCTATTCATTAGCTCATTCTTCACGGTTTGGATTGCAAGAAATAAAACTATTTCTTCGTGCTAATACGCCTCTCAAAACGAAATGTTATATTTCTGCAAAATTTGTTTTTCTCACATGACTGGATAATTTTTTAAAAAATTCTATTGTGCTGAAGAAAACAAAACCATATGACAAGCTGTATTTGATCTGAAGACCCCATGATCTTTACTACATGTTGTTATTCATTACCTCAGCGAGACGTTGTTTGCAATGACACTGATACATTGAGTGGTTTGTTCGAGAAAGTTGCTTATCTCGATTTTGTTTACTCTTTAGGTTTTTCGTAGAATACATGAAAAAGAAATACATTTTTCGCTTAGATATCCAGGAATCCTGTTTTAACTGATCAGAAAACAGCAATCTACTGGTGAAATGATATGGGGTAATGTGTAGCATTTTGTTTTCACGCCATCGATAGCAGCAAGGCGCACATGAATTACATAAAAAGAGAGTGTGTTGTTATGAACTACTAATATATTTTTCAAAAAAAAATCTACGTGTTACTTCGTAGCTCAGGGGATAAATGAGAGATTACAATACACAAGTTCGCGCGATCGAGTCTTCTCCACTGCTATTATGTTTTTTTTTTCATTTTCATTGAAAGTGACGGTGAAAGTGACGTAGATACATTTTCATTGGCATTCAAAAAAAATGGAAGGGAATACGTAGCCCTGAAAAGGGCTGTTTATATATAAGTGTCTAATAGGAGGTCCAATGACCTTCTACATCGATGACTGCCTGGAGCCTTCTGGACATGCTTGTTTGACTACAAGGGAGCACTTCACAACTGATTACTGAGTGATACGATCTGTGGTATTCTGTTCAACTTTCCTTTAGGCAATTTTAAACGTAATAGACAATATTTGTCTGACCTTGTCAGTGCCTGAGGCAGAAGACAAAATCAATGAAAATATTTTCAACATAACATTTTCGATTTATGTTTATCTCCTATCCATTTTTATTACGATTGCCTCCTTTAGAAATATCAGCTCTCTTTTTTTTGGCCCGTATAAGGAAATGCTATTGCGGTTTTCCAATGTTCAATATTTTTGGCAAAATTAACACTTTCAAATAAAGCTAAACAAGCATATGTTTCACAGACAAAACAATATGTAAAGTTCTACTTTCCAGTTAGGCAACATTCCTTCAAAAAATTGCAACTATAGTTTGCATCTCAAGTAATTGGGTAAATGTGCCAGTAGTCGACCATTTAAGGAGATTTTCAACTTTGTTAAAGTATAAAAAAATCATTTTTTACTAATAACTTTTACTGCATATGTCATTAGAAAGAACAGTGTTTAAATTTTACGTTTGTGTAGCTCGCATAGGAAATCTTTTATAAATAATTACACAGGAAAAAAATACCAGAAACCTTGAAAAAAAACAGTAGTCGGCCTATGAAAACCAAAGGTCAGCCATTACTTTAACCAGTACTCAGCCACACTATAGAATTGACTTTTTTAATGGAATTTTAGAGATCAATTCCTCAGTAGCAAATTAAGGGACAAATATATTGCACTCAGAGTTCCTACAAAGAAAAACTACGTGGAAAACAGGCCCGCAACTAGAGGGAGCTAGGGGGCCTGGCCCTCCTAAACTTTTCGTGGCCCCTCCAGACCTCAACACAAAAAACACAATTTAGATATGTGTAAGAGATTTTTAATAACTTGCCCCCCCTAACATATCTATTCCCCCCCAAACCTCTGTGGCTAGAAGCAGCCCTGGTGGAAAATATATTGCGATACAGGAAAAAAGACTTCTTGTATGATATTTACCATAAACTAAGAAAAATGTGTCTCGGCCTAGACTAGCCTATTTAAAACTAATATATAGGCCTATTTATATTTACATTGATATTTATATTTAGCTATGACATTAACCCTTTAATATGAAGTTCATTAAGCACATTCAGGACACATAAGCACTTGTTTAGCAGGTTCCTCGTACGATAATTCACTGAGGCATGTGCGTTTTAAGTGGTAGCAGTGATCACAAAAGTGACACCCAATATATTTAAGTATATCGTTCTCAATATCACTTATGAATTCTTCTTCAGGCCTTAGACGGCATTTCAACAACTTTTTGCGTCTCGTCTTTTTAACTACTAGTGCTACTTGGCTTGACAGTCCTTTTCTTTTTGTTTGACTTAAAATTTTTCCTTTCTTTTGTATTCTCTCCCTTTTTCATTTTAGACGTTCCTCTTCTAGTTTTCTTTTCTTTTCATTCTTTACCATCTGATAATTTCTCCATGCTTGGGAGGATACTGCACTTTGAACTTTTTCTCTGGGCACATGTTTGGTAGTTTTGTTTTTGATTGGAGCTAGCCAGAAAAGATGCTAATCAAAGATAGATGATATGGAAGTATTTTACGAAGGTTTTCTTTGAATTTCTTCTGAGATCATATGGAGTTATTTCTGGCTCTACTGACTGTAGAAACAGAAGCAGACCTTTCACCTTGCCTCGCTTCAGTACAAGATGCCATAACGGATATGTTGTTTTCCTGGTTTGAGTCAGACGTAACGTCTATTTCTGATATCGAAGATATATTTGTAGGCTCTAGACGGCCAATTGCTAAAATTTGGTATGTTCCAGGACTAAGATATCGAACATTTCACTAGCAAGTATCTACTGATAGCAGATCGATCCTCTTCGGACAGAACAATAGCCTTATATGTGTTCATAAGTGTAGAATAAGAAGACTCTTTGGTTAGAGTATCCTCAACGCACCTGATTGCAAAAACATCTGACACTGAGTCTATTCCAGTAGATGTCTTTGGACTGGTTGAAAGAAACGCTAAATCAAGCGTTCTTAAACTGTTAGACATATTTTCCTCACGCTCACAGTGAGTTAGAATGTAAATATTTATGATTATTCTGTATTGTTTCGGCAATCAGGCAACTCTAGGAACAGAGCAGATAAGAACAGATAATAATAATAATAATAATAATAATAATAATAATAATAATAATAATAATAATAATAATAATAATAATAATAATAATAATAATAATAATAATAATAGTTGAAGAGCAATTGCAGCCTTGGAATTAAAGACGTGCAGAAACGCGACATTGTGCGGAGTAATTTAAAAAAATAAATCAATTAGATATGGATAACCCTTACTTCCTCATAGCTACCTTAGATTAAAAGACTAAGCTATGATCAGGGTCAAGGGAGTCGATCCTGCTAGGGCCGGGGGACCCGGGCCCCCAAAGCTTATGTGGGCCCCCTATTGTATTTATGAATATACAATATTTGGCATAATTTGAATGCAATTTGTCTTAAAATCCTAACCTTCCGCATCCGAATGACCCCCAAATTTACAGGGAAATCGGCGCCCTTGATTAGGGTAAAATAAATACTCATTACCTGTCCTTTTTAAATTTTAGAGAAATAATTTAGACCAGCCATAAATCCTTAACCTTTTTTCCCTCAGTTCTAGAAAAATACAAGAATTGAAATAGTTACAATACCAGACTATATTAAAGTACGGGACAAAAATAAACGACAACATCGTCATAAGTTTTAATGGCATTTTCGATCGTTTAATTTTGTCCCGTACTTTATAACTGTATTATACTTGTATGATGCAATTAGTGACATCATAACAGTTACTTTTTCATTAAATCGTTAGAAAAGTCTTCTACGTATTAGTTAAGTGTCTTAGTTGTATGTCATGTGTCATTTAAATTGAATGAATGATAAGTGGATGACTACTGGAGTATATGTATCCAGTAGCCGTCCGTTGAAAGTAATGGGGGGCTGACCATTGGAAATTGAAGTGAAGAGTCATTTCCAGTAGTCAGCCCCCTTATTTCTACGCAATATCTTGTTTTGTATCATAAACCACGAATTTTTAATAAGATACGATACATTCATGCATAGAAGAAAGCAATAACTCGTACTATTTTACAATAATATAATTTTAACTTAACTTTGAAGTAAAGCTTCTTCCTTATTTTTTTTATTAACAAAATGCGCACTTTGCTCACTTGCATCAGCAGACCTCAAATGATAATTTTTCTTTTCTACCACGAGGAGTCACACCAGGCCAGAACAAATGAGGTTGAATACTGGAGCTCTGATTTAAGTTGTAGTTGATTATTTGTTTGATAACAAGCTACTGTATGTTTATTTAATATGCTTTTTACTGAAAAATGGCTGACTACTGGAGACGGCTGACTTTAGGCACACTTACCCTCCTAACTAACTAACTAATTCTATGGCCTATGGAACCCGGAGGTTCAATGCCGCATTCACAAAAGCTCTCCACTGACTTCTTTCCTTAGCTAACTGGATCCAGTTTCTACTTTGTATTCCTATTTCTGCTAGATCCATCTTAATATTGTCCTCCCATCTGCGCCTAGGTCTTCCTAATTATAAGCTCAACTAATATGTAACATAATAATAATAATAATAATAATAATAATAATAATAATAATAATAATATCTTAGTATCAAACTTTAAGCGATTTTTATATGATGCATATATTCATGAAAATAGTCACTACTTGTTATGTACTCATTTGGTGTTCCCCTAGGGTTACTAGGAATTGAAATGAGGATCTCTGACTGTGCAGTCCAGTATGCTAACTGTATGACCACAGAGCACGGATCTGACAAAAAAATTTTCATAACGTTTTGCTACCCCTCCTTTTCCCGTATCGATTAAAGTGCCATCCGTGAAGGAATTGTTTTCAATTCTGGGTGAAATCAGTCAGTTTTCTCTGGAGAATCGAAATGTCCAATAAGAAATGGGGGTCCCACTTTAAAATTTTAAAGTTACCCCTACCGCCAAAGGGAATGGGGATAGCGGATTTTGTTTGGTATAATTGAACTATACATATAAAGCAGAAACATATATTCTCATTTTGGGCGTGTGTTTTCAATTTGATATTAACTTAGAAATCTATTTGAACTTTGGTAGTGCTAGCATTTCCATAGCGTCATCTTCGTATACAAACAGATGGTGAATAAAAGTGACAGAGGTTTGAAAGCTGACAGTTTATCTGATTTTGTTTTTATAACCAATTCAAATGTTAAAAATGTAACGTTGTATTTAGAAAAAATAAAATATCCTTATATTGAAAGAAAACCGGACTGGGAACCGAACCGTCAATCATTACTGTAATTTCAAGCGCCTCGCTAAACCCACTTATTTTCTTCTTAATTTACGTCGCGAAAGGCGGCCCCGAAGTTCACTTACCAAAGTCTACTTTCCCCTTATCAATAATTTCTGTATATTTCCTACTCGGTTATACACGTTTTACAGTAACCTTGAATGATAGGAACACAAACACAGACACGTCGAGAACATTTAAAATTCCAAAAGTTCTCCCACCGGGAATCAAACCCGGTACCGTGTACACCACAGACACACATGCCAGCCACTAGACCACACAGCCAAGTTATAAAGCCAGCGCGTTTTAATAATTCTACTGGAAATGCACGAGATATGCACTTGTAATACATTGAGTGATTTATTCGAGAGAGGCAAAGCACTTTACTTTGAATTCATTTCTTGGTTTCGTTTCTACCGTGTTTATTCTTTGTATTTTTCGTACACTACTTGAAAAAGCAAATACATTTTTCGCTACGGTGTCCAGAAATACTATTTTAACTGATCATAAAACAGAAATCTTTCGGTGAAATAATATGGGGTAATGTGTGCTATTCTAGTTTCATACCGAGTTCCTTCGTAGCTAAGCGGTTAGCATACGCACCTTTGACGTAAGAGACCCGGTTTGATTCCCGGTGTGAGCTCATGTGGTTCGGATTTCACACTAATCAGTAGGTAAACGTCTCATATAGCCTCGATGCTGAAAGGGATGTTAAAATCAACTCAACATTATTTTATACCATCAATTGAAGCAAAAGGTAGACGATACTATCCTGTTAAAAACATGCATTTATTTCTTTGGCACATATTACAAAGCATCGGACTATTTGCGACACTTCAAGAAAAAGATGCTTTATGAATATTAAGTCGCTTCAAGCGTTGAAATCGCTTTGTAAAAATCCAGATTATGAATTGCAATAACTTTTTACGTTGTAATTAAAATAACAGCATATATTGTTTTCTATCTCTCTCTTATACTTTCCCTCTCTCTCTTTCTTTCTCTATATATACACACCTGTATATTACAAATAGGTATCAGAACATGAATAATTTTCATTTTGGACGTGTCATTTAAGGTTGGTATTCAAATCAGAAAGTTGTTCCCATTATAACAATGTTAACGTTCCTCATTTTGACAGGGTGAACGTGATAGTTCATCTGATTTTTTTTCAAGCACTTCAAAGCAGAACTTTATATTTAAAGAAATGTTTCCATATAAGTTGAAAAAAATCAAAACTGCCGGGAGGCAGATTCGAACTGCCGACCTCCGATGCTAGACTTTCAAGAACACTACTAAACGCGCTTGACCACCGAGACAATTCATGAAAAAATATGTTGTAATAATGCTCATATATCGCTCCAAGCGCACGTTCACACCTGAAGTTTTAAATAGTCATTTTCTCCCTATATCAGTAATTTCAACTAAAGATATTGACTGATTTTGCATATTGGAACTGTGCATGAAGTGTGAACTGCATATTAAACGCAGAAATACGTAGTTGACTCTTCAGTTCATGTTTCTGTTCAATAGCTTCACATGTTAGTGAGTGTTTCCTAATACCTGTGTCATTTTCCCTCTTTTTTCCCACGGGATATTCTTCGTGTAATTATTTGACACACTAAGGTTTCATAAGATTAAAGGTTTTTTGCTTATAATTTTCTTATTTTGCTTTATTTTTTCTCTAAAATAATAAATAATTATGCATTATTACACTGCTTTGTTAAGGAAAGCACAAAGAAGCGATAATATAGTCAGAAGAGCGAGTTATTAATGAAAATGTGGAAGTTACAGTATATGCGAACTTTTTTTTGCGGATGACGATACATGTAACTGCAATTTTAAAACTGTAGGCTTAGAATTTGCGTTTGGATTTTTTTTTTTTTTTAAGCGAAGCAATGCACCTATGTTAAGTTGCCTCCTTTCAAATTTCGAATTGAAATCGGAAGCCAATCGTTTGTTTTTCGTTTGTTATTGACTTTTTTGAAGAAAAATAGTAAAAATGGTATCTTTCTTAAAACATAAAGAGATGTTTACAAAATAAAGTTGGTTTATGGCCAAATTTACCCTTGTTCCTCCACTTAAAATTTTGATTGAAAATCAAAATCAATTGTTTGATATGCGTATGCTACTAATTATTTTGAAAAAGAATAGTCTGTTTCGAAAAACATAAAGAGTCTTTTCAAGAGAAATGGGTGATGGAATTTCATATTGGCTCCACTTTAAAGTCTCGAATCAAAACCGAAGCCAAGCGTTTCTTATTGGTTGTTTTTAAGAGCAAATCGCTTGTTTCGAAAAAATAGAGAAAGAGATTTACAAAATAAATTTAGAATGTGATCAAATTCAATCTGATTCCTTTACTTACAAATTTCGATTCAAGACCAAAATCAATCGTTTGATATGGATTTGTTGTTGCTTGTTTGGAAGAAAAGTAATTTGATTCGAAAAACATAAGAATATAATTAAGAAATAATGTTGATGAAGGTGATTTGTTTCGGGGCGGTTTGCTTATTTTGAAGAAAAAAATCACTTGTTTCAAAACAACCAGTAAAATATATCTATTTCCAGGATACACTTGGTGGTCAACTTCATACTGTTTTTTCTGCTTTTAAATATCGATTCAATACTCAAGCTAATAACATGTTTTCCTTTCTTATTGATTGGTTTGAAGAGGAAATAGTTTGTTTTGAAAATTATTAAGAGTCATTTACAAAATAAGGTTGGGTGGGCCAACTTTTTGGTGGTATTTCAAATTTCGATTTAAAATCAAACTCAATCATTTATTTTTCGTTCGTTATTGATTGTTTTGAAGAAAAACTAAGAACCATTAAAGAATTTTTTATAGTAAAGGTGGTCACCTTCACAGGGTTCCTGCACTTCAAATTTCGTTCAAAGCATAAAACGGTTAAAATAATAAGAGAAACACAATCAGTACTCTACGCAAATGTTTAGGGGGTTCAGGGGCTTTAGGAACACAAGTTTATATAATATCAAGTGTTTATATATATAAACGTGCTAATATGATAAACGTGCTTAATTTTGCATAATACCTTGCTCAAGGGGGGTTTCAAAGTCCTTAATCCCTTTACTTCAGTACGCCACTAAACATCAATTATAAGTCATTCGTTATCCAAATTGTACTTCTTGTACTGATTCAATCCTTAATTTTAAAGTTCAAAATTATATGAGCACTTATTATGCTATTGGAAAAGAGCACATATTTTATGACAGTGCAAGGTAGTTTCTTGTTTTAACAATTGAAAGAAAGGAAAACACCAATAAAAGTAATAATAATACCTGACACGAATTCCGATAGTAAATCATATTTTATTATCTTATTTGAAACTTTGAGAAAATTGAAGTTCTACACCGAATACAAATTGGATAATAAGCAATGCTTTATAATTGCTTGATAAATTTCAAGTTGAGAACAAAGAGAGTGATACTGTTTAAAAGAAAGATTGGATAAAAACAAGAATTTTAGGAATGATCTAAAAAATGGATCAAAGTATTATGATCTTGGCTAATATTAATTTTTGGATCAGTTACCATAAAATATTCGAACGGTCTCTAAATCGAGTTTTCTCCAGATATGTAGTTCTCCAGGTATAAAGAGTACAAGAAAAATTTCGATTAATTAAATATTTTGGATTTTTTTTATAACGGGCCACAAAATTTTTGGACGGTCCCTAAATCGACTTTTCATATTTTTTACGCAATAAGCATATCACACTGAGTTAAGTGATATCTTGGGTTGGGTTACACTAGATGTAGTTCTCCATATATAAGACATACAATAAAATTATTGATTGAATGAAATATATTGGACTTTTTGGATCAGGGGCTACAAACGTTTGGACGGTCCCTAAATCAAGGTTTCGTATTACTTTCGGAATAAGCACATCATGCTGAGTTAAGTGATAGTTTTGGTTTGGCTGCACTATATGTAGTTCTTCAGATATAAGACGTACAAGATTTTTTTTATTGAATGAAATATATTAGATTTTTTGGATCAAGGGCAACAGAATTTTTGAATGGCCCCTAAATCGAGCTTTCGTTTTATCCAGGCACTAAGCACATCATACTGAGTTCAGTCATAGTTTAGGTTTGGGTACACTATATGTTGTTCTCCAGATATAAAGCCTACAAGAAATTTATTGTCTGAAATATATTGGATCTTTTGATCCAATAATAGTCCTTCATCCTCCATTTATACATTAAGCAAGTAACAGTATAACGTGTACATTACGTGATACAATTTGTATTTTATGGTGTGATGTTTAATAATAAATTATTAACAGAATACCCGTTCTTCGCACGGGGAGAATAGTTTCATTTTGAGCATAAAGGGCAATGGAATCTGAGTATGGATTTAAACTGCATCGGGAGTGTTACTGTTCGTCTGAGTGACTCCAAATACTATTTCATCGACACTAATATCGGTATTATTTTTTATCATTATATATATATTGTGTAACTTCATTAATGTAATGAACGTCTGGAGGTGATTCCTAGACTCGGAAGAAGAATTTAAATGAAACGAAGTCTTTAGCCTATCATAATTATAACTTCTATGCCAATGGTAACGGATGATCAATCAACGGCTTCTTGTTCAACTTAAGAGTGTGTAAAAATGAGAAAAAAATAACTTTGATCCAGAGTAGGTTTATAACGACTGTGCATAAGACAGTCAGGGGCAAAAGATCATGTACGATGAACTAGAGTATAAGGGATTCTTCACATAACAACAGTGATTCCCACAAATTATGTGAATATAATTTGAGCCAAAGTAAGCTAGATTAAAAGATTTCCTCCCCGTAATGCGTAAATCCGTGGAAGATAATAACTACGAGTACAGAAGGAATGAAACTCGACGATACTCAAGGTTTTGTGCGTGTTGCACAAGGAAAGAAAGAAATACAATTTCAAATTATCGATTTATTCTGTTTCGGAGAAGGTAGGATAACTGAAATACTCAGAGGTACCTTGTACAGTATTTGTGCAATGCAGTATGTGTACACGAGACAGCTATGAAGAATAACAGTTCACAGTCTGATATTGTCGACCGTTGACCGCATTGCAAAGATGACATCGGCGAAGCAAATTTTTCCGCGTGTGATCAAGCACATCTGAAATTTCGTAGATGATTGCCGCAGCTATATTACATCGAGCTACAAGTTCTTCGACTGTCGTGGCCGGAGTTTCATACGTATCCCCGAAATAAATATCAAGCAGCGTGAGGTAGAATGAACGAGGTTGTCATAACACAGGTTTTTCTCTCCCAATCTGGGAATGTTTCATTTAGGTAAGTCTGCATATTCCTGTCAAAATGTGCAGGTGTACTATCATACTGAAATCACATCTGCTGTCTTATGTTCAAGGGCACATGTTCTATCAATTTTGGGAGAAAATTACGTAAAAATAAAAGATACGTACTCCCACACAGGCAGACCGATAATAAATAAGATCCTACCACAAAATTATCCACCGCACCACACCAAATTTCTGCTGCTGATCGTTTACTAGAGTTGCATGTGGGTTTTTACGCCATACACATGATAGTTTCAAGACGGTTTTGATCATTCGACGTACGCTGTCTTCAAGTTCAGCTGTCCATATGGGGCTATTTCCTCCGATTTCAAGTACGAGAAACCGAAGGGACCCCTCTCTCGAAGTCGAATATGGAGGCGTGGAAAAATACAAGGAAAGTTACTCTCTTTTGAGGGCGACGGTCACGATATAAACGCCTCACTTCTGGGCTATTGCCCTTTGCTACTCCATAAATGAGTTGCATATCTGCCATATCTGTTTATTAAACGTGTTTAATAATTACAGCAAATGAAATATGTTTATAATAGAATGTGAAAGAATACAGTTTTAAAAGAATTAAACTACGTCAACATGTTAAAATAATTAAAAGAACCTAATTAATCAGCCACTTTGTACTCTCGTTTGCTTAACTGGATGAACCGAGGCCTAAAGGAAAAAGAGTTTTCTGCCCAAATCTCATAAGCAGTGGGATATTTTAATATTATAGAAACTGACCCTCCTTTCGCTTAGAAGTGTAATTTTCAAGACGCTGAAACATATAGTATTTTATTACTTTTAGTTAAAAGTTCAAATGCCGAGTTGCACGCATCTAGCTTAAACAAATCCTTCCTTAATTTATTTACATATTTTCTGAGTAAGTAATGGGGAAATCGAACATAAAAAAATGTGCTCCCTTTGCTCTTTCCCTTTTGTGTGTTCAATTTTCAATTTTCAATTTTCAGTTTTTTTTTTTTTTTTTTTTTTTTTTTTTTTTTTTATAGGAAAGCTTATATGCCAAGTTTTATTTTACTAGCTTTAGAAACTTGCGAGATACACTACCCTTTAAAAAAATCTTACCCCGCCCTTTTTACGATACTTATTTCCAAAAATTCTTTCTTATGTACTGCTTTCATAAGAAAATTATATTTTATAACTAAAATTTATCGCCTCTACTTGTAGTAGTATGCCCAAAAATCACTCATCTTTACTCTTTTATATAAGAGTACAGAAGATAAATACAGTCAAACAAATGGACTTCCATGAACAGTTTCCGATTTCTTATAACTAACTTATTCGTACATTTCCCACAAGCTGTGGTTTTAAATTTACGCTCTGTCAAGGTCCAGGTTTCAAAAAGGAAGTAACTGGAAATACAATAATATTATGTATTTATCTACATGTGTAATATGTATAAATTTATTGTCTTATTGAAGCTTTCGTAATCTGAAAATAAACTTTTGATTTGCTTTTAATATATAAAAATCAAGCTCCCCTAGAAAAAATTGCAGGCTACACCCCTAAATGACTATGTAGTAATTTCTGCAAAAATGGCACAGGACCTAAAATTTAGGTCTAGTGCCTATATTTTTAGGACTTGTGCCGTTTAGAACTTATGAATGTAACCCAATGTATTGCATAGTAAATGTTCTTTGTTCAATTTTAAATCTACTGCGTTCTTTATGTATATCGTTGGTATTTAATGTTCACTCGTGAAATGTCTAGTGAGCTTTTGTCTTAATTAAGTAAACTTTGGTGGATTTTTGTCTTACTCTTAATAAAATTCGCTCCACACAGTATATATTGAAATTCTGAATGTTTTCTTGCTTTCAGAAGTCTGGTAAAATATGCTTTTTAAACATTTTTTCAATTTTTTATTTATTTATTTTTGTTTTAGGAATTTGTCTTGGGATTCTCGTATCTCCATTCGAAAGAAACGAATTTCTTAACTAATTATGTAATTAATTCTTAGAATGAAATAAGTTGTATTATGTAATTCACGTATAAGTGCAGAACAGATAGTGATAATAATAATCTTAGTAGTACAAATATAGCTGTTATTGTTGGAATTAGCTACGTTCGTGACATTATTGCCAACTAGTTGCTGCATCGTCGCAATTTCGTGGGGTGGTGGCGAATTTCAGAACTAAAGCAAGTGAATGAAAAAGGCACAAGACCTAAACGGCACAAGTCCTAAAAGGCAGAAGTCCTAAACGCCAGAAGTCCTAAAAATCATATCGCGGCACAAGTCCTAAACGGCAGAAATCCTAAAAATCATACCGTGTTACAAGTCCTAAACTGCAGAAGTACTAAAATTCAGGTCTAGTGCCTATATTTTTAGGAGTTCTGCCGTTTAGGACTTCTGGATGACACCCGACACATCATGCTGCCTCAGTGATGGTTTGGTGGGGAGTGAGCTACTCAAGCACAACCCAGCTGTATTTTTGCGAACAAGGTGTTAAAACATCTGCCAAGGTATACCAGAACACAGTGCTAACACCTATAGTGTAACCACTATCTGCTACCATGTTCCCTGGAGAAAGGTGGACCTTCCAACAGGATTCCGCTCCAGGCCACACAGCGAAACCAACTTAGGACTGGCTGGCGCGGAACGTCCCTCACTTCATTTCTACCACTGATTGGCCTTCTAGCAGCCCGGATCTTAACCCGTTGGACTACAAACTTTGGGCAGTACTTCAGGCAAAGGTCTGCCATAAACGGCATCCATCTGTCGACAGTCAGAAACAATCTTGGCCCGAGCAGTGAACAATTTTCCCATGGACAGTTTTGGGTAAGTTACATGTAAAAATGTAACGCGTTACAAGTTACTTTACTTTTTCCTAAAATGTAACGCGTTACTTGCCCCCAAAAAGTAACTGTTACTTTACTTCGATAGTAACGCGTTACTTTTAGGTCTGAAACTTAGAATATGTGAACAAATGTTATCACTTCAATTTTCCGTACTACTATTACTATCGCTTTTATTATTATTATTATTATTATTATTATTATTATTATTATTATTATTATTATTATTGCCCTTTCTGAATTGCTTTATGTAAATGCAAGGACACATTTTTACTTGACAGCTATAAGTTATGAATATTTTCATATAAGGTAACATTGGCTAAAATGCCATACTGCGTTACTCGTAGGGATGGGCTAGGGTAACCAGACGTACTGATTTTCGCAGTACAGTACTGTTTTTCAAAGAGCTGTCCTGCGTGTTGCGAAGATGTCTAGGAAATCGAGAAATATCCTTCTTCTTTAAAATGTCCTGCGAAATGTCCAGAGTTAATTTATTTGCAATATCTTAATGTTTCATTCTTTATTCACAATATTTTGAATCAAACACACTCTTTTCCTGAATGATGAACCGCTGTGTTTTTTAACACTCCTCAGAAGACTAGGGATGGAGAACAATCAACAAACCATTTTTTACAATACATCGCTTTTACTGAGAAGGTCTTGTTGAGATATCGGTAAAGTAGGAAAGGTTTCTTATTGAACTTATGACAGTGATGCTAACCAAGTTAAATAGAAGTTCCTTTGTGCCGGTCTAAATTTTCTTTCATTTCTTAAAATAATACCACGCTTCGAAATTTATTATTATTATTATTATTATTATTATTTAGCCCAACACGAACTTTGACTGTACGTTCATAAAATAAACCAATTTGTTATTCATCAAAGCATTTGGAGTTGTGTTTAATTCCTTTAATAATTTTGTTCAGTGCTTCTTCTTAACAAAAATGTTCATTAACTTAAGGTTAACATTAATTGAAATAATGATATGCGTATTGCCGACGCAGTAAGATATCATATACAGTACTATTATACTTGTGTCCTACTTTTCGATTGTTAGAATGTGGTCATCCTACGATGGGCACGAGTGAGTACGAGCGAATATTCTTTTGAAACTCGATTCGACTAAAAACAGACATCTTTGAACGCGATTCGAAAAATTTCCTCCAACTCGACTCGAATTCGGGTCGAGTCGAACCAAATCTGGTTTGTAGTTTCGAGTATTCTCTTCAAGTATCTTGCATAGACAATATAGGTTATCAATGATACTAGTACTACTACTAGTACAACTTTTATTATTATTATTATTATTATTAATAATAAATAATAATTATAATTATAATTATAACAACACTGTGTTTAAACATGAAAGAAACGCGGTCTGTGTTTGAATACTAAAAAACCAGTTGATTGCTAACCTCGGTAGTCGTGAATTCTAGGAGTCAAGGATATTGTTCACGAGCTTGTGAATTTGGGTTGAGGGTTTAGGTTGAGTATTCGGGCTCGAGCCAAACATTGTTAAAAGTTATAGGGCACTGGCCAAATATCTTCAAAACTGTTCGGCCCGGGTTTACAATTGTAAACAACTTGAGCAGCTGGGCTCACAGCTCACTCACTATGGACCCGAACCGAGAAGTGAGCCGAGCCAACAGCTCACCGAACCGTGTCAGCAAGAGCCTTCGGCCCAGATGAGCCGAACCGAGCAGATGGTTCATCCAACCAAGCCAGCTCGAGCCGATGGTTCACCCCAAGCGAGCCGGCTCGAGCCATCGGCTCAGTTATTACTTCCCAACTGAGCTTCTTATTAAAAAATCTCTTGTGGTCTCGATATCGAGACGAGAAGACATGCGAGCATGTTTCCTCTAGTGAGCAACATTAAAAGTATTCCATATTACTACTTAGCTTACATTTCTCATGGCTTTCGCTTTCTAGTGGAATCAGGCCATGATTTCAAAACGAGTTAAAACGTAATAATAATAATAATAATAATAATAATAATAATAATAATAATAATAATAATAATAATAATAATAATAATAATAATAAATATAAGTATTCCATACATATAGAAATGCTTTTGACCAAGCACACAAGAAATTATATTTTGTCCATTTAGCACTATCATTCTTTTGTCACTCACAATTATTAATATTCATATAGTAAATATCTTATAATTCTTATATTTTAAAATCAATTGACAGGTCTCTGATTGCTTTTATGAGAAATAAATATTTGGTTTTATAGATACTACGCAGTGGGGATGATCGTGCGTCGTTTCGGTCCTATGCCGTTTCGGTCCTGCGCCGTGTCGATCCTGTGCCGTGTCGATCCTGTGCCGTTTCGGTCCTATGCCGTGTCGATCCTGTGCCGTTTCGGTCCTATGCCGTGTCGGCTCTATGCCGTTTCGATCGTACGTATTCTATGCATATAACTTGCACAGGCATAGAATCGACAGGAGTTTATAATTTGTAAGAGCAAAGATTAAACAGATAATAAAAATATTATTTTTTTAGGCACATGATTAAAAGTTAAATTATTTCAGAGCAGCGGCGTGAGAGCAAAACGGCACAGGATCGACACGGCATAGGATCGACACGGCATAGGACCGAAACGGCACAGGATCGACACGGCACAGGACCGAAACAGGTTTCTGAGCTGAATTGTCGGTCGTATGCCGTGTTGATCCTGTGCCGCATCCCCGCCCTTTCAAGAGCCACCAAGTTAAAAGTGATAACCAAACATGAAACAAGCCCCACCGAAGCAGGATCCCAACGCCCAGGGAGCGGAGCCCCCCATCCGAAGACCCACCCAAACTACAACAGTGACAACGCTCGCAAGCCAGCTAAAATCGATGCAGTTCAGCACACTAGATTCTGTGCAAAAACGGCGTACCAACAACAGGACCAAACGATTTCCCCCCTTCACCACCCAGGAGCTTCAAGTGGCCAACACCAGTGGCGCCTCGTACCAAACCCCCCACCACAGCGCACTGAACGGAAGAACGAGTCTGTGACCCACCGGGAATCGAATCACCAAGAAAACCTAATAGATATGAGCGACTATACAGAAACTGAGGCGGAAGACGGCGGGCACGAGTTTCAGCGCGCCAAGAAACGTGTGCGTCGCCGCGAAACTGTGAACGTGGCATCTCTGATAGAACTTAAAAATCAATTTGCTCCCCTAGCGACCGAAGAAAATGAACAGGACCCACCAGAGCAAGCAGGCCCCAATGAGTCAACCAACTCAAACAGCCAAACCACCAGCAACCCCCCCTCCGATTTACGTATATGGTGTCGAGAAACTTACAATTTTTCACGAACAGTCTCAGCAACGTGCCATACTTCTCCAGCCGTGGACCACTGCAAGGAATACATAAAGTTCACTTGCCGCTCATGGGCGGACTACGAAAAAATAGAAGCATACTGCTCATTTGCTTCAGAAATACCGAAAGCAGCGCGATATTTCAAGGTGGTTATCCGCAAACTGCCCCTGGATACCTCCCGGAAGATATCGAAGAAGAACTCAACGAACTGGATTACCCAGTTCAAGAAGTGAGGCAGCTGAGGGGACGCAGTGACTCGAACGGAGTACGGCCGCTCTTTCCAATGTTCCTGGTATCACTGAGAAAAGTGCCAGGCATCTCAGCCATCTACAACGTCAACAGATTACTCAACTACAGAGTGACAATCGAGCCGTACCGCGGACCGACTGTCCTACAATGTCACCGATGCCGGAGGGTACGGCACTCACAAAGGACCTGCCGAGCTACACCACGGTGTGAAATATGAGGACTCCCACCTCAGTACACTGTGTCCCAAAACCACCCGGGACACACCAGCAAAATGTGCAAACTGCGGGGGCCCTCACCATGCTAACTACCAAGGCTGTCCCACCTTGAAAGCGGCCAAAGCAAGACGCCAGCCAAGAAACCCGGAAAAATCCAACCAAAATTCCGAAGTTACCAACCACGACCAAGGAAGCAACAGGTCTTCACACAGAAACAAGGACTACGCCTCCGTCACCTCCGACAAGACAACTCAGCCACCCACAAACACCAGAAAAGACAACCACGTCGCCAATCAACAACCCAGCAGCAGCAACAGCCAAACTGACAGAAGAACAACAAGAGACAGCACCAACACCACCAAGACCACGGAAGAACAACTCCAGCCAGAACACAGGTTCACGCAAGGACGCAGCAGGCAGCCAAGACAAAAACGACACCACTTCTATTTTGTCTCTTGTGAAGGACATAAAAGAACTTTTCCAGGGACTGAACCTGAAAACTTTCCTGGAAAAGATCAAAACAGGACTCAGGAAAATTGCAGCCGCAGAAGACCCAGTCGAAAAAATAACGACAATGTTTGAAGTGGTTGCATCCCTGGTTGACGATGGAACCGACTAGATTTACAATCTCCAGCGACCTCAGGGTCGTCCACTGGAACGCGGATGGTATTCGTACCCAAAAACTGATTCTTGAGGACTTCCTCCGCCGAGAGAGAATCGACGTTGCACTCATCTCAGAAACAAAGCTAAAACCACCCATCCCATTCCAAATCCCGAACTACACCATCCATAGAACAGACCGTCCTGAAGCAACCACCCTCGGCGGCACTGCTGTCATCACCAAAAACTCCCTACCTCTCGACCCACTTCCCCCCATCCACCTCCAGTCCCTAGAGGTCACGGGCATCACGCTCCACTCACCAGATGGACCAATCCAGATACTGGCAGCTTACAGACCACACAGCACGAACCTAGATCCCGAAGATCTTCGGACACTGCGCAGACTTGGCCATCAAGTCCTGATAGGCGACCTGAACTCCAAACACCACGAGTGGAATTCCAGGGTGTCTAACGAAAACGGTAGAATACTTCATCGAGCCCTCAGAACAATCGACTTTAACCCAACCGCCCCCACCGAACTATCTCACTACCCACGTAATGGAGGGAGACCTGGCGTTCTGGACATGGTGCTAACCGCCAACCTCGCCCTTCTGGAAGGCCCATCAGTCATTCACACACTCAACTCAAACCATATACCAGTGCTTCAAACAATAGCCATACGACATCACATCCAGCGCTCCAACCTCCCGAAGATCACCACCACGGGCTGGGGATACTTCCGTCAGCTGCTCGAACAAATGGTGAAACCACATCTGCCCGTTGACACACCAGACAGCTTGGACAACACAGTGGAGACACTGACAGCACAAATACAATCAGCCCACAAGCTGGCGACAATGTCTACCACAAGGGCTGAAAAACCAACCAGTGCAGAAGAACATCGCACCACAGTGCTAGTGAAAATGAAGAGATGGGGACGAAAGAAGCAGAGGACACGTCATCCAGCCTACAAAACACTCTAGAACGCCCTCACCTCCAGAGTGCGCAAGAGGCTCCTGAGAATCAAACTGGCTCAATGGAACCAAAGATTACAAGAGTTGGACACTCCAAATCGGGACTTCTGGGGACTGGTCCGCCAGACCATCGGCACGTCCACGGAACTACCCGCTTCAGGGACCACAAGGACTACTCTATGAGCCAGAAAAACAAGCCCAACAATTCGCAGACACCTGGAAACCATCCTCCAACCCAACATCGAACCCGCACCAGCCGACACCCGTGAAGCAGTACGACACACCATAGAGGACACATACTTCGAAGATCCACCTCCACCGGAAGCACTCACCACTCCGAGAGAAGTCCAGCAAGTCATCCGCCGCCAATCATTACATCGTGCCCCTGGACCGGACAGAATCACACCTGAAGGTCTCCGGAACATACCGAGGGAGGCCCTGGTCTTGCTCTGCAGGATATTCAACGTCATTCTTACCACAGGATAGTATCCGAAGGCCTGGCGAGGATATGCATGATACCCAAACCGGGCGCTACTCGAACGAATCCATCGAATTACCGTCCAATCAGCCTCCTTTCGCAAGGTGTTCGAAAGGATCTTCCAAAGAAGACTACTACAGTTCGTCAACGACCACAACCTGCTGCCCAACCACCAGTTTGGATTCCGTGCTGGCTACAGCGCAGAAATGCAACTCGTTCGAGTAGTTGAGCTCATCACAGCCCGATTCAACGACGGAGGCCACACCTTAGGTGTCTTCGTCGACATCGAGAAAGCCTTCGATAAGGTGTGGCACGAAGGTCTGATCCATAAGCTCCACCTCCAGGCCTTCCCGCACTACCAACTGAGAATGATAGCCTCGTACTTGTACGAGAGAAGTTTCTTCATCTCCCACGCAGGGCATAGCACTAACCCACGACCTATCCACGCAGGAGTCCCGCAAGGCTCCTGCATATCACCCATCCTCTACGCCTTATACACCAACGACATTCCCACCACCCTAGCAAACTTTGTGGACGACACAGCGATCTTCGCATCACACGGTAATCAACGCTACGCTTCAGTCTACTTGCGAAGACATCTCCAACTCCTCGACGAGTGGACTCAGCGGTGGAGGATTAAGGTAAACCCCCGCAAAACATCAGTGGTGAACTTCACCAGAAGAGCTCTGGAGCCCGCAGAATTCCAACTGGCAGGAATACCACTACCAGAAGAAGGACAAGCCAAATACCTCGGAGTCCATTTAGACCGAAAGCTAACGTTCGAACATCACATCCAAACGGTCACGAAGAAAGCGTCGCAAAGGTTCAAACCGCTACTAGCCATACTCCTCTCCCCATCCTTAGCTCATAAGACACGAAAGCATGTGTACGAAATGAGCATCCGTCCGATCCTCCTGTACGCTCACCCTGCGTGGCAACACGCAGCACCTACAAGACTCCGACAACTGCAAGTCCTACAGAACAGAGCAGCCAGGGTCATCACAGGACACTCCATGGACACACGCCTCCAACAGATACACGAGGACCTGGATCTGCCGTTCCTCGAAGATGTCAGAAGAAGACGCACAGTATCATTCTGGAGAGCCATCAGGCACTTGCCATACCACCACATAAAAACATCGGATGAGCACATCCTCAACGACCAAGCTACCGGATGCCAGGGCCACCACCCTGAACCACTGCCAGTAACAAAGGGACACGCAACAGTTGCGACCCATCCAGAAGATGACTGACAAACATCAAAAATAGCAAGAATTACATAACATGACTGAAGGCAAGGGCAAAAGGCCGTAACTTCTCACCCAGGCCAAAAACCTGTCAAATACTACCTGCCTGCCTGCCTCCAAGTAGGCATTTCGCGAACAGAGAGCGGGAAGAAGAGGATGTTTGATGTAAGCTCTCTCTATCACAAGAAAGAAGTGTGGGTGAAGAAGCAGTGCCTTGCTTCCCCTAAAGAAGACTGTTTTCAGTGTGCAAGCGATGTGAGCTGCGCTCCCGCTGCAAAGAAGATAAATAAAGAGAAATATCTAGCCTTGCCTCCTCGGTGAAACAAGTGCGACGTTTATGAGTGTCTCCCTCTCCCACTGGTCACTCCTCGCGGAACAGAAAGATCGCTCTGACATGCAGACCTCCTGGATAGCTAACATTCGCACTGGCATCCTGCGTGAACAGCCTTTGGCGACAGCCGCGGGGTACGAGCGTTTGTTTCTATTCCGTTGGGATTTCCAGCGTCTAGCTCACTAACACACACAACCCTTATACTGCATACACATCCGGCCCTTGACACGCCCACAACAGAAGAAACGATGGTGCGAAGGAGTCACAGGAAGGCTGACAAGAAAGAAGCAGATAAATCAACACCACCACCTAAACAATATAATCCTCCCACAGAGAACACTTCTACCTCCAAACCAGTACCTCCCTTACAAACGCCACTAAGCACAAACCAACTCGCAAGTCCAGAGAAGAACACGATCACCAACGAAACAGAAATACCTACACTACCAGAGAAGAACATTTCCCCTAACACAGATGATACACCGGAACAGCTTCCATACCACTATATTTTTAAAAACTGTGCAGCTCACTTGTATAAAAATGATGCTTTCTACGAGTTCATAAAACTACGCATATCTAAACCAAATCTGCGCTACCTACGTGGTAGACCCACAAGTAACGGGGAAGGTTTCCACCTCATCTTTGACTCACCAGAAGCACACGAAGAGTTGCACGTAAGTTCACACCAGATGACTTCGGACCGAACTGTAGATACACAATTGTGACTAACGAAGAGTTTGAAATAGCATACAGAAAACAGGACCCTCCCTCAAAGCCCGCCACTGGAAAGCATAAACAGCATACCTTCACCTGTGTGGTCAAAGGAGTGGATGTGAAGCTGACCAAAGAAGAGATAGAAGCAGATCTAATGAATAATAACATTAATTTCACCAATGTAATCTTATACAGAACGCTTCAGGCCCTCTCCCTCTCTTTAGAATTTTCTCTCAAAACCCTAATGAAATAACCAGACTCATCGAAGTCGGGGTTAACATCCAGAACAAGAGACACAAAGTGGAAGCCAGCAGAACAACAGGAAGACCAAATCCGTGCAGCAATTGCTATATGTATGACCACAACTCTCAAGCCTGCCCGCTGCGGAGATAACCATGACAACCCATGTGACAAACCCATTAACAGGTGGTTCTGTGCCACCTGCAAGAAGAAAGGGCACAGAACGGGCGGCAGCGATTGTCCCCTAAGACCACGCCATAACATAAACAGACAAGCCATTCCAAACATACTTAACAAAGAAGAGTTTCCACCGTTGACTGCATCCGGCCCTTGCAAGTCCCACACAAAACCAGAGGAAGCGGAAAAGGAGCAGCACACAGAAGCACAAAAAGAAAAGGAAGAGCAACAAGTTACAAGACACTTACATAGATATCAAAATCAATGAAGCCATAGAAACAGCAACAGCAGCCATCATGAAGTGGGTCGCCTCCATTCTCACCATGATCACTGACCTACCACAATAAAAAAGACAACAACAAGCAATAAACAGAGCCAGCAGACAAATTCTTCAACAACAGACATACTTACAACAAATGGAAACATCCTTCTCACAAACACAAAACTCAATAACCCAACAACCCACAAGAAACACAGGACACAAAAAGCAAATCCACCAACGGACAGCTCGCAACAAAATGAAACCACCAACACTTAACAACACACACAATGTTTGTGACAATTTTATATCTACACTAGGAGGTTTAAATATATTAATTTAATAATAAGTAAAAGACACTTCTCTCAAACAGACAAACACTCAAGAACAGAACTTACTTCCATTCGAGGGACGCACAGCTCAAGCGTAAAGAAGACAAACCAAAATTTAGTAACAAAAAACAATTCTTTCCACCGGACAGAGTAGCACCTGTGCTAAAAAGTCCTCCCTTCCTTCAGAAGGGGAACCTTCGGTTCTATGATGATATGATGATGAGCCTCCAAGTCCAGTCCACTACACGTAGTGGAGTAAGTATCACGTTCTAAACAAATAGCACAGACTAAAAACAGAATATTAAGAAACTTTAGTGCAAGTGACTAACAACAATATTCCCATATGAATAAACTTTCATCCTCACAAGAAAAATCTTAGGTGAAACGATTACGAATACATTGCAGGCTAAAAAAAATGGCCGGTCGGGAGCACGCCAAAAAAGCTCCCGGCGCTCATTTCATCCCCCCACCGGCAACTGAAACAGTCTCAAAACAAACCGGCCCTTTCAAGAGCCACTTACGCAATAGTGACTGACCCTACTCCGAGCCGAACCATGAACCAAGGGAACGCCCAAGCCCCTGCCTCCCGCAAGTGCAGGTCATCGTCCGCTAAGGGTCCCCGCCCCAGGAAATCCCCCAGTAATTTGAACTCCGTAACCATCCAACTCCAGGGCCTAAAGTTCATTGCCTTAGGCCCAGTCAGGAAGCGCAGAATCACAATCAGCAAAGTCAAAAAGGAGCCAAAAACCCAGAGCCCCCCGGGCGAAAATGCAGCAAGACCCAGCACCAGCCCCCGAATCACCGGAGCACTTTCCCCCACTCGAGCAGATAGAACAAACTTCAACGCAGACAGGATCTTAAAGCGCAGCAGCACTCCTGCTCCCCCTCCCAGAAGATGAAACTAACAATTCAGATGATGGATTTCTACAACCCCCCCCCCGGAAGTCACTGAAACGGGCTTCGACCGGACCAGTCAGCTCCCTGGTGGAATCCCGGACTGAGTGCCGTAACCGTTTCTCCGCCCTGACCTCAGGGGACCACCAACTGACTACCCCCTCAGATGGACCATCACCGACCGAAGTGGACATGGAAGAAGAGGAAGACGCCCCCCCCATATTCATCTATGGAGTAAAAAACAAAACACCCTCATGAAGACACTGGCGGCCACCCTCGACGCCCCAGTAGTGTTGTTCAATTCGGACTTCATCAAACTCCATTGTGCCAACATGCGAGACCATTCAAAAGTCGAAACATTCTGTAAGCAACAGAATTACTCTACTCGAATGAGCTGCCGAAGACCTCCCGCCCCCTCAAGGTAGTAGTACGGAAACTCCCCACGGACCCGGAGGATATCAAGAAAACTACAAACGCTGTGACATCCCGTCCAAGCAGTGCACCAGATGCGTGGCACACCGGACGCGCAGGACACCAGGCCCCTCTTCCTCGTTTCGCTAGAGCGAGCTCCAGGCAAGAAAAGCATTTACGAACTCAACAGACTCTTCTGGTACAAAGTGGTCATTGAATCATACAAGGGAAACAACATTCTGCAGTGTCATCGCTGCCAACGCGTTGGCCACTCGCAGCTGACCTGCCACGCAGTAGGCCGATGTGTCAAGTGTGGGGAACTCCACGTGACCCAGGAGTGCCCCAAGAAGAGCCGCGACACGCCTGCGAAGTGCGCAAACTGCCAAGGAGCACACCCTGCCAACTACCAAGGGTGCTCCTATATTCAAGCAGAGAAGAGAACGAGCAACAAGCAGCAGATCCCACTCCCCGCTGCCGATCCGTCCAACTCTGCCTCCAGCGATGAGCAAGTCAAGATTGCACACCAAGCAGACCCATCAAAGACCAAAGAGCCCTGAAAATCTACAACGCCAGAAGTTCGGCCATCCAAGCCTACTGCACCACCCGCCACAGAGCAGACTCCAGTAACTGCGCCACCAAAGAAAACAGAAACCAGTCCACCATGGACGAAGTATGCGCAGGGGCCCCAACCTGCAGTAGACGCCGCAGCATCAGTCAGGGATCCAGCAGTGCCAATACCAGTACAGGGTCCTCAATACCAATCACCGACGCCTCACCTTCAGCCGCCGACACATCAGCGTCAGCCTGTAACGTATATTAGCGTTTCCGTCGAAAAAAAATTGTGATGGATTGGAATGTTGTACATTATATGTAAAGGTAGGGGTTACGTAATACGACTTCTACTCGCTAGATGCCCTTCCAGTTCAGTTATAGGTGCTGGCTACGAGGAGTTTCCTCGAATGTCAATAGATGGCAGCACTTGTGGTGGTGCAGGCTGTTGCTTGCTGGGTGCGAGCGATCCGTAGCTCGCCCACTTGAAGACCTGAATTGGTAGGTGACGGTAGTAGATGGAATAATATGAAATTATGAGAAAATTTCGTTTGTAGGATGAAACCTGTAAATTCTAGTTTGGAGACGTTTTTAGGAATTACTTGCTTATTGGTTTGAGGATATAAAATTCAGTGATTGTAGAATATTACGTTAATTGAATAATTAAATATAATTTTTTTATGTGTGTTTCCATATTCGTACTTGGTAAGTAGAGTGCAATTTCTACCTGTTGGAAGAATTGGGTATGATTCTAGTACTGTGTTGGGGAATGAAGGGAGGTCGAATTGTTTAACTGCTTTTGGCTGTGGAAGGAGATTTGAAATTTATTCGCCCTCTCATTATTTTCCGTCGTAATGCGTGAGCTTCCCAATTCCCTCGGTTCGGATCCCAATATGGGTTCGGATCCCAATAAACTCATGAGTATGGTAGAGCTTTATTGTTTTTTGAGCACCTTTTAATATTTGGATTTACACAGGAATGAGCATACGAGTAAAGGATAGAGTAGACGTATTACTAGTAATTCCTAGCCTACCGGAAGGAAAGATTGTAAATTTTTGAAGAGAAATAAATCACGTATTAGTATTGAAAATGGGAAGGTAAAAGTGTACAGTCAAATTTAGGATATTTGGAAGATAAAATACCTTTTTCGGTGAAAAATTAATGCTTTACTTATTTGGAAATTTATGAAAAACTAGGAAGAATTTCTGAAAGGAATTAATGCTAACTTTTCAAGTAATTTCTTGTTCATGTGTTTTTGAAGTTGAAAAATTGATTCAAAAACTTACTTCTTGTTTTTGAGCGTTTACTGTTGTTGTTGAATATATTTATTTGGTTTATAATAAATTGTTACAGTTTGAAATAAGAGTTTTACCTGTATTTCCTGAAGTGCTAAAAATTAAGCTTGATTGCTACCAGAGAAAAAAAAGGGGGTAATTTCAGTGAATTTACTCTGCTGCCAAACCAAGAATCCGGGGGGTCTACTTACCGTCCAAGAGTGCTTGTGGTTGATTTGAATCCGGGTAAAGGTAGAGGAATTGTGTCTAGTGGTTAGGCAAGGTTTGGCTTTATCTGCAGATAAGTTAATCACGAGACCACGGTTGTACACCGTATGTGTATGCATGCAACGTTTCAAGCCACAGACACCCCAGCATCAGACTCCAGCCTGGCATCATCAATCAGGGAAATCCTCAGCCTGTTGACCGGCCTGAATGTCAAGAGTCCTCCAGAAACTCAAGGAGGGCCTCCGAGAGATCTCAGCAGCCAAAGATCCAATCACGAAGATGACCACGCTCCTCGACGTCGCCGCTTCCCTCATTGATGATGCACACAGTAGGTCAGGTGTACACCGATCGGTTCGCAATGGTCAGCTGGAATGGGGAAGGTATCAGCAAACAGAAGATGAAGTTCAAGGACTTCCTGGTCCGCGAAGACAACGACGTAACCCTGCTCTCCGAGACTCATCTGAAGCCTCATCTGTTCCTCAGGGTCCGCAACTACACCACGTACAGGAACGACCATCAGGGCAGAAAAGGCGGAACGGCAGTCCTGACAAAATCGCAGATACCGCATGATCACCTTCAACTCCCGCATGCAGTCCATAGAAGCGACCGGAATCACGCTGCACTCACCAGATAGGCCTCTGCACATCGTGTCAGTGTACCGAGCTCCTGACAATAGCCTTCACCCTCCAGACCTTCTCATGCTTCGAAGACTTGGTCACCGAGTGCTGCTTGCAGGAGACTTCAGTTGCAAGCACTCCAGAGTGTCCAACGACAATGGCAGAGCGCTCCACCGCGCGCTCAGGCAAATTTACCTCATCCCAGCGGCAGCGAGGGAACCCACACACTTCCCACGGAACGGAGGACAACCAGATGTGCTGGACATCACCCTTTCGTCAGACACTGCAATCCTGGACAGACCAGCCGTGCTGCACGACCTACAGTCGGATCACATCCCTGTGCTCTTCACTGTCGCAGTACGTCACCATCTTCCAGTGTACAGCCTGCCGAAGCAAACAACCAATGACTGGGACGAATATACTCGTCAGCTGACGCTTATGATCGACACAAGGCTTCCGGTGAACACCCAAGAAGACATCGACATTGCCGTTGAAACACTGACCACAGCCATCAGGTCAGCGTAAAGACTGGCGTCAACCACCCAGCAGCAACAAGCCCACCAACAACCAGAAGACCTCCGCACAGCAGCGTTGATCGCGATCAAAAGCTGGTCCAGACGCCGATGGCAGAAGACCCGCTACCCGCAATACATAACTTTGTGGAACGCGATGAGGAAACGGGTGAAGAACCGCCTCCAGCGACAGACACACGCAGCCTGGGATGAGAAACTACGAGCCATTGAAGCACCATCGAGGGATTTCTGGCAAATCCTGAGAGCAGTGTCACGCCCACCGGGACCTTTCCGCACCCAAACACTCCGAGGCCAGCGCAGACTTGTGTACAGCCCAGCGGAGCAAGCAACCGTTTTCGCTGACCACCTGCAAGAAACGTTTCGGCTGACAACATGCCTCCCGACCTCCACACGGAAGCAGCAGTACAGGAAAGCCTCCGAACCCTTCAACAGGAGTACGAGCTTCCGCCAGCAGCTCTGACGACACCGAGGGAACTGACAAACATCATCAAACGGCTTCACAGCACCAAAGCAGCAGGCCCTGACGCCATACCATCGCTCGCCCTGAAGCATGCACCAAGAAAGACTGGTACTCCTAACACGAATCACCAACGGGATCATGAGAACTGGCCACTTCCCGTCAGCATGGAAGGAAGCTCGTGTCACCATGATTTCCACCACTGGACACAGGACGGAGCCGAAGAATTACAGGCCTATCAGTCTCCTCTCCCACCTGGGGAAGGTAGTGGAAAGAGTCATCTACAAGAGAATGTTGGACCATGCAGAGGAGAACAATCTCATCCCGAAACATCAGTTCGGATTCAGGCCGGGCCACAGTACCACCCACCAGCTGGTCCGAGGAGTGGACAAGATCACACAAGTGTACAATGGAGGTCACTTCCTGGGTCTTTTTCTGGACATCGAGAAAGCTTTCGACAGGGTGTGGCATGACGGACTTGTCCACGAACTTCCAGGCGGGACTACCTCACTACCAGGTTAAACTCATCCAGAGCTACCTGCACAATCGTCGCTTCAAGGTTTTCCGAGAAGGGCATCTCACGGACAGCAGGCCGATCCAAGCAGGAGTACCACAGGGATCTTGCCTTTCTCCACTTCTGTACAAATTCACTCTACACGGCTGACATCCCGACAGGCTATGGAACCTTTCTTGCTACCTACGCGGATGACACAGCGGTCTTCGCGCAGAACCGAAATGTCAGATACGTCGAGAGGGCAATGCAATGCCACATCATGAAACTAGGAGAGTGGACACAGAAGTGGAAAATCACAGTCAATCCCAATAAAACCACCCTGGTCGACTTCACTTGGGAACACAGGGTCAGAGCCTACAACTTGATGATGCACGGCAACATCCTCCAAATCACCAATGAAGCTAAGTACCTCGTAGTCATCCTGGACCACCGGCTGACCTTTAGACGCGACCTGTCTGACAGCGACCAAGGCAACAAGAAGACTCGGCGCACTGATGGCAATCCTGCTCAGTGCCAGCTTCTCACATGAAGCAAGGGAGAACATATATACCACCTGCGTACGACCACTGCTACTGTACGCACACCCGGCCTGGGAGCACGCTGCACCTATCACCACCGACAATTACAAAGCGGCAAGAGCAATCACTCGGCACGAAATCGGCACAACGACTGCACAAACACATGAGGACTTGGAACTTCCATTTCTCCACACAGTCAGGGAACAACTCTCCGCCAGATTCTGGGCAACAGTCCACAACCACGTCAACGACGACATCGCAGCCATCGGAACAATCCTCCCCCCGACGAGCAACATTCAGAATGCCACGACCACCGCAGGAATGTACTAACCTACAATGCCGCCAAGGAGGGTATGCGACAATCGCAGCCCCAGAAACACAAACACGAACAAACAAAAGCCAGAAGAGCACAAAAAATGCAAGGCAAGAGCTAACACTCGAAACTTGACACATTAAACCCCGTCAAGACCAACGAACGAATGAAGGCTCAGTCTGCCCCTCGGAGCAGGCGGAAGAGCATCGAAGCGCGCCAAGAAGAAAATTAGTGTCCCTCCCAGGAATAAATATTACAATTTGTAAATACTGTATATGGAATACTGCCATATAAACACTTACTGTGAAACTGTATATAGCCTAGTACTGGAGGGTTTCAGCCCCCTTACCAGTACCTCAGTGACAAATATAAGATGATTCCGTCCCTTGTGAGTAACATTTCCCCAGTGAAGTGATTCAAACAGCAGGGCAATATCAGAAACCAAAACGCTAATGGAAGGTTCTAGCCCCCTTACCAGTACCCGAGACAGAATAAAACTTAGTAACTTCGGCATAAATAGTGCCATCTCTCTTAGAGCATTCTTCCAACAACACTATACCTGAACATTACAGACAAAAACAGTACTGGAGGGTTCTAACCCTCTTACCAGTAATCCAGTGACAAATACAAACTAGGTGATTCTGAACCACAACAGTGACTTTTCCCGTGTGAAGTGCGACAAGAGTGTAACTGGTCAATACCAGAGTCAAGATAGCTACGGGAGGGTTTTAGCCCGCTTACCAGTAACAGAGACGTACAACCTAAGCGATTCCGACCCGAGTCAGTGTCATTTCGCTAGTGTAGTGCAAGAAACAGCAAAATAGCCACCATACCGTCCTTAAAAGCATTGTCAACGAAGACCAAACGCCGCTCCCCCAGGATGGCACTTCAGTCATCATAGTTTCGCAAGAGGCATCCCCCTCCCCATTTAAACGAAGTGACAAAGTACGAGGAGGTGCAATTCACAGAACTAGGCAAGGGTTGCAACCCCCGCTAAATCCAAGTTACGCCAACCCCTAAACAAGACCAGACGCCCAGACAGCCCCCCATCAGTGGCTTCTCCCTCAAACCCCCCGAAACGTCAGTTTGGCCCGGCCCGGCCCGCCCCGCCATTTCTTGAAACAAACCCAACCACAAACCATGAGCCCAGCATAGTAGAAGCGTCAATGACAACACTCGAAGATGAAACCCCCCAGGATTCCAACACCCCGGGATCCAGCCAAACCAAAGGAACCTTCGCTGTTACCAGTGCTGTTCCCCACATTGAATCGGTACAACCCTCTCAGAGGCAATCAGGCTCTGACAATGAAAGAGAAACAAAACGCCCTGCCCCAGAACAACGCAGAAACAGAGGACATGGAGGTGACGTCCGAAGCTGCACCCAGGCACCCTCCCTCCCCAACCTCTCAGCACGCAAAATACCCCCACTGTTCATATACGACGTAGTGAACAAGGGAACGTTCACCAAAACACTCACGGCCACCTGTTCACTGTCTCCCAAATATTTTAAAACCGCCGACTTTGTGAAGATGCACTGTGCCACAGTTGCAGGCTTTGCAATAATTGAAGCGTATCTGAACCAAACAGGACGCGCGTACTCCACCGAACTCCTGAAGACTACGCGTCCCCTCAAGGTAGTATTGAGGAAGCTACCTATTGACGCCGACTCCACCGACATAAAACAAGACCAGCAGGAGCAAGGCTTCGAGGTAGACGCCGTCCACCAGATGAAAGGAAGGCCAGACAACAAAGGAGAGCGTCCCCTCTTCCCCCTCTTCTTGGTTCAACTTCCGAAAACATCTAAGACATCATCTATCTACGACGTCCGATGTGTCCTCAACTATCGGGTCGAAGTAGAGCTGTACATAGGATCAGACCTTCTCCAGTCGGACATTCCCAGCAAACATGTCGTGCCACCGCCCGTTGTGTCAAATGTGGAGGAGCACACGTAACCAAAGAGTGCGCCAAGAAGAGCAAAGAAACCGCAGCGACATGCGCAAACTGCAACGGCCCACATCCTGCGAACTACAAGGGATGCAGCTATCTAAAGCAGGAAAAGGTCAAAAGAACTCAGAAGAAGATCTCCCCACCCTCTGACACGGAAGAAAAGAAGACAACGATCCAGGAGCACACCCAACCCTACAAACCCCGCCAAGATCCACCCCCTCCAACAACAGAGGGAGAAGCCAATACCAACACAGACCACCCCACCAGCAAACCCAATCTCAGAGCCCAAGCCTATTACCTCACAACGCAGCAACCAATCGACCAGAGGTAAACTCACCCCAGGCCTGAAAAACAAGTTCGCCCGGCAAACCAGAGAAACCAAGAAGGACGAAGAGCCAGAAGAAGCGTTCCTAGCCACGACACTCAAGGAAATCCTCGACCTCCTAAAAGGCCTCAACCTCCGTACCTTCTTCCTCAAGCTGAAGACGGGATTCCAGAAAATCATGACAGCCAAAGATCTACTATCCAAGTTCACGACAGCCCTGGAAGTCGCCGCCGAAATTCTCGATGATGGTACGGACTAATCATGCAGTGCAGTGATCCGCAACATCAGACTGGCGAACTGGAACGCCGATGGAAAATTAGCCCAGAAAATCGAACTCACGGATTTTCTCACCCGTGAGAATATTGATGTGGCCTTGATCAATGAAACACATCTCAAACCGAAAGACCACTTCAGCATAAGGAATTACGTACTTCATCGCACGTAGTGGTGCAAATTAAAGAAAATGCCAGTAGGAAAACTAATACACAAGTGAATAATGAAAAAACAGTTTGTGGGTGAATTAGAAAAAATGTCTGATATCGCTTGTGCTAATGCTTTGGATGTGATGAAGAATAAAGAAGACAAAGACTTCCTCATAGCGCAACGACAACCTGGCGTCCTGGAACAATGGGTGGTGTGGATAAAACACTTGCCGTGAGAGAGTCGAGATCTAGAGAGAGACAGGAAAGATTTAACAAAATGAAACAGACAGAACTGGAACGTCAAAGCAAGGAAACAGTGGTGACTTTGCATGCAAGTATTTGTTCTGATGAAATCGAAGGTGACGACTCAAATACAATTTCTAATGACACTTTTACTCACAACTTTCAACCAACTCTACAGAAGGTAACACCAAAGAAACGAGCAAGACAGAATGTGTTTACTTCTGAATTGTGTGTAACATTAGATAGAACTAAAGTGAGCGTTAGGAATGCAACGTATTTAATAACTGCTACTGCACAGAGCTTAGGACATGATACAACTAAACTAGTTATAAACCGCTCAACAGTTTCACGTAGTCGGCAACATCATCGTAAAGCATCAGCGGAAATGTTGAAAGCCAAATTTCAACCCGAGGGGCTACTTCAGGTTCAGTGGGACAGCAAACTAATGGATGACGAGTACAACAATAAGAAAACAGAACGTTTACCTGTGGTTGTTAGGGACTTGTCTGGTAAAACTGAAGACAAAGTGCTAGGAGCCGCAAAATTAGAAAGAACCACTGGTCTTGCCCAAGCTACAGCAGTTGTTGAATTGTTAAAGGACTGGAAAATTGCCGACAGAGTAGCTGCACTGTGTTTTAACACAACTGCGAGTAATACAGGGAACGTATCGGGTACTTACAGCGTCTTTTAAAGAAAAAAGTTCTTAACTTTCCATGCCGTAATCACATTTTGGAATTAATGCTTGCTAATGTATTTAAAATTTGCGTTTGTGGTAGTGTAACGACTGGGCCCAATGTCGCATTGTTCGAGACATTACAACAATTTTGGGACAAACTCGATCTCCCCAAATATGAGCCCGGTATCTTAAACAAAGTTATATATAATTTACTGGGAAACCACGTAGAATCTCTTCTGGATTTTGCACAACGTCAATTGCAGTCAGATCATTACAGAGATGATTATCTGGAACTTCTAGAATTAACAGTAATTTTCCTTGGACAGGTACCACAGAGAGGAATCCACTTTAGATCAGGTGCGATTCATTATGCCAGGTGGTTATCGAAGGCACTATACAGCTCCAAAATTTACATGCTTAATTCTCAGCTTCGAACAACCAAACAGGAAGAAAAGGGAATCCAAGAAGTCTGCATTTTTTTATTGTGTTTTATGTTAAAGCATGGTTTACAGCAACGCATGCTGAACTTGCTCCCGCTTGTGATCTGGAACTACTTCAAGGACTTATTCAAGAGCAAGATCCCACGTGTTGCAGAGGCTGCGCTTCAGAAGCTGATGAGACATTTGTGGTATTTGAGTGAGGTGCTGGTCGCTTTGGCTTTTTTTGACCAAACGTTGTCGCTAGAGTGTAAACGAAGAATGGTAAAGCCTCTAAAAGAACGTGAAGGGGAAAATACTCCGTCTCAACGCAAGATTATTGATAACCCAAGCACATACTTGCATGCGGAAATTGATTCATTTGTGACCAAAAAATCGATTCTGTTCTTTCAGTGGCTTGGCATACCTACAAACTTTCTGCAGTGTGATCCAAGTACATGGGATGAAAGAGAAGACTTTAAAATGGGACTGGCAATTGTTCGGCGTTTGAACGTTGTGAATGATAGTGCTGAAGGAGCAGTTGCTCTAACACAAGAATTTAACAGAGCGATTGTTCGTGATGAATCTCAAAGACAGTTTTTGCTGCAAGTTGTCCAAGAGCACAGAGCACGACGGACCAGAGCACAGGTCCCAAATATATTGAAATATGTTCGTTGCGTAAGATTACTATGTTGTTTCATATTTTTAATCTAAGTTATGTGGTACAGTGCAATACTCCCTGATGTCTAAACATTAGGTGTACGACATAATAAGGTAAACCTTAAACTCCCCTCCCCAAGGCTATGTGAGACTTTCCAAAGTCGAACCCGAGGCTTTATGGGACATTTTCTTAAGGGAGTCTTAGGTTTCATTATATTGTATGCACCCAAACTATGGAGTATGACTGGTTAAACTTCAGTACTGGGTGTCGCTTAGTAATAGGTTTGGTAAGTTACTAGAAACGAGTTTAAATCACGAACACACTGTTGAATTGATATGATAACAACCAAGGTTCGAATCCCGATGAGTTATTCAATCGATGTTCTTTTTACAAGAGATTATTATAGTCTATCTAGTGACGTCCAGGATCAAACCCGACACCGTCATAAAGATAATGCCCGAACGGAGAACAAACTCAGTCATGTCATAGCGTTTCAGTAATGGAACATGTGTTTTTTTTTAAAGTCATCAACATTACATGTGGAAGAACTACACTGTGGGTCTTTTTTCATCTTAAGCAACAAAATAATGAAGTTTTAACTAAATCAGAGCATAAAAGGAAAAAAAAAAACTTTCGCGAAAGAGGGTTAAGAATAATTTAGATAATCTAAATAAATCTGAATGCGCCTACAAATCACAAAAAGTACGAATTCAAAAACCTACTCCTTAGAAAAATTCTAAATGGAGAGAAAAAAGGAAGAAAATGGCTGTTGTATTCCGAATCTACAGGTAGTTTTTTGTATTTTCCGTAACTTATTAAGTGACAGCATGGACTCAGACAACATGTGTACTCCATTTTTAACCTGAGAATTTTCTGACTGGAAGAAGGGGGAAGAAAAAGTGAATTCTCATGAAAACAGCGCATGTCATCGCAAAAATTCAATGACATGGTTTCTGCGATCGAAGAACGACGAACATATCGATAGTAAATAATTAAAACAGAGGAAAATTACTGGCAAGTAGTTTTTCGGTGCGTGGTAGAAGTCGTTAAACACTTGGCAATAAGAGCATCTGCTTTTCGTGGTGATAACGAAATTTTTGAATCCCCAAAAAACGGTAACTATTTAGGTTCCCTTGAACTAATTGCTCATTTTGATCCATTTTTGAAACAATACATCCAAGAGCATGGCTCCAAAGGTTATGGTCATACATCATATTTGTCCAAGACTATTTGTGAAGCGATCATTGGCTTTATAGGAAACCAGGCATTAAGTTAAAAAGTTGGTGAAATTCAAACAAAAATACTACGAACTGGTAATAGATTCAACGGTAGACACGGCAAATGCAGATCAGCTACCTGTTGTAGTAAGGTATTGTTTCGAGGGAAGAGTTCACGAAAGATTTTTGGTAATGTGTTCCCATACACAATCATACGGACGGAAGTCTTTAGAAAGGTTATCCTAGATCTCTTTGGAAAGTACAATATTAGGATAGAAGACTGTGGTTCATAATCCTATGACAATGCCAGTAACATGAGTGGGAAATATTTAGGTTTAAGTTCAAAGATAAAGGAACTAAACTCATTAGCATTTTATAAGTCCTGTATTCCGCACTCGTTAAACCTCGTGGCCTAAAATAGTGCAGAGGAATCCTTAGAATCAGTTGATTTTGTTCAAGTTTTCCAACGAATGTATGATTTTTAAGTTTCTACTCATCGTTGGCACATTCTTGTGAAGAATAATCGGCAACTTAAAGCACTGTCCGATACTAGATTGTCGTACTGTCAGGAAGCAATGTCAGCAATTCGACAGAATTCTAACGCCGTTTACGTGTCACTTGAAGAAATTATCAAGAACAAAGAAGGCAGAGACAAGAAATGAGGCACAATCGCTCCCGAAAAAGCTAAAAGCCGGAGACAGCTATAATGGTTATTTTATGGGCTGACGTGTTGCCCTGAATGGAGGAAACCAACAAGTATTTGCAAAACCCCGGACTGGACTTAATTATCGGGTGTCAAGCGTTGCAATCATTGATTCCGTTTTTCAGCCGTGTTAGGGAAACTTTTGATGAATATGAAAACCAAGCTAATAGCTTAAGTGAGCATGTGTATCAAGAATTTAGCGACGACAGGAAACACAAAATACGAAGATTCCCTGATGGGGAAAAATCAGAATAATTCAGTGGACTGATAAATTTCGTGAGTTGATAAACTACAAATAGAACTACAAAAGAGAGAGGAAAAATATTGCGAAATAGTCGATTTTTTCCGACCTTTAACAAACAATATAGCTAGAGGCGAAACTTTTGCGCTAATGCGATATATGCAAAACGTTAAAAAAAATGCGTTTATGCTTCAGGAAAACTTTTAGTTTCAGAGCCAGAAATCACGTTTAGATTGTCGCGATTTTTTTGAGAAATTCAGCATTACTTGCGATAAATGTGAATAGAAACGAGAAAGTGGAATTATTGCTAATTATTGCTAATAATAACTAAAAAAGCGCATTCCCAACATTATTTAACTTAAAAATCGTTGCATTTTACCGAAAACGTGCACGACGTTAAATTAAGTTCTCCATAAAATCCGAGAGCTCACATATTTAATTTACTTGGTGATGTTTCTCAAACGGAACTAAAAGAGTTAAATACTTTGGTTACCCAAACCAATGATGTACTTCATATCTCAAGAAAGTTAAAAGTGCTTATTGGAAACACTTAGATACTACTAATTTGTTTCCTGAGCCAGTTTTATCGAGGTGGGGAAGTTGGTTTGAGGCTGTTTTGTATGTAAGTGTTTTTTTTTTTGTTTTTTTTTTTTTTCAAATTAGAATTTTTCAAAATAATTCAAAGTTTATCATCTCATGCAAGTCAGTGGCTAGACAGTTTTAGCAGTAACAGAAAAGGCACATTTGAGGTTCAAGTGCAAGCATCATTTGTCAGTCAACATAGAAGTGCTGTTCCTCAATTGATTAAGGAAGTAGAAGGGTCCAATTATCCTTATGCTCACCTTATTGTCGGGAAAACGAAAAACTTGCGAAATAAATTAAAATTAGCTCAAGGAGAAAAATTTGGGTCTGCTAATACAGAGTTAATTAAACAGTGTAGTGCTTCTCACCAGGCTGAAGTTGAAGTTAAGTTGAAAATCTGCGTGTCAAATGTATTGATGAAGCTGCAAAATTACACGCAAGCAAATGACGACAATTCTGTGTGGAGAGTTTACAAAAAGCTCTGGAGTTATTTGATCCAGAAACTGTTACACTTTATAAAGATGTAGACATCAACAAAACTGAAGTGTTGTTTAGATATGTGAGTTAACACAGGGGTGGGGGATCCAAAGGGGCCTAAACTTTATATAAAAGGGATTTTTTCACAAAATAAATCCCTATTTCTACCAATATATCCAGCCTCAGATACATGATGGAGACATGTGAGTGGTACTGTTTGAAAGGCTATTCTATTCTGAAGAGAATGAGATACGAACCATGACGCTAGGATAAATAGGGATGTCTCAAGAAATTTTTATCTGAGATACTGTAGTATGACGGAATCTGGGGTATTGTGGGGTATTTTTCTTGCGCTTGGTTTTCAAGATAGGAGCCTGAAATTTTGTACACACATTCAGTACACCCCTTATTTTTCAGATTTTCTTCAGATCTCTACGTTAACACAGGGGGGCCCAAACTTTGTAAAAAGGGATTTTTCATCCAAAATCCCTATTTCCACAATATTTCCCGCCTCATACATGATGGAGACATGTAAATGCTACCGTTTGAAAGGCTGCTCTATTTTGAAGAGAATGAGGTACAAACCATTATCTTAGGATAAATATGAATATCTCAGGAAGTTTTTATATTATATCCGGGTCTTTTGGGATCATCTGGAGCATTATGGGGATATTCTTAGCTCATTGGTAAATATTTTTTTCCCGACCTTACTATTCAAGATAAAAGCTTGAAATTTTGTACATACATTTAGTAGAGGTCTTATTAATTTTCAGTTTATTTTGAGGTCTGTGCGTTAACGCAGGGCGGAGGGGGTGGTCCAAAGGGCCTCAAAATTTGAAAACAAAAAGTTTTTTTCAGAAAAAATTCCGATTTCTCTCAAAATTCCCTGCCTCAGGGACATGATAGGGAAATGCGAATGGTACCGTTTCAAAGGTTGCTCTATTGTGGAAAAAAAAAAGTATGGACCACGATCCTACGATAAATAGGGGTATTGCTATAGCTGCTTGAGTGAAAGTCTGTAATTTACCTTTTAAAAAAAAAGGAATTTAAAAGGGCTAAACATCAGAACACCACGGGACCGGAAATATAATTTTCTACAGACATTCACAACGAAAAAATACAAGAATCTACACCAAAAGTACCAAGAACAGATCAGATAAGTGACTTATTTTTGTATTTCGCACTTCGGCTGCAATACAACTACAATTAAAAATTTAAAAAAAAAGAGAGAGAGAGAGAGAAAGAAAGAAAGAGATTTTTAATATAATACATATGAGTTGCCTATTTCTATTATTCGAAGTCACCCTAAATCTATCTCAATATTTGGAGGTCATATTTGAGTTATGTCTTTCTTGCAGCTATTAAATTTGTCAAACTTTAAGCGTCTATATAGCCACAACTAAACTGTGGCGATACTGCTGCCGAGTTCTCTTCATATAGAATACGCTCATTTCAATCAAAATGCGTTTGAAAACAATCAGCAAAAGCGTCATAAAAAATCGCTATTGCAATTACGATAAATATAAAATGTATAATAATTATCGTAATTGTAAAAGTGATTGCGTTATGGCGCTATTGCTTATGCGCGTAAGTAAAGAAAAAAATTTGAGTCTCTGTAAAAAGTAATAAATAAATAAGTGTAATAGATTTCATATGACAAGTTTATAGCTAGAAATTATAAACCTGATTTTTAATCACACTGGAAGTTTCAAATGTTAATATTTCAAAACTTCAAAATTTGAGTTGTGGCAGTTTTGCGGCCGATGTACGATCAATTCTTTTGAAATAAAGCCCTTTTCAGCACAAGTGCTGTCTAGATCAGATGCAGGGAGTGGACCAAGTCAATGTAAATTGTAGTCATGAGAGCAACCAATATACATTTTTTTTTTTTTTTTTTTTTTTTTCAAGTTAGTTACGAAGCAGGCAGAAAGGTAATTTTCGCCTGAAACTCCGTGCTTAAGTAAGAAAGCGCTGATTTCATATGTAGTTTTTTTTTTTATCCACTGAAAAAAAAATATATATATATTTTATGGACTGTGTGTGTTTGGTTCGGAGCTCTTCATTTCCTCTTTTTAAATTCAGTGAGAGAAAGATGTAACATTCTTGGTGGTATTACGGATTTTTCATTTGGTTTTGAATAAAGCAACTTAACAAATTTTGTTCTGTTCTGTATAATTTTTAGCCTTTGAAATTATCGGTGAAGGAACCCATGATGAAGTATAAGAAGACATCATCACGAGAGTACAACATGCCATTTCTTCGCGGCAGAAAGAGGTACTCGATTTCTTCTGGGCATGAAAGAAGAAGATACCAGGTCAGTTCGCGTTATTCTGGATAGAAAAAAGGTAGAAACATTAACATCAAAAGGAGATCGATTGGAACCTATTACTAAGACAATTCTATATTGTGCTAGGAATAACTTGCCATCAACAGGATGCAGAGGTGATGGGCCTCTTTTATCTAACGAAACACGAGATAATTGTTTAGTTGGTAAAAAAGGCACATTCAAAAGCTCGTTAGTATTCAGGTTAGATGCTGGAGCAAAATTCTGTAAGAATATTTAGAAACAGCGGGGAAAAACTGTATTCTCGTAAGCAAATCTATTCAAAATGAAAATATATCTGTGTTAGTGACGTTATACGTTCTTTAATCATCAAAGATGTAAACAGCTCCAATGTATTCGGTTATCTGTGACGAAACAACTGATGTTAGTAATAAGTCACAAATGACTATGTGTGAGGTATGTTGATTTGGTTGATTTTGTAATCAAAAAAGATTTTCTTGGATTCTTAGAATTGACGTGAGCAACAGGTGAAGTCGTTAAGAACTGGAGAAACTGAACAGATTAGGTTTAAGCATGGAACATATCTTTGTAGTCAGGGTAACTATGATGGTGCAAATATGGCAAGAAACGTGAACGGTGTTTAGGTTCGACTCACTGTTTTAGCCACTTATTAAACCTATGTCTAGGTAAGTCATGCGAAGGTAAGTGCATTAGAAATATAATGAATAACGTTGGAAGGGTATCAGTTTTCCTTTCGGAATCATCAAAACGTGCTTTAAAGTGATCACTTCTGAGTCTACTATTTCTACCACAACGAAAACCAAACTGAAAGCACTTTGTGCAATACATTGGATAGAAAGACATGAATCTGTAAATACATTCATAGAACTGTTTCCTCATATTGTTGCACCGCTTGAAAGCTTAGAAAATGAGTACAATGATGAAATGTCCAGCAGTGCTTCGAGTTACGGCCCCACGATAAAACGTAGCGATTTTATTGTGTCACTGGAAATTGTAGCGCACTGTCTTTCTTTCATAGTCAAGCTAAGTCAGAATCTGCATAGTCCAGAATTAGATATATCGGCTGCAACTACCAATGTAAATGCCGTTCAAGTATTCGAAGAACTGAGAAAAAAATGGTGATGTAGAATTCTCATCTATATTTAATTCGGCGTGTAAAAGAGCTGGCAATATAGGGGGAAAAAAATTAAAGTTCCAAAGACCAGTGGCAGATCAGCGGATGGGGAAACCTCAAGAAACCCTGAGGAGTATTTCGGAAAGACAACATTCATTCTTTTCCTTGATCATTCCACTCAGCAGTTAAAGAGTGGATTTAATAATAGATTAGTTTAAATCTTACCTCTTGACGAACTAATTCCTGCAAATCGACATCATTATGATAACTCGACTATGCTACAAGCTGCATTAATATACGAAAGAAAAAAAAAATTGCATGAAACCCAGGTCGATTAGAGCTGCATGCTGAAGGAAAATATGGGACAAGACAGAAGAGGGGAAACAAGAGATACTTGATACTGCGGTAAATGCACCACAACACTGCAAGATCTGTCCTAATATAAGAATTCTTCCCCAAATACCTACTACTTTACCAGTTTCAACTGCTTCTGCAAGAAGAAGTTTTCCCACACTGCGACGACTGAAAACATACTTGACAGGGGTACAATGTCGGAAGAACGATTAAATGGCCTTGCTTTAACAAGTATAAAGAAAGAACTGTTGATGTGGAAAAAATGATATTTTTTCTAGAATGAAGCCTAGAAGAATGGAGTTAAATGATTGGTCAAAAGATTGAACAATTTGCTGTCAACCCACAACACTAACTATCAAATTAGTCGATAACAAATTTCCAGCACTATATTTCAGCACGTTATTCAATTAGAAATATAAGACAATGTACTTGTATTACTACAGTATTTTTAATGCTAGTATATTATAATTATTATAAGAATATGTAATGTATTCTTTAGTACAGATATGTGATACGTATTGACCTATTTGTTTATTTTGTATAATGTTTTATTATTAATTTTCCGTAAACAACAAACATGTGTGTTTATCCAGTATAATGTTCTTCTCCTTAGTTAGCTTCAATTTATGTTGAGAAAAGAAAAAAAAAAAACACTGTATATTAGAACTACATATATTGTGTATATTGTGTAGTAATAAATATCTAGTACTTTATATAATGTGTAATAAATATACATATATAATGCACAATTGTAGTCCATATATATTTTGAAGAATGTTAAGGAAATAAGGAATATGTGTCTACGCATTATGATGCCTCAGTGTTATTAATACAGTCTGCTAGCTGGCCTAGAGTGTATATGTGCTACGATTTTCTTATATCTAATCTCTTTTTATAACTGATCTTATTCAATAAAGCTTAGTATTCTCATTTCTCATATATGTGATTTCCTCTATATATTCGGATTTCTCTATCTTCATATAATTTGAGCTAATTTAATTCCATTGTTTGATGAATCTATGATAGATACCTGACTTTCAATTTCGATCACTGAGAAACAAGATTTTGGTGTGACATTAATTCTAATCAATAAGTTATAAAATCTATTTCACCTTATTTGTGTGGGTATTTGGTATTACGAAAATACACGACGTGTCACTTGCGTAATTAAGTCTCTCGTTGGATTCGTTGTTTCCGTCAAAACTCTACTGCCATCCTACCCAAGCTTGAACCTTTTGTGACACATTGTGATATAATACTCCTAGTATTGAAATATAGAATTTACAATTGCAATTAAGAAGAAAGCAGAAATCACGAAACCAATGCGTAACTAGAACCGCTAGTGACTTTCTCCGATCCGGAGATGGCAACCCAGATGCGACGCTAATAGATAATGGTATCGACGGTGAATGAAACACAATAACTAAGAAAGGATAAATGATAACCTGAAATTTACTCAAGAAAACGAGGAAGCAACACCTCAAAAGTAGCAGAAGAGGTGCGAGAGAGCTACTCGATGTACATAAACCAATTGTCAATGGGAAGACGATCTTTAAGGCTCTACTTCGATTGCAAAAGTTTAGAGAAGAGGCTCTATCACCACCTCTTAAGCCTAAGCTATTCTAACACAATGAGTTACTTGGCTCAATGCTGCGGATTTTATTACACGTACTACAGTGTGACTTGAGTAAGTTTGACAGAGATGACTCGTATTTTCGGTAACTGTGCTCCCCGTAGTCGATAACACTATCACCCGTAAAATGTGCAACGTTAATTAAAAAACGGACCATACTTCACAAGTAGACAGGAAATCAAGTACAGTAATTAAAGGCCTATTTAAAAGTAAGCTGATTTTTATAATTTTCTTCGAATACCATAGTTATTTTCTAAAAGTGTGTAGTGTTACCATGATTATAAATGTGTAAAGTTCTTGAATGCTGTGGAAGATAGATTGTCAACAGCATGTGTCTATGTGTATGAGATGCATGTGTAAAGTGGAGCAACTATTCAGTGTTATCAAACATGTACTGTGCTAACTTTAAAAAAAAAAAAAAATCTTGTTCTAACGTACGTACAGCTGCGTGTAGTACCATAAGTACCTTTATATCCTTGTGTGTGTGGTGTGTTATTTAGACATTCTTACCCGACTATTCTCAAAATGTCTACACAGATAGCAGTGATGGTCCCTCAACTCCAGTGAAGAAAAAGCGAGTAAGGAATTGTGTTTTCAATGAAGATTGGTTGAAAGACAGTAAATTCTCCGGATGGCTTGGTGTAGATGAAGATCCAAATAAAGGTCGATGTACCGCTTGTGCAAGTGTTTTTTTTCTGTTAAATTTGATGATGTGAAAGCTGTGACCGTCCACTCTGACGGGAACAAACACATCGATGCAGTAAAAGCAAGGAACAATACGCAGGTAATTAATAAATTCTTTGTTATAAAGCATTCCATTGTAGAAGATAAGATGTCAATCATTGAGGCCAGTAAAACATTTCATGATGTGAAACATCATCTCACAGTTATAATTCTGCTGACCGTGAGAACAAACTTGATACAATATTAATATACAGATTCAGCTGTAGCTTCAAAAATTCAGTTGGGGAGAACAAAAATGGAAGCAATTGTTGAGAATGTTCTAGGGCCATTTTCTGTTGAGTTGGTTGCAAAGAAATTGGAATATAATCCCTTTTCCGTATCAACAGATTGTTCTAATAAGGGTAATCGGAAGTTTTACTTTTTCCCTTGGCAGTCAGGGTTTTTGAACCTGAAACTGGAGTTAATGATTATCTTTTAGATTTTTATGAAGAATCTTATGAGACTTCTTAATCTATCACAAATATTATCCTCGAAGCTCTGGGGAATCTCGGGTTAGATTTAGCAAATGTGGTAGCCTATGCAGCAGACAATGCTTCAGTGAATCATTGGAAAAATTGTTCCGTATTTAAAAAATTAATAGATTTGCAGCCAAATTTAATTAAAGCAAATTGTAACTGCGACATTATGCACAATGATGCCAAGTACAGCTTCCGCCTTATTTCATATGATGCTGAAACATTAATTTTGAAGATATACTTTTACATCATGTTCAAAAAAAAAAAAAAAAAAAAAAAAATCGACTCTCAGAAATCATGTTTCGAGTACCTCCATGGAGATTATCACGAAATTCTGCGTCACATTCCAGTAAGTTTATTCAAAGCGGTGGGTCGACTTCTGATTAACTGGCAGGCAATTAGGTTCTATTTTGTATAAACTGAAGAAGAAAAATGTGATGGGACTGTTCAGACGTTTGTTGGATTTTGATTTGATTTTTAGTTTAGCGTCCCTTTCAGCAGCGAGGCTATATGAGATGTGGACCTACAACTTAACATGGAATCCGAACCACATGGCCTCCCACCAGGAATCGGACCCGAGTCTCCCATACCAAAGCCGCGTACGCTAACCGCTTAGCCACTAGGAGCTCTGGAAGTTGTTCGAAATGAAATAGGTGGTCTAAGTTCTGAGTGTGAGCCAACCAACGGTGGCCACGGGGGAGGGGGGAGTCATGTGCTGTGGCGCTGCCACAAACAATACAAAAAAAATAATATAAATAATATAATTTGCCTCTTACTAAATAACAAATTTCTCATTTTTACGCACAGTACTTTACTTGCAACGTCATCATTGCTCACGAGAAGCGGGTTTGAGTCGCGCGGTGATTGAATGCGCCCAAAGTTACTCGCGAGCAAGCAGTACATATCTTGACTCTGTTCATGCCAAATTCTTTCTTACTCTCACGATTGTTATGAAAATGGTTTGTGCGCATGCTTGTTAGTTGGAGATCAGGAAGGAAGTACGGAGAAATAACCAGCGTTTTGTACAATCCGCGGCAAAAAACCTGCAACATGAGGATGTAAGTTTATTGTGAATCTTCGCCTAACAGCACAGGCAATCAACATAACTTTTAAGTGGAACGAATCACGCCAGGATAAACCTCGGCCTCCTTCCGTGCACACTTATTTTGGAGCAAAAGACTTCCTCATTTCACAATAAACTTATATGCTCATGTTGCAGGTTTTTTGCCGCGGATTGTACCATGATTGAAGGTGTCTCGAAGCGGGAGATTTGTTTCGCCTTATGTGTTGATGTTCTAGGAAAGCGGGCTTTGTTTTGTAGCTAAGTCGCCTGGAATTCCAACACGTGATTCCTGATACATTGTTTCTATTGTAGTGTTTTCAAACTAGCTACTTATTACATATCAATATGTATTACCTGGATTTGACCCTCCCAAAAAATCAATTTGGAGTTTTTTTTTTTTTTTTTCGTTATTGTGTTGTCAACGCTGGTATGATTTTCCGCCCGCTGATAGAAACATAAACACACTGTGCGCCTGAGTGTTTGTGGTGTTGAATGTGGTGTGTGTATGTAATATGTGAATCATATATTTGTGCGAAGTTTTGATGGTGTGTATTTAAGTGTAGTGCTGTTTTCTTCTTTCTTTATATTTGTAACTACTTTTCGGGAAAACAGGAAAATATATTTCGATGAATCTGAACAATGTACTAAGTTTCTCTTTGTTAGGGAAGACAAATATCCAAGCTCAGCTGGATTCGCAATATAATCAGTCCATAGTTAAGCACAATGATCAGGTAAATAAAAACAGATACATTTTGAATTTGATTATAAACTACATTAGTTTCTGCGGAGCTTTAGAACTTGCATTAAGGGGGCATGATGAGTCTGAGGACTCTTCAAATAAAGGTGTCTTTCGAGAATTAATTGACTTCAGTGCAAAACTGGATAAAGATTTGAAAAGCCACCTAAGTCAATCATCCGTGTTCAAAGGCATGTCATAAACAATACAAAACGAATGCTTTGTTGTATGTTACAAGTGTACCATGATGAAGTGGCTAAAGAAATAAGAAGTATGGATTATGCTGCCGTGATAGCTGATGAAACAACAAATGTATCTACCCAGTTTTAGTACTGAGGTACAAATATATCCTTGGAGGGATCCCAGTACAGAGATTCTGGAATTTTGTAAATCCTAATGGTCATGATGCTCGTGATATAGCAAATTGTATATTAAATCAACTTGATTCCTTGGTCAGTGAAAATCCAAAGAAACTAATAGCACAAAGTTTTGATGGTGCTTCGGTTATGAGTGGATGCATAAATGAGGTGCAAGGAATCACAAAAGATAAATATCCCAATGCAAACTACATCCACTGTTATGCTCATCAATTTAATTTCATAATGTCTCATATCGCATCCATAAACCGCCATGCTTGCATCTTCTTCGCACATTTGTCTGGGATGTGTGCATTTTTTTTTTTTTTTTTTTTTTTTTTCACAATCAACCGAAAGAACAAAAATCCTCGATGCTACTGTACAGGGAAGATTGCCTCGTGCACATAGGCGGAGCTATGGAGGGGGGCATTGCCCCCAACTTTTTGACAAAAAAATAAAAATGACATCTATAAAATGCCCATGCTCGTGCATCACAAACCAGATGCAACTTTCATTCGCGTGGAGTAAATGTAGTGTATGAATACAAAAAAGAACTGACTGAGGTAATTGAAACAATTGAAAACAGTGAAGATATTATATTACACAGTACCATTGAACAAGCTGAAGCATATAAACTGAGGCTTAAAGATCATACGTTTGTATTCTGGCTAACATTTTTACATCGAATCATGCCTCATGTTGAGATTATTTTTTCATAGTTGCAGGAGAAAACACAGATTCCGTTAAAGTCAGGAAACAAATTCACAATTTCGAAATGGGCATTCAGAAAGTAAGGGGGGAAATAGATCTTATAACTGAGGAGGTTCAGAATGAGTTGGAATTTGATAACATTCCATCAAAATGACCATGTACTGATAATAAAGAATCAGACACCATGAAAAGAGATGTAATGGAAGTGTGTGACACAATAGTAATAGAAATTAAAAATAGATTTGAATTTTCTGGTCATCTCATAGCTTCTAACCTATTCACGGTTGAAGAATTTGACAACTATCACGTAAGATTTCCTGACTGTGTAATAAAATAATTCTAAAATGATGTTATTTATGCCTTTGTATGTACTTTTTTACGGATATGCATTTTATTTATTACGTACGTTTTGGCACCACCGTAACATATACTCACGAGCCGCTAATGGAGCCAACACTGACAGAATGTTATTTGTATTTTTTTTACTATGTGCTATCTATCTATCAAAAAGCAATTTTGTTTTTAGAAAAGATTGACACCAGTCATGAATGAATTAAGAAATTCTTTGAAGAACAGACATCGGTATGACTTTTTTGTTTTAAGGCTAATCAAGGATTAAGAAATTTGAAGAGACAAGAAGCTGGTAAGTTTACAAGGAGTCACTTGACGTGCACTTACGAGCAATAACTTACCTAGAGAAATGGTTTGACTTTTGAGAGTTCACCTTTAAAGTACTTTTCGTACTTGAATCTAAATAAGTCACTGCTAAGTATAGAAGAAATTAAACAAACTGTAAACAATCTTGGACTTGAATTTGACGAGGACTCTTTTTACGAGGAAGTGTGTTTATTATGTGAAGCAAAATCTTCTCTGCTTCACGACAACGCACTTAAAAGAGCCCAAAAAATGAGTCAAATATTTCGAAGAAAAATGTACATCAGATAACTCACCTCAAATAAAATCAATTGTTTAACGTGTTTTTGCAATCCCACCCAGTAATCCTTTTGTTGAAGGTCTTTTTAGTATCATGAACAATTTATGGACTGATGAGCGAAATCGTTTGAGTGTATATTTAGTCAAAGCTGAACTATGTACCAGGAAAAATTTGAAATTTACTTGTAAAGAATTTTATACATATATTAAGAATGAAAAACTATCTCTGAAAGCAATTTCACCTAGTTCGAAGTATAAATTTAAAAAGTAACTTTCATTCTGTCACCTTTCACCATCTATTAACGATTAATATATTTTGTTCATCTGTTAAGATAATTTTAAAAAGATGACAGGAACTGTGTCAAGGAAAATTTACTTGAAATGAATTTTATTCATTTATTGAAAGTGAAAAAGGATTTCTCAAAGCAATGTCCTGTAGCTGAAGTATAAGTTTAAAGAGTAAATTTCATTTTATAAATTCCAAATTGTCACATAAGGATTAATATAATTCTGTTCATCTATTTCGATATTTTTAAAGAAGTGACAGTTAGTGGTAAATAAAATAAAATGATCAATACCGACTTGTTTCTCATTTTTGGCAAAATGTATCCATTTAGTTTATTAGTGAATGTACTAAGGATACGCAGAATACAGGTGCTAATGCACTTTTGTTCACGATAGCACATTTCCTTTCCATGGATGAATCCGAACAGAGATACTTCACAGTTAGGCATATACCATAGGGAATTTTGAGGGAGTGTCTGTAATTTCATTTTCCAGAGTTAGCAACCCCAGAATAATGGAAGTAAATTGTCGAAACTGTTTAGGAAAATTTTAGAAGAGCGCAATAAGTGGTATGTTAACTAAGCTAACGCTGTCTTAAATACGCGTTGGTAGATCTTATACTGACGTAAAAGCTAATACTGATCATTTATACAATTCGATCAAGGAGGTAAAGCTCTTACCTTACACACAAAAAACGTCCCCACTTACTTTAACAGTATAAATACACTATTCGAAAACTAATTACTCACATTAAAAATGCTGAAGGCTTACAGTATTACTCCTTCACTGACATAAAAAAAGCAATTATTACCATCCCAATTAGGATTTTAAAAGTATGTGTCAGTCGAAACATTAGTCATTATCGTCTTTACGAAATACCAATAACAAGAACACACAATATACTTCAAAACAATACAGATTTCTTATATCTTTTTCTAAATAATTAAAGTAAATTAACTCGTTGTGTGTGCAGAATACCCATAATATGTTTCAGCTGAATTATTCAATTATTCACTTATACCAAATAATCTACATACTAACAAAACTCTCTTCTGAGAACTTTGATCATTTCAACTACTTTAGTTTAACAATATATCAATAAATCAAATAATTCGATATGTTTGCCTTGCGAGTATGGAAGAAAGGAAAATTTCTACTCTACAGTAGGCCATGAATTAAATTTTCTTCTTCCATCAATTATTATCAGGCAAAAACAAGAATTTCAAAACGTTTAGTAAAACGCAACTCCCTTGTTTAAAATCACATAAATCAACACCACAGGACGAGAATAGTTCATAATCATTTTTACCATACTGGTATACAGTGGCGTATTTAGGATTTTGTTTCGGGGGGGGGGGATATGCACAATATGTGAATAAGCACTTATATTTTTCCTTTTGGGTGCTGACAAATTTTAAGGAATTTCTGTATATAACAAATTTATTTCGCGGTTGGGGGGCTTGAGCTCGATAGCCACCCCCCTAAATACGCCACTGCTGGTATATAAAAGCTCTCTCGTTGACAAGTAACTCGTATTTCTTTCTCGATTTCCAGTGGGAGCTCATACATAACCTTGGTGCTGGAAAGAAATGTTACTTAAAGAGAATCCACTTTTCTAAAATGAAACTGGTGTACCAAACGCTACAATAATACCTCTTGATTTTCTTCATATATATTTCGAACTGATTTCAAATGGTGCATTCTAGTAAATCTTCAATGCTAAGCGAAGATTTCACTTCACTTTCCTTGGTCAATGAAGTAAGTCTGGATTTAAAAAATAAAGAAAAAAATAAAAAATAAATAAATAATCCAAAACATACAATCTCAAATCTACATGTAAAAATTTTTAACATTTCAAACAGTGAAAAAATGAAATCAATACATAAATGAAACTACTTTGATCGAATTAAAACATAGACATGCACATACCGTACGGTTGCATCAATAAGTATTACTGAAATATACCAAAACCCGTTGTTTCACCCAAAACGCCGTGATTGCTAGCGGCTACAAAATTTATTTGAATAATAGTATAGTATAGTAATATATATATATATATATATATATATATATATATATATATATATATATATATATATATATGTAAATACACAGCAAACAAAGTATAAATTTTGTTTTACAATGTTTTGTTTTTGATTAAGATTGCATAGTCTAGTATAATAATGGCGAACAGTAGACTTACGTTGTAGCAGAGTATCTCATTTGTGATTTGGTTCATTGAATCACGCTCCCTTGTTGGTGTTCAACGACGATTTCAACTGGAGAATCATTGTGCATGGGCACCATCCACCAAGTCCATATGACGTTATGTTGATCAGTTCAATAAGACTGGTAATGTTCAGGACTTCGAAGAGGGGGTAACCAGACCAACTGTGCCTACAGAACAGCGTATTGCAATAGTGTGAGCATCTGTTATAAACAGCCCGACTAAAAAATCTCTGCGACGTTTGTCAGCGGAAAACGCAATATCCGTAACATCATGTTGGCGAAAAGACTGCAAATGTTCCTTTACGAAATGCAGATGATTCAAAAATTAATAGACATTGCAAAAAGAAGGCGTCTGCATTTTGCAAATCAGTTCAGTGTGTTAATTGCTGATGACCCCGACATTATTGATAAGTTGTGGTGTACAGACCAAGCTTACTTTTATGTCAGGTGAAGTAAACAAACAAAATGTAAGATTTTGGACAACAGAAAATCCGCATGAAATGGTAGACTCGCCTCTGCATTCGGAAAAGGTTTTGGTTTGGTATGCTGTATCAAAACGTGGCATAATTGGATCTTTCTTTTTTGACGGCTATGTCACATCAGAAAATTATTTGGAAATGCTTGAGCATTACTTCTAACCCGGCCTTCGTCGTAAAAGGTGTCTACTTCGTCGGCAATGGTTCCAGCAGGATGGAGCTAAACCGCATACAACAGAACCTGTCCTTAATTTCCTTCACACAAAATTCCGCAATGGTGTGATCTCTAATCAGTATCCATTGCTTTTTGGAACAGGCTTAGAGTGGCTTCTATGCAGCCCAGACATTAACCCTTGTGATAATTTTATGGTTTAACCTCAAGCAGGAGGTATTCAAGCTTAAACCTCGATCTTTAAATGAATTAAAAGCAAACATTGAACTGTGTACGGCAGTAGTCAGTGACGTCATCCTTGGGAAGATTTTTGATAACACGAGCATCAGAGTCAAGGTAGAGTTCAATCGTCAGGTTGGACACTTTGAACATGTGTTACATTAAACATTAGTCTTTCACTTATCATAAAATGTTAATTTCTCTTACTATGGTCATCAATCAAATACGTTATTGCACTTCAAAATCACGGCTTTTTCACTGAAACACCCTGTATTATTTACACCTATATAAGAATGATGAAAGAAAAAAAAAGGAGTAACAAGTATACTGAGCTCCCTCGTTGACAAATGACTCGCATTCCTGTGTAAGAGACCCAATGGGAACTCATATAGCCTTGGTGCTAGAAAGGAACGTTACTCAAAATTTAAGCCATTGAACAACTTTTTCCAAAAACGACGTACGCATATGAAGCATTCTTTTAAGATGAATATACAGTAAGTAGTTAAACGTAAACAATACATCAGTCTCACGTTTTCTCTAAAACAATACTACATCAAACATATTCCACCATCAATGATACATAAATTACAGCAAGTTGGAGCTTTCACGCACTATCCTCCCCCCTCATTACTCGTACTCTTCTTCCTTCCCTCGCTCATCTAGTGACTAGTACGTAGTCCCGAGTTCTATTCACGGTGGGAGAGCATCGAACACCTTACAGTAGTTCGGATTCCACCTTAAACTCTAGGTCGAGTCTCACATAGCCTCAGATCTAAAAACGGAGCATACACAAACTAACACAAATATTTTCCCACTCCGCCTCTTCCTCCTATCATAATAGTGTTCGCTAAGTTTCATCTGCAATCACTTAATAGTGCTTAACAACAATACAAGTATAATACCAATCATTTATTTTACTCTTTTTTAACTGTTTGCGAGTTGCTCTTCTTTCTTTTACATCCGCAAACATTACTTTTCTAAGTCAAATAATTTTTCTCACACCTTCTGATCTTCTGCAGGCCAACATTTAGAAGGTTTCCAGGTGTTTTTAAGCGTTCTCCCATAGTGTCATCACTTCTTCCCTGTACAAGTGTCTCTTCCGTAACTTTTCAGTTATAAAGACCTAGAGAATATGCTTTCCTTCTTTGCCAATCCTTACCTTATTTTGATTAATAGTGCTAGTTACAAAAATATAATATCCTATAATTATGCCCTTTAGGCTAAAGGAGATGGATGATTATTAAAACTTAGTTGTTATGAAACAATTTGTGGAATGAGAATGTGGAAGAAAACAGAAGAACCCCGAGTAAACCAACGGACACGGAGGAACCCCTCGTACCAGTTAAAATGAAAAAATCAGAGCAAAGTTATCGATTTTCACTCATGGTTGATGCTGACTTTAAAATATGGAAAATTTAACATCCGTCGAAACACTGCATCAGAAGTACTAGATCACAGCTCTCATTTGCCTGATAAATAGTCGTAGTTTAAATATAGAGGGAACTTATTTATATGAGATTATCGTACAACGAAAATGAACTGAAATCTTTCAGTTTAACGTCCCGCGATTAGAAAGGGAAACACAAGTGAATGATAAGAATTGGTATAGTGAGAATGTGGGAAGAAACGAGAGTGCCCTGAGAAAGACCACGGATATGAGTGATGTTAACCACATGATTTTGTTGTGATAGGATATTCGTAATAATAATAATAATAATAATAATAATAATAATAATAATAATAATTGCCTTATGCAATTTTACTAAATGTTCCTACTGTATCGAGTTCAAGCACCTGTGAGGGAACGACATATATTATTGTATCGGGATTCGATCCTTGTACGTCCCTGTTCGGGAAGACACATTACTGTATGTGGTTCGTATCCTGTAGTTCCCTAGGAGTGCTTAGGCATTTATAACAGTCCGGGATTCGATCATCTATGTCTTGGATGTCTCCTTTAGACTTCAATAGCAGTTCGGACTTTCTACCAAAGCCGACAATATAACCACTGGACAGTACGGTTCAGAGTTCTGGTCAGAACATTCTGGAAACTGACATAAAGACTGATTCTAATCGTATTCTCAATGCCAATACAATCTAATAATGCGAAAACTATTATGTTGTATAGGCATTAGTTATTTCTGGAAAGAGAAAGTAAATTAAAATCTTTCAAACTAGAAAATATAAATTTATATCACGATAATTATTTTGATAAAGGATATGCGAAATTTCACTTTTCACTTTAATAAACAACACTGAAATGGCACAAACACATATTACATTACATTTTGGCACTTCGATTTAAATAATTGAATATGATAATGCAATTCTACACTTGGCCCAATTATTCTTATTACATTCGCAGAAGACGCGGTAGTCGCGGGTTACCGGTTGAACTTTACTACATCGTACGTTTTTATTATTTTGCACTTTCACTTTTCATTCACTTTGATGCTGAAGAAACATAATCTTTGGCGGTCCCAAGGAGATGTTCTTAAGGTTGGAGGCAAGAATTCCCTTACTTTCCATTTTATCTTCTTTCGGGTGGTTTTGAAGTTTCTCCATTGCGCAACTAGTTTCTTGTCGTCGAGACGAATTTACAAGCAACAATTACGAACAAATATTTTAAGATTTCAATTTTTCTTTTTGAGGCAACATTTTCATTATCATCAACGCACCATATATTTAGTATTGGTTCATCGTTGCACCATACAACTTTTAATGCGCTAAACACAATAATTAACTACATAACAAATGTACAATAGTACGCGCAGTGTTGTTCGTCTGCTCATCCGAAGCTGACTGGCTGGCTCTTTTTTCCATCTCTCCGTGCTTCTACCAAGCAGAGAGGCTCACAATGCAAACTGTTGATGTCAGAGCTAAAAATAACTATGACAATCTATAGGCAGGAATTTTTGGAGACGAAGTTTGCTCCATGTGTCGGATTTTAGCACCTTATTTGGAGAAACGAGAGGGTCCACCAAAACTTCCGTCGGATACGCGACGAACACACACATTTGCATATTCGTCTGTTTGTCGAGAGAAAAATTCTTAAGAGTGCTTTTATACGAGGTTCACTTAAAAAGTTAAAATTTTCTTCATTAATATTCGATAAGCTGGACCATATGGTTACAAGTCTAAATATTTTCAACACGTAATTACGTAAAGCTACTATGTTAGAATAAGCATATAGGACTAAAATTTAAACAAAAGTTTATTATAAAAATCAATACTTTTAACGACTGTGCATGAGTAGCGATTGATCTACTCACGATTTGTACAAGGGCATAGGAGTGATGTGCACATTTCACCCTTACGCTCTTGTACAGTGTGCAAGATTTTAGTATACAAGTCAAGATGTTTTAACGATAACACGTAAATAAACAAAATAGGTTTATTACTCCTACACTTAAGAACATACATGAAGAAAGGGACGAAAATGCATAATGAGTCCAAATGGACCCGAGGACCTTATGTGTAAACTCCAAACGAGGACCTTAAGAGGGTTAATATTACAGAAAAGATATAATACGCACTGCCACGATGCGTCACAAGTTTATCAAACAGTATTTCTCTTTAATCTGGCTGAAACGAAATATATTTTTTATTTTTTATATACTATTTTGTTAAAAAAAAATACAGGCTCCTGCCGTGTGACTTTTTTAAACATTTCTTCTGGCAATTTACGGAAACCAACCATCTAAGTCCTTAATACACTGTTCGGGTCTTCGTACTAGGGAGTTTTAGTACGTTTCGAACCTTCATTGGATTTTTTTCTTTCATATATTCTAATGTTGACTCCTCTATGGTTGAAAATTAGTCCAAGTGAACGTTTGAAAATAAAACCTATTAAAGATTTAAGTATTCACTTATTATTATTATTATTATAACGAATATCCTATCACAACAAAATCATGTGGTTAACATCATCATATCCGTGGTCTTTCTCAGGGCACTCTCGTTTCTTCCCACATTCTCACTATACCAATTCTTATCATTCACTTGTGTTTCCCTTTCTAATCGCGGGACGTTAAACTGAAAGATTTCAGTTCATTTTCATTGTACGACAATCTCATATAAATAAGTTCCCTCTATATTTAAACTACGACTATTTATCAGGCAAATGAGAGCTGTGATCTAGTACTTCTGATGCAGTGTTTCGACGGATGTTAAATTTTCCATATTTTTAAGTCAGCATCAACCATGAATGAGAATCGATAACTCTGCTCTGATTTTTCCATTTTAACTCTTCACTCTCAGGTAGTGATAAGAGTCTTTACCTAAGGGTCTAATTCTCTCATTTTTTCAGTGTATAAAAAAATAGTGTAATTTCACACCTAACTTGTAGTATTTACAATATGCATATTATATTTTATCTAATGTTTATTAAGAAATATAGAACGGGATACTTATTTTCAAGCTCCATTAAGTCACCACAGGAGAAACACGTGAGATGATGAAACAAGGATAAGACAAAACTGTTTATTGGACATCACCCATCCTCCATGTCAATGACATACTCTGCTATCCAATCATTGTTGAGTATCGAGCATGAAAATATCAAATACAATCAAAGCGCCCGCCAAATGTGAACTAAGTGATGTAATTCAATTTCTCCAAACAGCTGCTGCGTTCCCTGAAATTCTAAGATTAGATAGTTCAGAAAAAATAAAATACGCCTTTCACGAAACACGTAATTCACGTGTTCATCAAGGTCATCAACTGCGCCATAGATTTCCACACTTAGCTACTCTCGTCGTAAGTTGGTAATTTCTTTAACCTCTTTGCAGCACTTTGAAATCAAATGCAATCTTTAAGTTTTACATCCCACGGTTATGCCGGCTAGGCTAAAGGAGACGGTGATGATGAGAAACGAATGAAATGGTGGAATGAAGAAAGTGAGAGGAAACGGGAAAACCCCGAGGAAACCCACGCACACGGTGTTTATCCACCGCAAAGTTCACTCGGCGCGAGCTGGGCTCGAACCAACGACCCCATACACCAGAGGTGAACGCTCTACCACTGAGCCCCGCGGCCCCGCTCTGCAGCACTCTACCATCCAGTCATCACTTATAACAGTTTCCGGCGTAATCCTTACTCATTCGACGATGAATTATGACTTGTCTTTCCGCCTGGATAAATCAGGCTATATCAACTAGTTCACACTTGGTGGGCGCCTCGATTGCACTCAATATGTTTTCATGCTCGCTACTTTATAATGATTGCATGACCGAGTCTGTCTATCGATGTGAGAGATGGGCGACATCCAATGAACAGCTTTGTCTTTTCTCCTCTGATGGCTTAAAAGGAGGTTGAAAAAAAAAAAACAGTTCTCGCACATACATGACAATGACCTTAAAAAGCAATGAAGAATGGTATTCTATAAACAATGCATTAGTAATAAATGATATTTGATAATAGAGATATTAAAAAAAAAAAAAAAAAAAAGCAATCATAAAATTCAGTTATTATTTGTAGCAATTTTGATGATACTGACCTATGTGGCCATGAGACACATTACATTATATGTTGCCTTTCATACATTTTGCGCTTCTTTCTTAGCTATAATTCCATAGCATCTCGGTGATACAACAGGATCAAACAACTGAACTAAATAAGCTTCACGGATACCCTGAAACAAAAATTTTTTTTCCGTTAAAGGATTTGCAAGATCTTTGGAAATGCTGGCTATTTTATTAACATTGAGTTTTTCTTTACATTAATTAATAAACATTTTTTTCTCACACTTATTCCATCATTCCTTTTTAGCTTTAAACAACTGCTGAAGTCTCCTTTTTCTTTCTTGAGTGTACACTCATGTTCAAAATGATTGTCGCATATCTATAACTGCCTTCTTGTAAGAATATAATTTGATAATAATTTTGCAGGGTACTTTTAATACTGATACTATGTCTATAATCGGGAAATGTATATTTGTAGTAAATTCAATAGGAAAATAATTATAAATACGAAAATTAGAATGAGTAAAACAAAATGTTGCTAAATAACGAGAAAGTTTTATTTTCGTTTTATTGTTCTTATTTACTGCTCTTTTGACATGAAATTTGCCACATGTCTTTGCCGATTATACAGATATTAACATTGTAAGAAATACCGGTCGAATTCGTTATCAAATTATATTCCTACAACAACATATTTAGAGAGATGCGAAAATAATTTTGGACATGAGTGTACATTACCTTGACTGAGCAGTCAGCACATCCGAGTCCCAACTCCTCCTCTTCATCATCATCACCATCCATTATTATTATTATTATTATTATTATTATTATTATTATTATTATTATTATTATTATTATTATTATTATTTCAGTTATAGTTTACTATTTCTTACCTGAAAAGGCATGCAAGCTAGTTATTCAACTATATAGTTTCCATTTTTTTCTATAAAAACAATCATCTTTTCAATAAACCACAATTACTCGTTTACTAATTATCCTGTTCTATTGCTCTGTACAAAAAAATCCAATGTTTTCTATGACTATTGCTCAGAACATAACAAATTTTAAAATCAACAACAATTTTTCTTTCTATCATTTAAAATAGGGATAAAACTATATTACACACATACGACGTTCCGAATTATGTCATTTAATACTAAATGATATAACTAACCTTACATGGTCGATGTATTTATTCTAGCACAATTATTTCGCAATCCGCTCCAGCCCTCACTCTGGTTCGATCAATGTACGAAAAACAATGAATTTACAGAATTCACACAGTTATTCATCTATTAATAATGGTATATATATTGATAGTTGTGTGTTGGGTGTACCGATAGTTGATAGTTGGTATGTTTTGTTTTCGTTGAGCTTATTAAGTTTGTGATTTTGTGATATTTTTGGTGCACGGAGTGGTAAGATTGTTTCATGGTTGACCTGATCCTGCATATCATGATCTCTTATACATACTGTTGGTGGTCGAATAAGTATGTTAGTACTGTAAATTCAGAGTTTTTTCCTACGTTGGGAAACCGAGGATGAAAAAAGGAGCGATTCTCGAAATTATTTCGCTGGAATAAGTACGATTGGTTGGTTTATTTGAAGTTAAGTGTCCCGTCCAGCACCAAAGTTATATAAGACGTGGACCCACAGCTTAACGTGGGATTCGAACAAGATGGGTTCCCACCAAAAATCTAATCCGGGTTTCCCGCACCAAAGGTGCGTACGCTAACCATATAGCCACGAGGGAGTTCTAGAATAAATACAAGTTGGCACTGCAAGGTTAGTTATATTATTTAATTAAGAAAAATGTGCCAGAGAGTTTCTGCATTCCATCTTTCAACATTGTTTAATATTGACTTTATGCATAGGCATATTTTAATCTGAAAAGATGGAGCATCTATTTTAAGCATTAATTTACATTCAAGAAAGACATTTGATAAATTTTAATCATACAAACCACAATATAGATCTTGGGTTTGTAACGCAGCTGTGGAACAAGTTTTGTGTTATTCCTTTTGAGAATGATCTTCGCTTATTTGTCTACAATAAATCACATTTATAAATACATATTTCAATAGATCTTGATGGAAAGATAAAGCACACTTCGCTTGCATGGTCTGTCATAACCATACTGTCGCGGTACAAGATGCAGTTTCTCCAAAAATTAAGGGTGCACCTCATACAAGTGAATGATAAGACATATGTACGTCTCCCAACACAGCAGTACTTACTTGGTACCAGCGACGACGCCGGAGGCGAAGGGGCTAGGAGCGATCACATCGTCCCAGGTGACTACGCCTTCCCCAGACATGCATTGTAATCAGTTTTGGGCATTTATCAATTAAAATTAATCGGAATTAATTCATCAATGAAAATAATTGCTCTGGAAATTAACTGTAATTGATTTAATTCCAATTAATTTCAATCTGTTCTCTGCAATTAATGTTAATCGAGACTGAATTCAATCCCAAAATATGCAATTAAAATGGAATGAATTGTTAATTGCAAAGAAGCAATTCAAATACTTAATTATTAATTGCACTGGAGCAACTGAAATTTATAATTGTTGATTGTTAATGTAAATTGCAAGTGAAGTCAGCAATTAAAAGTGCAGATAAGAAGATTGTGTACGAAGGTTGAAACTTTAATAGTCACAACACTGCTTTAGAGACGCTACGTAACGGAATAAAATAATATGCCTCGTACCACATGTTAGTTACATACATATCTTACCTTAAGGCAAATTAACTCTCCCTTCCGAAGTCACTTGCAAAGGCAGTACACGAGAACATAGCCTCGTGTTGCTGGCAATCTACACACACAAACGTACGTGAGCAAGCACGAGAGTGTCATCAAGGTCTTCAAGAGGCTTACGGAGAATCTGCATTGCCTTATAGAACAGTCGCAAAGTGGGTACGAGCCTTCAAAGCGGAACGCCACAATGTGGAAGATATGCAACAGTCTGGTCGTTCTCATGTCAGTGAAGAAGACGTGAATGCTGTTATCGCGTTACTGGATACTGATCGACGCCATACTATTCCTGAGCTGGCCCAAGAGACAGGATTAGCGCATACAACTCTGTACATTCTGAAGGAGTGCTTAGGCATGAAAAAAATGCATCACGATGGGTTCCGCATGAGCTGACGAAAATGCACAAATGTCTAGATACGACGCTGCTCGTACTCACTTGGAACCCTACAAGTGGGAAAGAAAGGCTTTGTTCCGCCATATCATTACGCTGGAAGGAACATGGTCCAAATCGTACTAGCCACTACTGAAACGCCAATCAAACGAAGGCAACATTATGGGTCACTACGAAAATCCGAAGTTTGTCAAAACTCCAGCAATGTGAAAGTTATGGTAATTCGCGTATACGCTGGGATGTGTAATCCTAACGCATACTGTTCCTCCACATCAGACCGTCAATGCGCAGAACTTTTGTTCCTTTGTAGAACACAACTTACCAGCCTTGAGAAAAAACAGCGACAATTTTTGCAGAACTCACCCGTCATTTTACTGGACAACACTTGAGCGAATGCAGCACAAGGCATGACTGATTTGTTCGATCGATGGGGGAGGGAAGCGCTGTACCATACACCCTACTCTCCGACTTAAGCCCTTGTGACTTTGCCTTGATTCCTAAGGTGAAGAAATCTGTTCGTGGCATTTGTTCTAGAATTGTTCGAGAGATTCTTCCGGCAGCAGACCGATCCGTTAGAACTATCAACACAACAAGTTCTCTACAAGTACTCAGTGACTTCAACATCGCTTGTACATGCTGGTGACTACACAGAAGGACTGTAAACTTTGTAACATGCATATATTTTGTATCAGTTGTAAATAAATAGTGGCCACTATTAAAGTTCCGACCCTCGTATACTGCATTGTTCATTTGCCCATACTCAATCCACAGTTTAGAAATAAGGTATTTATATGTAGTGGTGGTTTAAGAACCTCGCCCCGCTTTATACGAGAAGAAAGTCGGAAAGGGCGACCGTCATATACTAATATCTTATATTTTTAGTTCCATTTTCCTCGGGAGGCATCTATCTGTCATGCACACAGTTTACAGACAAAACATCGACTGCTAAAACCTCTTCCCATACCTTTTCACTTTATAGGTCGACCGATCTTTCATGTTGTTATATGAAAACAGCTATTCGATGTGATATGGTATATACACAATTACGTTAGCCATTAATTAATGAAAATGAATTGCAATGAATAAATCAACTGAAAGTAACTGTTGTGAAAATTAATTGGAATTAATTACAAACTCCATTGAATTGCAATTGAATGACTAAATTTAATTGCAAATGCTTTCCTCAGCACTTACTTTTAATTGATTCATTACACTTGATCTCATTGATTAACGGTCAGCTGCAATTAACAATTGACAGTTACTTATTTCAGTTGTTAATTACAGTTAACAACTGAACTTACATATTAATTGTTGATTGTTAATTCAACTGAAATTTGCCAAACACTGATTTAATGTAGGTCAAGTATTATTTAAAATATATATATTTCGGTATTCAAAAAGAAAAAAATAGTTAACTCCCCCTCAAAAAAATACTTCCCCTTTGCTGCCGCTCCTCACACTTCAAGATACTAAAGTTGGCGTCGTCACTTCTTGCTCCATGTGTGTACTTGTAATACGAGTCATCATTGTTGTTGGGTTTATGGTGGTGGACAAACACCCTGTGTGTAGGTTTTATCAGGGTTTTCCAATTTCCTCTTACTTTCTTCATTACACCATTTCATCTTCGCCCTGGTGCATAATCGTAGGAACTTTTTTTTTTTTTTGGAGGGGGGATTAACGGTACCTGTTATTCAATTAAGTAGTAATCGTCATCACAAAGCGTTTGTTGAAGGAGGAACTGTTTGTGGCTAAAACACAGTTCTATAAGTGGAGAAGTACCTTTTTCATTTTCAAATGTTTCCTAAGCTAAGACTTAAAATACTTTTTAAGCTACTTGTGACACACATGCGATTTTATTTTTATTTATTTATTTATTTCTCAAAATTAAATTATACACGCAAATATACGGTACTCATTTCTAACTAAGGATAACATAAGACAATACATTTTGCTCTTCCATAGTCGACACATTATGAATTGGTGTTCTGTATAGGTACTCTACCCTCCTCAGAAATTTCTCGACTTTTCTACTTCTTTATATATATATATATATAGTATTGAAAAAGCCCATACAAGACAAAAAATTGACCTCTTGTGGAACAAACAGGCGAAACAGATATTTCAGTTATTTCTTATCATTCTTACCGCGTAACGAGTTGGAAAAAGAAAAAGAAAGTGTTGTCAACGGTGGATGACATACCTGTTCATGCAAATACAAAAGTCTATCCAATAAAATGACAGTTTCAATAACAGGTGCAAGTGCTACTCGCATCAAGAAAAATAACTGCAGTTTCTCCAACTCTGGTAAATTCTCTTCATAAATATCTTCTATCTCCTTATCACTTATCTACAGAAGAAAATAAATATGAGAATTTCACATAAGGTAAAATAGAAACAAAATTACTGTATGTTAAAATATGAAACAAAATTAAACTCTTAACATAAGACTATTTAATGCATATTACATATTTTTACAAACTTAGTAAATTATTCAATCATTAGATTTTTATTTCGATTTCCATAAATCCATATTGGTTCCTTAATATTTCTCTTTCTTCTCCCTTAATATTTCTCTTTCTTCTCTCATACTAAGTCTTTCCTTGATTTAAAAAACAAAAAGAAAAAAAAGTAATATGCAAATTACAAGAGATAGAAACAAGTGCTTCGCGATATTACTTAACCTAATGTATCTGCCAGCTCCATAATGCTGAAATCTACACCGCACGATCGCAGTGCTATAGTCAGTTAACTGAAAAATGGCGTCGCTGTAGGAAAAAGCGAAATGCGTGTTATGGTATCACGAAACATTTCCTACTATGGTGCAATGAACATTCAGCAGAGCGTAAGAGCGACAGATAACAGATATTAAGAGCATAAAGGAGTGATACACGAAGTTTATCGAAACGGGAAGTGTTTTAGATTGTGATGGAAGTGGCAAAACTACAGGCTTCCACTCAAAGCCCATAGAAAGCCCCGCATCACATGTCATAGTGTAAATGGAATTAAATGAATCCTTTAAGTTTTACGCCCCACGGTTATGTCAGCTAGGCTAAAGGAGACAGTGATAATGAGAAATGAGTAAGATGGTGGAATGAAGAAAGTAAGAGGAAACGGGAGAACCCCGAGAAAATCCACGCACACGATGTTTGCCACCACAAAGCTCACGTGGCGCGAGCTCGGATCGAACCAAAAAGCCCATGCATCAGAGGTGAACGCTCTACTACTGAGCCACCGCGGTTCCGTATGTTATAGTGGATATGTCATAGTCCACAATGTTAAAAATTACACGAAAGCTTGCATATACACGCGTGTAAGGTCCAAAGTTCTAACAGAAGATGAGATTCACCTGTAACATCCTGGAGGAAATTGACAATATCAACAATCTCAAACTAATGTGCTTTTAGGACGAAGCAATGTTTCACACCTTGAGTAGGGTAAACAACATTATGTCCGTACTTGTGGTTCTGAAAACTCACTTATTGCTTTAGAACATGAAAAAATAGTTCAAAAGTTAATGTGTGTGCGGAATAATGGACAACAAAATCATTGGAACTTCTTTTTTGCACTAAACTACCATTACAGCAGGCTATTCTCAGACACATCGGTGAATTGTATAGCACCTTAAGTACAATAACATAAATCAAATGTTATTCCGGAATTGATCGGGGCACATCTACACTGGGGCACATGTTCGTACCTTTCCCAATGAAACTTGCGAGAGGGACCAATATTTTGGCCGCCACAATCCCGAGACATAACACCCCTTAACTTCTTCCTTTAGAGTTATGTTAAGGACAGGGTTTATGCAACGCCTGTAACAATATTCGCACATTTAAAAATAAATAAATAAATAAAATGAAAATAATAATAATAATAATAATAATAATAATAATAATAATAATAATAATAATAATAATAATAATAATAATAATAATAATAATAATAATAATAATAATACTGACAAATAAATAAGTAAATAAAGTGTGTAACAGCGACAGTAAGGGAGGACATATTGAAGAAGCATAAACAGAAAATGCATACTGACTTAATGTTCTGAAGACAACTAATGGAGTACATATGGAAATTCTCTAATCAGATTTTTAAGAAGAAAAATGCTATTCTGAGTGCATGCAGTAAACATAGCACGTTTCTATATTACGCAGTTTGAATTATATTACTTTCTTCTTTTCTAAACCAAGGAAATACTTTGTGCACACCCTAATTATATTAAATTTCCAGATACAGCCTACAAGACCTGAAATTATCATCAATCAATACTATCAATAACAATGGAAAAGGAAGTGTTAAAACCCTTCATTTAAAGGTGTCATATCCACATTTTCCAAATCATGGAAAACGTCAGTAAGATTAACCAGACAACGAATTCGAGTCCAGGACCTCTCTATAAAATACCAAAAACGGAAATCACCAGCCTAAGTTTACTCAATATTTGCTTTTCTTGAAGAGGCAATGCATCTGCTATATATAAAATATGAACGTGGCTAATCTATAGTCCCTTGATGCAATCGTCTGCTGCTGCTGCTACTGCTGAAACATTATTTTTGCTTCAGTATTGTCTCCTATTTATTGTATTTATGTTTAACGTCTGTGTTGGATGTTGCTGGCTTGCAGTAAAGCTAGAGCCTTCCTGCTAATATACTATTTTCTTTCTCTTCTGACAGATACCAGCAGCGTAATAGTGAGCAGGATGTCTTTTGACATAGAGGAGAGTAGGAAAAAGAAGTGTGTTACTGAGTTCCTGACTGCTGGACAAATTGCTCCTGCCGACAATCGCCAAAGCTTGCTGAATTCTACAGAGACGATAATACAGTGGATATGAGTACAGTCAGGTGATGGGTAGAGCGTTTCAGAAGTGGTGAAAAGGATCTGCATGACAAGCCACGGCCCGAGTGTACCTGCGCTACCCATTCTTCACAAAGCACAGAGCCTCAATCAACTAATTCGTACTGATCGGTGGAATACGACCAAGAAAGTGTGTACACAGTTGAATGTCGACTGTAATATCTTGGAAAAGATGTTGGATAACCTGGGTTATCGCGAAGTTTGTGCGAGATGGATCTCAGGGATGCTTAGAGACAATCACGAAAACTCAGCACATCGACATGTATCAAGGCATACTGGATCAGTAAGAGGCTGACAGTGAAAATTCCCTAAAGAACATCATCACCAAGGATGAGATGTGGTCAGCACTGTGATCCGGAATCCTCAAATCAGTCCATGGTGTGGCGACATACGAATTCTCAATCAAAAAAGAAGTTCAAGACACAACCATCTGTGATGTGCTTCGTCTTTTGGGACTGGCACGGTATGATTCTTGCAGATGTTGTGGAGCCTGGAGAAACTTTAATTGAGAACGCTACAAGAAGACACTGACTAAGCTGAAAGCCCGAACTGCATGAGTTTGAGTCAGGCCATAGAAGAAGAAAGACTTTCTCCTGCAACACGATAACGTTGCCCATACCAGCGTTGTGACCATGGACCTTATTGTGAAATTTGGTTGGGCTGTCCTACCACATCTGCCAAACAGTTCGAACCTGCAGGTTCCTATTTTTAAGAACGTGGCATACACGCTCTTGTTCATCGCTGGCAAAAGTGCATAACGAATGGAGAGAAAATGACTGTCAGTATTTAACATTTCGTTCTGTCAAAACCATCCAAATTCAGTTCCTTCATGGAAAAGCATCACGCCCTATTTAAATTGTCATGGCTATAGCGTGGTCAACCGTGTGTTCCTTTTCCCGACAAATTTCAGGGCATGAGGCGTCCACAGAGAAGTCGTCTTACATGATGTATGGTATACCGGTGACGACAGATCGTGTGAACCTCGCAAACACATATGCAGGAATGGAACACCAGAAAGTGAGAACCTACTACCTGAAGAGATCTCTAATGATAAAACATCTAGAAGGTTCCCAATTGTACATAATAATGCATGCCGAAACGAATTATTCCATCAATTTATACGGAAATAACAACTGCCGTATCTTCTAAATAGCTATTGATAAGATGCCACAAATTATCCAAAGGACTGACTTAAACAGATTGTGATACACAACGTACCCGAAAGGAATAATACACGCGCATCCATTGTCCATATGCATAAATGTAAGTAAATGTAATGGGAACATAACAAAGTGCTATCCGTCTGTATATAGCGTACCAATAATAAAATATTCGTAAAGGATATGCAAAACATCATCAGTATCGAAACTCAATTGAAATAAATATGTACCATTTGTCATATTAAGCTAGGTCATTGAAGAATGTAACATTGTCCTACTTCCAGTGATTAATATAGCTTGTTGACGTTAGTCAGTCTTATACTTAAAGTTACACGGAATCATGACACAACCTCAAAGTAAACTTCAAATAGTAAGAAACTAGCAACGCAACTTATTTCCATCGATTTCAACGTTTAATTTTCATATTGGATGTAGAATCAAAGACGGAAGCTAGGACCAGAAGCGTAAGCCCTATTGCAACATATTGGGAAAGAAATATAAGTGAAAGCTTTAAAGGAAAGAGGACGAGGTATTGTAAAGAGTTGAGATGGTTAGCTTTGGTAAACATCGTGAGTAAATTGTTGCAAATCAAGCTGAAACTTGCTTTATTCTATTGTGTAATTCAGTTCTATGTTTCTAGTACTTTACTGCTTGCGGAATGACCTTTGTATGTTTCCAAGCACCTGGCAGACGGTGTGTGCTGCTGAGTACATAATATTGTAATAGCATTCCAACATAGCGCCCTACAACAGAAATGGTGTTGGAGATATGGCGGAAGCGTTTCTCTTGAAGTGAGTCTTTCATTTTTGGAAACAAATCATAATTTTAAGGACTCATCTCCGGAGAGCAAGAGAAGTGTTCTAGTACAATCTACCCACACTCATACACGTAAGCTCCGTATTCACATGAGTACAGCACTTAGCCTTATTATGGAGGACAATGGTACCAACTTCTGTAATTGAAGAAGATATCTCTCTTTTACCTAACAGCAAGGTACATATGATATTTCAGAAAATAAGCATAATAGGTAGCATTACCAGTTGTCCCTCTTAAAACACCTAGTACAAAGATAAGCTCTTGATGAGCTCCTCGCCGCAAGACTGGCGTTTGACACCGGATAGGAGATCAAGTGGTTCTGATTCTATGTTAAGCTGAAAGTCAGCGTCTCATATAACATAAGTGGTGAAAAGAGAATTTAAGCTCTACATCAACAAAGGATAAACTCCTGGTAGTCAAATACCAGTGAAAGTGGAAGAAATTTCTAGTTTTACGTCCCACGTTTATACCTCCCTACGCTGAAGACGGGTGACTAAAGAAAATGAGTAATTATGAAATAATTCGCGGAATGAGAATTTGAGAGGAAACGAGAGACCACTGAGAAAACTCACGGACACGTTAATGTCCACCACAAGCTCGCGTGGCCAGGGATCTCTCGCACTACAGATCAGAGTTCTGCTTTGAGTCACCTTCCTTCCTCTTCCTCCCCACATGTTAATTTTTCAAAACATTCACGGTGAAACGCACGCAATTCCGTTATGTCCCATTTCTCCAGGCCAGTAAAGTGATATGATAGCTATTTTGCGGATACTTTAAGCATGCCCAAATCTTCTGTAAACATCTGATACACAGATGGGACGAAATGTTCAATATATCTCTAATTATTTACATACCTATACATCATTGGTCATTTTCCAGCAACGTGTGAAGTGCATCCAGACGATGTAGATTTGACGGCTGATCCTCACTCACCTTGAAATCTCCTAGCCCAGCGTTTCCCAATCTTTCTGATTTTACGGAACCCTTGTACCGACTGTTAATTATCCGCGGCCCCCAATGAAATAAAATATATTTTTAGAAATAAAGTTTACTTATTATAAAAATAAAATGATAAATTACAATTTTACAACACTATATGTGTCATTTATGACAATGTAATACTGCTTGTAAGTGGGTATTAGAAAAAATACGGTTATACTACTTAGGCTAATATTATGAATTCAATATTCACCTACTGTGTTAAACGATGCGCCTTCCAGCCTTGTAATTTTGTTATTTCTTCTTTTATATCTTAGTGTTATATTTTTCTCAATTGGTTTAAACATAGGCGAATGCATGAGTAACAAAATAAGATAACATTTAATAAAAATAAAACGTCACGTTGATCTCCCCCCACCCCACCCTTTCAATCTCTCAAGATCCCTAGGGGATCCGTGGACCATAGATTAGGTAGCACTACCCTTGACCCATCTGATCAGCGTGCGATACAGTAGAACTGGATCATTGCACGTCTACTGCAATCCATTTTGAATTTGCAATATGTTTCTTCCACGTGCAACTTGAAACTTTACGAATACTGAATGTTCTTGGGTTAAATGTTACTTGGGACAATCAAACATACACACCACATTTCAAATGTTTCCAATTCACTAACATAAAGTAATAATCATCACATAAATATGTATGTTCACTGTGTTGTGCATTCTCCAGAACACATCTTGTTCGCCATTTCTCATAAAACCACTACCTAAGTATGTGCAACGTGTATTGTCAATTTAAGAGAAACTGTCCTATATATTATGCACTATTCTAATATAAGTGTAATTGATTAATATAATTTTCTTGAATTTAGATGAATATAGCACATATTTTCTTAAATTTAGAACCAGAAACTATATATGACACGATGTAATAGGTTAAAATGTATATTGTCTTATGAATAACAAACCCATGTACAAACCTCAATCTTGGTGCCTAACTTCTCCAAAGCTTTTCTAACGTAAGAGCAAAAATCGCCACATTTTCCACCCAATCGTCCAATCTGTCCCTCTGGAACCTCTTGATGGTCGTACTTTCTCTGAAGCAGCAGCTGCAGCAACGCTCTATAAAATAATGATTTACTGGGGAGCTAGAAAGAAAATTAACAAATATTACCTATCACGATAAAAAAAAAATCCATTACTCACAGAGATCGACACACTTAATCTATTTATATTTACTCCTATTATACAGATCTAGGGGCAGCGGTGGCTCAGTGGTAGACCGTTCACCTCTGGTGCATGGGGTCCCTGGTTCGATCCCAGCTCGCGCAGTGAACTTTGTGGTGGACAAACACCGTGTGCGTGGGTTTCCTCGGAGTTTTCCCGTTTCCTCCCACTTTATTCATTCTACTATTTCATTCATTTCTCATCATTGCCACCTCCTTTACCTTAGCCGGCATAAGTGTTGGACGTAAAACTCAAAAATTTTATTTCATTATACAGATCTCGGTTTTTCCTCTTGATTTCTTGTTTGAAGTTATTTCGTAAACCTCAAACTTTAAGCGAATATCAAGTTTAGTAAATAACAGAAAATACATCTGAAATAGATACGAAAATATAAATATTGAAAATGAAATATTTCAGTTTAAAGTCCCACGTTTATGCACTGTTGAGCTGAGAGAGACGGTGATTAAGGCAAATGAATGATGATGGAAGAATTAGTGGAATGGGAATGTGGGAGGAAATGGGAGTACTCCGAGAAAATCCATTAACACGATGTTGTCCACCACAAACTTACTTGGGCGGGGATCGAACCAGGAAGACCACGCACTAGAGGTAAGAGCTCTACTACTGAGTCACCGTGCCCCCCAAAAATATAAATATTGTTTAAAAACAAACACTTAGAACTAGAGATGCAAGGGCTCGGGAAAAAATAAACGGCTTTTTTGGGGGAAAAAAACTCGTTTTTTTCTGCTTCGCTTTTTTGCTTGGGAAATTTTGGGCTTTTTTTTCAAAATTCTGCTTTAAATTCATAAAGCAGATTTTGTTTCGCTTTTCTATAACACAAAAAGTCATTTAATTAGTGACTGATGTCGATAATAATATAAAACCTCGAAAGTAAACCATGAATTTCGAAAAGATATTTCAAACAATTTTACTTCTCAACATATTTACATTATGAATTCCAAAGAATTAACCAATGTATATAATAAGATTTTTTTAACCTCCTATATACAAAAGTAAGCAGGGTTGGCAAGAACCATGGTTGTTTTTGAAAATGCTAAGAAAAACCGTTGTTTGGGGGAGTTTAAACTAGTTTTTTTTTTTTTTTTTTTTTTTTTTTTTACCAGGTTTATTGGATTTAGGTATTTTGCTTTATGTATTTATATTATATATTGACAGAAATAAGTTTGTTTCGCCTTGGTGTTATTATGCAACAACAGAGTTATGCTGGAAGAGGTCACATAAGCTTAAAGAAGTCCGGTCTGTAAATTTCTTAAATTGGGAAACTCCCGCCCTAGCCATCGGGAAAATCCCGTCACTACTCTAATTGTAAAACAATAACGGAAAAATTCTATTATTGCTTTGCATGTAAAATTTAAAAGGTCAACGTATCATAATCAGTACACTAAAACTGAGATATTAAATTACAAATTTAGTACGTAGATATCACTGAAAGTCCAATCCAAGCTAATGTTGGAAGCTACGTAGGCAATCGATAAATTTTGTCCATTTCTATCAATATATTTAAGCAACCTTGGCTTCTTTATAAAACAATAGCCATTCAGGCATGCAGAAATATACAATTTGGTTTCGTTTCGTATGTTCAGGCTTAACATACTTATGTAATGCCTAGGTTATCAAGGAGAAGACTTTCGCTTAAAGTGACATCCGAACCGCTACTTTGTTTACGCATGTGGTTCGACCGAGAATTGAACATGGGACACCTTGATTAAAAGGTGAAAAGGAAATAAAACTAATGCAGATGGTTTGATATCTGAAAACGTCACCATGAAGTTCACACGATTCGCAATTTTCGTTCTTTTTATTTTTTGGTTTAAACCAGTTGTTTATTTTTTTAAAAAAAGAAGAAAAACAGCTGGTGTAAACTACTTCTAATACACAGTCACTTCACACTAGCAAAATTCTATGTAGTATTTTTACTTTAAAATATTCCATACCCTCTTTTTGGAACAAAATAAAATTAAAATAAAACATAAGAAATATACTTAGATTTATAAGATACACTTAAAGGCTGCACATCTAGAGCTTTTGGTTTTGTATATTCTTGAAATTCTACAGTTTTATATAACCACCATCACGGTTTACTCAGTCCTCAAGTTTTCTGAATTTTTAACAAGAGGGATTCAACATATGAAGGGTGTAAGGCAAGAACATGGTAACCCACAATTTTACTATGTTAAGAAATTACAGATTTTCTGCTGCACAATCCATTTTGAAAGTCGGAAAGCTGATTTTTCACATAAGACTATACATGAAGGATTAAACGAAGCGGTATGCGTTGCTGTCTATCTGGTGCTGCAAAACTCAGCAATTGAAAATTTGTTGGTTACCATGTTCTTGGCTCACACTCTTCAATTCATTACGGAACTCTCCTCCCCCCCCCCCCCCCACCGCCACCACAAAAAAGGGAAGGACTACGGAATACATTTAACTTAAGATAAATACAACTGCACAACAAACATGACTGAGTAAAGCTTTTGCGCTTCTAGCGGGAAGTCCGGGATTCAGCCCAGCATTCAACCGTTCTGACAAAGCTTTTCTTAATTCCATCTGTAAAGTAGAAATAGTGCGTGTACTGTGAGTTGGCCGATTTCCTTGCTTATTGTTTTTAAATTGTTATTATTACTAATTACCAGCAGTGACGGTTTTGCGAAGGTTAGAGGGCGGTCTTTCGGACTGAAGCCTGTTCCCCAAAATTACGGAATGTCTAAAACAAACGAAATATCTATTAGTTATGTCTTTACTCATAAACTTTAAGCTCCCGTCAAGTAAAAATTACGAATGTTCAGAAAAACTAAAAATTAGTAAGAAAAAACCCTTTCAAAATAATTTTCTAAATCCGCTACTGATTATCAGTATAAAATGATCTTCAAGGTTGTATCTGGAAGATTATCGCTAAATATATAAACGAAACGAAATATTAGTTATGCCTGTACTCATAAACTTCAAACTCCTTCCAAATAAAATTAGGACATTTTAGAAAACTAAACAATCAGAGAAAACCCTCGCAAAGTACTTTTCTAAATCCACTACTGAATATTTATATAAATTAGTATTCACGGTTGTATCCGGAAAATTATTGCTAAATCGTTCCACAGCTACAGTATAACAGAAATGTGGAAGTACGGTTTGACGGATATATTGAAAAACGTACGCTTTGACGGATATATAGAAAAACGTAAATTTAACTTTTGCGCTAGAAGCTAGAGTACTAAGCTCTTGGAAATGAAACACGGATGATAAACTAAAATGATCTAGAGAAGAAAAAAATGTCGATAACTCAAAAGTTAAAATAAAGTTAAATAGCCTCTAAAATTGCCCTCAAATACTACATTGTTCATGTTAGCTTTAATTCGTAAAACATGTGCTCCATTCATCTTGATGGTGAATTTCAAAGTGAAATATGGCATTTAGGTCATGGAATTCTTATCTACTATGGAATACACTGTAAGAAAGCTATTTAGATAGAAAAATCATGAAAATGAAAAAAAACCAAAATTTCCAAAATTCTCGTTTTTTTCCCTAAAAAGCCGGGTTTTTATGTGAAAAAACCATCGATTCAAAAAAGCCGGCTTTTTTGCATCTCTACTTAGAACAGATATTCGAATATGTGTTTAAAATATCAAAATAGCTATAAACTGTCACATATAATATACTTGGTTACAAAACAATTCTTTATCCATTTGATGAGCACAAAGCAAATAAAAGAATTTATCGTCATGCGATCCTGGAAATAAATATTTGTCATCTTGTAAGTCTTTTAAAAATTTTAGTTGTATTATATTCTGCTTACAACAAACAACATTTAATGAATTCACTGAAACACTCATTGGTGATTCTGCTTACTCTTACTTTACGTATTAATATTCAGAGTTTTCTTAATTAACAGCACTTCTTACAGTTAGTAGTATCACTCACACCATTAAATATTTTTAAAAATGTACCAAAAAACTGTAACACAATTAGAAAAATATACAATATAAATTTTGATTTAACTTCTAGGGTACAGTAACAAATGACGAAACAAAATATAAAAGTTCAGACTTTAGAACTACTACTAAAAGAGAGTATTGAGGTTTAGTGATAATGATAGCCTCTTGTGTGCAGTGTCACAATTTAAATGGCCATAAGGCATAAAGTAGCCACCGTAGTAAAGTTTGGTCAACCCAGTGGAAGTGCTGTAAGGTTGCTCACCATCATCTCGAATTCGACTCAAGACGAGTCTCAAGTTCAATCTAAGGCCATGAAAACTTTAGAAGACAAACATGGTGTGCATAAATTTTCCCAGGATATTCCCTGTCCATCCTGAATTTCGTTCTCATTTACTCTCCTTTGATCTAGAGAGCACGTTGTGAAATATTACAATAAATATTTCCGCTCCTTTCATATTACACTCCTAGAACACAGAACATATATTTTTTAAAAAATCCGATAGCATCTTTTATAAGTAATAACATGACCGAATTATAGATTCTATGAATTTAATTCAATTCAATAAAAAATCGACGAGGCCAATATCAATCTATAATAATCAGACTCCTACCACGTTATTTACAAAATTAATTCTACGTTTAAACTCAGAAAGAAAAGAATCTTACCTCGTTTTTACAAGATATTCTATGTATAGATTGTGATGCTAGCATTCTTGCATTTCGTCCCAGAAAGAATTTCTTTTGTTTTAGGTAATCACTCATTGGAAATCCGTAATCACATATAGGTGGCGGAGTGACACGTGCCCAAAACGGACTCTGGAAAAACTCCTCTTCTATCAAATGGTAACAGCAGCCAACACTACACAAAAAAGATGTCTGGACACTGTGAACAAACATTCGCACACAGGCTGATGCCAAATCGCCACATGTATGTAACCCAACAATGCCCAAATCACGGATCTCCTCTCCCTCGAAATTCTGCTGAACCAAATCAGTGATGTTTGTCCTCTCCGTCACGAAAGCTGTGACACGTTTGTAGTTTAAAGCAGTTTCTTTAGTCAATGCTAGATCACCTGCACCAATATCGTTATTATTGGTCGTCTCCTCTAGTTTCACATTACATTGCTGTCCATTCATCAATTTCCGATGTTTGCCTCGTCTGGGTGGGGTTCGTCCTTGAACTCGATCATTTGCTCTTCTGCACAAACCATTCCACATCCTCTGCAATGACACACGTATTATTTAAATTTACTTACAAATTACGATGATATGACTAACTTAATTTAATTCTAACCCTCTGGCTTGGGAACCTCAAAGGCATATCGCGTCCCAAAAGCCTGCAATTGGATCCTGTATCGTACTAATTCAATGTAAATAGGATTATTATTTACTCTCTTACGGTACATTTTTATATTATCCTCCCAGAAGTAACATTTTTCCAAAACCTTACATTATTGCTAACTTCTTAATGTCATTGGTGAAGACCATACATTATATTAAGGCCGAACCTCGATTAAGTGCGTCATTTCAGATTTTGTTTTGGGAGATGGAGAGGGCAGACTCTTAACTGATATAAGTAGAACTTCACTTTGTTCATTAGGACATTACTATATTATTTATGAAAATATATATACAGATCATCTCAAGCCAGAGGAGTAGAGATTGACGCCTCTGACCCCGATGTTTTAACAGCACACACATTGTATATTATTATATTTCATTCTATATTCATAATTTATATAATTTTATATGTTGAATAATTAACCAACATCAATATGTACTTGCCACTCAATTACAATACTGCTCGAAGATTGCGTCATTCTTAATGAAGTTAGAGACGCAAGAAATTGATTCATACGAAAATTCGAAGAAAAATATTCAAACGCGAAAAGGACACCGAAACAGTAGTAGATACAGACACCAGCAAACGGCTACGAAACCATACATTACCTACGATGCCTACAGATGTTGCAGAAAATAAGGGAAGACATTGAAGAAAATAGTAAACGAGGTTGATACAGGGTTTGTAATATTTCGGGATGGGTTTGAAAAGGAATGGAAAGTCAACGAGTATAAACAACAGTGGTAAACCTCCAATTCTCTAAAGAATCCAATCTTTCAACGAATGCAAAGCTACAAATCCCACAGTTCAAGTATGCACTCAATTACAATACGAAACTTTTGATGAGAGTGTATCATTTCAGATCATAAGTTTAAATAGTCACTTTAACGGGTGTCCCACTTAAAACCGGTACGCTTAACTTCCATTTTGGTGTTCACAAATAAATAGATGTTGGCCTCATTGCTTATAGTTCGCTACATTGAAATATCGCATTACTTCTAGGGAGATGCAATTGTTAAAAAGCAATCGTTGTGAAGAAATAGTGCAATTAGCAATTGAACGCTGAACTGGTATCGTGCAATTTTACACAAAAACAGGCTCCATTGAAGAGAATAAAGAAATGTCTGTGGCGAAATACTTTCGTATCAAACCTCCCACAACCAGTAGAAGTGAAAATCTGTACAAGAAATGGAGGACTACAGGATCCATTGGGAATGTAATGAAGAATAAGCGTCCAGCATAAACCGAATGCATTTGTTATAAACCAAAAGTTTTAAATAGGCAGTTTACATAAGATGTAACAACATAGTAAAACATGCTTTTGTAATCTGTAACTTTCGGAAATCCAAATATGAAGTAATGCAAAATGTTTTTTCCGTGAAAAGGTAGGTAGACAGTGAGTCGTATCAATTTTTGTGGGACATCCTGTATTCGTATATTGTGTAATTCTGCCGAATAATCATCTCTGCCACTTTGCAGTAGATGTAACAACTCCATACTTTTTGTAATATAACATCCATGTCTAAGAATCCAAAGAGATGACTGGAAGATATATATATATATATATATATGGGTGATTCCAGGAAAAAGGGAAATTTTCACTTGAAAAATTTTTGTTCCGTTGATGGTCGCCTATTTTGACAAAAATATCACATGCACTTACTACTACTAAGTACATGTTAATTAGGTGTTCAGCAAAGCTGAATCGTTATTGGTGTAGTAAATAAAAAATAATAAACTTTTCAGCACCCACGGAGTTGAGACCATAGGTCACGGAGTTGAGATTAGTTAACACGGAGTTGGAAATTGCTGTGGAGTTGAGAAACGTGATACATCTGGGTGATAAGTTTTGGTTTATAAGTGATTAAGCTTATAATTTACATAAAAATTGAAATAATTTTCCAATAGTTTTTGTAAGTTAGAATTATTCTCCTTATGTTGAATAAAATTCCAACAAACTAGATGACACGTAATTTGTTATACAAAAAAACAATCCAGAAAATACTGCAAACGTATGAAAATATATCTAATGAAGGTTTCAAAATTGAGTATATATATATATATATATATATATATATATATATATATATATATATATATATGTGTGTGTGTGTGTGTGTGTGTGTGTGTGTGTGTAACGTAAATAAGAAAAAAAGAAATACACATACACTTATCGAATATTGAAAAATTATTGCGCTTTCAATATGTTGACTATCATATGGAGAGGACAAACTTTTCACATAAGCTTACGAAACAGATGAAGTAGTCACTAAACCTGTCTATTGTCTACTTCATTTGTTTTCTGAGCTTATGTAAAGCGTCTGTCTTCTCTGTGTGATCAAGTCAACACGTCCGAAGTGCAATACTTTTTCAACACTTGGTAATTGTATTTGTATATTTGGTATATATACAAGGTGTTTCAAAACAATACACACATCGTCTGGGAGCTGATACCTGACACCAAGATAAGACGAAAAGTATAGACAACTGGGTGCACAAATGCTTCCTTTCGGAGTTATAGGCTGCCGAAAACATGAAAAAAAATGAACTTTAAAGGTCCATAGCTCCAAAACTATGAGACCTGCCGTAGTCGGGTCACGACTTCACTTAGGAACTAATATGTGCAATATCCAAAAATATGTTTCAGAATCCTGAGGTACTCACGAAGCAATTTTTTAGAGGGAGTTTGACTACGGGCGTATAACCTGAAGTACTCACCAACTACTTCTATAAAAGTTGTTGTGGAAGTACCGCAAGATTCTGAAACATGGATATTTGGATAGCGCACATACTAATTCCTAAGTGAAGTCTGACCCGACTACGGTAGGTCCCATAGTTTTATGCTATGGACCTTTAAAGTTCATTTTTTTCATGTCTTCGGCAGCCTATAACTGCGAAAGGAACCATTTGTGCACCCAGATTGGTCTATACCTTTTATCTTATCTTGGTGTTAGGAATCACCTCCCAAACGTTGTCGGTATTGTTTTGAAACGCCCTGTATAATGCACACTAAATGACAGTGTAAGGCACTCATCATTTCTGTTTTCTTTGGATAATTCAATGTTCTTTGTTAAGTAGCCCTCATTTTCCACTCCAATGAAGGAAATGTCTTGAGGAAACAGGGAAGGGCTATTCTAGTCTACACAGAATGACAACTGCCAACGCTTTTTAAACGTCAGGTTTAGTAGGCCAGGAGAAATTCCTCCCGATCCGCGTCATAAAATTGACTGTCCGTATATTGCCCTCAGACTCTTCGACAATCCCTGAAAAGAAAACAATTAGTTGATCATAAGATTGAGACTTCAATAGGTTAAAAACAGACACAATCCATCTTGACTTGACTGAAGTTTTACCTCCGGCTACCTGACAGCCCCAAATCTGAACTTCCGCGAAATACTCCTTAAATGGGCTAGGACCCACCAGCCGGCCTTTGAGTGTGAATGACACGTGGTCAGCGTGTCGGCTCCTACGACTGTTGCGATGGTCTGCGCGATCAGGTTTCAGTACATCTCTACTCAAATGAGTTTTTCAATTGCCTCACTGTGCGAAGTAAACACCATTAATTTTTTAGCTTCCACCGGGAAACAAACCCAGAACCACACACGAAAGGCGAGCATACTAGTCAATAGACCATAAACGAGCTTTATTTCTATCAATATATTGAAAGAACAAATATTTGGAAGAGCATGAGCATAACAAACACTATAGGATTATCAACTCCGTGAACTTGTCTCAACACCGATGATTCCTGTTTTCAAATGGACATGGAGTTGAGAAAATCGAATATAATATATCTTTACCGGCCCACTTTTTAACCAGTACATATGAGTAATTGTGTACGAATTTTCTACGTTAAAGCGTAGGTTTTTCAAGGGAAAGAAGGTATATACCATACAAATACATTCAGTAATATATACCATGGTGTTGAGTATCAATTAATATACGCACCTGCTTTCCACACACAAAAATATTTTTCCTGTAGCTTTTAACACATGCACACAACTTTTTCTGTTCTTCAGTCAAACATGTCTGCCTTGTCTTCTTGTGGGTGTTGCCAATGTGGACGACCATGCTATCTGTTGAGAGCAATGACAATTTTTTCTATTGCCATGGAGTTGAGACGAAATAGAGGTGACAGAAACGAAGCATAGTCAAGCTTTCGAAAATAATCGTTATAAAGGTTCACTTTCCAGAAAACCGAAACATTGAAGTGTTCTCTTCCATTTAATTACCATTAAATGATGTTTGATTTGCGACTTCAGTTGTAATTTATTGATTAAAATCAGTCAACTGTAGTCTGTGACAGCCCACGGTGTTGAGAAATTGGGTAATAATTAATTTTTACGTATGTTTCGTGTTATATTTGCAAACTGTTATACATGGCATACCTACTTTGTGACGGTTACTACCAAACAAAATAAAAATGAGATGATTCTTTCTAGTAGTAGTTTGAAGAAATGCCCGTGACAGAAAATTTCCCTTTTTTGTGGAATCACCCATATATGACTATAAGATTTAAACTTTAGTTACTTAAATAAACAGTTGCAGCAACAGATGATTTTGAAGAGAAAAGCAACAAGCACTACCCGGTCTAATTATTATTATTAGTTCTCACTGATTTAATTCGTTAACCTAAAAATTAGAACCATCATTTACAATGTTTTTAGTCCACAATTCGATTCCCGACAGAAATAAAGTCTCAACAGCCTACAAAAGATATAGGATGTATAAATCAAATCACCACCACGTTACACATTATTATTTTACGATATTATTATTATTTTAGGTTTATACGATCTAAACATTTATAGATATGTATGAATATCTGCCATTATTTGTTAGTAACTTAAGCATCATATAGGACAAGGCTAGAGAATTTTTAAATAACGCAAAACGATTGATATACTATGACTCGCGCCAATTTTCCATTTGCAGATTTATATGAGCGAATTTAGATATTTACCAAAAGCTGATTTTCTGAATTTTAACACAACTACTACTCACATATTCACTAATTACACTTTTTGAAAGTTCAAATTACACAGTAATATTTAAAATAAATGAAATCTTTTAGTTCAACGTTCCACGATTATGCCCTTTACGTTAATGGAGACGGATGATTAAGACAAGTGAATGACGGAATGAGAATGTGGGAGGAAATGGGGTTACCCCGATAAAAACCATGGACACGAAGTTGTCCACCACAAACTTACTTGGCCGGTGATTGAGCCAGGGTCCGAACACACTGAAGGTAAGCGCTCTACCGTTAAGCCACCGTCACCCTCAGTAATAGTAAGAGCGAAGATTGTCAATTATAGAGTAAGAGTGTAAAATATACTTGAAACTTATTTCTTTCCAAGAAAGATATTTAAGATTTTTCACAAAACAAAAGAAGTACGATTCTAAAAGCGATTTCTAATTTTCAACAACAAAGCAATTCTGTATATTTATAGCGATACCTGTTGAATACGATCTCCAGAATTTTCGATGATACATTACGAGAGAAGTTCTCTACGGTACAGAAGTTGAATTTTTTATGTTCCTTTATAACGTGGTAAGAATGTGGTATATTTTATCTGGTACACTGTTAATCTAAACAATGTGAAATTTTACAATAGCTAGAAATCACTGAATACAACATAAATTTAAAAAATCGAGAATTCACAGTGAATGGGACAATTCACTCCCATGGGGTCCATAGGGTTCTCGCCGTAAAAGTTGGGGGAAAAAATCTAGAAAAAAGTTGAAAAAAAACGCACTAATCTATCTAATTTAGACTTTAAGTGCAGAAATAATTCTCTCTCCCGTAAACAAGAGGGATAGTAGCAGTTCAAAAAATACTCTACAGAAATAGGCCTGCTGGATAACGCAAAGTGAAGTTCATGAAATAAAGAAGCAAAATACAAGTCCACGACGCACCACCAGACGACAAATATTCGTCCTTTTATTATATTAAAAAAAAAAAAAAAAAAAAAAAAAAACTTCATATATAATTTAAAAGTAAGGTGATGGACGATAATTTGGTTGTCTTGTGCATTTTGTCTATAAGTAGTGTGCTAAGAATTTATCTAATTTTAATGTTTAAACAACTCTTCCAATGTTTCCTATTATTTAATTGAATAAATTGTTTCAACGGACAACCTTCATCTTCATTAATGGAAGAAGAAAAACTTAAGCTGCAGAACAATTCACAATTATGAAGTTCCCTCCAACTCATCAATACTGCAAACTAATTACAAAAGAAATAACACAAATCTTTCAATTCAGGTACCTTTGACTTATGAATACGTATATATCTCTGAAGGAAACAACAGCTGTTTAAAACACTAAAATCTTCCACTTAAAACCTTATATATATTTATTAAGGATTAGCGTCCCTCTTCAGCACGAAGGCTGTATGAAACGTGGACCTACAGTTTTATTTCATTCAAATTTCGAAGCTCTCCCATTAGAAATCGATCCCGAGATCACGATCACTAAAGGCGTATGCGACAGCCATTAGACCAGTACGGAGGGTTAGCTTAAAACTAACACTAAACCAAAGATAAAACTGAAAAAGTTAAATGGTTTATCAGGATTGATAAGTTGTAGGTAACTCCATAATGTGATGTGTTTTTCAGCTCAAGCTTTTACTCTTCAGTCGATGAAAAAGGAGGATGTCCGCTGAATATTTCAATTAAGTACATTCAGTAAGTTCTTTAGACTGTTATACAATCCTATATTTAATGTAATAAATTTTGAAGAAGTATGATGATACCAAACTTACCTCCAATTTCTCAGTTCTAGCTTGTGCTCCGTGTGTGTTAACTTGTGATGAATCTAAACCGAGAACATTTAGTTTATAATACAATGCCAACAGAGAACTCAGATACCCTTTGCCACTTCCAATATCTACAATATGACTAACATTAGTTGACTGAACTGACATAGCCACAAGTCCGCTCATAATCTCTACTTCATGCATCTTTTTCGGAGACATAAACTGATCTAACCTAATCGTATTCTGTTTGTTACAACAGTACTTATTCACATAGTCTTCAACAGAAGTAATTAATCCAGAACATGGAAGACTTTTTTCATACGACATCTGTAGAAATTGAGAAAATGCTGAGTCACTTGTTATTTTCTCATCACTAGTTACATTTAAAAATTTCTCTTTACCAATTTGCCAAAATATTTGAAACATTTCATCCATTGACTTCGATTCAACCTCAGTTTGTATATCTATTGGCACGTGACATTTCCACAGATTATGAGTAATGAAAGAAACCATATGACAATTTGCTAATGCAAGGTATGGTTTCAAATAGTTTGTTGCTTCTTCTAATGCTTTTCTAATTACTTCAATTTGCATGTTTTGACTTACTATAAAATTAGTAACTTATGGAAATAAAATCACAATATATTATACCTCTTAAAAGAATAACAATAAAAATAATAAAAAAAAAAAAATCTCGAATACTTAAGGATAACACTTTTGTCAAAAGGTCAATCTTTCGGTAACAGGCAAATTACTGTTTATCTTTAACAAAGCACAAGTTTTCTTGTATTGTGATCGTAAATTGTCTCTCAATAATATTATGTCAACATCTTCCACATTTGTATTTGGAAATTGATCAACCATTTTCAAAAGTTTATGTAGTTCCTTCTCAGCCTTTTCATTCACTGAACCTGGTTTCTGATCTTTTAAAGACAACCACATCATTACAAAGCCTCTGAAAAACCCAATTTCAGTTCCAAGCTCTATTCCTCTGTGGTATCCTAAATGGAAGCCCTCTACTTTTCCGTCACTCGCTCCTTTCTGAAAGCCTTGTTCAAAACCATTTTTCACTGTAATATCGTCGCTGAATGCGATCGACTCGAATATATCGTTGATATCAGCCACCTCTTTGTCACTCCCTTGTTCTTGTAGTACATCATTACTCATGTTTATCAGCTATGTAATGACCTATAATAAATAAAAACATCTTTTAGAATTGTTTCTGCATTTATTTTTGTATGCAAATTACTTAGAATTTAACTTACTTGATTTAAACATACAATTTTACTTGCAGGTAATATCATTCCTAAAAACACTTTACACCTCCTAGGTTTCGGCTCTTCTTTGGTGACTTGAAGACGGAGGTTAAAAACAGGACAAAGAACATTAAAAATATCAGGAAAGTAAAAGGGATGGACTTACCGCGTTCGACCAGAGAAAAAAAAAACTCTTGTTCAAACTTCTCGTTATTATCTCATGATGAAACAGCACACTGCAACATGGAGGATTGCATTTGTACATTCTTTTGTTTTGCAGTGAAAGGTTTCCAGGTCCTACTTGCATTTTTATCTCTATACTTTTTTTTTTAATACTAGTACTATACGACTTACCTCATTGAACTAAAATTAATTACTTGCTGAAGATACGTAGTATGAATGGGTATCCAAACTTGATACAATCAGGTTAAAAGGGATTTATGTTCCGACAATCCTGAAACCAAAACTACTGACAATAAGTAAGGAGATGGATCTATCTATATACTCCAAGTTGACAATTGCATTAAATAAGATTTTTACACAATATGATTTCCGTACCCCAAAAACCTTTGAAAAAGAAAGAAAAAAATCACTCAATTTGAGAACTACTATACTGATCCCAATGAAAAATCAAGATTTTATTTCAACAAAATGTAGTTGCCAGGAGGAATGAGTTGAGTTGATTTTGAGTTTTACGTCCCGTTCAGCAGCGAGGCTATATGAGACGTGGACCTACTGATTAACGTGGAATCCGAACCACATGAGCTCCCACCGGGAATCGAACCCGGGTCTCCCACGCCAAACGCGCGTACGCTAACCGCTTAGCCACGAAGGAGCTCACCAGGAGGAATGACAAAAAGAATACTCAAAATATGAGTTACAGACAATATTAGAGACGCCAAAGCAGATACAGGAATATTAATGATACAGAAATTTTATTCGGGACTAAAAATGAAACTGAGAAGCCTATTTTCGAAAATTTGGTGATTTGTTTAATAAATATAAAGCTAGATTTAGATAAGGGGTGGTGGAGTAAAACATGGAGACGTAATTGGCATTGAGATAAAAGCACTAACTGGAACTGGCAACCTTCCACTACAAAACAAAGGAATACACGAATTGAACCCGCCAGGTTACAATATGCTGCTCCATCATTAGATGAGTAACCAGAAATTTGGACTTTTTTTTTCCGTGCGACACTGGTGAGTCCTTTTCTCTTACTTTTCTGATGTTTTTAATTTTTATTATTCTTTCTTTGATTTTAACCTCCGTAATCAACTCTCCAGGAGAGAGCCGAAAGTAAGAAAGGGCAAGGCAATTTTAAGAATTACAGTTACCTGTAAGTAAAATGACTGTAAGAATTCCTGAGCGTATTAATATATTGTTTGATTTAAACATTGTTTATCCAACGCCTGAAGGATATTCTGCTTATGAAACACACGATTTTCAGCCGAGATAATTATACAATAAACGTCTTTAAAATACTAATGTCAGAACAGAAGGTATATAACATGTAGAACTACACACTAACCTCGGATCCAAACCACAAGAGCTCCAACCTACAAAGGCCAAAAGCTCACGTATGTCCATTGAAACTTTACTAGATTATTATAATAAATTGCGGGTACCCTTTGACACACAAATGTCGACTTTATTGTCCAGGATCCACACTTCTCACTAGCTACCTTATATTGGACTATTATTATTTACAGGTAAAAAAGATAACCACTCTCTGGATACATCAAAATGAAGTTGTTTTTTTTTTTTTTTTTTTTTTTTTTTTTATATATGGTGCCTTCCATTTCAACTCAGGCAAAAAAATATAAAATTGTACCATCACCATCTCAGATATTGTTGAAACTTTTTTTTATAGCAACTAGACATATTTTTAAGAGACCCATATTTTTTTGTTTTGTCGAAAAAAATTTTCCCGCCAAGTAATGGGCCATCAAAGACGGGGAGTACAATTTATGAATTGTAGAAGACATGGAAAATGGTCAATTTCGGAGCCTCACCATTCGGCTATGGAGACAGGTAGAGTTATAATTCTTGTTGTGGTATGTACATAGGGATATAAATAAACTATATTTTATTATAGTTTGGTTTGCGCATGCGTATCTTTTTGTACATAAATTAACAAATTAACGTCAATTTATCTGAAAAGTCGAAGTTTGCGAATTTTTTTCGAGCACTTCCGGTTCGAATTTTAAAATTCTGTTTTCACGGTTGGTAAGACCTAGTTACCCGCTCTCCGAAAAAAATTTTGCATCGCTTCTGTGGTCAACCGTTTTGTCGCAAAAAATTCGAGAAATTGTAAAATTTTCAAAAATCGCCATTTTTGGGCGCCATTTTCTCGAAAACACCATTTTTTAAAATTCTGAAATTTTGTCAGACGGTTCAACTTTACCTGAATAATAAACACACCAAATATCATTCTCGACCAATGCTTCATGGATTAACTGCAGCCTTTTAAAGTTAGCGAAGTTTCGCTAATTTTGATGTCACAGTTAGCAACACTGGGAACAATGAAAGTGCAATGATTTGATGATGTTTGTGGTTCACATTCATTAAATGAAGAATAAATGGTTTTCTTGGCTGTTTTTTTTATTATTTTGATTAAAAAGGCTCTCTGAAATAGTAAAATGAGCCTCCCTCTACTCCTCCGTTTTCTTAAACTGAAGTAATCTGAGGTGGAAATTACGATTACGAAACACACAAATTTCAAGTTCACTTACTTAAAATGGTCTTCGGAAACAAAATTTCACTTTTTTTTTTTTTTTTTTTTTTTTTACATGGACCAATCATTTGCTTGGTTGTTGTCTTTTTTGCTAATAGCATGTAACCGTGCAGATGCTCCAATAGATGTTGGTTCACTCATAACTCATCCAGGAGTGGATCTAGGGGGACGATTGCCGCCCTCCCCCCTCAGAAGAAGAAACTTTCTTATTTATATATAAATAAAACCCATCCCAGAGTTTGGAGCTCTTAAAAGTAGCTCTAAGTAGCAGTATTACAATCCCCCCCCCCCAGAAGTTCGTCCTGGATCCGCCCCTGCGTAGCACATTGTCGATAGTCACAAAACACTTATTTTCACTTCTCTTATGCTCTTCTGGAAACCTGTACCCTGCTGAAGGTTCATGTGGAAGCATAAACAGCACCTAACTTCACGTAATTCATGATTTATTCACAATATTTCTGCTTCGCACCACTGGTTATCATACGTAGCGCTGCATATATAACAAAAGTTCCTTTTTGCAGATTTCTTAAATCTACACTTTGAATTGCAAAAGTTCGATTTTGGGGGAAGTATGAAGTTAGTTCATGGTGACCCATTACTGCCATAAAAACTTCGCAATTTTCCGAAAGCCAAAGATAACTTCGTTGAATACCAGTCACCGGTCGCATACTTTCCCTTTTTTCTTCCGGAAGTCGTCGAATTCAGTTCCAGGTAACAAAACGAGAGTAATACCCGGAGTTTGTACTTGCACTATACTCACGAATTCTCCTGCGGTTTTAGTGGGGACGCGGTGGCTCAGTGGTAGAGCGTTCACTTCCGGTGCTTGGGGTCCCTGGTTCAATCCCAGCTCGTGCCGTTCTGCATTCCACCATTTCATTCATTTCTCATAATCACCGTCTCCTTTAGCCTAACCGGCATAACCGTGGAACGTAAAACTTAAAGATTTCATTTCATTTTTTTCTTCTGCGGTTTTAATACTGTGTATCTGTTTTAGCCTAAGGCTATGGTGCGTTGCCACATTCTTTGTCCCCCTCCCTTCCCCACTACCGTCGCAGAGACCCTTGAATGGCCGATTTCACTGCAAAAACACTGCTTTATCGGACCTGTCTGCATCTCGAACATCTGAAAGCGATTTTTAAAGTGGGATGCAGCACCATCAGAAATCACTGACACGGTTTGGGAAATTGTAGACACCTATTTTCACGTATTCAAACCTTTTTCTATAAAATATATTTTCGCTTTTCTTCGAGTGTTTAGAATCTTGTCTATGACTATGAGTACATGAGCCGAATCGTGTGTTTTATCGTCGTTTATTACAACAAAACTGTCAATTGTTTCATATTTTGGTGATAACTCTGAATTTCACTTTGCAGAATAACAATCCAGTTTTCAACGAAGTCCACATGAAGTAAAATAGAATTTGTATCTTGAAATTTTATACGGTGGTTTTCGGTAGCAATTGATTCTCTTTGGATTTTCTTGATGTAGTCATGAATTACAATTCTTACAGTTAAACCGGCAATGTACGATACGAAAACAGAAAGTGGCACAGTTATTTATTAATTTTTTTTTTTAACGAGATCATTATCCTTCCATATGGCATACGTAACCACTTTCATTTTCATCAGGATCAATAATTAAAGACACCACACTTATTTCTTCCACTCCAGGACATTCACCACATTCTTGAAGAAGACAGCTGTCATTTTCTACGGATCATACTACTAAAGGAAATAGGTCACTCATGACAGCTTCAATACAGGTTGCACCTTTGATTTGTAGCAACGCAGTAGCAGCTAACTTAAAATTTGCACAATACACACACACACACACTTCCCTCTCAGGTTGCGGACTGACACACTTTAGTCGAATACTATAAAATTCCGAGTGACCGATTTTTATGCTGGGATTGTTCTGTTTAAAAATTCAGTAAATTTCTTTGGAACGCGTAAGAAAACGTTTCGATTTTTTTTTTTTTTTTAACTTTTTGTCATTTTTCGATCACTGTAATGACATCACACTTATTTGAGATTTTGTCTGGAGCATTCCAAATCATACTGAGGTAATACTTTAGGCCTTTTATAGATCATCAGAATTCATTGGATGGCCATTTCAAGTAAACTTAAAATTTGTGTGTTTCGTAATCGTAATTTCCACCTCAGATCACTTCAGTTTAAGAAAACGGAGGAGTAGGGGGGGGGGCTCATTTTACTATTTCAGAGAGCCTCTTTGTTCAAAATAATAAAAAACTAGCCAAGAAAACCTTTTATTCTTCATTTAATGAATATGAACCACAAACATCATCAAATCATTGCACTTTTATTGTTTCCAGTGTTGTTAACTGTGACATCAAAATTAGCGAAACTTCGCTAACTTTAAAAGGCTGCAGTTAATCCATGAAGCATTGGTCGAGAATGATATTTGGTGTGTTTATTATTCAGGTAAAGTTGAACCATCTGACAAAATTTCAGAATTTTAAAAAATGGTGTTTTCGAGAAAATGGCGCCCAAAAATGGCGATTTTTGAAAATTTTACAATTTCTCGAATTTTTTGCGACAAAACGGTTGACCACAGAAGCGATACAAAATTTTTTTCGGAGAGCGGGTAACTAGGTCTTACCAACCGTGAAAACAGAATTTTAAAATTCGAACCGGAAGTGCTTGAAAAAAATTCGCAAACTTCGACTTTTCAGATAAATTGACGTTCATTTGTTAATTTATGTACAAAAAGATACGCATGCGCAAACCAAACTATAATAAAATATAGTTTATTTATATCCCTATGTACATACCACAACAAGAATTATAACTCTACCTGTCTCCATAGTCGAATGGTGAGGCTCCGAAATTGACCATTTTCCATGTCTTCTACAATTCATAAATTGTACTCCCCGTCTTTGATGGCCCATTACTTGGCGGGAAAATTTTTTTCGACAAAACAAAAAAATATGGGTCTCTTAAAAACATGTCTAGTTGCTATAAAAAAAATTTCAACAATATCTGAGATGGTGATGGTACATGCTCTGCCTGAATTGAAATGGAAGGCACCATATATATATATATATAACGCTACGAAAATATGTACACTATGAAGAGAGAAAATATGTAAATCCAACATACGCACACACTTTCCTTTTTTAATTCATGTCCGATCATTTCGGCACTCCTATAATAGCTGACACCTATTTCATGGGAATTTTGTCCTTGTGTCAAAATCGCACATATGACTACATATAATGAAGTCATCAAGTATATTTTATTCTGAGATTTTTTGAATTCTGCAGAGTATTTGAGAAGTGTTATTTTGTCCAATGGTGAAAAATTTTTATTACGTGAAATAATCTATTTGATTTAGATGCTCAAGGACATTCCCATGAAGAAGATGCCAGGTATTATAGGTGCATCAAAATGATTGGACATGAATTAAAATAATATACGCAACGTATGTAAATCAATTTATTTATTTATATCTACCATCATGTTTTAGTTGGTAGCGCAGCAGAAGATGATACCCTGACAAAGGGGCCAGCGAAGCCTTGAAATGATTTGTTTTAATAATTTGGCAAAGACGCAAAGTATGAATATTTTTCCGTTCTCTATATATGATATATGCTATCATCCTATAGCTTCCATTAAGTAAATAGGTTTACTTGATATACTTTTGTTTTTCGTCTAAGCACTTTACAAAAGAATTTGTGACTGAAAATTAATATGAAGCGAGTACGAGCAAAGTATACTTTCCGGAAAATATGTATATTATGTATTTTTATCAATTAATACTTCATTGTCTACTGGACCACGTTAGTCCGATTCACTGCTCCGATTATTGTAATCTGATTACATGATTTTTCACATACTCAATTCACTTCGAATTCGAGTAGTGAACCGGAACATTAAAGGTTGTATGTCATAAACTCTCTTAAGGTTAGTCTACAGTCATGAAATAGTGTCGTCAGAAAAAAGTACAATTTTGCGTTCGCAGGGGGCATAGTTTGCAGTTTTTACGAAACTTCCAAAAATAGACGGCAGTGTTGTCGAGCCCAATTTGGAAGATAGGACAAGACCTTTGAGTTAGAAGTTTACCTCCCTTTTTTTATTCTTTTCCCTCGCGAAGGATGGAGCAGAGGGTGTGGGATATCGTTTGTCTGCGACCTTCGTAGGAATTTTTTTTTTTTTTTTTCGATACTTCCATCCCTCTAAGTAACCCGATACCACTGACCATTGTCCAGTAATTTGCAGTTTGTGCGGAAAGAGAAGTTCGAAGCTAATCGTGCCATTTCTTGTAAAGAACACTGAATAGCGAAAATACGACTTTTTTTTCGGTATTTGCAGTATATTGCTTCCCTTTGTTCACGTAATACTGGAATTGCAATTAAATACACATTTGCTTAGCACAGATTTAATCAAAGATGTCATAAATGGCAACTCAAATTGAACACAAGAACCTCCAGTGGCGTACACACAACGTTATAAAGAGGAGTTCAAGCACCCAAGTTCATATCGTATGCCATTGATCTGTACAATATATTAACGAGTAAAGTACAAAAATTTGATTTCTTTATCCAGTACAGGAGTTTTGAAATGCGTTACTCCTTTAAAACTTCATGTACTGTCGGTGTGGTCATAACGCTATTTAGCGATGAAGATAATATAAGAAAGAGAGAGAAAAAGAAAAAATAGCTTTAATGGCAGGGTTAGCGAGAGCGAGAGAGAGGGAGAGATAGAGAGAATAGTATTGTATTTACGAAGATACTATAGTTATTATCAAATACTTGGAATTAATGAAAGAAGTGGTTAAATTGTTAGTCCATTATAGAGTGGTATCTTATTTGCAAAAATAGCAAAATATCAATGTATAAATTGTAGCAAATCACTTCGTAAATAAATATTCATTAGATTCCCCACAGTATTGCAAAAAAGTTATTTCTCATGGAAAGGAGTAGTATACACTTTAGGATGAGTTTTTTTCTGACGTAGTTTTCCGAAAACGCCTATTATGATTTTGTTCATATTTCGTAAGTAATATTTCAGTATTAACTGCAGCATGTCCTGATTTAATTTTAAAAATCGGTTTGGGTTTGAAGTTTTGTGCTTTTCATTCTTAGAAATTATAAATGCTACTCTAACAATACAACTTAGAAATTATAAAGGACGGAACCAACTATTAATTCCGAACCACAAACGGGGCTTGAGTGCTGCGTAATTGGCTATGCATAGATCAACATGAAAGATCGATCCTTAGAGTGTACTCCATTACCCACCATAATCTCACGTCCAGGAAATATAAGAAAGGGGAACGAGACCAGTACTTTTTATTTATTTATTTTATTATTTTTTTTTTCGGATGAAGAAAACAAGTATAGTGAAATTCTTTGCTAAGTTTGTTATATATAAAAATCTGTACTCTTACATGTTAAAGAGTATATTTTTATATATGAACTCCCTTCCTATCTATTATGAGATGCAGAAAAAGATGAAAGGTGTAAATTCAAGTTTTTGTTAAGAAAGCATTTAGCGTTAATACATGCAAGGAAGCAACAGCGGTGGGCGTCAGTGTTGTATTTTTGGGGAAAAGAGCTGTTACAGTGCATCCATTTTTCTCAAAGTAGTAATTTAGATACTAGATGCCTAAGCCATGTAAACACAAAATAGTCTATAAACTATTGCCTATATGCTTAGCGTACGCGTCTTCTGCGCAGGAGACCCGAATTTGATTCCCGATGGGAGCTCATGGTTTGGATTCCACGTAAGGCGTAGATTCACGCTTCCTACTATAACCAATCAACCAAAAAAAAAAAAAAAAAAAAAAAAGTTCTATAGGAGCATATCAAGTGAAGAGTGAAAGCATCGGTATACATCATACGATTCACCTAGTTGTGTAAAATGGAGTAGTTTTCATTTTATTCGTAGTTTTGACTACCAGGGAGAATATATGTATGCACAGAATGATAAAATAAAGCTGTTGCACAACTGTATAAAAATAAATGCATCAAAAACAATATATCGGTATTTTGATATGTGTATGGAGCCTCTCCCCTTTCAAATTTCGATTCAAAACCAAAATCAATTTTTCGTTATTGACAGTTTTGAAAAAAAATATAGTTTGTTTCGAAAAAAAATCAATATATATTTACAAAATGAAGTTCGTGGCCAACTTCACACTGATCCTTTTCTTTTTTTTTTTTCGACTTCCAAGCTATGCTATGCATAAGGGGCGCTGTCCGTCTGTTGACAAACATCAGAGCAAAAACGGCAAGAGATATCGAGATGCGATTTTTTGAAATTGATTCAGCATATTAAGGATAGTTTCCATCTCCTCCGCTAACTCTCTATTCAAACCGGCGCCATAGAACGAAAACGGTAACATATATCGAAAAGTGATTTTTTGAAAACGATTTATCGTTTCAAGAGTAAGTTCCACTTGCTTCATTAACTCTCTTTTAGTACTGGAAGTGATTCAAATTAGCTATTTCTAGTTTTGGTTTCAACATTTATCGCCATACACGAAAACGGTAACAAAGCGTATTTTCACAAACTATTCAGGATCTCAAAACAACATAACATGACTATTGACAACACACTACCAAAACCGAAAGTGATTAAAATTTACTCCTACTTACGGTTCCAACATTTATCGTCATATATCGAAATCGGTAACAGATAGGCAAAAGTGCATTATTTGTAAACGATTAAGCATCTCAAGACAACGTATCATGACTAACCACAACAATCTATCGAAACCAAAGGTGGTTAAAATTTACTATTTCTTTCGGTTTCAGAATTGATTTCCGTAAAGCAAAAACAGTGCATGCAATCAATATGCGTTTTCTGCAATCGATTCAGCGTCCCAAGAGTACGTTCCATCTGCTTTGTTAACTCCCTATTGAAACTGGAAGTGGTGCAAACTAGCTATTTCCGGTCCAGGTTTCAACGTTTTCACCACAGAACGAAAACGGTTTTTACAAACAATTCGGCGTCTCAAGACAATGTGACTATCCACAATACTACCAAAACCAGAAATGAAAAAAATGAAATGAAATCTTTGAGTTTTACGTCCCACGGTTATGCCGGTTAGGCTAAAGGAGACGGTGATGATGAGTAATGAACGAAATGGTGGAATGAAGAAAGTGGGAGAACCCCGAAAACCCACGCACACGGTGTTTGTCCACCACAAAGTTCACTTGGCGGGGGCTGGGATCGAACCCGGGACCCCAAGCACCAAAGGTGAACGCTCTACCACTGAGCCACCGCGGCCCCTACCAAAACCAGAAATAGTTCAAATTTACTAGTGTTTATAGGCATTAACTTATGTCGAGACGACATGCTATGACTATCCACAAACTCTACCAAAACCGAAAGTAGCTAAAATATACTATTACTTACGGTTTCAATTCGGATTTCCGCAGAGATATGGTTTCTGGCAATCGATTCAGTGTCCCAAAAATAGGTTTGATCTCCTTCCTTAGGCCTCTATTCAATCCGAAAGTGGTTGAAATAAACAATTTTTAGTTTCAACCTTTATCGCCATAGAACAAAAACAATAAGTGACAGCGACTAATGGCTTTTTTTATATGAATTCAGCGTCCGAGTAACATGTTCTATCTTTGTTCTTATTACTCTATTGCAATATGTACTTATAGATGAGTTACTTCATGTTTGAGTATTGAATTCACATAGTTTGGAAGTCTTTCACACTGTGAAACGATGTTCGCTTATTTTCAAATTTCGATTCAAAGCCCAAGCCTATCTTTATATATATATATATATATATATATATATATATATATATATATATATATGCCTGTATAAATTATCTATATACATATGTATTATGTCTAAATTTATTTTTATATTTTTCAAATAAACGATGGCTTTAGATTTTGAATCGAGTGAGTCGAGACAGCATTTTCTCGATACGAGTAGAGAGACTTAAATTTCGACTCGTCTCGTCTTGTGCGCGTCCATAGTTTTGAATCAAATTTTGAAAATTGAGAGTAGTGTGAACTTCACAAAACAATCAATCACAAATAGAATACAAATTATTGATTTTGGCTTTGAATCGACATTTAGAAGAGGGACAATTTCACACACGTGCATCTGACGTATTTCTAATTGTTTTGAGTGCTTTAACATATTTTATTGTTATAAAATTTGCACCGCCTTTTGTTTTTTGTCAGTCATCAACCGTTGCCAAACTATTTCTGTTAACTACTGAAAGTTAGTTTCGACAATGTTGTTATTGGATAACATTACGGTATATATAATATGGCGTTTCTACAATGCTGTTGTTGTATTATCATTATTTCAAAATGATGAATCAACATATTTGTAACAGCATACGATGTGAGGAAGTGCCAAATCACGAGTTTAATACTAGACAGTATATTTGAGCATCGTTTGTTTGAAGAATGCGAGAACGAGTCTATATGAGACGTGTGGCTACATGCTTATCTGCATCCTAACTAGGGCTGTGCGAGATTTCGATATATCGATCCATCCATAAGATATTTTCGAACATCTAAACATCAATACCGGAACATTTACGAATCGATGTTTTCGGTATTTGATACTGTATTTTCAATATTCAATGTTTTCGATTTTTTGATATTTCAATATCTTTAGATATTTCTGTTTTTTCTTTTCTTTATAACATGTTCGATGTTGCCATATAGATAGTCTACTACTGATGGAATGGGTCACGAACTTCGTGAAACATGACTCGGAAGACACACTGCAATCAGACCTAGAAAGACCCATGACTGAGAAAGCAAGACCCATGATCCGGAGTGACCCGATGATTCGATAGGACGCAGAGACGGAAGTCGTCATATATACGAGAAGTGTATGTGAGGCTACTAATGTAGTTCTAACAAACATGATTCTCTCCTCTCTCACCGCTTTTCACTAACTATAGTTTTATTTTTCGCGTGTTTGCTTCTGTGTGTCCAGTATTGCACTGAAAGATAACTACAACGTTTATAAAGCTACCAACATTCAAAATCGCAAAGAAAAGATAAGTCAGATGTTTCTCTTATGAGAGATCGCTAATGTTTAATCGACCTGTAAAGCTTCTTGTTTAGAATATAAAAATTACCGCTGAGGTTAATCAGTTTTTGTTTATTCTTTTTTGTATAAGCCATAACCAAAAACCGCATTTTGAAGACGAATAAACATGAAATTATATTTGAAATATTCAAAACGTGCTATCTTGATTAAGAAATGTCACATCAAGAATCAGACAAATGAATGTTCGATCTCAAGCAGTGAACATCATTAATCAAGTATAAAATAAAATTTTGCAGTAATTCTGCAGAGCTATTTTGGTTGCTTCTCAGTCACCTCGTGTTTCTGAGTTTCCGGGTATTACTGGGTCTCCGGGTTTGTTCAGTCACCGAATCAGACTGCCTGAGAAGCGAGACCCAGACCCGGATGACTCAGACAAAAGTCGAGACCCAAGTGGCCCATGTCCCATTCCATCACTGCCATATGTATGATCGAATAGTTCGATTTCTTAGTTATGCTTTAATTCAACAATACTTTTGGCTGCTTTCTGGATAATTTTCACTTTCCAGTAACAATAAAAGCTTTCTGGATAATTTTCACTTTCCAGTAACATAAAAGAGAAGACACGATGACTGTAATGGAAGTGAATGATTATGATATAATTGGCGGAATGAGAATGTTTTTGGAAGTGAAAAAACAGCAAGAAAACTACGGTTACAGTGTTGTCCACCACAAATTTGCGTTGGCGGGAACAAACCCGGGACGCCCCACACTAGAGGTGAGCGCTCTATCAGTGACCGATCGTATCGTCCTCCAAGCGACAAAGATTAAATTAAAATTGGAAGTGATTACTTATCTTAGTAAAACCTTATGATCTCTGTCTCTAAGCGTGTATATAGCTGGAAAAGTGTACAGATTCTTATACGAACATTACTCGAACAAAGAAAGGGCTTGGGAATTCAAAAGTGGAGAAGAGTAACACAATTTTTTTTAGTTTGTCTTTCCATAGTAAGTGTACAAATTTAACATGTCCTCAAACGAGCACATACAGCGCACAAAGGGACTATGCTAAAAAGAGCCGATTTAAAAAAAAAAATAAAATAAAATTAAAAAGTTGATGAGGCTAAATACACTTCGAGAAATGAATGCATTTCATCACTGTCAATTGCGAGTAATTTTGTGAAGACTGATAATCCGTTTGAATACAAATAATCGTGTTTGAGGAAATGTCAGAAATATAATTAATAACCTTTTTATTAAAGATAACAAGCAAGTGTAAATAGGAATGGGCACGAGCGAGTTTTCTTTGAAACTCGACTCAACTCAAAATAGGCATCTTTGAGCTCGACTCAAGAACTCGGCTCGAAAAATTTCCTCCAACTCCACTCGAATTCTGGTCGAGTTTTGATTCGAGTCGAGCCAAAACGAACCAATTCGAGCTAAACTCTTTGTGTAGGTCCTAGTACTCTCTTCAAGTATCCTACATAGACAATATATATCAATGAAACTACTACTCCAACTTATAATAATAATAATAATAATAATAATAATAATAATAATAATAATAATAATAATAATAATAATAATAATTATTATTATTATTATTATTATTATTATTATTATTATTATTATTATTATTATTATTATTATTATTATTATTATTATTATAACAACAACAACACCGTGTATAACCATGAAAGCTAGGCAGTTTGTATCTGAATACTGAAAACTAGTTGACTGTCGACCTCGGTCGTCGAGAAGTCTTCAGGAGGCAAGGACATCAGTTATGAGGTTTTGGTTTTGAGTTCCGGAGGAGCAAGTATTCGGGCTCGAGCCAAAAATTGTTAAAAGTTATAGGGCACAGTCCAAACATGTTCAAAACTGCTTGTCCCGGGTTTAGAGTTGTCAACGGCTCGAGCGACTCGCCACACAGTTTACTCACTATCGAGCCGAAACAATAAGTGACCCGAGCCAACAACTCACCCAATCGAGCTGGCTCGAACCGATGGCTCATCTGAACCAAAACGAAGTGCTGATTGCTCATCTAACCGACAGTGCGAGTCATTAACTCAGTTGAGCTGAGCCGAACCGACCTGATGGACTCGTTTCAACGAAGCTGGCTCGAGCCCGGTTGGTGGCTCATCCCAATCAAGCTGGCTCGAATCATCGGTTCAATTGAGCCTAGTCGATGGCTTATCCCAACTGAGCCGGCTCGAGCAGTTCGCTCAGTTGAGCCGTGCAGGTCTTAACATTGATGGTAAGAACTATATACTTATATTGGTGCTCATGACATTTGAGGCTGTCTCGTTATAAAAATCTTTTGTCGTCTCGTTATCGAGACCAGACGACACACACTAAAAGTAACCCACAAGATGCGCTAAAAGTAAGAGACGAGATGCACCCCTTCGTTAGCAATACTAAAAGTATTCTACATTACTCCTTACATTTCTCATGTCTTTTGCTTTCCAGTCTAATCAGGCCATGATTTCAAAACGAGCTGAACGAGCGAGCCATTTATTAAACTCGACTCGAAACACGAAACTCGACCTCAAAACAGTGACTCCACTCGGAACTCGACTTGAGAAAATTACCTTTGAGCTCGACTCGTACCCATCCCTAACGGTAAACAATCCTTGGTTTAGTTTTATTTATTTATTTAAATATTTTTACATAATTTCATAAGATCTACTGTCTTTACTGTCTTTATATGGCAGTATAAAGACAAAATAACTCGAAGGTTTATGCTGTCAGCGGTGAGCAGTTTATCCAATCCAATCCAGTCCGTTTATATGAGTTTTATGGATGCAGTAATAAGACATTGAAACAATATTGTTTTCCATCAACAACACGTGCAAGTGCTGAATGGAGGTGACAGCGAAGAAACGTGGAGAAAGTTATTGTTTTCAATACGAACCGAAGTACTACGGTGTGTGTGTGTGAAAAAAAAAATAATTAGAGTTTAATGAGGACTGAAAACAACGTGCCCTGCGGGGCTCTAACCCGCTTTCACTTGCTAACGTTCGCTCGGCAATACTGTGTGAATTAAATAGTAAACTTTGTTCGAACGTCCAAGGGCACCTCTGTTGTATATACAAACCTAACCTAACCTTACCTAACAATGTAACGAAAGGAACCTTAAATTCAGTTAAGAACGTAGGAATTGAAAAATTATGAATTTCAAAAGCTTTTATGAAGATTTTGCTCGAAAAGTATCGGACGCCCAACTTCCGAATAAATGCCTCAATTACAATTTCAAAATTCATTGAACATGCTCTTTCTGAAATTTGTTTCAAACGTTACGTAGCACTACCTTCAATACCGGTTGATATATAAAACTGAAATTTGGTATTTTTCTTAGTCTATCTATAGGATATCTTTGTATCAAATTTTATTAAAATCTGAGGTGGTGACGTTCAGTCACTATGCTAAATTGATATGGAATGACCCACCACGAATGAAGTTACATTCTATTTCTTAGTACAGTGAAATCCGATGTGTTCGAAGCAACTTGAACAAACAAAAACAAAAAATACATATATATATATAAGAAACGACTTTCATTTTACGTTGTGAAACTATTGCGGATAAAGGGGGAAAATGGTGCCTACTCTTGGGATGTTGAGTGTGTCTGTATATACATCATATATAATGAACTACCATTATCCATGGAATGGGCAACAGCAGGTAATCCGCAAAGCGGATAACAATTGTTCAATATATATATATATATATATATATATATATATATATAATACACATTGGTAGATCGATATAGTATGTCCAAATTTTCGCAGATATCTCCAGGAACAGACAACAAAAAATTCTATACGAACATGTATGTGATACTTTATCGTTTCTGAGATATAAAGTGTTCGAGAATATGCTTACAAGATGCTCATTGGTCAGGAAACATGTCAGTCTTTGTTCGGATCGTGGTCATTTTAAACATTTACTCGAATATTTTGAAGCTATCGCTCGGGCCTCCTCCTGCCCTGACTCAGATAGCATTCGTGCTGTTTAGTGGCCACCTAGCACAAATTGGTTCGTGTTTTATGTCATACGTCCACACTGTATTTACACTGAGCCCTCCTGAAGTCAATTTGTAAGTAGTAATGGAGCTCCTGTTTTAGTACATGCTCTGCTAAAAGAAATACGAAGGTACAACCTAACCTGAAATTGTAAGAAATGTGTCAAAATTTGGTTCAGCGTCTGTTCGAGTAATGCCCTGATTTGTTCTGTAATGCAACTCTATCCATCACAACTCTGGCATTCACTAAAGGAATAATTAACACTTCTGACCAGAGTATATACATTTATTTATTAAAACTAAAGTAGGCCTACAGTGTAACAGTTTCGACAACTTAACGTTGTGTTAATTGTTCTGTAAATTTTAGAAATTGTTCATTTGTCACAACTTACCTTATGGACGAATACGTGCATACCAGATTCGACCTTCATTAATGTATTTTCACGTACATACGCATCTCACAGGTAAGAACACACCATACTCTATTACTTACACATTACTCTATTAAAATATTAGAAATTTCTTCTGTAAATTTTACAAATCTGTGGATCCGTATAATCTATCTGCACCCGAAAGTTTGTATTGATTTATATCATTTTCATGAAAATGAAGAATACGTCTCTAGAAATTATACGTGAGACAAATCTAACATTAGCAATTATTTTTACTTCAGTTGCCCCTACACCCAGAAATCTAAACTAACTCTTGCAATTAACAATTAACAATTCTTCATTTAATTTACCAAACAAGGTAACACGATTTAGACAGCTGTACATGTATAAAGCATTAAGTTTTAGGGATATAGTATACATGAAGCTGCATCAGTTCCTGAAGGTACAGGACGCTCATACTTTTAGGGATTATTCATTGAGTATGTACGAACTTACAAAGGGGGTAACAAAGCGACTTTTATTTGCTTATCGACTGATACGAAAATAAAAAAACAACGTACCTGTACTTTATATCTGCGTGTGTAGTGCCCTTAGTTAAGTACGAAAAGTGTGTTAAATTTACAAAGGGAGATCTATAGATAACTTTGCCATATGAGATTTTCCATGTAATTGTCGAGTTTAAAAGTATTCGATGAGAGAAATCTAAATTATTTTTTAAAAAAATAAAAAAAAAACCTACGTCGTTGCACGAATCAGTTATCCTATAACTAACCCCTATTTTATATTCTAATGTTGTATGACTCTTATTAATGTAAACATTATACCTGAATCTTTATTATGCATGTTTGAAGCCTACTGCGTTCTCATATCCCAACGTTTTCCACATGTCAGTATTTAAGTCATAGTTTGCATTTCGCTCTTGTTTTGTTTTGTTTTGACCTTCTACAGTAGTACCAGACTCGAAATATTGTTGAAAATTTATTTCTTTCGCTAATATTCTTCTTATTGTCCTGCTAAATATTTGCACTGGGACACATGACAATACTCCACTTAACGTAAATGCATGCAATTTTACTGTATGGATCCATAGTATAAGTAGTAGTAGTAGGAGGAGCGGGTTAGAAGCCCCGCAAGGGTTGATTGGCTTCTGTTCTCAACATAAAGAGGGCAAATTAAAGACTTGCCCAATTTTTTCTATACATTTTACAATCTGTGGATCCATATAGTATAACTGCACTCATAAATTAAATTGAAGGGAGCCTAGAACTCTCACACAAATAACCTACAGTATAAAAGACACAAACTAGCGTGTGCTGGATGTCCATTGAAAAAAGCAGTGCCGTGCCGTGGAAAATCAGAGCCCGGGGCAAGAGTATACGACGATGTCCCTATACACATGAGTGAGGTTGACAGACCAGCCGCGAAGCGCCATTATGGTTAGCACGAAGCGTAAGAAATTTTTCAAAAATAAACCCCACTTTTCCTTGATTTTGAGCACTTTTATTGCTTTTTTCCTTCCATTTTATATATCTGCACATGCATTTTCCTAACATGAGTAACATTATAGGACCACTTCCTAAAGCAGGAAGAAGATTGCAGTACATACTAGTAATATTCCAAGTAATTTTACCTCTCTCTTTCTTCTTTCCATCTTTTCTTTTCTTTTTTCTTCCGAATTTTGAGCCCCCTTACTTCAGCGTCCGGGTCCGTCACCCCGCTTGCCCTCCCCATGGTACGACACTGAAAAAGCTCTACCCTAATCAGGGCAGAGCGAAGATATAAGACAAACTACCGTTAACGAAGATAACGACACATTTATTTTGAGAAGATTCTGTCTGTGTTGCGAATTAACGTGTATTTGAGAGTTATAGTCTGTTCGAGGATATTGTTCTACATGGCAAATGATCTCGTGCACCCTGACCTGAATCACTTGAACTTATTGCGGGGAGCGGGGCTATACAAATATTCAAAGCTTCCATCCCTTCCTCCCGTGGGACGTTAAACTTAAATATTTCATTTCATTTTTCCATCCCTTCCACAGCATAGATTTCTTCTGCAATTATCGTCGATATCACCCATTCCTTTAAATAATGTTTTAACAATATTCGAACAACCGCTTGATCGAACGTCTCAGATTGACTATGAAGCAGAAACAGATACTATAAATCTGCCTACGTAATAACTGATACATGGTGCACGTCAAACAACTCATGATTACGCTCGATAATTACATGCAACAGGAACAACATACATTCGAATGAGTTAAATCGACTTATCATTCACCCTCGTATACGCTTCTTTATTTTTGCACGTTGTCCTTAGTCCGATTTTCTTTTAAGTCCAATCCTTTCTCTAACGAGAAGCAAGTGACCCCGGGCATTTTTGGCGTGGAGTGGTTTTAATTCTCACCCTTCGGACATGAAATCGATAAATTTTTCCCACAGTTTTCTTTAATTATTGTTATTATTAATTAATTAACTGAAGGGTATTTTGAATTAACTCTGGTGATTGTACCAACAATCATGGCCGCAACAAGTGAGAAGCACTACAATATACCAGGGAGTGAGGCTTTATTATATTTATTTCCTTAATATTATTACTGTTTTGAAAATTTCCTTCTACCTACATGATGAATGTGGAAAACCTATTTTTCAGGCTAGTTTTGTTGACTGTGAGGAGAAAACGTTGATAAAATATTTATATAGCAGGTGATGGAACGGTCACGACCCATCAAACTCGGTGGCACGGATGCACCTGTGATCTGGTATAGCCCAAAGATGAGGAAACATCGTCGTATGAGGCTGCAAATGTAATTCTAATAAACACGGTTCTCTCACCTCTCTCTCTCTCTCTCTCTCTCTCTCTCTCTCTCTCTCTCTTCTCATTAAATCCATAAATTTTTCTCAATAGTTATGTACGTCTTTGTGTTTCAAAGCATGGCACTGAAAGATAACTACAGACAATGAGTAGCTATATTTTTCTTATAAGGCTCGTCAAAGTTTAATCAAAGGAACGTGTAAAATTTGTCGTGTAGAATAAGATATGCTGCTGAACCTAAACAGTGTTTTAGTAATATTTTTGTATAATCTATGTTTCAAAAAGAAACATTTTATGAGGTCAGTATGAGCAAACGAATAAATATAAAAATATATTTGAAATATTCAAGACATGGCACCGATCACAGAGAATCAAACACATGAATATTTGAGCTCGAGTAGTGGACATCATTAAATTATAAAATTCGGCTGCTCCCGGATAGCCGAATGTGAGAAACGAGTGACACGGACAAAGGTCGTGATCCAGGTGACATGACCCCGTAACATCACTGCTAGACAATGCACACCCAGTTTGAAACGTTCTGCTGTAAGTCTGAATGATTCTTCTTTCTAAAGTAAACATACATTGTGTCTTTCAATATTGCAAATGAAAATCAATACTTTTACTCTATGCATACTTTTATTTTTACGTAAGTTTTCTAAATACTTTACTCTTTCTACTTACTGGTGGTCTTTAAACGTGTTTAGGGGGATTGTAAAGATCTTGCAAGAGATTCTTCGTGGCTGAGCGGTTAACGTACGCGCCTTTGGCATGGAAGATCAGGGTTAGATTCCCGACGGGAACTCACGTGGTTCGAATTACAAGTTACTCAGTAGGTCTCGTTTCATATATGTTCGTAACTGAAAGAGACATTAAACCCAAAGTTCTTTGCACATGACTGGGAAGCAACTAAGCCCTTTTACATCGTCCCTCTTTACTACTAAAACTATAACCGTAGATGAAACTCTTTTCTGTGATAATACAACCTCCATTTAGCAGGCTGAATATCCTGGAACTAGCTTCCTTCCGTAACTAACTTGTTTTACTTCCATCTCTTGTGTTACTTGTTTTGATGTAGAAAGTGACATTGTAAACACAGAAGTGAAAAGTGTGCTATCCTCTAACAAAGAAAGTGAAAGTGTCTCACTTTTAGGGTCAATGAATTTGCTGACAATGCTTGTTTATCCGCTCAATAAGCTTATTTCCTAATAAGGTCCCAATGCCTAACGAGTATTTACGAAATAACTAAAACGAAAAAAAAAAAATGTTGCAATTTAAAAAGCTAAATTCTGGTTTCTGTTTAGAGCAAAATTCCTGGAAGAATTAAAACAAAATATGGCAACTCTGTTTCCCAGAAGTGTCATGAAGTTGCATACATTCACTCACGCAACTTAAGTTAACTTTACGCATGAATTGTAATCTATACAGTATATTGCGAATATCTTATTGGCTTGTAATCCAAATTGTTAAAAGATATACAGTTATCTTCCAACAAGAAGCACAAATACGATTATATTATAAATTGAATCTATGCTAAAAGCTAAGACTAGTGAGACGTAATCGAGTATTGAATCTTGCGATGTAAGATCAATAAGTTATTTTCGTAAGCAAGGTAAGCCAGCCAATGGTTCCCAACCTGCTGACCAAAATAAGGACTGAATGGTACTTTTATTTTTAACTACGTTTCTATGGCATGTGCCAGCGGTGACACATGCAATAAGGATTTCAGATTTTCGTAGGCACGCGTGGGCACTTTGAATAAGCAGGAGATTTCTGGTAACCTGGTAACGATTCTCCCCAAGTCACTCACGGAAATCATCACTGTGTCCTTTGTAACTTTGTAAATGTACTGTACGTTCTACGTATGTTGGCTACCATAGGTTCCATTGAAAAGTGTCCAACTTACAGAAGATGCATGTAGTTTACAAGAAAAAACTACAATATATTACTATACTCGTATACTGAAATCCCATTGATCCGAACTAATTTGGAGAGGTGCCTATTCAAATTCTCGTGTTATCCGAAATTAATGTGATAAATAAGAGTAGGCCTATTACGTTTAATATCACGGAATGCGCTCGATTTTAACTCTTGAGACAGAAAAAAAAAACTGACTTTTTGCAGTCTGAACATTGTGTTTATTCTAACTAAAATTGATTACCCAGAAAAACCACATATAGTGCTATATATAATTGATAGCATGGCTACAATTTAGTATATTCCACAGCATTGCTATTGCTAACATCAATAGAACGGCTTTATGTTTTCAGTACATTTATTGTACCATATATATATATAAAGGTAACCAAGAAAGTTCTGTCGCTTTTTCACCCAGCACCTTCGAACATCGATGTCACCTAAGACGCACCTAGAAGATCAAAAATGGTCCCCATCAGCATAGACGGCCTTCTGCCAACGTTCTGGAAGGCCATGGATTTCATCGTGGTAGAACTTGGTGGGCCTTGAAGCGAAGAAGGTATCAAAGGCATTTTGCACCTTTACTAGAGGTTTGAACTGGCGTCCTCTAAGGTGATTGTCCAAGGAATGGAATAGGTGATAATCAAACGGCGCAATGTCCGGGGAGTATGGCGGATGCAATAATGTTTTCCATTCAAGACGTAGAATGGTCTCCCGGGTCATCCTAGCCACGTGATGCTTAGCTTTGTCCTTAACATAAGGATCCCTTTGCGATTCTGAAGTGCTCGCTCCAGAGTTTTGAATTTTTCTTGAACACAGCTCAACTGTTGACAGTACACAGGTGCATTGATACTCTGATCAGCTGGTAGCAGTTCCCGATGCACGATGCCGCAAGCAGTCCACTAAACACACAGGAGGGCCTTATTCTGGTGCAGTGCTGTTTCGGCTCTTTTGGGATCGGGTCATGGGATGCTAACCAATGATGACGGCGTTGTGGAGCTTCGTACAGGACCCACTTCTCATCACATGTCAACATCTTGTTCAGAAATGGCTCCTTCCTCAGACAAGACAGCAAAGAAATACAGGTGTCTGCCCACATTGCCTTCTGGTCCGGAGTCAAATCATGTAGAACTCATCGACCCAACTTGCAGTGCTTCCCAAGTTGATGGAAATGCTGCCGAATGATTCCTCCACTCACCCTGAATTGTAGTGCAAATTCTTTACATGTCTGGCTACTGTTCGCTTCAATTGCTGCCTGAATATATTCATTTTATGCATATGTTGGTCTTCCGGCACGTGGTGCGTCTTCGAGTGTTTCGTCACCGTCCTTAAACTTGTTAAACCATCACTGCACTGCCCACGTAGCCACGACACCCTCACAAAAGGCATGACATATCTTCCGCTCTTCTGTAGCGGCGTTTGACCCCAGTTTGAACTCGTACAGCATACACGCCCTTATGATACTCTGTGGAGGTTACATGTTCACTCTGTCGTTATGCAAGTTCACGGTGTAACTGAAGTACCACAACCAGGTAGTATGTTGGGTATACCTACACCAACAACTGACCTTCGCCTTATCTCCATTCGCATTCAACTCACGGTGTGAGAGCCACTTGAATACAGACCTCCACAAAAAGCGACATAACTTTCTTGGTTACCTTTATACATTCTACGCCACAATATAATCATTGTTTATTTATCTTGTAGAAAGTAATTTTTAATAGCGATTACTGTAATATCAATATTTTACAGTACTTGGTCGACTGCAGTCGATTTATGTAAGGGAATGTTTAATAATAATTTCCCATTGACTTTCAACTGAAATCACAATATATGAAAACAAAATAAGAGGGAAAATTATGTATGGGATAGGTTTAATGCAAAATAAACAAAAGTTAAGTTAAATTAGTTTTGGGCGGAATTTGACAATTTATAAATTAATTTGTGTCACCTCATTTAAGCAGTGAAAGTGTTGTGTCTTTTTTTATAGGCTCACCCTTTTTTTTTTTAAATTAAATTATAATGAATAACGTAGACATAACAAGAAGTGAGCCAGAAAGTATCTGTCAAACGCTAATGCATGAACTATTAATTGTTCTCAAGAACTTTAGTAGAATGTAGAAAGTTGGATGCCTAACTATTATGGCGTAATAAACTGGACACCCAAATTTCTAGTCTATAAGGAAAGATTTGGAAGCAGTTTATTTAATAGCATTTTAAAGATACCTACCATCTAACTCCCTTTCTACATTGTTTTATCAACGAATTTTTTAAAAAAAATGTTACTAAATTCCCTATGTCCTTGTGTGTGTCTGTCTGTTATTTGTGATTTTTCTTTTTTTTTTTTTATTTTTATTTTGAGCCCTCCATTCAATAGACCATCAAAAACTATCTTAAAGAAGTGATGAAATTTTTCGCGTCACTCTTTCCGTTCGCGAGATATTGGCCAAAAAAGTTCGGATTTCGGGAGATTGAAAGAGTCATATCTCGGGAACCTTATGTCATAGAGAGATGATATTCTGTGAATTTTTCAATTTTGAGCCCTCCGTTTTCGGCATGTGTCTTCGTAAAACAACATATCGTAAAACGTTTTAACAGAACTCTTAAACAAAACATGTGGGAAAAAAAATAGTACTCAAGGAAATTATAAATGGATAGATATACTCGTATTACAAGAATTGTTTAATGAGTATAATAATAAAGTACACAGAACAATTGGTATAAAGCCTGTAGAAGTTAATAAGAAAAATTAATTCTTTTTAAAGTTCGTTCTGACAATGCTCTTGGAACATTCTTAACCGGTCGTCTTTATTTTTTAATAGGGTAAGCTCACATACAATGTTTTCAGTCCTACAGAAAGTTTATGAAGTTTATTTTCCAGAAGATTCAACAAGTTTTCCAAGTTTTAAAGTTGTACTCGTATGTATTTTGATACATTTTAGCGTTGAATTAAATTTGCATATAGCAACATTAAGGTCTGACTGCAAAGAAGTTTTAATCAAGGAAGTAACTTTTCCTGGTATAGTTTTTTTTTTTTTTTTTTTTTTCGTAAATAATTATCTTTTCTTCTATAGCCACGTTACAGGAAAGAAACAGGCCAAAAGGAGGTTTCACTGCAACGCCTACATTAGACGAACTCAATACAGTCATTTCGAGGATTTTCGCTTACATAAAAGGATATTTAATCACCACAAAGCTTTGCAAAGAAACCAAGATAGACATTTTGATTACGAGGGAAATTATTTCAAGCAAAAGTTTAGTAGAATGTCTTACGTAACTGTGCCATCAATGCAAATCTTCTAACATGTGCTCATTCTCTTTGGTTAACCACAAAGACCTTGTCAACTTCTGTCCTCGGTTCGCTTGGGAGGAGATGGCTGACCTCAATTCCCACATCCATTCTTTGAAGTAAATGCGCTCAGCAGAGCTTTGTAATACCATAAACTTTACATTTAGAACTATTCAAAAGTACTGATTACGAATAATGAAACTGAACATAAGATCCACATTGCATCTTTTATTTAAAAAGTATAATTCAAGTCTACATATACGTATTCTAGTCCATATATTTATCTTTTTCTTGGTACTTTTGGTGGAAATGTTATATTCTAGTACATTCTTTTTATTATTATTATTTATTTGCAGGCCCGGCCTGAGACGTGTACGACGTGTGCAGTTGCACACATACGGTTCTGAGGGGGGCGCCCAAACGAGAAAAAATATGTAAAAAATAATATGGCAAAAATTTAAATCTTTACATAATTTTGAATACGTGTACATATTAGCCATTTGAATATGTTAATAACTTTTGTTCAATAAATAAAATGTTGCTTGAAAGTACAGTAAAGAGACTGGCTCCATGCGCTCCACTCCATTGTTTTGACCAGGGCCGGATTAAGGAGGGATCTTAGGGGGGCTATAGCCCCGGGCCTCCAGGTGGACAGAGCCTCCACTCTGATCAAAATCTCTAACTGGTTATCTAAAAAGAATCATGAAGATACAATCATCATCATAAAATAAAATGTGATCAAAAAAATATATATGAAACATATTCCCTTAACATCCCTGCTGTACTTTCACAGAAGTGTATTAAGTGAAGTCAGCAGGGATTCCAGGTGGGTTAATCCAGCCCTGTTTTTGACAGAACTGAACTATTGTACGTAGCATACATTTTAATCAAGAAATGGTAGAACGAAGTTTTTCAAAAATTAAAATAATAATTTTAAAAAAACCTACCCAAGGTCTCTTTCGCAAGAAAGAATCAGCAACCTTGCATCTTCGTCCACTGAAAATATTTCATCTCATTAGATTATGATGCACTAATAAAAAAAAATTTCGGCTGCTAAAGCTAGAAAGGTCCACTGCTAAGTGTATAATATAGATTATTTTAACCAATTTTCTGTAATATTTTTTCTTGATTTTTTACTCTACTGCCATTAATTTATATAGTTAGGCTGATGTACTGTGTCTTTTCTAGAAAAGTGAATACCAAAGTTTATATCTCCGAATTTTTCGGACCTTTTGTAATATACCTACCTAACTTCTTTACATATTAATACATTCAAACTGAAATGTAATTTTCATGAATATTAAATCAAACAACTTTTTTGTTGTGGTTAAAAAAAAATGTGTCTCTTATTTTCTACCTGACAAAACAATAAACCGAGTGAAAGAATTTGTTAGAAGTTTGCTCTTTTACACTAGCACAGTACAATAGCACGCCTATTGTAGTTTGAAAAATCTGTTAACCCTTTCACTACCGCTGGAACATATTTGTCCCACAATACATTCTCAGAGAACCTGTGGTAATTTACCGTATGTTATTGCTATGAATCGATGTTCCACTGGTAAAGAGAATACTGCTTATGGTTTACAGAATTCTTATAATTACAGATTTACTTGAAGGCTTTCCACCTAGTTTTCTGAGAAAATACATATTATGATTCAAAATACAAGATGATAATTTATTTATTTATTTCAGAAAACAACGGGCGAATACCTAATTACAGTTTTCCATCGTGATAATAGTTTAAAATACAGGTATGATAACATAATAATACCATAACACAATAATAATAATACGATAGCAAAATAATTTAAAATACATATAACATCCTATACACCTTATTTATTTAGAATAAAATTCTGCCTATATCTAAAAATGTCTATCTCTGGGTGCCCTTGTTATATCTTATTATACAATAAACACATTTTTCTGACAGCCGATATATCCTATGCATTAGTCCTTTGCGCTGAGAGATGGAATATGCCATTATGGGGTCTCGTTGCTCTATGTGGGATGTGAAGTTTGATTTCTGATAATAAATATCCTGAATCTACTGTACTATGAATTATTTTATGTAAGAAAGACAAAATGGAACGAGTCCTCCTGTTTTCAAGTGATTGTAATGAATATTTACTTCGAAGATCTTCATATTTCTCAAATTTAAGATATATCCCTGTTTCTTTATACGTTAAAAAGCGCACAAATTTATTTTGAATACTTTCTATTTTGTTTATATATTTCTTACTATCAGAGCCCCATATTATAGCTGCATATTCCACCTTAGACCTTACATAGGCAATGTATAGTGTTTTGAGGACATTGGTGTTAGAAAAATCACTTCCTAATCTCATCACAAAGCCAAGGTTTCTAAAGGCCTCACCAACTACTCTGTTGATGTGAATATCGAATGATAAGTTTGATATTGTTAAGTGATTCCAAGATCTATTTATATAACATAATTCACTCTCTCAATTGGTGTTTGATTAATAGTATACATATTGCGCACATAGTTCATTTTCCTGGTGTATAATACTACTTTACATTTTTTAATATTTAATAGCAATTTGTTTGATTCACGTCATTGGAAAATATAATTTATGTCGCTTTGCAAAGAAATAACGTCTATTCCATGGAAATACTGCGATAGATTTTTAGATCGTCAGCAAACAATAGTTTGTGGAAAGATGTTATTACAGCTGGTAAATCGCTAACAAATAGTATAAACAATACAGGTCCTAAGTTTGATCCCTGAGGCACACCAGAGTCTACAACATATTCCTTAGTTAAAATATTATTGTAACGAACTCGATGTTTGCGTTGGCAAAGATAGGACGCTATAAGTTGTTGAAGATTTTGTGAAAAATTGAATGTCAGAAGTTTGCTGAGAAGTATATCATGATTAATTACGTGGAACGCCTTGGAGAAATATGTATAAATTACATCTACTTATTCCTTTTTATCAATTTGATTAGTTATAAAATGTGTGAGTTCTGAGAGGTTGGTTACAGTTGATCTCTTTGGCATGAAGCCACGTTGAAAGGGATATATTATTGACCGTACATGTGAGTAAATTTTTTCGTATATAATAATTTCAAATACCTTATATTTGGGGCAGACAGTAGGGTTACCGGTCGATATTTTTTTCATTTGGTCAGTAGGACAGCCCGTTTTGGGAATGGGACAGACGTCACCAATCTTCCATTTTGTAGGAAATATAAAAGAAGCTATTGCCTTGTTAAAAATAACTTGTAGGGGATGTTTCAGTATTACTGAGCAGCCTTTCATGATATACTGTATGGTGGTATTTTGTCCGATCCACAAGATAAACGTGGTTTAAGTTTTTTAATAGCGTTCTCAGCATCTTCGATTTCTATAAAATTAATGTTTAATTTATTCAGGATTTCAGAATTATTGTGTTGGTCTATAGGAATAAGATTGTAGCTCGAATTTTTGTGTCACTTGAAAATTTGCCATAAACGCGTTTCCAATAGCAGCATCGTCACGCAAAGTTTGACCATTATAATGAAAGATATTACTTCCCGAATTGCTCTTTTTATTCTTAACATACATACAGAAAGTTTTATAATTATTTATAATTTTGGCCTCACAGTTGTTGAAATATATATACTGTATGCATTAGAAATTTCTCTTTTAGAAAGAGCTCTCAATTCTTTAAATGTATTGTAGTGATAAAGTGCGTCCCTAGAACCCTGCTTCCATTTCTTATGGTGGTATGATTTACTCTTAATTAATTTAATTATGTCACTTGAAAACCAAGTAGGATAATTGAATTTAGCTTTTTTTCTTGGGAAGCACCGGTCATATTATAGAAAGAATCCACAGAGCCGTCCACAGTCAAACTATCTGTGATAGGTTCCCAATTTGTTATTGATATTTCGCGGTACAGTTTATCAAAGTCAGCTTTAAAAAAAGTATAATCTCTTATTTCGCTTTTGTTTGTACACTTAGCATTTCGAGAATTATTATATTTATATTCAATTAGGAGGGCTGGGTGATGAGCATCCTCCGGTGAAAGGGGAAGGTGTTTGTGTATGACCTCTACGCTGGTAAGGTTCGAGAGTATTAGGTTTGTTAATTATAAAAAATTAATTAAGTGAAATAACTCTTGACAGGTTCCAGTAGATGTTAAAAAATTGAAATCAGTTCCCGTGACCTGTGAGAGATAATAATCGCCTGTCAGAAGAATGTTACTCTCTGGTTGTAATACACTAAATATGTATTCAAAATATTCTCTATACGTAGATTGATTTGACCCAGGTACAACATAGGTACAATTAACCGTGTCTAGAAAAACTTTTACTGTAATACAATCAACACCAGGAATGTTTGGGGGAGGAATTTTCTGCACATGATATTTTTTATTTACGGCTAATACAACACCACCACCCAATTTTTTACCAGATGTAACAATATTTCTGTCAGCTCTTAACACGACATACCGCGGATCGAATAGTTCCAAGTCATTGTGACTGTCAGTAAGTCAAGATTCAGTTAATGCAATTGTCTGATAGTTCTTACTTAATACATTTTCGGTCAGTCTTCTTAGCTTGGTACGAGTTCGCCTTAGGTTTTGAACATATATATTAAAATAGCCATCTTTCCCCTTAACTATATTGTCACCTTCACCTCTCACTTTGAATGTTTTTACTGAATGTACTTACGGAAGTGTCCTTGGTGTAACCCCCTTATGCTGATATCTTTCTTCCTGCCTTATGTCCAGATGAAGGGTTGGGAGAGGGAGAGGGAGCGGATGCTTCGTTTCCTTGTCGCAGATGCTGTCGAGATTTTCCTTGTCCTTGATTGACAGGTGCTTTAGGCGATTCAGGTGGTTGATTGTAAACTCCCTCGGCAATGGCGACGTCCTAAGCGTGAATCACGAATTTCTTTCACTACTACTGGGACATATAGGTCCAACGTAAAAGTACCAATGGGACACACATGTCCCTCGTTTCCCACGTTAAACAACGAAACGGCGGGAAATAGTTCTTTTTTATTTATTTATACTTTTGACAACAACTTAAAATAATCATATATTAACGTTTCTCAGTCCGAAAAAAAAAATTGTAGTGAAAGGGTTAAAAGAATTAGTACTAGAAGACAGGCACGTAGCCAAGATTTCATAAAGGGGGAAAGGTCCGTGACATGAAATACTGTGGTCATCGCACAAGGGGCTCGATCATTCTAAACTATTTTACTGGCAACATATATTGGTTCGTTCAGCCAGGATTTCATAACGGGAAGGAGACGAGCGTAACATGAAATACTGTGCTTATAACATCAGGAGCTCGATCAATCTAAACTATTTTACTGGGGACATATATTGGTTTGTTAGGACAATAAAATGAGGATATGTTAGTAAGTATTTTAATAATAAACTATGAAGAAATCTCGGGTAAAAGAATATAAAAGAAGTGTTAAAACAGATTTTACAATATCTACGTTCCTTCATCTGTTCATTCAAATATAACAATTTTCCATTCATTATGACCTTAACTACAGGATGGCTCAAAAGTAGGTATACAGTCTCGTGTTGACCGGCTCATGACATTTTATATAATTTACTTATTGTTATTCATACAAACAGTGACTTAAAGTTTCTTTATTATTTGTTTTTAATCTCTGTTCACTCATATCTTAAGCTTGGATCAAACAGAAGCAAATAAACTAATTATCTTAATAAACTAAAATGCCATAATTTGTAGGACTGTATATCTACTTTTGGGCCACCCTGTATCATAAAAAGTACATATCCACTATTATAAAAATTACATATTCAATAATTTCTTCTAACGGAGCCGACTTTCCCAAAATTTATGTGGGTGCATATCAATGGCGGAAAGTGTTTCAAGGAAGTCTTGATATTTATTGATTGATTTCCTTTCAATTAAAATCTTTTCTGAACACTCTCATAAAGGGTTGTGCTCGATTCTATTCATAATATAGTTCCATCTTTTAATTATTATTGTGGGGACTACCTTTGTGTGTGTTGCTTGGTTGCCATTTGAAACAAACAATTATGTTTTAGAGGTTAGAAATTTTAACTTCTATCTCAATGTTTTAAATGTTTATTATTTTTTGTTAATAGCAAGTGAGAAATATTTATTTCATTTTGTTGCTATCAAACTAAACATCTTGTGGGTGGTTTGGGTGCTGGAGCCCCGAAGCACTCACGTAGTCGGCGCTCGTGATGTCTTGTAAAACATTTTACATAATCTGCGTTCCTTTCTCTGTTGAATCAAATGTTAACAGAACTTTCTTTCTACATAACTTTTTTGTTTTCATTATTCCGTCAACCATGGGCGGCGATTAAGGAGGCAAAGGGAGCAGTTGCCCGCCCCACTTTTTTCAAGTGACCCATTGATGTATATAATTTCATATGGAAATGTAAAGTTATTGTATATATTATTGGTTCATAGAAAAGAATGATGCCATATATTTACGGTTGCGTGAGACGTATTGGTTATTTCTCTTCTGATGGTGTTAAGAAAGCTACATGATGTTTTAATTGCCACGGAAAATGGTCCAAAATTTAACCTATTGGAGTGCAATAATTCCAACGTACTTTAATTTCTTCGTACAATGTTAGTCAGCCGCTTTGAAACTAATTGAGATAACACTTCGAAAAGAAAGTCTTTCACAAGTTATTCTTTAATTGCATAAAAATTGACAGTTCCCAAAATGAATTTTATTTTACTCAATAGCAAGGAATAGTGATAAAAAAAAACAGAGTAATAAGAAACAATTTCTACCTTTTCCATTTTTTTACAATGTAATATACGAGTGAAGTGGTGTGTTGTGGGTGTACTAGTGTATATGCAATTAAATTTAATGAATTCAACATAATTCTAGGTTTCAGAATTATTTTGTATAATTGGAGTGTGGAGTGCTGCTAAATATTGTTGAGTTTAGATGTATTTTAAGAAAGTAAAACTGCGCCTAATGGCAACGAACATGTTTCGGGAAGCTGCAAAAGTATTTTTTTAAATGTCGTAGCATTGCTCATAGTATTTATTCTCTTTCTAAGAGTAATAACATACATTTAATAGCATATATGGAATTAAAAATATGTTTTCATTTTAATTCCCGGTTTCAATGTAACTTTTGCAAATTTGTTATTAAATAATCTGATCTCAGAACATTCCACGCATAATTTTAAGATGCTCATGAGCAGGAAATCAAATCGAATCTTACACTTCTTACACGTTGCTAGTACATACTTCCGTTGATCTTATCAATTTACTTAAAATAAAAATATGAAATAGATTTACGATATTTTAACTGAAAAATATAGTATCCTATTAGTTATACAACCGTTCCTCAAATAAAGTGTTAGCATCAACCAGGTAAACTAACATTGATATACAAGTATTCAGATCATGTCTTGTTCCCCCCCCCCCCCACACACACACAAACACACTTTTAACGTCCAATCACCGCCACTGCCGTCAACTACTGTCTGTTCCAAATGACAGATTAAAGGAGCAGTAGAAAACTGTTTCTCGAATAATATGTTTGATACTGCAGAGAAGCGATAACGCAAAATTATGATTAAAAAAAATGTCCACACTGGTACAGAACGGCACTATGCTTTCGAAGGCTTGAAATTTCCCTCAGTAGTAGCAGAAATTCTTAGAATTCCGTAACTTTTCTAGAAATTTCAAATTCCGTGACTTTTCCAGGATATCCCGCTCATTCGCTACCATGTATTGCAAAAGTAATACAAATATCCTCATAAAAAAGAGTAACCAAAAGCTTGCTGTAGCTTTTTTATTTTTATCGTTTCTTTTTGTTTCTTCCTTCCTTAATTTTTTTTTCATTTCTGGCCTCGAAGGGGGGGGTACGGACCCCCCTCTTGGCTACGTGCCTGCTAGAGGAAATCATTTTGAAAAATAAAAATAATGAAAACATACTAAATACTTTTCTTTAACATTTACTATTTATTACTTCAATTTTTTGTATTTGGTTTTTAATCCCCTTAAAATGAGTATTAGGTTCCGACAAATTTCAGTTATACAACACTCATACAGTTTTTGGAGGGTTTTCTACACCCATTTTCATTGTAAGGGGAGTCAAAATTCATTCTTGCACATACAGCATTTTGCACTTAGGCCGGCCCTGTTTATTTGTCCTCTTTTTTAATCTCTGCATGGAGTACTTCAGCAACACTTTAGAAAAGTAGTTCTTAACGTACGCTGGAACAAAGAGGAGCGATTAGGGGGCGATAGCTATATTATTTAAGGGGTTTGAGATTTCATGGACTTTTTTCTTTATTATTGTACAAAAGCTATTATGACCTTAAGGATTGAGGTTTCTTCTCTCTCTCTCTCTGAAATATCTAGATTTCTGTGTCCAAATCTTACGTTCAGCCTTATGTATGGGTGGATTGGGTTAAGATGACGGGGAGAGACGCTGAGGACAATCGCATTCACCCAAGGGGACGCTAGGCTCGAAAAAGTTGAGAACCAATGCTTTAGAGAATCCAATAGTAAGTACTCTCAATCCATAAAACATTTAAGTCTGTCGTTGCCCTTTTAAAATAGAGTTTTCATAATAATAATCCCTCCTATACATGACTCCATTTCCTGGTGAGGTTGTAGTTCCTATTAGAGAGTATTCATAGAACATTTAATCTAAAGCTCATTTCTAACCAACTTCACATCTTTTTCATTGGCAGTATACGATAATTATATGATTTTAGGTTGTAAATCTCAGTCTACATAACTTATATAGCCTGTATTCAGACACCACTTATTCTCTGACCTTGTCTTCTCGTAAAGGTCAAATTAAAACTGAATCTAAGAGTTTGTGTTGGTGTCTTGTAGGCTGTTAAAAAGTTGCACATCCCACACAATTAACCTTATATGTACTGTATGTTGGGTGTATTCAGTATGGAGATCAGAAGAGGCTTCTATTATAATACTGTATGTTTCAGTTGGACATTAAAACAGGTTAGGGAGGAAAATAATCTGACTTTTTAGTTTCATCCTATAATATATGTTTCCTTAGGAGCCGTTCTTTAAAGCTTACTTTTCGATCTGTGAAGGTGAACAGGGAACAAGGATTAAAGAAAGAAAAAAAAGTACAATATACTACTACACAAAATATAAGAACAATATCTCGTGATGAACAAATTGCACAAAACACACGCTATAAAGTAATAGTACAGATTTAACAAACAAAAACAAAATCCAATTGCACTGATTTCTTTTGCGCTACAGTTTTATGGACTAGGGCATCGTAAACAATGTGTTCCACCAATCTTCTCTTGTGCCGTCAACTCGTTTTCTTTATTCTGATAATATTTTGGCTGATCACCCGGTTTGGGATTCTCGTATCGTTCATTCGTATGATATACCCTATCCACTTGATTCTTGGTGACTTTGCTATGTGCACTACGTTTTCATTGTTGATTAACTGGTCTAATTCATGATTGTATTTTTGTCTATATGTGTCATTATTCTTAATTGATCTAAAATATTTTCTTTCAAGTAGATCTGCATCTCAATTTCCACTCTTCGCAACCACAGGTCACCACCGGCCTTATTAGAGTTTTATACAATCTTCCTTTTTTTTCCTGAACAGTATCTTTCTTGGTTCTGAATAGTTTTTCGTATTTGTAGTAACATTAGTTGCCTGTCTGTATTCTGTGTGTCATAGTCTTCATTACATCATGGTCACTCCTTTTTAAATACTCTAAATAGTTCAACTATTAGACGCTCTCGAAAATATGAGTTATCTTTAGCTCTTTTTCATTGATGTACTTTTCTCTACGGGAAATTCTCATAAATTTCGTTTTTTTCCCCTTTTTTTCTTCATTAATTTGGAGATCCTTGATTCGGTTTAGTCTATCCAATTGTTCATTTCTTTCTTTTTCTTTCTTTTTTTTTTTTTTTTTCTAAGCTTGATATGGTTCGGACTATTATCAGCAGGTGCTAGTTTTTGCACTGATTTATGTAATATATTACCTTGTCCTGTTATTTGTCCAACAACGTCCTGAAGTACTGGGTTAAAAATTAATGCAGACAACGCATCTCTTCGACATTTTCCCTTGGACTAGTACCCTTGCTAATGTTCCAATCATTGAGTTTTTCTTTTTCTTTTCTTTTTTTTTTTTTAATACAATCTTTCTTCATATGCCAATTCCACTCAGAGCTTTGTAAATTTTATTTCGCGCAAGACTATCGAATGTCTTTTTGCAATCTATGAAGTGTAGATACAGTATGTGAATATTGTACTCATGGAATTTTTACAAGATCTATATCAATGCAAATATTTGGTCTATTGTGCTTCTTCTAGGTCTTAATTCTGATTGATACTCTCCAATTTTTTCTTCAGCCACTTTCTTTATCCAATTGAACAGTACATTAGAGAACATTATATATGCTGTAGTGAGCAGGGCGATCCTTCTGTAACTATGGCAATTAAAGGTATCGCCTTTTCCATAGCGTGTAGATTTTACATTTTAGTTCTCTTCCTGCTTTAATCATTTCACTTCTTATTGTGATTTCTGGTGTCTTATTCTCCTTCAGCATATTGATGGTTTTCTCTCTTTCCTCTCTGGTGTGTTCCTTAATCATTATTCTTTGTGTCGGTGATTTCGTTGAGTTCTTCGTTTTCTTTTATAATTTGCTCCTCTGTATTCAGAAGTTCTCGTAAGTATTCGACCCATCTATCTATGTATTGCTCTTTTGTTTCTATTGTCTTCTCATTTTTGTCTTTGCACATTCTTGGTGCAAAATCACTTGTTTCGTTCTTGGATAGCTTTGTACATTTTCCTTGTATGTCGTTCTACCCTGCACTCTTCTATTTCTCTTACTTTGTTCTCCATCCATTCTTCTTCTTTCTGCACAGTTTGGTTGCTATTCTCTTCTTTCTTTGTACTTCTGGTAGAACATTCTTGTGTCTCGTTGTAGCACTTTACATGTAGCTTTGTTCTTTTTGCCCTTGACTTATTTGCATTCTTCATCGAACCACTCCTTTCTTTTTTTGTGTGTGTTTCATTTCCTTGAGTGTTTCTTTGGCTACATCTACTATGTATTTTTCATTCTATTTCACACTTCATCAATATTTTTTATATCTTGAGTATTTTTAACTTTCTCGTTCATGGCTTTCTCGTACGCCTGTCTATTGACATTTTCTTTTAGTTAGTTCTCTTCTTTTCCTTTGTCCATTGCTATGTTGACTAATCTTTGTCGTACTATTGCTCTCACCAAATAATGGTCGCTACCTCAAAATGTTCTTACATTGTTGTCGAATTTGCTTGTCTATGGTCTATTCTATAGCTTATGGCCTATGGTACTGCAGATATTCATTTTGTTCTTTAATAGAATTGTACAGGTCTTCACCCATTCTCACTAGTTGTGTTATGAAGGGAGTTCCTGCCAGTGATACGAGTTATTTGCGCTTCTTTACCGATATTTGCGTTGAAGTCTCCTGTTATTATCTTGGCGTCATGTCCGCTAATTCCTTCCTTTACTATTTGTAGTTGGTCGTAAAATTATTTTTCCTTGTCATGTCGTCTTCTGTGGTAAAGTATACTAAAACTGTCGATATGATTTATTTCAATCTAACCTTATACATCCTTTCATTTACTGGAGTAAACATTAGCAACGACTTTCTACTTTTTTTTCTCTTTTCTTTCTTTTTTTCTTTTTTTTCTTTTTTTTACTAATTACAAACCTGGTACCCTTAGTTCCTCTTTTTTCTTTCCCACTGTAAATAAGAGTGTAATTTGATTTATCAATTCTTCCACACTTTACCTATCTTAATTCCTGTACTGCTATTATTTCAATGTATGATTTCTGCATTTCATTGGCGATTTCCTGCGTTTTATCAAGCTGAAGCACTGATTTTGTATTCCAAGTTAAAAAAAAAAAAAACGAATGTCGTTGTCCTTTCTACTTCGCATTGTCTGTTGTTCCTTGTTTTTCGCCCAATTCCGAGGTTTGTTGTTAGGTTTCTGCACATTGTTCGTTTTACTATGATAGATTGTTGACCTAACGCTCAACTTCCAACATGGAAGACCACGTTCCACTTCTTTTGACCCCTTACCTTCCACAGGGGTTTAATACCCTGTCTCCAGCAGGAGTTGACAGCACCACCACGTAAAGGCGAAGTAGTCTTAACCATGGATAAAAATTTAAAAAAATATTCAAACTAAAAACACTCAAATGTTAGAAGCGTGTTCAGTATGGCTAAATTGTAATAGGCTGCTATTAAATGAATCAAAGACGGATGTTTTGTATTTTCATCTTAATAACAACATACATGATTTGAATGAGTGTCATTCTGTAAAATTGTTAGGAATCCACTTGGATCCAAAGTTAAGCTGGAACATACATACTGAAAATCTATGTAGAAGACTATCTAGAGTTATATATTTATTACGTAAACTAAAAACTGTTGTTAGTGAAAAAATACTTCTGTCAGCTTATTATGCTTTCTTTCATTCTCTATTGCTCTACGGTATATTATTATGGGGTAATTCAACTGGTGCTCAAACCGTTTTTAAATGGCAAAAAAAAGGCAATAAGAGTGTTAAAGGGACTACGTGATAATGACTCTTGCAGACCTTTCTTTAAAGAGATGCAAATCATGACAGTGCCCTCAATGTATATCTATAGCTGTCTCATGTATATTAAAGAAAACTTGGAAAATATCAGTACCCGAAATAAAATTCATTGCTATGACACAAGATACGGAGACGACCTCGATACACCATATTTCAGGTTAAATAAAACACAAAAGAGTTATAAATACACTGCGATGAAGATTTATAATCTTCTACCTACAGAAATTCGTGGTATGTGTAATAGAAACTTCGAGAAACACTGTAAATCTTGGCTCATTGAAACAGCTGTGTATAGCGTTTTAGAATTTGAGAAAGAGTTAAAAAAATAAAAAGTGACTAGTTATGTACTTATATATTCAATGTATATATTTTGTATAATCTCTTGACGTTGTCTATTGCAACAAATGTTGTTTAACGACAATAAAAATATTCTATTAAAAAAAAAAAAAAAAAAAAACTACGGCTAGAAGAGGTGAGAGACCTCGTTTCATAAAAGCAGATCCATCATTCGGTGCACTTCACTATCCAAAATGATGCCATTGCAATGCTTTAATGACTTTAATTCTTCTAGTGTACCATTCTGGCCCATCTGACTTTCTTTTAATCATTTCTTCAATAATCATTTACAATCCGTTTCCTGTTATGTGTAGCTCATGGTTCTGGGCTTCAAACTAAAGATTTCATTTATAAAATCAGGGTAACTAGCTTCTGCCCGATCCTGGGGCTAAAGGGCTTGCCTCACGTTTGTTTGCCCCACCTAGAATCTGGTTACTTTTGTTCGCATATTTGACAGCGAAACGCACACACCTGAATACTCCCATCCCCTAAGTTATTCATAAATCGTTGTTCTCAGAGTATATCGAAATAAATGCAGTAATATTTTTCAGAACAAGGAACAACAGAATAAAATTGTCATATTACAGGAAATTTCTGGAGTTTCTAATAAGAATAATCTCAAACCTTGTGAAAAAAGTGAAAGCTACTGGTTGCAAAATATGTAGGGGCTACATACCCATATAGAAACTTGTTGATTGATTGTTTGATTTGTATTTAACTTTAGCAGTGAGCAGAGATGCTATATACAATAAAACCTACAGTTTAAGGAGGAATCTGAAGCAGTCAGTGCGTTTGACTCCCCAACTATGAACTGAGCTTTATCTTGGCTATATGGTGAGCATAAGTGCTTTTTGTGTGGAAGACTCGAGTTCGATACCTTCCAAAAGTTTATATGGTTCGGATCTGTTGTAAACTCCCAGACTTTTTAATTTTTTTTCTTGCAAATTGGGCAAAATCAAAATGTAAGTGGGTTGTACTGGAACACTAATTGTTCAAGGACGTGCCCTACACAAGAGCAGGGGCGAGGGGGGCAATCGCCCCCCCCCCCCCAAGAGCCCTCTAAAATATTAAAATTACACACACTGCCGCTTGTAGCTTACCGCCACAAGAACGAAAGTTTGAGATCGTTCTTGCATTATTTCAAAAGAGGGTTAATTCTTTAAATTCTATTTAAAAATAGTATGTATCCGGCATGACGCGTTTACGCTAACGATAACTCGAGTCATAATATCAGATAATTCTCAGGAAGAAGGACAGTGTTACTTGAGGCTAGAACATCTGGAAAACTATCCATGGCTGGTTCTTTCCCATAAGGAGAGGGATCTTTTTTGTAAATATTGCTCACTTTTTGCAACGGGTTTTTTGGGGGGCTATCGAAGAAACTTGCCTCTCCAAACTCTTGGAACTAAACCTTTGAAGAAATTCGCTACTTTCTACGGTATTTTAGAAACTCACAACAAGGCTCAATATCACATTAACGCTCTTGAGGTCGGAAAAGCGTTTCTGAGAAACTACTGGGAACCAGTGAAATTAGTCGAGAATCAAAATCAAGTCGTCAAGAAGACAAGTCATCCAAAATCGCGACAAACTGGAATTAATGTTGCGGAATGTGATATTCCTTGGAAGGCAAGGCATTGTTTTTCAAGGCCACAGGGACGATGCTTGTGCGGATAATTGTACCTCAGGTGGTGACGGTGCGGAAACTAAGTTCAACGAGAGCAATTTTCGAGAATTGCTCAAATTTAGAATGGCTTGTAGTGACGATCTCTTAAAGAATCACTGGAAGAAAGCATCGAAAAGGACCATTTTTGTCAATAAAATCACACAAAATGCCCTCATTGAGGGTTGTGGATGAGAAATCACGCCTGTAAAATTGTCAATCGAGTGCGAGAGGATCAGTTTAATCTATTATGTTTGATGAGACTACGAGCGTTTCGCACACATCTCAGCTGTCTTTTATTCTAAGGTACGAACACATGTTTAAAATACGAGAAGACTGCTTCGGTTTCATTGATCCTCCACCAGCAGAGCTGAAAGGTGAGGACATCGTTTCGAGCTCGGAATCCGAAGACGCAGAACCGCCCGAACTCGCACTGACTGGAGGGAAAATTGGAGAAATTGTTCTATCTTTGCTAAGAGATTTCTTACTTGACCCGAAAAACTGCGTTGGTATTGGTACAGATGGTTGCGCCGTCACGACCTCTCAAAGTCGTCGGGCAGTGCAGGAGATTCAGAAGGAGGCTTCAAACGCGCTGCACTATTCATATTGTAGTCACAGCTTCAACTTGTCCATCTTCAGATTGTCGTCAGTACAGTGCGTGAGGAACTGTCTGGGAACAACGAAAGAGATCATTGCGTTTTTCACCGCATCTCAAAACGTAATACTGTCCTTAAGCTAACGGTTAGTGGCCAGTTGAAGACATTGTGTGGAACGAGATGGGTTGAACGGAACGACGCGGTATTACAATTTTACGTGAAATTTCAATAAATAAGTGAGGCTCTACAGTGTGTTCCAAGTGGTCCGAGTTAGATATAGCAGCCAAAGCATGGGCACTTTCTTCTGCCTGCACGACAGTGAGTTTATCGTAACTATTACGTGTCTTCAGGGTGTTCTCATGATAACCCTCCCCTCAATTGACTTTTGCAGAAGACAAATTTAGACATGAACGCAACGCCAGATGTCATTCAGGACACTATCGCAGTATTAAACAAGAAGCGTTCAAACAGCAAAGAATTCAAGGCAACTTTCGAAGCAATATCCAGAATGGCTGCTACTGTCGACGTACAGATTCAAACTCCTCATCTCACTCAAAGGCAAACACATCGTACGAACTTCAGGGCAGATGACACGACATCTTACTACTGAAGAACTGTCTATATTCCGTTGACAGTCGGTTGTAGAGGACCTCAAAACTCGACTTGCGCAGGAAGTTTTCAATGTATACGGATTCAATATTTTATTGCCAACACGCGCAACTGACTAAACTCTGAGCAACAACTTCTCTATTCTAGCAGAAAGATTTTACAAAACTATCGGAACTCGAGACAAAATGTTGTTTTCCCTCTTTAGTTCTGAATTTGCAATCTGCACTTCTAAATGGAAGAGAATTAAAGAAGAAGGTGGAACTCTATCCCGGACTTCGTTGGAGGTCTTGCCCACCAGCGACGAAGATCTTCACGTGACTATTCGAAAACTGCTGCGCATACTTGTAACCCTGTGCGTGGTACGGATTCCACGTTAATATAGCTTCGCTGCTGAAAGAGACGTTTAACTTAACATCAACTCAACTTGTAACCCTGCATTCGAGCGTGACTAGTGCAGAACGATCTTAATCCACATTGCACCGACTGAAAACGTGGTTGCGATCTCGTTTTGGCGAAAAACGGCTGAAGGGACTAGCACTTTAAAATGTCACAGGAACATTGTCGTAGATCGCGACAATATTATATCGACGCCTTGGGTGGTATTCACCAAAAAGCGCGTTTTGCGTTGTAACTTGTCGTAAGTTGTTTTGTACTTTTGTCTAATTCATTTTACTAAAATACAGAAACATTATGAGCGTTCTAAGAAATGTTTAAACTGATATTTTTCTAGCGAAATATTTAGTAAAGCATAGCCACGACCAGGCCTGTAGACAGAAAATCTTTTCGGGGGAGCAGGCATTGTGGTGAAAATTCCGTAACAATTATATATTTTACCCTCTTTTCCTGAATCCGTTTTACCTTTCTTTTTTTTGGGGGGGGGGATTTCGGGGAACATATCCCACTCCACAACAAAGAGCCCCCCCCCCAAGGCGTTTGGTTTAATCCGCCAATGCACAAGAGAGACGTATAATCGAAACTTAACTTATAGCCTATTAGTTCCGGAAGGGAGGCGGTTGACCAACTCTGAAAGGCAAAAACTCATCGGAAGTATACCTGGAAGACACATATTGTAAATATTGCAATTAACCTTCTAAGTTTATAAAACGCAAAACAGTATTATTTCGTTAAATCCCATATATACAAAAAAAAAAAAAAAAAAAAAAAAAAAAGTTCGAATAAAAGCACCATGTCTAATGTTAAAATACTAAATTGGCAACTCTGCTTCCACTGCATTCAATAAATGGGAGAATGACGTCACTCACTTATCTGTGTCTTCGCTCATCCTTTCGGCGAGAGTGAATCACAAGTTGATGTGCTAAGCCCTAATTTAGAAGTGGTGACTCACTGTCGCCTTCCACCTATACAGAGAAAAGGCGTGAACAATTCTTATCCATATGGTGGAACAGGAAAGCAAATACATTGTTATTAGCTCCGCAAGACAAACCACAAGGGTTACGTAAATTACCCACAACTGCTATTTCAAGTTGTGAATTTAAATTTAAAAAAAAAAAGTAAACGTGAGAAATTTATAATTAAAATTTAAAAAAAAAAACAAATAAACCTATTAACTAATTAGAAAAGTGTATTCAAATATTTTTAAAGGAAGTTCCACATGTAATGAGGATTTCATATGATCTACATATATTATAAGTCTGGTAGTAGCACGGATAAACCCTGGAGAAACTTTGATCACAATGGTCCGCCCCAAGTTTCGAAGCCAGGAAGGAATTTAGAAGCAAAAAAGATAACTGTTCACCAGGGCCATAACGTGGGAGGGGCAAGTGAAAGGGTTACTCCGGGATCCCGTTTGTAAAGTGTTAGATCTTTCAGGAAAAGTAACAAGTTTCTGTTTCTAATTAATTCTTGGGATTTAAAATGCTGTAGACTGCGATGATGAATTATCATTTTGTAAAGTAAAGTTACAAATGTCCACTATAAATGCCTCGAATTGCATTCATAATGTCAACAATGGTTCTTGAAAGATTATTGTGTTGTGGATATTGATACGTCAAAATTGAAAAAAAAAAAAAAAAAAAAAAAAAAATGTGCAATTCTATCCCACATCATAGCCTCGCAACATAGTTTCGCCTCAGGACTCACAAATCAACATGACGACCCTCACGTTCGCTGGACGCAGTGGCGTATTTAGGATTTTATTTCGGGGTAGGCTATGCATATTCTCCTGAGTGGGTGTATATATACTGAGTCTATGTAGGTATAGTTCTTATATATACTATATATAAATTTATATATTTCGGGCGGGGGGCTTGAGCCCGATAGCCACCCCTAAATACGCCACTGGCTACACGTGATTGGTAAATTGTATTATTCTTACACGTAATGAAAGTAATATACTTATCATACCAACCGCCTTTAGAAGTGAAACACTTCTCGGATAGGAATCATTCGATGTTCTCTAATGCTATAATATTTTCTAAAATAAAACTCCGAAAAAAAAAAAGAAAGAAAAAATCTTTTAAGAGAATCAGCAAAACGTACATTTATTTCTAGAAGTTTCAGTTTCGTCCGGTAGATGTTAATTGCTAGAAAATATATGCTGCCATCTGAAGCCACGCTGGGTTAATTTCCATCGTTCTATAATTATACTAATGGCGTATTTAAGGGGAGGGCTTCCCCCGAAATTTTATTTACTATTTTAAAGTAAATAAAATATCTTGCAAAATTTTCACATTTCCAGGAATAACGTTAGCAAAGCCCCCTCTGAAACAAAATCGTAAATACGCCACTGATTATACACTTTTGTTTCAATAGTAGAAAATCGGAAAACGAAATGAAATATTTCCGTTTAACGTCCTACGTTTATGTCTGTTAGTCTAAGGGAGATAATGATTAAAACAAGCAAAGCTGATGGAAGAATTGGTGGAATGAGAAAGTGGGAGAAAACGGGAGTATTTCGAGGAAACCAACAGACGACATGTTGTCCACCACAAACTTACTTGCTTGAGGATCGATCGAACCAGGAAGCCCCACCCACGAGCTGGGCCACCGTGATCCCAGTAGAAAATGGGATATCGATTGTGTGAAGAGTGTTTCTCAAGAGACGAAAAATAACGTTTTCTCGTCTCGTTCTCGTAAATTTTGTAGAAGTCTCATCGTCTCGTGAGATTCTCGAAGAAATCTCTCTCGTCTCGTTTCAATTCTTGGAAAGCTTGTCTTGTCATGTCTCGTTTCGTAAATTTTTGTACCAAAATTTATGATCTGAAATTTTTCCTTAATTTCATCTAGAAATTATCAGAATCCTTATGCGTCACGATAGATCCAAATCATAAAAAATATGAGATAACAACATTTAAACCATACTTATTGTTGAAGTATATTGTGTAATGACTTGCGTACAGCGTTGCCAGACTCTCAGCTCGGAATTATTCCAAAACCTGGTCGCAATTATGCTAGATTCGGTCAAATTATGCTAGATTCTCATAATTACTAATTCAAGAGTTCTTAAAGAAAAACAATCTCTAACATTAAAAAGAACAACTCAGGATGAAGAAAAATATGTCGTATAAATGAATGCAAAGTGTTTGTTTACCTATTTTGAAAGAAAATGACCTCGCAGTCTAAGGATTAAAAAACTCTGGGTGTAGCTTTAAAAAAATGCATCTCTGGGGTGGACTAGGCCAAACACATGGCGAAAGGCCTTTGAGTCACCTGTATTTGTGTGCTATATGTTTCATTTTAACGTCAAGAAGCTACCGTCTTCAATAAAATTTATTTTCTAACTCATTTTCAGAAACATTAAATTGTTTTTACTCCCACGCCCCTCCTCTAAAGGCATCGGTAAAGCGATGACCTCCGGCCGTTTCAAACTTGATACGAACAATAAGATTGCCTGTATGTTTTACCGACTGTGTGAATTAATGGGAGAGGATACATTTCTGCCGTTCTTTTTCTTCCCACGACCAACTTCTCTCTCATCTCCAGGTTTTGCAGCTTTTTGATAAACTTGCTGAAATTATGCTAGATTTGGGCAGGATGCTAAAAGCAAGATGCTAGATGCTTAAGACATGCAAATTGGACCTATACTTTCAGAAAGAAAAAAAAAAACTTTGTTTTTATAAGAGAAAGAGTATAGATGAAGTGTAAAATCAAATATTCGTGCTACATCAATCATTTCTCTGTTAAACAAATATGTTATTATTAAAAACCTGTACTAATGTATGTTGAGTTAGAAAGTTTTGGGGGGTCCGGATACGGTGAACCTCCTCCCCACTCCGTAAGTGCTTCCTGGTATCCGCTATATTTCGGAAATGGTTGAACGTATACCTACCAAAAATTCAAGCTTCATATCATGCTTATGTGCCCGTGATCCTAATAACATACGCAATGAAGCATATTCTACAGGGTGTCCAATATACAATGCAACCCTGTGGTGGACAAACACCGTGTGCGTGGGTTTTCTCGGGATTCTCCCGTTTCCTCCCATTTTCTTCATTCCACCATTTCATTCATTACTCATCATCACCGTCTCCTTTAACCTAACCGGCATAATCGTGGGACGTAAAACTCAAAGATTTCATTTCATTTTTTCAAATGCAACCCGGAGTTTAGGATAGTACAACTTTTGAACCTGAAACGATACACAAATAACGGTTATACGAAAATGAAGCCTTGTTCATGTATATATTTTTAAACTAGGAAGCAATGATTGAAGTACATTAGGAACCACACAGTGTTGCCAGATGTAACCCAAGGTGATTTTTTTTTTTTTTTTTTTTTTTTTTTTTTGCAAAGCACGTAAATCGACTCATAACTCATACGTATGCTTGTTCTTTCGTTAATTTTCAGTTTTAGTTAGAGTAGCTTGGAAACTATGGAGCAGAAATAAGAATTTTTCATTTCCACCGATAACTAATCGGATGGGGCCTCTGTAAGGGGGAACTAAGGAAATCGTGGTTTTCATAAATTAACACTCTGCATTTTCAACACTGCTGATGTTTCAGTGCATCAAAAGGTGTGTTAAGGATCTGTCTACATAATGCAATTCCTGAAAACAACGAAAAACAAACTTTAAAATTATCATAATAAAACTTTTACTTACATGCACTCGGCAACACTGCTATTATCACGAAATGAGTTATCAGCTCTATAGCAGATGCTGGAAGTGTCCCCTGTTTTGATTCAAACACTGGTTCACACCTTTCACCATGTTGGCAGCAACTTTACGAAGAGTAGATGTGTTAATGTTCTCAATTTCACTGCGAATGTTCGTTTCCAGATCTTGTATAGTTCGAGAATTGTTCTTGTATACCTCTTGCTTTAAGTAGCTCCATAGAAATGAATAGCAGTGTTGCCGGGTGCATGTAAGTAAAAGTTTTATTATGGTAATTTCAAAGTTTCTTTCTCTTTGTTTTCAGGAATTGCATAATGTAGACAGATCCTTAACACACCTTTCGATGGACTGAAACATCAGCAGTGTTGCCAATTCACAGTGTTAATTTATGAAAACTACGATTTCCCTAGTTCCCTCTTATAGAGGCCCCATCCGATTAGTTATCGGTGGAAGTGAAAAATTCTTATTTCTGCTCCATAGTTTCTAAGTTACTTCAACTAAACAAACTGAAAATTAACGACAGAACTTCCATGCGTATGAGTTATGAGTCGATTTACATGTTGTGCAAAAAAAAAGAAAAAAAAGAAAGAAAGAAAGAAAGAAAGAAAGAAAGAAAGAAAGAAAGAAAGAAAGAAAGAAAGAAAGAAAAGAAAGAAAAAAGATTTACACCTACGGTTACATCTGGCAACACTGTGTGATTTCTAGTGTATTTCAATCATTGCTTCCTAGTTTAAAAATATATACATGAACAAGGCTTCATTTTGGTATAACCATTATTTGTGTATCGTTTCAGGTTCAAAAGTTGTACTATCCTAAACTCCGGGTTGCATTGTATATTGAACACCCTGTATAACAGGAAACAACAACGTGGATATAGTAACAAGTGTCATAACTAGTGTGCATGTTATTGAAGGATTACAATAAACACAGTATATCACCCTTTGTTATGAATAGAAATGAACTTGAGCCTGGTGGAAAACGTAAACGGACGTTTTATTAAAATCATATTTTCATATGTTGTTATTTTCTTCCCGTTTTGATCCACAAGATGGCAAACATGTTGTTATTATCAGTCACAATAATTATTTAAAAATAGAAAGAAAAATATGATAAAAGAATGAAAGAAAGAAAATAAAACAAAAGTCTGAACTAAAGTTTCTAAAATAAAATTTTGAAAATTGGAAATCGTCACACACATGATATAAAATTTCGCCTACAACATATACACGTTGCTTTTGTTTTCACTTTATTTTACCCCTGTGAATTGGAATGTAGATGTTGAAACTGACAAAAGTACGTTTATAGAACGCTGCTGATCGAAGTACACTGTTTTAAGTAAACAAATCGATGAAATGTAATTCTTCTATGGAAAATCCGTGCGGTGTCATTGAAATTTAAATGTATGTCGTGAAAGTCTGAATTTCTTAATTTTCCGCCACCTTTATTTTCTCCTTCTCATGCTATCGTACTTCTAAAACTCAATCCATTATTATTATTATTTCTTCACTGTTCCTCAGAAGTAGGTTGCTGGTTGCGTGTTACCCAAACTATCAATGTCTTCTGCAAAATAAGTCAAATAAAAAATAGCAAGGCCATGAGATTATAATGTCAAATGTAGGCAACACAAGAATTACAAATAGAAACTTGGCCATGGATGGAATATCAAAATCAATAGCGCCTACATACATATAATACTGTGTATATAGGCGCGGATCCAAGGGGGGTTATAGGGGCTATAGCCCTCCTCCTTGGCGGTCAGGTGTACACTGGATAAAATGGACTTCAATCCTGCTTTGCACTGGATAAAGCGGCAAACTATGGTTATCCACTCCCTTGGGTAATAATAATAATAATAATAATAATAATAATAATAATAATAATAATAATAATAATAATAATAATAATAATAATAATAATAATAATAATAATAATAATAGAGGTATTAAGATTTAAAATTTTTGAAGTAATTAATGACGTTGTGGATTGTCGAGCAAGTGACTTCACTTTTCTCACTCACTAATTTCAGTTGTAAACCATACAAGCAAGTCTCTGATCTCGATCAAAACACAGATCGATCAGATTATGTTTAACAAAAGTTGGAGTATATTTGCGATATTTTCACGGAAATGTTTTATTTAAATCGGGGAAAGGGGTAGATTCACTCTCTCATTATTGATACATTTCAAATCCAAGTAGCAGGGACGATTCTGAATCATCAGCAAAATTTACCTCATATTCCACCAAAATCGAATGATTTCATGTTACGAAAGCTATTGTGGAACAGATAGTTTTAAATCATATTTGTGTACGAGAGAGAGATATAGCGACTGCTCATTTTTGATTGGATTCAACTCCAAGCATTGGCGATTCTGTAAGAGTCCCCAAAACACATACAACATATTGTTTCAAAATTAATTTAGTGTAGGTAATTGTGGAACATATTTTTTACACCGGAGTTCGGGCAAATAGGAAGTTCATCATCTCGTTTTCGATTGATTTTAAATCTCAGTAGTAGGGATAATTCTGAAGCCACAAAAAATATGCGCTACATTGCATATACTAGAGAACTAAGCACTGTCTGTGGGAAAGCCTCAAAGAAAATATACATAAAATCTGATCAAGTTACGAAAGTTATCGTGTAACTTTTGGGGGGCTCCTTTTATTATTATTATTATTATTATTATTATTATTATTATTATTATTCACTGATATTTAGCTCTATGCGGAGGGGTTGATTAGAAAGCTTCAAAGAAATTATACGCCATATTACATCAATATCAATACAAACATCCTTTTGTTTTACGAGAATTATTGTGGAACTTTTTTTTTTTTTTTTTTTTTTTATGAGGCGAAAGGGATGGGTTAATTCAACCTTTCGTTCTTTGACAGATTTTAACCTTAAGCTGCGGTGACTATTGGAATTCCCGAAAGAAAGTATACACTATGTTTTCTCAAAGCCAACTGATTTGTGTAGTTTATCTTGCAAAGTTATTTTGTATGAATCCGTTTAAGTTTTCAACATGGGGTGACTTTGACCCCTTTATTCCTCATGAGTTGCAACCCCAAACTATATGCTTATTTCGGACGAGCATTAAAGGAATATTTGTATTAAGTTTCACTAAAATAGGATAAGTTTTGCAAAAATTTTCGTTGGACAGATAGATGAACAGATAGTAACACAAATGTACTTTTTATGTGTTGGATAGTTGTGAAGGGTAGCCACTGACACTCATAGAAAAGAAACGATTAAAAAAAAAAAAAAAACATTTGGTCCAACAATAGACAAACAAATTGTGTGGAGAAAGTTACGCATCATCGAATATTTACTGACCAGTGAGAATCAGAGACACAAGAAAGGTATATGCAGTAAAGGCAGTGGCGTATTTAGGGGGACTTCCGGGCTTAAGCCCCCCCCCCGAAATCTTACTTACTATAGTAAAGTATATGAAATATCTTGCAGAATTTTCACATTTTCAGGCAAAGCCCCACCCCGAAAGTTAGCAAAGCCCCCTCTCCCCGAAACCAAATCGTAAATACGCCACCGAGTAAAGGAGCGTCAGAGGTGTTGTTTTAGGATGAACAAAAGGCTGATTTCACATATTTCCCTACCTCCATGGAGTGACTCGTGGTCTTCAGGGCATCTTCAATATCAAACTGATGTCATGTCGTACCGTATCTCCAAACATTTTACATAAATACTTTACATTAGAAACCACTGCCTTACAGCAAATTTGAAACGTGTGAATGTCTCAGATACTTTACGAAAACCATGGGCGTCTCTGGCATGTTAAAATGGGGGGGACGGGGACGGTGACCACTTGAATGCTAGTAGGCCCCAACTAAAGTTAAGTCAAAATTATGAGTAAACTGGAATCTACTTTACTAACGGGATTCCCTCTTTCTACCTTTACCAACCCAGTTCATCATAATTTTCTTCCATCAATGATAGACTACTTGCCGAAAAAAAAAAAAAAATTATATATAATATGGTTGTTGGGTAATTTCTTCACCTTGACATTCCTACCGCCCTCATATACATATTTCGATCTTTTAGCTAACAAAATCTTAACTCTCTGAAAGAAGTCTTACGATGACATACTTGATTTTTTTATTGCGAATTTCGATTTTTTTTTATTTTCATTCTTCTTCTGTATTCTTAATAAACTCAAAAGGTACCGTTTTGTTCTTCATTTAGCTGTATGTTCTTGAACTTGTCCAGTGAACCGTACTCCTTTAGTTTGTTTTATCTTTTAATATCTAAAATGTACGGTTTATTCTTGCTAGTGATGAGCGCAAGAGTCTTGGTCTTGCAGTTTTTGCAAGAGTCTTGCATGCAAGACCAAGACCAAGACCAAGACCAAGACCAGGAATCCCGATGCAAGACCAAGACCAAGACCAAGGGGTGCAAGACCAAGACCAAGACCAAGACTCTTGCGCAAGAGTCTTGCACAAGTGCCGAAACTACTTGAATTACTGATTGGAAAAAGGGAATAAGTGCATCAGACCTAAGTTTTCAAAAACGCTAAAAAACCTTCCCGAGGCGTTGTTTGTACTTGTTGCAAAAAGTGTATAATTGATTACTTGTAGCAAAAGAACTAACAAACACTAAGACAAGAAGGAGAATCTTGTATTGCAGCACTGCAATTGGTTAAATAAGCTTAAAAATGGAAAAAAATATTCCCTTTTTCCAATCAATTAGAGTTGGACGCAATTGTAATTGTGTGTAGGGCATGTAATGTGCAATTTATGATAGAAAGCTGCATGCATGCTGAATACAATGTTATATGTTATCTTGGATATATGTATCCGAACTATCACGCATGTTAGGCTTCTAACTGTTATTGTCACCGTTCGTTTTTTTTTTTTTTTTTTTTTTTTGTGTGTGTGTGTAAAGCACATGTTATTCGTACAGCAAGAAAAGTAATACAATAGACAGCTGAAAAAATACGTTGTCAAAATAGAATGACTTTACATAGGGTCCTATCCGTCTTCATCTTCGTCTTCTGCAGTTTCTTGGTCAGTGGTTTTCCATGAACAAATCATCCTATAAAACTTTTTGTATTGGTGAGGTATGCATTTGATGATTTGTGAAGAATCGTTTATCTTCTTCTGATTGATCGGGACTTGCCAATCGTATGCCTTTGACGTTGGCAGTGGAACGTTTGTGACATTACTTTTGAGTAATCGAAAAATATCAGTTCTTAGTTCATTGATAAACTTATGAGCTTGCACATAACCTAGAGATTCTGCTTTATAAACAGTGTCTCTATTTACTTACTTGGAATTTACTGTTTTGTCCACAATGCTACCTGAAGATTTCTTGTAAAACGGTTACCACTAATGTTTAAAATCTAAGATTTCTTCATTGACAACTTCGTAAACTTGAAATGGAGTATTAGTATTTCTTGCATTCGTAATCATGTGATTATACTGTGCTGGTAAATAAATGCGATTGTGTCGTTTGAGTTCTCGTTTGATTATAACAAAATTTCGGTCACATGGTAAAAACTGTGACCTCTGGCAGGCAAATATTGCTGTACAGTGGTAAAGCGTTATGACACGATCAGACTGAAAAGCATTAATGTCATTGTACGATTCCAGTTTTGGTATTGTATGATCACCACTTCTATCACTGAAAACACGTAAATCTGTAACTGATTGGGGCAAATATTTCTCTATAGATTGTGCAATGCGAAGACAATGCGAAGTATCGTAACGTCAGCAGAGGGCTCTTATGGTTGTCTACATACACACAGTCTCACAGTTGTGGTGGTATCCTATAGTGATTGGAAGAAGAAAATAAGAAACGTAGTTATTCCCTTTTTCTAATCAGCGAGATATTTTGTCTTCTACATTGGTCATATAGAGTTGCCCAAACATTCCTATTTTCTACTCAACGATGTAACTATCTCAAAGAAACACATTTGCTATCTCACGTTAAAATCGCAAAAAATTGTACTTATTCCCTTTTTCCTATCAGTGGTTCACTTGATTTTTTTAATATAGAATGTAAAAAGGAAGATGGATTTCTTGGCTTCAGTAAAAATGCTGCTGGAATGAATGTGTTTCCAGTAGTTTATGCAATCCGTGTGAGTCGATCTGCCCCTGCAGCATATAGCTACAGTATATCGTTTTCTGAATTTGTTGTTCGCGTTTTCTGTAGATATTGCTCGTTTCCAAGCCACACAGGTGTCATCTTGTGCCATGTGAGCTTTTTCAGTCTACAAACACCGTGTGCGTGGATTTTCTCGGTGTTTTTCTGTTTCATCCTACTTTCTTCATTCCACCATTTCAGATATTTCTCATCATTACCGTCTCCCCTAGCCTTGATGCATAATTGTAGCACGTTAAACTAGATACTTCATTTCATTTCAAAGCATATTAGTGGTGTTCTTCTTCCAAAACTATTAGCATTGAACATCAGTAATACCGTACACCATAGGTGTCGACTACATGGATATGGCCTTGGCTCCGAGACTCAAGCATCCGTTGGAAATTTTAATGTATGCTCATAAAATTAATATCGAAATAACATTTTCATGACATTGACAAAAACTTAGTGCAGGTGACCACAAGTTTGATTGGATGCTTGTACGTTGGCAAGTTAGGACGGATGCTTGTACGTTGAATAATTGTTTTTTAATATAACTTTTAGCCTCCTTAGGTATACGGCACATCGAGTATTGAGCGATATAACATTATACTACAACAATAAATCTATATTACAAAATTGAAACACTATTTTTGTGACTACTAATCTCTTGAACCACCTGACCGATCTCGATCAAATTTTCAACATAGATGAAGTTTGGGCCTTGGAGTGTTTTCATTATTTCACTCTGACGGTAAAGCTTAGGGAAGGGGAGAAGGAGGAGTTAGAAAATAATAAATAAAACTTAGTAACTCTTGAACCAAAAGACCAATCTGGATCAATTTTTTAACATAGATGAGTAGGGATGCGCACGAGACGAGTCGAGACAGGATTTTCCTGAGAAAATTCGAGTCGAGACACGATTCTTCCAATAGAGAAATATACATTTTTCGAGTCGAGACATCACTTTTACAGCACATTTTCAAGACGAGACAGCCACAAATCTTGTCTCGTGTGCATCTCTACCCCGCAACATGGGGGAGGAGGAGATATATAAGTTTATTGAAAATGACCGATATTAGTGCCGAATCCATAGTTTACGGGGTCTGTGAGACGAACAGTGACATTTCTGATGTTTGAATCCAAATTTAGCCCTGCAACTTGAGGAGAAAGAGGAGAGAGAAATATAAAAATAATCGAAAATGATCGATATCAGAGAGCGCTTTACTAATAGTAAAAAGTGACTGACTAACGAAACATATTATTTTTTTTTAGTTTAACCCAATGAAGTGGGTAATTGATGCTAGTAATCTATATTCACAAGAGAGACTTCAAATAACTTGGAGTTTGATGTTTGTATTTCTAATACAGCTCGAAAGTATTCATATAAATTGGGTTTATACAAGACATAGACAGTTGAGTCATTTTAAATTATTCTAAAATATTAAGAGGTTTGATTATAATAATTATTATTCTAATTCTCTCTCTTTTTTGGTCAATATTGCTAAACGTATCATCATCATCATCATCATAGCTATTCTGCCATTATTGGCAGGTTACTTACTGCAACTGAGAAGGTTCGACGTTCGGTAGTCCTCAGCTAGTCTCTTCGTCTTGACGTAGCAATTTTCTGTTTTAATACCTTCCTTCAACTAGTCTCCTTCGCTCCCTCCCTCTCTTTCCTTCCGCAATACCCTCTAGCACGTTCCTCATAATACAGTTCCTCCTCATCCAATATCCTAACCAGTTCCTCTTTCTCCTCTTAACAATATCTAAAATTCCTTTTTTTCCTTCACCTTCTCATTCGTTTTAGGTTCAACACAGCTAATTCTCTCCTTGTTTTCTCCATGCCTACATTTCGAGAGCCTGCATTTTTTTATTCGCTTTTGCGTAATGTCCATGTTTATGCCCCATACAGTGCATACTGAAATCAGTAAAACAAAATCGCAATATTTAAGTGTAAGTTTGTTTAATACAAGGATTAGCTAAACGTGGTTGAAAAGAAAAATCTGACACTTTTAGAGTGTAAAAATAATTTTACAATTCATAGTATTTCAATAATCTGTGTCGTCTTGATTTTCTTTCATGCGTCTCAGGGGTAGCCTCCCCAGTTTGGGAACTAGTGAAGTGTTGGATCTGTTAAATAATATAAACAGATTACGAAACGTTGTGATTTAGGCATATCTTATAAATAGTAAAAGCGTGGGCACCCATTAAAAAAATAAAGGTCATCACCTATGTTGTTCACACTCATCATACTTACACGAAGTTTAACTATATTACATTTAGGAACATGCATTATATTTCCGTTACCATTAGCGCATTATAGGGTTTATTATCCCTTATATCCATAGTAAAATTTACCTATGGAAAGCTTGAGATTTCTTAAATGCAAGACTTGCAAGACTCTTGCATGCAAGACCAAGACCAAGACCAAGACTGGGTGTGCAAGACCAAGACCAAGACCAAGACCAAGGATTCAAATGCAAGACCACGACCAAGACTGAATGTGCAAGACCAAGACCAAGACCAAGACCACCCCGGTCTTGGTCTTGGTCTTGCATTTGCTCATCACTAATTCTTGCTGTCAAGCGGCTCCTTAATGTATTATTTCAATCTTCCTCAAACTCAATTCGCTTATTAAACACTCATTTCTATCTTTAGTTTCTATTTTGTCATAGTAGTTGTCCCTTGCTGCCCTTCTACAGTATTCGCATGAAATTTATCCTCATACATAATATTCAAATTTCTCTATCTTTTTTTTTTTTTTTTTTAATTCTTCTTGTCACTTTCGGTTCTATTCTAAATTCTATATTTCCCGGTCAAGTAGGTTTATCTTCTTAATTCTCAGATAAACTTTCTATACGTCCTTCAGAGGTCTGTACGAGCTTCAGGGCAGCCCGGCCCGCGGGCCGCATTCGGGCCTACAAAGCATATATCACTCCGGGTACGGGCCGTAAATTTATAAATATACAACCATATTTCTCGGGCCTTTTTGGGTCTTGCTTTATAAATATACTGTACAACGATATTTATCGGACCGTTCTTCCTGGAGAACTTTTAAAGCACAACTTCAAAATTAAACCTCTAATTGCTGTAAATAAAAATTTAATTATTAAAATTTTGCTTTAATTATTAAGATTCTGTAATTCGGGCCTATTTGATTATCTCACTAGCTCGGGCCTAAAGGTTAAAACATGTTTCGGGCTCGGGTCAGGCCTCGCATTAAAAATTCCGGTCCGTGCAGACCTCTAACCTTTCCTTCCCTTCTTTAGTCTTCCTTCACTGAGAAAAATCCGTTCTCCGGACAGCTGTGTATTGTACAAATATACGGAATCCTCTTGCTTACTACAGAAATCAGTACGGAGCATATGCTATCCGTATGCTACATAGGCACTGCCCTTAGATGTTACATCATGCAGTTGCAGGATGTTTAACATCTAACAGTCTTCCTTATATTACATACATATATGTATGTTACCTTCATCAGCTATATGTTATATACGCCCATTTGTATGTGAGATCATGACCTCCTATATTGTTTCATACGGAAAGTACATGTAGATGGAACACTTATACAGAAAGTACTTTAAAACATGCGTTTTGAGTTATACGTTAGCTGTACGTTAACTCCAAAAGATGAAGGATTTACAAATGTAACATACGATTTTACGTACGCCACTTACAATTTTTTTCTCATGTTCGTCGTGGAAACTAATTGTTGCAATGAAAAAATTGTGTTGCCTGCAGCCGAGACTACTTGACTAACCAAGAAGTGTAACTTTTTAAAAAATCCTTTTTTTTTTTTTTCTTTTTAAGTGAACAAATGGCGGACATTTCAGTGAATTTCAGGCAGACATTTTAATCACATTAATCTAATGTTTAACAACAGACAACTTTAATTTGTTCTGCCTGTGTTTTAACTTCTTCCATAGATCTAAATACTTTCAGCATTGATCCATTTATCTCGTACTCAAAATATTTGGGGGGAACCCCCGCCAGAGACGCCCGTGACGGGGCAAAGAAAGAAAATCACATCTATAAGATCGTTTACCAAGAAATGTTTTCGTGAATGGACATTGTGAAAGTGCTTCTTCAGAAGAGGCGTGGTTTGGATTTCTTCCTGCTAAGGCCCTTTTTAGACGTTATGATAAATCATCAACGGTGGAGATTTTTTTATCATATGCAAGAGAGATATTTTCTATTCACACACGGCGATATCGCTCGGAGATATTCCTCACAGAGGTCAATAGAGTCTGACATCTTTCGGAGGTTATGTGAACTATTTCAGAAAAATACAGGGCCACGATGTTTGCTTGTGGTGTGTGTGTGTGCGTTTCTACCTGCCACTTGTGAAAGAACAATTCCTGTTTCTTGGTAATTTGTGTTCCCGCCGTAGTAAAATAAAGAGCTTGAAATGGAAAAGAACTATTATGCGGCTTTTGCAATTATCATGTCCGTAGCAATGATATAATTGTGTTTATCTTTAAAAAAGAAAAGAAATATAGAACGGTGTTGCCTATTTAGACACTTAAGAATCGTTAATAGTAAGCTGAAAGACGAGTGTCATTTTATTGCTGGGGTTTTTAATTCATTTTTTGTATTTGTGTCCACAGAATATATCTAAATTAAAAGATAAAATATACATTCTTATCCCAAGTATTTAAACATACAACACCCCCCATATATATATATATATATATATATATATATATATATATATATATATATATATATATATATATATATATATATATATATATATATATATATATATATATACCTTGTATACTAATCCGTAACTACGCAACTTCTCGTTAAATCTTTTAGGATTCATGGTATCTTTAGATACCATGGCGTAAGTGTTGTCTTTGACCGCTTATTTAGGTTCTATAACAGGTATTTAGGCCGGCTTTTTTTATTGGTCAAAAAAAGGACGCATTTTGGAATCAGATGGTCATCTTGGTGGCGCCAAGTGGGGACAGAGGGAAGTGACTTATCCTTGAGGAAATTTCAAAACTTTTTCAATCCTTTAGTTTCTAACATACCAGATTGAAACTTTGCACACGGATTGTGTGCACCTTTGAGTAGGCCTATTTCTCAATTCTTTAGATCCATGTGTACTCGGGCCCGAGGCTGAGGGTCGCAACTATTCCGAGGGGGCGATTTTTTCAGAAAAAAATCTGATTTTTACCAATTTTTCCGCTTTAGGTGTACGATACGCACATGTGAGTCATACCGTTGGAAAGGGCTTGTTATATTGAAAAAAAATAGTGTTTGAACCATGACTCTAGGCCAAATAGTAACGACGCAGTAAATTTTTATAATATGATTGAGTTGATTTTGAGTTTAATGTCCTGTTCAGCAGTGATGCTATGTGAGACGTGGACCTACTGATTAACGTGGAATCCAAACCACATGAGCTCCCACTGGAAATCGAACTCGGGTCTCCCACGCCAAAGGCGCGTACGCTAACCGGTTAGTTATACGTGCGTGTGTGGCCTAAATTCAGACTTTCAAAAAAATTTTCATCCCTTTGTTTTCAAGATACAAGATTGAAATTTAGCACACGCATTGTGTACGTAATACGTATTTTCAAGAAATTTTCAGATCCCTACGTGAACCCAGGGCCGGGCCAGAGTCAGTGTCGGATGTAGAAGGTAAAAAATCGGGGAGCCAGCCAGACCCCAGACTATGATAGGTATATCATGACTTTACTATAAACTTTCAAAAATATATAAATAATAAATTATTTTTTGACTCAAAAAACTGGGGTCCTAGGCAGGGCATGATTTAGGGAGGTGCAAAAGTGCACGTGCACCCCCGCGTTGTTGTAAATATATCGGCCACGGTGGCTCAGTGGTAGAGCGTTCACCTCTGGTGCATGGGTTCCTGGTTCAAACCCTGCTCCCGCCAAGTGAACTTTGTGGTGGACAAACACCGTGTACGTGGGTTTCCTTCCACTTTCTTCATTCCACCATTTCATTCATTTCTCATTCTCACCGTCTCCTTTAGCCTAACCGTTATAACCGTGGGGCTGAAAACTAAAAAAATTCATTTCATTTCGTTGTAAATGTACACTACCTAAAGTAAGAAGCTAGCAGAGAGCTTTGCAAAATAAATAGTTTAAGTCAATTTTCTGAAGGTTGAAGGAAAAGAATTCATCGAAATCAGACACTTAGCATTTCCAAAGGAATTTCTCATTCACATCACAGATAAAGCATTTAAAAAAACTCAAATTTAATTCAAATGTACTGGTAGTTATTGGTGCACCCCCTCAGAGAATCCTAAATCTAGGTCCCCCGGGCTAGAGCCGCCACTGGCCAAAGTGGTGAAGTGTTTCGGGGGGATCCTTTAAAAAAACGGGTTTTCCCGAATTTTCCGGTCCAGGTGTATGATACGGACATGTGAGTGGTATCGTTGGAAAGGGTTTGTTATACTGAAGAAAATGGCGTTTGAACCATGACTCTAGGCCAAATAGTAACGATGCAGTAAATTATATATATAATGTAAATTTTGCAGGATTTAAATTTAGCACACGTATTGTGTACATAACTACGTATTTTCATAAAAAATTCATATCCCTACGTGAACCCAGGCTCGAACTAGAAGGATGCAAAAATTTCGAAAACTCGAAAAATCTCCCAGTTTTCCTCGATTTTCCAGTTTCTGGTGTATAATACGGACAAAGGAGTAGTACAGTTGGAAAGGATGTTCTATTCTGAACAAAATGAGATATAAAACATGATCCTATGATAAATGATCCCATGATCTTAACATATTTCAAATTCTATCGAATATCAAATTCATGGTGTATATTTCAAGGTGAAGTTTCCCCATCTATTCAATAAACTTGTATTTCAGCTCATAGAGGCAAATATTTTTGCTAACTTCATATACCCTGCATTTCATTGCAGTTTATTTTATAATAAACCATTACTTAATTCTACATATTATAGAATTGTTCATAATATTTGTAAAATTACCTCCGACATTTTCAACTATAAATGTATTTTTTTTTTCATTTCTTTATATAACGAAATGTAATGCCATAGTGACATTTTGCACTATGCTCTCTCTTTCGTTACGAGCTAAAGGTGACTATTTTATTTCTAAACGAAAAATAAAATTAGTTATATTTAGTTCCAGAATTAAAGATGATGCAAACCAATGAGCTGACCACACACAAAACAACTTAAATCCATCTTCTTGACCATAGCTAATTAAGGACTACAATTGAAGAGCATTCAATTTATTTTTGAGCTGTAAACATATTCGTAGTTTTTATTAATACTAAAATCTAGAACAGTTTTACGCTTGTAAAATTCTACTTCATTTTGTTCGCTTGACAATAAATATATAAATACTTGCAGAATATCGAATCACATCTTAAACTGTAACTATATTTTCCTGTTTACTGGAGTCCTGTCTGATCAACGAAAAAATAAATAAAAAAAAAGTGGGACCCAATGAGCTACGGAATAAGATACACAAGTCACCTACTATATACAGTATGTCACATTCTTATTCGTTCACACATTAATTTGAAAGAAAACCACTATGTATTAAACATACTGGTGGTAAAATTGACAGCAGATTGCTGGAGGAGTGAGGTAGGACAATAGACAAACTCAGTGCAGAAAGGGGCCAAAACAAGGACACCATAGAAAGGCAGAAAAGAAAACATATGAGAATTCCCGAATTTACGCCACATTGTTATTCGTACACTTGTACACAGATTTACATTTCATATACTAAAAAGGAAAGAAAACAGCATTAGAACACGAGCATAGCTAGTGTGGCGTACAGGAAAAGGACATTAACTGCTGGGTTAATCGCGGTGTACACAGGTAAATAAACCTTCAAGAATGGGGAAGAGTAAAGAGCTAGGAGAGAAAGTCAAAGAGACAATCGTAACGCTAGCATTACGGGGGTGGTCGTTAAGAAAATAGGACAATTAATAGTAAAAAGGCACACAACAGTTCAATGTGTAGTAAATAAGTTTAAGTATAGTGGTTCAATGAGAAATAAACCAAGAAATTCGATGAATAAGAAGTTAAGTGAGAAGGACGAGAGAGTGATTGTGAGACAGATGAAAACAAATCCCTGACTAAGTGCTCCAAAAGTCCAAAAGATAATAGAAAGTGCTACAGGGAACAAAGTAAGCAATGAGACGATTCGTCGAGTGCTACACAAATACGGTTACCATGGTCGAATATCTCGGAAGAGGCCATTCATAAGTCGTAAGAATCCTAAGTTACGACTTCAGTTTGCAAAAGAACATGTTAACAAGAGTCAGAAATATTGGAACAATGTCTTTTGGTCAGATGAGACTAAAATTAATCTCTTTGGGTCTGATGGAGTCCACAGGGTGATGCGAAAACCCGATTTGGACAACAATATTGTCAATACCATACCCACGTAAAACACGGAAATGGTTCTATTATGTTTTGGGGGTGAATATAGGCAAAACGGGTTGCTAAAATTGAGTTTATTGATGGTACAATGGACAAGGTTATGTACCTTGATATTTTGAGGAAGAATGTTAAGCAAAGTGCAGAAAAATTGGACATGCTACCAACTTTTATGTTTCAACATGATCAAGATCCCAAATATACGGCAGGCATAAATCGGGACTGGTTAATTTGGAATGTAAGCAAACAATTGCACACTCTTCACCAATCCGCTTACCTTAACCCTATTGAACACTTATGGTTTATCTGAAACCTAGGATTCACAATAAAAACGTTAAGTCAAAAGAAGACTTAAAACGGGCGGTGACGGAAGAATGGGGCCAATATCAGCCCTGCCACGTGTACTACTTTTCTCATACTTTATAGCAGCGATGTATGGCAGTTATTAAAGCCAAAGGCTGCGCTGCAAAGTATTAGTTATTTTGTTCTTTCATAAAATTGTTTCTTACGTTAATGTTTATACCTAACTGTACGAATAACAATGTGGCGAAATATTCCATATCTTAATTTAGTTACGCACGCATTTTATATTATATCGATTTGTAGATTGTTTCTTTGCATCTGTAACAACAAACAACGTATATATACAGGGCCGGATTTAGGCGGTGCAAGGGTAAATTAATTATTTCATAATACAATTATATTATTACTGGTGAGCTTATGTCCGCGACCCATACCTTATATATATATATATATATATATATATATATATATATATATATATATATATATATATATATATATATATATATATATATATATATATATATATACAGGCGCGGATCCAAGGAGGGGGCTATAGGGGCTATAGCCCCCCCTTCTTGACGCTCAGGTATACACTGGATAAAAGGGCTTCAATCCTGCTTTACACAGGATAAAGCGGCAAACTATGGTTTAACCCCTCCCTTGATCATATCCTGGATCCGCCAGTATATATATATATATATATATATATATATATATATTTGTATACCTTTCGAGTCGTCGTCTGGAGACATAAATTGCACTATGTAGCAACGTCGCAAATAAAGAACCATAGATTTAGATGTATCAATCTATCAAATAGTTATATCGATTCCTTTCCAGATGGCAACTAAAGTCGATATTGATTGATACTGGCATCACTTATTAGTGAAGCAATCGATTTAACGCTTTGTTGTATTCGTAGAGTAATGCTAATGGCTTCAAGTTACTCTGCGACGTTGCCACATAGTAAAATTTTGATTCCCCATAGAGCCTGAAGGAGGCCCCGGAGGGCATTTCATCATACAACATTTTCGCTTTATTGTGACCTGCAGAAGAGTGCTCTGTGGTCCGTAGGCACCATTTTTAGAACACCCATAGTTTATATTATAATAATCTTAAGTGTTCTTGGAAGAAGATAAACCTTTCTAGCCTAATGGTTACTATTGGTTAAAGAGCTCACCTTTGGTTAAAATATTTAATTTGACATTGTAAATTAAAATACAATTTATATAGAAGTGAAATAAGTATGAAGCATATATATATATATATATATATATATATATATATATATATATATATATATATATATATTCAAAATTCGAAATTCTAGTTATGAAGTATCTATATACGATTTCTGAATTCGGAATTGAGTTGAGTTGATTTGATTTTGGGTTTTACGTCCCGTTCAGCAATAACAGGAGGTAAGCACTAAAACGCTTGATTGACAAACCAGAGTAAGAACTGAAAAATAAAACAATATTGAATAGGTCTACAACAAGGGTGGCTAACCTTTCTTAAGTTTGAGCGCTACTTTTCATTTCTGAAATCACTAGCGATCTACTGATTAAAATATAGACTAATAATGAGGACGTAATGGACAGTAAAAAAAAAAAAAAAAAAAAAAAAAAAAAAAAAAAAAGGAAATACGATTCATAAAATTAAGATTATTTAAATATTTAAAAAAACTAATTAATTCATTTTGATTTTCTCAGAAACGTTCATTTGTTATCAGAAACTAGCAATCAGTCCATCGAGATTGGTATGCTTGATTGATACAAACAGTAATACAGACCAACGTGGGCTACCTCTCACAATTACTTGTAGACTAGTAGACCATGGTTGATGTGTCCATCTCTGGTCCCCAATAAATTTATGTGGAAGAATTATTGCAAATACTGTATTTAACTTTAGGTTTATAATGACTTGTTTCGAAGATATGGACAAAGGTTTCAATCAAGGACGTGCCGCTTCTGATGTATGCGGTCTAGGTTTCAATTCTCGGTGCTAGTCGGTTTTATCTCATTTTAAACTATGGATCTACCTTTGCTTTAGCCGAGGTTAAATTTCATAAATCAAAGCAAACCAAATCGAACGGCTAATTTGTTGTAGTTTTCGTAGTTTGGAAAACTATTCGCATTTCATGAACAGAAAATGGGGAAAAGATATTTCTTTCCTTTTTGTCAACAGAACAGATCACAGGACGACAGGTATAAGCAAATTCTTAGCAAAACCTGTTTTTTCCGCTTTCCTTCCAAGAAGCTGGCAGCGAAGAAGGGTTGGAAGCGGTGACCTATTCATTCCTTTGTTTCTCTACGGGGGGCTATACCTGGCTTGCATGCGATAAGTTGAACATGTCGAACTTATCGCATCGTATCATATGCAGGAGAGATATCATGAGATAAACTAATTTAGATGTGATGATTTCTGAAATTTATCTCTACCCTTGATGATTTATCATAACGTCTAAACGGCCTCTAAGATTCCGTATTTGTCAAACAGGCGTATTTTGACATCAATGGATTCAACGGATACAATATACTGTATTTACATATTTGATTTCCATTAGATATGTTGTTACTCCTGGTTATTGTGTATAATTTCCTTTGTTCTCTTAGTGTTCAGGAAAGTTTAGTTCACACACAGCTATATGTGTCAGTTAAGAATAGGAGGAAACAAAACAGTGTCTTTTCCAAGGGTGGATAACTTAACGAAATGTGCAATATTTACAATTTGTTATCTGTTACGGTTACTATTTTGTAACCCATTTCTGCACCTAGTTAATAACGTTATTGTTCAGTGTAACTTTTAAAATTGTACGCTCTGAATTATGTTACGCTGAGTAACGTTACTCAATGGAACATTCTGCATTTTGGTATTGTAGTTACGGTCAGCAAGGGATTAGCGTTACTCGAAATACCCACGTATGTCGTACCTGCTTGAGATTGTTAAGATAAAACTGGTTCCACTGAATACCAGTTCTCTCTCGAACCCAAAGGGTTTTGTTCCTTGATTTTAGCGATATGAAACGTATTGAAATTCTGCAGAACATTTTTGTGTAAGTAGACATATTTTTGTTATGATGAGTACCATTTCTATGTTTCTCTTTTCTTTATCGGTTACCTTTTGTACCTGTATTTCATCTTCTTCAATTCTGATGGTCTTGGAGTTACGCTTGAGTAACGTTTAAACATCCTTGGCGACAGGGAGTCTAAGGTTGGCTTTAAAAGAATCTCCATTATACTAGTAAATAAATTCCACGTTTTTCAGTCTGTTTTCTTTTTCCTCATACTTAAGATTCAGTAAACACCTTAGGCCCTCAGGCACATGTCCTTTGAGAATAGCATTACTTTGATTGCTCTGTATTTAAAAAGAGGAAAAAGAGAAATGATCAAAGAGTGAAGTTTTTAATGTAAGCTTATTGATAAGATTTTTACTTCTTGTGATGACACTGCCGATAGTTGAGTTGATTTGGAGTTTAACGTCCTTTTCGGCAGCGAGGCTTTATGAGACGGGACCTACTGATTAACATGGAATCGAAACCACATATGCTCACGCCGGGAATCGAACCCGGATCTTCCAGGCGAAAGGCGCGTACGCTAAGCGCTTAGGCATGAAGGAGCTCACTGCCGATAGTCACCATATATGTTTATTTTACAACAGTCTTGCACTGACCAATGTGGTTGAAGCTCGAGCTCACTTCCCAACAAGGATCGAACCCGGAGCTACATACACCCATATACTGGCCCCCAGGGAAACAGGAAGGACATTTCATTTGCTTGCAAGCAATTTAGTTTATAAATCAAATACATATCAGACATCAGGCGTAGCGAGAAACTCATCAAGGGGGACAACACACAAGATTTGGTAGAAAGGATCTTCTGAGGGGTGCACCAATAACTACCAGTAGGCCTACATTTGAATTGAATTGGATTTTTTAAATGCCTTTAGGCACCTGTGGTGTGAATGAGGAAATGCCCTGGATATCCTAAGTATCTGTTCTCGGTGAATCCTTTTGTTGAACTTTTAGAAAATTGACTTAAACTATCGATTTTGCAAAACTTCCCTTTGATTTAAGCCCAAATCGAAACATGACAGAGGAAAATGTCGGAAAGTGTTGCTATTTTCACTCCTAGCTTCTCACTTTAGGTAGTGTATATTTACAAGGAAGGGAGTGCACGTGCACCTTTGCACCTTTAAACATGTTTCTATTTTATCTTATTTTTGTAAAAAAAAAAAAAATCTGCCAGAGAAAGAAAATTGTCAAAACGTGCTACCCATTCAGAAGACTATTTTCTTCTCATGTGAATGTTTTGACTTCTCGTGGCAATGTTGTAATCTACAGTTTATTTTGTCTCTTTTTCTCCCTTTGATTTTTAATGTTCATTGTATTGTTTAAAAGCTTATTAGTTAATTTGCGAGAAAGTGTCATAGTCGAAGGTTGTACTACTTGTAGAACTGATATTAAAAAGTAAATAAAAGAATTATCATGGAAACAAATTTTTATGTTGCATTCAGAAAACAAACATAGGGTTCTTGCGGTTCTAAATTGCGGTTCTGAAATTAATATATCGCAGGCATTCTTTGATATAGTAGCCTACATGTTGGTTCTCACCAGGTACATTCGCGAAGTGTCCCCTCGAGATTCGTGTAAAATTGATTTAAATACAAAGTTCTCTGCTGTCTAATGTGTGTTGTACTAAATTTAGCTGCCCACGCCGGTAATTGGCATATTTATGGGCCTTCATATATATCCGGAATTCTATCATACACTACCATAACGCTCGAACACAAAATTCATTTTAGTTTCTTTAGATGTTACTCACTGGACATGAATATGGGCATATGAAAAACAAATTGGATCAAGTACTGCTTCTGACACATGTTACCCATCCCGGCCGCCATCTTAGATCCGCCATATTAGATTTTACTTTTGGTTTTTCAAATGGAAATAGGTGCAAGTGTTACATCGGAAATTTACGTTTACATTTACTGGTATAATGTATTTTACCGTAGCTTGTACCATTTGGAAGGTATTACATGTTCATTCCCTCCAGCCACTTTGCGAATAGACATTGCAGGTTAATATCAGTTACGCTTACGTTTTTGATGTTGACAAATCAAAACAATTTCTAACTCGTAAACTCCTTACAACATAGGTGTCATAATCTTATTACATTTCCATGAGTGATTGTTATTACTTCCATGTTATACTATAATAAGGAAGTATTGTATTACTGTCAAAATGCCTAATGTATTTAAATAGATTCAGATTTGGGTGAAGACCTACCATTTCCGTATTGACATCTGTGTGTCTGCATGTATATAAGTTCAGAGAATATTTCATCAACGATAACACATAAAAGATTGCATATACACACGGGGCCCTGCACAACTTTCTATTTGGTTCAATATGAAGTGCTTGACATTTAATGGCATATACAAGCTACGATAAAACTCAGTACACCAATGAAATTCCGAGAAAAGTTTACATTAATTTGATGTATCATTTGAACCTATTGCCATTTGAAAAACCGAAAGTTAAATCCAAGATGGCGGCCAAGGTAGGTAACATATGTCAGAGGGGTCTAGGAAAATTCGGTGTAGGAAATTTCGGTGTAGGAAAATTCGGTGTAAGAAAACTCGGTGTAGGAAAATTCGGTGTACAGAAAATTCGATGTACGGTAAACTCGGTGTAGGGAAATTTAGGTGTAAGGTAGATTCGGTGTAATACATACTGAATATTACCACTTACGATAATTTACGATACTTCATATTGTGAAAACGAAAACCAAAAAATGTAACGAATAAAATGTTATTTCCTATTTCAAGAAAAGCAAATTTATTTTTTTGCCTTGAGTCCACTACCTCTTACATGTCTTTCGCGGGGTATTACTATAAACTACTTTTCATCACACAATGAAACTAACACTTTTTGTCAGAAATAAAACAATTATAAGTTCAGAGAATAGTTATAGGAACAACTAAAAACACCTTTCCTATAGTACATCATAGAACATATACAAGGTGATTATTTTAAAACTCACGGATTTCAATTGGGTCTAGAATTTCTAACTGAAGTCGGATTTTCATGCGGTTTGTGGCAAATGATCAAGGAACGTTGGGAGATTTATGGAACTATGTTTACTGGTTTAAATTCATTTGGGGTAATATCGGCCACGCTTCTAGAAAAGCAGCAAATATTCGCCACTGTATCGAATTAGAATTAGGCGAGGTGCGGTGTGGAGATTTGAGTTTCTTCGTTAGATGGCAACCTCGCGACGGTCAATAAGAAACAAGAAACTGGGCCGCTGTATTGAGAATTATCCTGTGCTATTGTATCAATATGATCAGGACACAGTTACAACAGGGGTGCCCACAAGGGGGCTATGACGCAAAGTGCGTCATTGAAATATTTGGGGGGTTAAAAATCTATATAAATATGTTTGAGGGAGTGTAAAACTTAATCGAAAAGATTTTTTTTTTTTTTTCATGGAGGAACACCTACGGATAGACAATTGAGGCGGGTGCATCATGGACATAAGGGGGGGGCACCACTGGTTACAATAATGTACTCTTTGGAGCAACGTGATTTTATAGTTTAAAAGTTTTTGGAAAACGGGATCTGTTATTGCTACGCAAAGGGCATTTACACGCAACTTTGCCTCACGTTCTGTCCCAGACAGGAACATAATATGATATGTTAGTGAATAAATTGCAGGAAACAGGATCGCTTCTGAGGAAGACAGGGAAGCATCGAACCTCGCTGGCGGATGTTGTGAAAGATGTCAGATACCGTATCGACTCTAAGTCACCCAAGAAATCTCTATTCAACATGTGATTTCGCTTCAAATATCCAATATCTCATTCGAACTGTAACGTACAATGGCGAATATTTGCTGTTTTTCTTGCGGCCTGCTCTATATTACCCCGGATGAATTTAAACCAGTAAACATAGTCCCATAAATCTCCCATCCCTCCTTGATGATTTACAGCAAACCGCATGAACATCTGACTTCAGTTAGAAATTCTAGAGCCAAATGAAATCCGTGAGTTTTCAAAGAATCACTCTGTATATACATATGTTAACATGCAAAAATATATTGATCAAAAAAGTCTTAGTGGAAAGGGCAATATAAAGCAGGATGGTTTTATCAGATAATAGTTGTACAAATAGTTGACTTCTCCTCCAATCAGACACTTTAGTTTGTTTGCCTTAAGGTAAACAAACTAAAGTGTCTGATTGGAGGACAAATTTCTCATCATGTAAGGGCCATAAAATGTTAAAATCCCTCGAAATCTAGAATTCCAATAATTTCAGGAACACAATTCAATATAAAGCAATACAAAGTAGACAGTAAACAGTAAAAATGATAGTAGACAGTAAGAGTACGTTCTACACAAAATTTGTACTTCAAACTAATATACTCATTTATCCTTAAAGTTGAGTTTTTAATAAATTCTACGGCCTACTACAACGAATCTTTCTTTACACCTAACATTCCCCACACCGAGTTTTCCGTACACCGAATTTTCTGTACACCGAATTTTCCTACACCGAAATTTCCTACACCGAATTTTCCTGCTCCCATGTCAGAGAATGAGTACTTGATTCAATTTGTTCTGCATATGCTCATATTCATGTCCAGTGAAATCTAAAGAAACTAAAAGCAACTTTGTGTCCGAGTGTTATAGTAGTGTATGATTGAATTCCGGATATATGAAGGCCCATAAATATGGAAATTACCGGTATGGGCCGCTTAAATTAGTACAATACACATTGGGCCACGGAGAACTTCGCATTTGAATCAATGTTACACGAATCCCGAGCGGACACTTTGCGAATGTACCTTGTCAGTCTCCGTACAACTTGGAATCGCTTAACATTAGTTTTACGGGAAGAAAAAACGACATCATTTGGAACAACTTTCCAGTTTCGATCATCTGTATTTCCTCCTTATTTATTCGGTGTAAGGACCTCAAACTTATTTTGTTGGATCTTGCTTATCGAAAGGTTTTTAAAACTGCCTTACTGCCCCCAAAGTCTGAAATTCAGGGTGTGGTGGGGGCGGATGCCCTCCTGCCCCATTGACGCCCCTATCTAGCGGCTGTCATATGAAACTATCCCACGGCCTTTAACGTGGTTTTAGTTATACATATTGCGGACTCTTGTCTGCGAAAATATTACGTTTGGAAATAGAATTCATTTGCTGAGCAAACGGAGACCTTATTGAAAATGGACTTGGATCCATAGTGCTTTGAACGCCTCATATGAATTATTGAATGAATGAATTATTGACTTAAAAAACAACCAATTACATAGGCTTGCAGAAAATATTCTAAAGTTAGCACAACATGAAGTGTGCTTCAAACTATCATTACTTTTCGAAAATTTATTATTTTAAGATAATTTTATTAGTATGAGTGTTCTGAAATAGTAATCAAATTTTTGCAATTAAAAATCACACCCGCCTCCATGAAACGCGATATTAGCTCCTAAGAGCATAATTAGGAAATTTTCAGAAGCAGTAACTCCAAAATGACTTGTTTTAAAGCTAAAGTAACCGCACAAGTGTATTTCTGGTAAAGTTCTAGCCTTAAAACACGTAACATGACTCCATTTGTATTTGAAATTTTGAATTCCAATCAAAGATGGCAGCCATGATGCTTGATAGCACTATCTGATGTGTCAGACCACTTAAAAGTTTCATCATTCCCCCTCAACCCGTTCTCAACGCACAAGGGTGGTGAGGACTTTTGTTTCACCATGCATATTGATAGATTGTGTGAAATCTCCACAGTAGGTAGATTTTAAAATCTACCTAAAAAGGTAATTACAACCAAGAAAGTACTTATGAGAATCACTGGCAAGAGGGTGTAATAAGAAGGGTTGGAATATGAAATAAGTTGAGAATTACTAATCTATACTGAAATATTCTGTACCCAGCACAGTTTTATTAATCAGGATAAAATAAATGAAAAGGTCGGTTGCTAGTAAAGAGCAAAAAGTCCTAAGAAATAAGTTATTACATGATTTTGAAACATGTTAAAAATCGTGTTTTAAAGTGTTCAAAATGTTTAAGACATGTTTTTTTTCGCCTGTGTTTTAAAACATGTTTAAAACGTTTTAAACATCTTTTTTTTTATGTTTTAAACACATGTTTTGTTCTTTTTTTAAAAAAATAAAACTATTTTTTCCAATCCTTGTCTGGTGCCTAAGTAATATAAAACAAAATCATGTACCAAATTGGTCGCCAGATTGGAATTTTCGATCGCCAGATCGCCAATGATGACTGAATATTTCAGTTTGGCGATAGATATTTGCATAAATTATATCTTGCAAAAAAAAAAAAAGAAAAAAAAAGAAAAAAGAAAAAAAAAAGAAAGAAGAAAAGAAAGAAAAGAAAAAAGAAAAAAAAAACTATATGATCTTGTTGCTGGATTCAGACTTGAGGCTTCGTGGCGTGCCTGTAATATATAGCAAATCAATATATAGAAGTCATTACATATGCCGGCATGAAAAGGTAAGAAATATGGCGTTTGAAGCGAATAACTGACAATGTACAGGGCCAAATGAACACATTCTCACACCCAAGATTATACACCCTCCATTCCAAAAGAAACCGAACTTTTTAAAAAAACAAAAAAGCAATGTACATTTTGGAACAAATCATTTTTATTAATCAATGTATTCCCCTTCTGCATCGATACACATATTTGCACGCTCCAACAAGTTGTCAAACGACTTCTCCATGTCCTTTATTGGAATGGTCTTTAGGACGGCGGTCGTCGCCTTCTCAATGGCATCAATCGATGCGTGCCACTTTCCTTTCATCGCCAAATGCAGATAGAAATCGCACGAAACGAGATCTGGTGAATAGGGCGGATGATGCAACCGAATAATGTGATTTTTGACCAAATTCGAATTCGAAGGGGATTTTGCCATTTTAATTTTCTTGCTGACTTAAAAGAAAACTATTATTTTATTGTTAGGTATTATATATGCACGTAATTTTAAGTGAACTAGACATAACTTGCCATTTTCGGAGTCAGCTGCAAAATATTTAGAGATGTGTTGTCCCTTCCGTGGGTTTCCGCAGAAAAGAAAAAAGCGCTCATATTTTATCATTAGTATGTACATATATACAAGTTCAAGGTAATTGGACGTGTTCTAGCGTTTCTCTCACTGGCATTAAAATATTTCCGAAGAGGCAAAAATATTTCCCTTGAACGGGCTTTTCATGTAAAAGATAAAGTTCATAATATATTATTTTACTATTGTAATGTATGTATGAACGGAGCTACAACTGAATTAGTCATATTCTTCTACTACTTTCAGATTTAGCCGCAAAATATTTCGAGAGGGGCCATTAACTTTTTACACCAGTTTTCACAGAAAAGGAGAATAAACATTATCCCTTATTTATTGTTGCTATGTTTGCGCTAAGTTTAAAGTAAATTGGATGTGGTTTTCTGTATTATTTAAAGCTAGCTCTAAAAAGTTCCGGAAGAGCTTTTGCCCCCTTAAACTGATTTTTCAGAGAAAGGAGAAAAGCGTATCCCTTTATTTTGTGTATATGATACAAATTTTCGTATGTACCATGCACGTACGTAAGTGTATACTTATAATCTTTTCTTGCGTTCATGCTTTGCATTAATGCACATTTTCTTTTTTCCCAATAACAAAATAATTGGAGGGGCTTTTCTGCCCTTAGACGAGAGTTACCACAGAACACACATACCAATATATATGTATACAGTGGCGGATCCAGAATATGATCAAGGGAGGGGCTAAACCATATTTTGACGTTTTATCCAGTGTAAATCAGGATTGAAGCCCATTTTATCCAGTGTACACCTGAGCGTCAAAGGGGAGGCTATAGCCCCTTAGCCCCCCACTTGGATCCGCCACTATATATATATATATATATATATATATATATATATATATATATATATATATATATATATATATATATATATATATAATATAAAATTAGTCACGAGTACTTTGGTCCAGGTCCCAGTCCAAGGCGAAGATATTGTTTTTTAAAATTCGAATCAGTGGGTTTAAGGGGGGGGAGGCGTCTACCGAGACATGTAAAAGTTGTAGAAAATGACCAATATTTTTTCTTTCGTTGTTCAGTTTGTTTACATAGAAATTTTATCTGATCCATGCGAAGAATGGGTATTTCAGCTAGTATTATTTATATTAACCTGGTGGGAGTTGAGATAAGTCCACTCAGTTCAAACCGAAGTAGTGGAAATGATGTAGACTTTCTTAACGAACTATACTTGTTTTACAGAGAAACGATTGATGTAGGCAAAATATTTTATTTTACGCCTCATCATGTACTCTTCTTTTCTTATAAAAATAATCGTTCTACCATTTTTTTCTAAAAATATAGGTGACAGTAAGTAAGAATTACTTATTGTCTTTTCGGGTGCAGTATAAGACAGGTTCCATATTATGTAGACGTATTGGACCTCCCTCAAACACTTTGGACCCCTCCCAGTTAACAATTCTGGGTGTAGAACTGATAGTGCCTCTTTGATTTTTGTCTTCTGTTACATGATGATCCTTCATCTGGCGGGTTTCGAGGTTTCCTTTCCAGAACATATCACATTGGTAAGCGTTGTTTCGCCTCATGTGGAAGTATATTGTGTTCATCGTGCATTGCGTAACAACCAAGACGGATGATTTGGAATGTAGTTTTCTCTTTTACGCAGATGTGTGTGTGTTGATGTATGAATATGTGACATTCGGAATTCATATACCAGTATCTCTTTTGTATCAGCTGGTTTCGTTTTTAATTATTAGGTTTAATTTTATTGTGTGTGCTTTAATTCTGTAAATAACCTACAAATTCTGATTGAATTGTATACCATGACTTCTGTAAATAACTTACAAAAAACATTGACCAGCTTTCAACTGAGGAAAAATTTGCAATTAAGGCTTAGACAAAACAATCAAAGGGCAATTCAGGCGAGTGCTCAAAAAAAAAAAAAAAAAATACAGTTTAAATTTACATGATATCTTATGGTAGTAGTGTTGTTTGCACCAGATACATTTTCTCAATTTATTTTAAATTTTCCTGGATAAACTGAATAAATTGTGTTCAATGTACAATTTATATATATATATATATATATATATATATATATATATATATATATATATATATATATATATATATATATATATATATATATATATATATATATATATATATAAAACTAATCTCTGCTACGAACTCTCTCCAGTCAACGCTGAAGAGGAATTCGGATCTCTGTCAGGGATTGAGTTTGCTAGAATGAATCGTTCGCAATAATCTAGAAAAAATATTTAGTGAATCTACAAATCTTCTGAAATTAATATTAACTGTACCTATGGCGTCAGCAAAAGACGAAAAGTTTTTTTCCACATGAGAAAGAGTTGACACTTTCAAGGAATTGAATGTCCCATCTTCTGAAATTAATATTAACTGTACCTATGGCGTCAGCAAAAGACGAAAAGTTTTTTTCCACATGAGAAAGAGTTGACACTTTCAAGGAATTGAATGTCCCAAGAAAGGTTATCACCATTGGTTATGCTTTCCATCGAAAAAGACCTGACAATAAGAATACCAGAGTTCAACCAGCATGTATTAGACAAATTTGTTCCAATCAAAGAGAGGATAATGAACTTACTAATTAATTAAGGTGATTAATCGGATAAAATATTCTGCATTTTTTATTTTTTAAAAACAATTTTATTTAATTTAACATGTCACATAACATTTGCTAAAGTTACGCTGATTAGTCAATGAGTCAACTTTATACCTTCTGTCTCTTATCGTTCGTACTGCAACACCCGGAACCACAATCCACCGGCCGCCACTGTATAAACCTAATATGGATCAAAGTTTTTTTTTCCATTTTCACACTCTTAACTTTGACAGTAAGCCGTTCATTTGTCATCCGTTGCCATTAGCTTAGAAGATAGGCTATAACTGTGGAAAGGCGGAAATTTTGGCACCAGTAGTTTTGACACGGTAATTTTGGCACCGGTAATTTTGGCACCAAGAAACGAAGGAAGCGGAAATTTTGGCACCATTTATAATAGAAGTACAGAAAATGTGAGAAAATACTCTGAATGTAATAGATATTTAAATTTACATGTTATTAACTAGAACTGCTCCAGCGCGACGAATCAAACCAGTGACGAATGTACAGTCAGCGACAAAATTTCTTTCTCTTCTGTAAAATTTATTTTGCTTATAACTCTGGAATTGATGGACTGATTTGAGTAGTTTTCTGAAATTTACCGAACACTATATCTGCTTTAAGTTGCTGAATATTGCACTCAAATCTGTCCGTCCATTCGAGAGATATTCGCGGAAGAAATTTTAACATAGGAAAAGAACTTCTGTTACTGACAGTACAGACACCGGTAAAGATACTATTGGCAGTTTCATTATATATTCAAAGCAAGTTAAAATTCCCCTCTAATGGGTTTGTATTTTACTTCCAAGTGAAAACAGTAAAAGCTAATTGGAACCATGGAAATTGAAGTACAGAGAAAGAAAATTAGAAAATACTCTGGATATAATAGATGTTAATGTACCAATTTATTTTGCAGAGAAGATTTATTTTGTAAAGAAAAGGTGCAATGTTCTACAATCGGGATTATTGTGAACCATATATTATTGCAAATCATGTGTTATTGAAATTCATTTATTAACATGTGAATGTAAATATCTACTATATCCAGAGTATTTTCTATTTTTTTTCTCTCTACTTTTATTTCCATGGTTCGAATTAACTGTTATTGTTTGCACTTGAAAGTAAAATACAAATCCAGTGCAGTGAACATAGTGCAGTCTTCAGCAACTCAAAGAAGATACAATTTTCCATAAATTACAGAAAACTTCTCAAATCAGTCCATCATTTCCAAAGTTATAGGCAAATAAATTTTACCTATGAAGAGAAAGAAATTTTGTCGCTGACTGTACATTCGTGACTGGTTTGATTCGTCGCGCTGGAACGGTCCTAGTTAATAAGATGTGAATTTAAATATCTATTACATTCAGAGTATTTTCTCACATTTTCTGTACTTCAATTATAAATGGTGCCAACATTTCCGTTTGCTTCCTTTCTTGGTGCCAAAATTACCGATGCCAAAATTACCGTGTCAAAACTACTGGTGCCAAAATTTCCGGTGCCAAAATTACCGCGCCCCATAACTGTGATACATTAAAGACTTATTTTTATTTAAATTCTTCTTCGAAAGTTTATTCTATACTGAAACAAAATAGATCAATCACACATGAGTATCTCACTTTCTTTCGAATTTTACGTGTTCTAAATTGATCGATGTACTATTACCTTTGATTGTTGAAATCTTGCACTTGATTGATGTTCATTTTCCTCATTCAACGTTCGAAGGAATATTCCAGTTTCTTTAGGAGTAACTCTTGCACCGCCACTGCACTACATCCGATTACACACTAATAGAATCTATGACTAAAAATAATGGAAATTCCCTTTCGCCCCATTTCGATTCGACATTTCGTTCTCGAGTATGGCTGTTTATCCATTTTTCCAAAAATTTTTGGGTCATAGCTCCTAGGCATTTCTACACCCAGGTTGGTCTATAATTTGCATTTTATGTCGGGTACAGTACTCCTCCCTCCCCCACGATGTTTACTACATTAAGTTACACACACACACACATATTATATATATATATATATATATATATATATATATATATATATATATATATATATATATATATATATATATATATATATATATATATATATATATATACGTATTCACGTTTGTATGGGCGCCCTTTTGATTGACTTGTCCACCGCCCTCGTTACTAACCCAGCAGGGGCCTGATTCCTCCCCACAAAACTTCGCAAGTCGACGAACATTTGTGAACTTTCTTACTATAAGTATACTTCTTTGTCATCGAAATAATTGACATAGCCTAAAAATTTTAATATCTTTAGCTCTATCATGTTTAATAAGAGGCACTAATTAACAATTACTTGTCGTCTTTTCGGGTGTTGAATAACACAGGTTAAATACTACATATACGTATTAGACCTGCAAAAATCTTCGGATCCCTCCAAACAAAAACAAAAAAAAAAAAAAAAAAAAAAATCTGGGCGCGTGCCTGGCGTGCTCTAAACATTCATTTATTTATGTAAAATATTTCAAATGCAGCTTCTAAGGCCAATTTACAACAGAATATTTTAACATCAATAATGGAAAAAGGAAAGGAGAAAATCAGGCAGGATTTATGCTTAAAGATAACATCCCGACATTCACTTTGTGGAACAACGAAAAAAGCTGGTAAAACCGGTCAGGGTAGCAGGCCACAAGCTTTGAACCCAGGATCTCCCTTTTGCGAAAGAAGAACGCTAGCCACTAGGCTATGCTTGCTAGACATAATAATAATAATAATAATAATAATAATAATAATAATAATAATAATAATAATAATAATAATAACAATAATAAAAATAGTTTGATTCAATATAGTGAACAAATTGGGGATGTGCCTGGATTAAGAATCAGCAAACAACGGTGAAATATTCCAAAAATAATGCAGATTGATAGCCAATGACGTGGCCATGCATCACACAAGTTCCTAGCTATTTTGTGGGCTTTGTTTTAATGATAATAATAATATGATTTTCACAGGCTTGCACCCACCATTCATGGAACAGTTCTTACATAAATTAATCCTACTCTTGTTGTGGACAGCGAAGAGCGCTATGAAAACAAAGCAAGATGAAGAATGAAAGAGATTGTCTATTTTTCCTCCCCTTTGCTACTTTTGTCTCACTCTGTGCTTCCCCCTGACCCTGCTATCCCCTTCCACCTGCCTTTTTCCTTGTATGTGACTGACTTCCTCCTATGATATTCACAGAAATCGATCTCTTTTTTCTCCCTGTCTCTACTTCATATTTGCAATAACAACATATGAAAGTGAAATATTCATTCTGCTTCACCACCTGAAGAACGAAATTCAATGTGACCCTCTGAAGAACAATACAATAGATACCATGTCCGAGGAACTCTCCAAAGATCTGATAAGATCTGTAACTGATGAACACAATACCTTTACCAAACCTGTCTGGTCAACTGTGTTACTCATGTGGCAAATAGTATTTGTAACGAAATAGCTTCTGTTCCACACATTTTCGTTCCATTAGATACCCGCAGAGGAAAGAATCTCATTCAGTTGGTACCAGTTGTTGATTTTCTCCCACCAAGCATGAAAGGAATACCCGAAACAGATTTGTTCCTTCAATTAGTTACGGTACAATAACGTTACATGCTCGAATAACGTTACGGTGTCGTAACAAAAATTGGTGTTATACCTTGTACCTACCTACATTAAATAACCAATAATTTTGTGACAGAGAACTATTTTCGTTACGTTACAGTTACGTTAAGTTATCCACCCCTGGTCTTTTCCTTTCTACTCTTCCAACCACTGAATCCCATAAACTTAATCTATGTTAATGTACACAGTAGCGTCATTTTAAGCTTTCCCAGATGGGGAGGAGGGAGAGGATAAAATTGCCCACTGACATAAGAGTTTCTCGTTTTTTATTTGTATATGAATATACAGTTTATTAAAAAACATGTGTTTGTCAAACTCAGGGAGACAATTGCTCCCCTGTCATCATCAAAAGACGCCCCTGATTACAAGGGAATATTCTCTCTCATATTCTATAATTGATACTCTCATTTCTGACTTTTATTATCGTACTTCATTTTTATCTTTTTTTAAAAATCAACTCACGGGTTCAGGCCGTGCCATGGGGGGGGGGAGAGGCAAAGGACAGGGGAACCGAAGTCAGGGGTGCAAAATTCAGCAAGAAAAAAGAAAAGAAAAGAAGGACAGAAAAATAGAAACAATTACTTGGAATAATTTAGATCAACAGCAGTATTTTTCAATCTAATATTTAATTTGACCACAGCCAGATTTATACTCGTGCACATATATAAAATGGAAGGAAAAAGTAATAAAAAGTGCTCAAAATCAAGGAAAAGTAGGGTTTATTTTGGAATATTTTCTTACACTTCGCGGCTGATCTGTCGACCTCACTCATATGTACGGGGGCGTCGTCGTATACTCTCGCCCTCGACGCTGATTTTCCATGGCACGGCACTATCTCATCTAGACCAAATTTGATACGATGATAGACCCTGATTAGCTCAGTAAGCATGCAAAGCATTATAGTGTGCAGTTATAGGCCATCGAAGTTGGGTTTCTGCTGTTAATTTTAATAGGCCTAAAGCTTTGCTGAAATTAATAGAGAACGAATGTTTTCCACAACAAGTTAATTTAGCAGACTTTAGTTTTCTGTAGATGGTAATGCTGTCTCTTTGGTAATAAAACTTTGATATCGTGTATTTTCACATATTTTTTAACATTGAATCCCGTGTTGTTTGTAAAAATGGATTTATTAAGCATATATATACAAAAAAAATAGTTTTATGGCCCACACTTATCCCTTGAGGCTAAAGGAGGTGGATGATTAGTAATGGAAGAGTGGTATGATGATGTGGAAGGAACGAGACAACCCCAAGAAAACCACAAATACCTCAAGCATTTGTAAGTTAAAAAGAAACAAAACTTCTTAAATTAATAACTGAGCAGTAATAATAATAATATAATATTTGCTTAAATAATACCGGAAAGTAGCAGGCTGATTTTGCATAGACTGTATCCGTTTTGGTATAATCAGGGACGGCATTAAGGGTGGGCAGAGGTGGGCGACCGCCCACCCGATGGATGGCCTCGCCCACCCATCCGCACACCCCAACAGAAGTAGAGTAATAAAGATGACATCCTGTACTTCAAAAGCAATAGGTATTACTTTGGATTGTAATGTAAGAGGTTCTAGGACTCTGTTTAACTCTGCCATGAACAATGATTTTAAGACAGATACTTGTAGTAATATAATGATGCGAAAGTTGTGATTAACGTTTAAATTACACGGGCTTTAAATTCCAGCATCTCGTGAACTACGAAGCCATTTAAACCGATTTCGTAGGGTTAGAAAAAAAAACGTAAAAATAATCACTCGTGATTGCCGCAGACACATGAAACAAAAAAAAAAAAAAAAAAAACTTGTTACTTGATATCTCTACTTGAATTTCAGTTATTAACATATATGTGATTTTTATTGTTTTATGCATTATTAGTATTGTTATTAATGTAAATTTCCTTTTAGGAAAGAAAACTAAGATTTCTCCCCCACCCCTCCTCAAATATATATCTGCGTAACGTATGATTAAACAATCATGCTGTCGAATTTCCCCATTCTTTCAGTAACATAGGTCTTTGCTGTTGCATATAGATATCACATCAAAAAAATCTTGTTTTACTTTACCTACTTAATGTGTATTTTACGTTTAACGAAAGGTATAGTATTATCTGTTAGGCTCTGTTGTTTGAACCTTCTTTTATTTCTATGCATTCATGTGCATTCTTGGAGAGAGAGGACGTAAAGCTGTCTTGAACTTCATCGACTACACAGTACACACCGTTATTATTGTTTAAACAAACTGGTAGTGTGTCTGCCATGCGGAATTCGATAGGTCGAGCATATAGCCACGAACTCCAGCAGCCCGTTCTAAGTCCTGCATTTCTTTAGTCTCACCAGGTGAATGCCGGAATTGTACTTCTATAAGGCCAAGACAGCTATTTTCCACATCGTTGTTCCTCCCCTATTTCATTCTGAGCCTTAACTAACTAAAGAGTATACAAATTGAAACTTAATTATTGTCAAAAAATGTCTACATTGCCCAGTTCTCATTTTCATTGTCTGCCCACCCAGCAACTAGGTCCGCCTCTTTCCTCCCACCCCATCAAGCGTTTCTGGCGCCGTCCCTGTGTATAATATACAGGGCCGGCGCTAGCAGTTTTGCCGCCCTGGGCGGTACTTTCAAATGCCGCCCCTTTAATCCACAAACCTTATTTTGACAAAGGACGTTCAGGTATTAAGAAAAAGTAAGATACCATATTTAAAGACATGTATGAAAATTAAAAGTAAACAAAAACTACATCTCTCGAATGCTTCAATATTTAAACGACTCCATACGTGACAATATTCAGTATGCTCGATTTCGCTGTACGTGATATACAGCAGGGCATACAGTTATTTTTTTAAATATATGCTTTAGTCCGACTAAGAATTTTAATTTTTAAGCTTATTTTATATCAAAAGGTGTTTCTAATAGAGTATGGAGCAAAAAGATAATATAGTGAATCAAATATTACGGCAAAAGTAAGTTAGCTTAAGACTTATAATGTACTAAAATACAATAGAAATACACAAATTTAACATACTTTAATTGAAAAAAAAAAACTTTTCTTCCTTTGATATGAGCAAATTCCCTTATCACATTCGCGTAGTTCAATGTTTCAGCCAATTAATGTTCCATTGATATCATCACTAGACCAGCTAAGCGTGTTTCAGATATGGAAGAACGTAGATAGTTTTTAATAAGCTTAGAGTAAGTTTCGAAAAATTTCTTTCTCAATTTACCACGGTTACTGGTAAGGTAAACAAAATCATAACTGCAACACTGACATAGGGAGCAAAGTCATATTTCTTAATTAATTTTAGTCTTTTTTGGTGAACTTTTAGGCTTAATTATAGCGGTTAATAGTTTCAGTTCGTCTTTCAAATCATTGGGGTTAATATCTTTCGTTTCTTCGCGTATTAAAATGCAGGCACTTTTCAGACAAAAGTTCACGTGGCATATCGTTCAGATTACTTATATCGTAAAGAAAATCGAAATACTCGCTGTGATGTTTAAGTTGCTCAAACCTTTCTCTTAAATCTAATACAATCACGTCTAGAAGTTTGTAATAAAAATCGATCTTGTATCTTGTTTGAGGATCTTCAATAGCTTCATCTTCTGCCTTCTATTGAAACTGTCTCTTTTTTCGACTTCGAGCTTGCACTGTATTACCTATCCATGGATCATCCATATCTAATGCTGATGCCAACTCCATCGCATCAACTAAGTAAGATTGAAACTTTGCATCATTTCTGCTCCTCTGAAATTTCTCAGATTTGTTTTAAAGAAACCCTACTGCATCAAACACATGACAATCAATGCTTTAGATACTTTTGTTTACTATGTTTATGTGGAGTGAAAAGTCATACCACATAAAGAGTGAGTAAAGAAAGTAAAACCACGGAGCTGGTTTGCTATACACAGAGCATCATGGGCGATCATTCTATCTATTATATTGTCGTTACTTATTTGAAGTAAGATATCATAAGCCTCTACAAGTGGAGTCAGTGCATCAACTTGACTCTCCTATCTTGTGGTGATGAATGGTTTTAAAGTGAGGCTGCTAATATGTTCCTTTAGTATGGCCCAACGTTGAACTGACGCAGAAAAGAAGTCATAAACTTTTTTTTTTAACTATACAAAAAAAAAAAAAAATGAAACAGTGGACTGAGATGTTGTGGCTGCATCGTTAACGGCAAAGTTTAGTAAAGGAACATAGAAGGCTTGGGAATTTATTTTTGCTTTCATATTGGAACTATTGTCATATCTTTGGCTCTTCATGTCTTCGATAGAAGTTCATTTCTTTTAGCTGTTTAATTATTACTTCTGTCAGTTCTAGCTAGACAAGTGATGTCTTTTACTGGTACGAAACCAAGAAAGTGTTCGCAAATTTTTATAAGCCATTCTCCATTACTGTATGTAATTTGTACAAAACGAACGATCCTTTGCTCTGTACCCCAAAAATATCTGGTGTACAGTCTAGCACTATAGTATAATATATTGCAGCTCTCAACAAAAACAGTATTTTACTTTCAATTTACTCACTAAGAATAGGAATAAAAATTTTTGGACATCTTTTCCTTAGTAATGGTGGTATTTATTTTGCCTTCACATGGTTCTTTTAATGTGTTTGGCCATGATTTGTATTGCTTAAATATAAAAACAATTATATATATATATATATATATATATATATATATATATATATATATATATATATATATATATATATATATATATATTGTTGATAAGACATGATAATGAACAATTTGTAAATTGGTTAAAAACTCGCTGCTAGAACCTAAATGTCTCTAGGTGCTGTAGGCTAGAACGGCCTGTCTCAAGTGGGAGTGTACCTTTTGCGTACTTGGAGTGGAGAGTTAGGATATTGCTGAATAGAAACATTATAAAAGACACTTGACAATCTTATCCGCCCTAGCTGAAAATCTTATCTACGCTGCTGCATGGGAAATCTTGAACGAGATACCTGTGGCTAGTAGTTTGATAATTGAAAATGAGGGGGAATGCTCTGAATTTCCTGAGTGAGTATTTTCCTGAATATGAGTGAAGTAAGTTTAATTACATTCTCAGGGAACACAATTTTATTTTTCCATGTGGGCCTATTACGAAGCATTATATTTTAATAGTATTCTTTAATTTTTCAAATTTTGCCGCCCACTAGATGTGCCGCCCTGGGCGGTGGCACGGCTCGACCCCCCTCGCGCCGGCCCTGAATATTCTGAAGATTTCAAGACAATACAACAATTTTTCTTTCCTCTTTACTGTGTGAATTCAGATTGTGCGTGATCTTCATAACATTGTGAAAGCGGTTCCATTAACTTAAAAACATCATGAAAAGAATAGCTATCAACGTTAAGTTAAACTGGAATTTTGTGGGAAATACACCTTCTCACAAAAATCCTTGAAACAATGAAGCAGATTTCTCTTCCACAATCTGAGATATTTTCTGTTATTTGAAGCTGTTGTTGTGGTTAGAAATAGCTCTTCCACATGTTTAAAGCAATTTTCTCGTATAAAAAGAAGTTTGACATCACGAGATAGCAATCATAGGAGTTTAATTGCGTGCTCTGAATTGGTTGGCAGAATGAAAATGGCCTTGTTCTAGACAAGATAATATCACAGTATAGGAGTCTTTCTTACATAGTGATCTTTCAGAAATACAAGCAAGGGAAATTTTTATCTCACAATATTGTCTTAAGAATGATGACCTAAACTGAACATTCCGTAACTCTGTGAAGCCACTAGCTTTGTAGGTTGTACACATAATAACTCATCCTCTTTCCTTAAATAAAATGAATGAAAGAATTTATAAAAAAAAGAAAATAATTAGTTAATTAAATTTAAAAATAGTAATATAAATAAATAAATAAAATGTTATTGATATGTGTAAGGTGACGATAGGAAATTGTTAGGTATCCGCCTAAGTTAATAAATCAATAGATGAATCTTCTGTTCATCTTTTTCATCTTTTTGGGACAAGCAATATCTTGTTTGGTTTGATGAAGTTTCTCATTCTTCTCTATCCTGAGCCAGACTATTTTATTTCTTTGTAGTTTTTCTTCCCTACATCTTGTATGGTTTGGTCCATATATTTCAATCGTGGCCTTCCTTTAGGTATTTTTCTTTCTCCCATTCCCTCCATAACCAATACCGTCATTTCCTCCGTGGCTCGTCATAATATGTCCAATCATCTTTTCACTTCTTTTAGAAATAGTCTTCATTATATTCCCTTTGTCTCCTATCATGTCCACCACTCTTTCATTCGATACATTAGCCAGAATTTCCACCCATCCAATGTTCAATATTCTTTTATAATACCGCATATCAGTTAGGGCTGTTCCGATAATCGAGTAATCGATAACAATTCGATAAAATTTCAAAACCGTTTCATCGATAAATAATTTTAATTTTATCGAATTATCGAACTTTCGAGACTCCCGAAATGTTCGAGACTCTCGAAATGATCGAGACTCCCGAAATGTTCCAGACTCTCGAAATGATCGAGACTCCCGAAATGTTCGAGACTCTCGAAATGTTCGAGACTCCCGAAATGTTCGAGACTCCCGAAATGACCGAGACTCCCGAAATGTTTGAGACACTCGAAATGTTCGAGACTCTTGAAATGTTCGAGACTCCTGAAATGTTCGGGACTCCCAAAATGTTCGAGACTCTCGAAGTGTTCGAGGCACTCGAAATGTAAGAAACATTAGACAACTTCGAGACACTCGAACTCTTCGAGAGTCTTGAATTGTTTGAAAGCAGCAAATACAGAAATATATCAATATGATCGCATTTGTCGAGTCGCTTGAATATTTTGAAAAGTTCGGGATTATCGGAGTGTTCGGAAGAAACAATGAATTCGAGGTTATAGTTGTATATAATATGTATTACATATATGCAGAGTGTTTATTTTAAAACTTCTCTCCTTAGAAATGAAGTGAAGGAAAAGTTTTTTCCCCACAGATCTGTATAAGGTTTAAGCAGTCTGTCAAAAGAGAGAAAGAGGAAGAGAAAACATGCATCACCTGAATGGAATTGGAATCCAAGACACCATTAGTCTACTAATAGTCACTTTGCCGATTGCGCCAATAACGGGGCAGGCAGAAAAATAATTTTAATATGATTTCGAGGGTTCAATTTAAAGTTCTGTATAGCGGGAGCTACTGATATAGGTAGAGGTAAGGAAAGTCGATAAGGCTGAAGACTTATCAAACTTCCGTTTCGAAAATTTACTCTCCGGTGCTCGATTGCCTTCGAGTATTTGAGATTGTCGTGAAACAAACCTTGAGAATTTTGGGTGCGAAGCTCCCTATTACAGGCCGTCCTGTCTGTCTGTTTGTATGTGGCATCCGACGATAACTTTCGAACGGATTGTCCGATTTTAAAGAGGATTGGTCTAAATGCATATGTCAGGTATCTGTTGCTCTTGGTTACTTTACGATATTTGATTTTGTGCATAAGATGCCGTGCGGCTCTGGGCATTACCAACCTCAGATTCAATGCGTACCTGGGAGGGGGGGGGGATGCGGCCGAAGCGTGGTGCCAACAACACCACATTCATCCACGACTGAGGGCACACTCCCTACATGCCCTCATGGCATGATGCTATGCACAAGGGAGAACTTTACATATGACAGAACGAAGACTAAAGAAAAATGAAATGAAGTGAAATTTTCCAGTTTAATGACCTACTATTATGTCTGTTAGGCTAAGGGAGAAGTATGATTAAGGCAAGTGAATGATGATGGAATAACTGGTGGAATGGGAATGTGGAAGGAAACGGGAGTACGCCGAGAAAACCCACGGACACGATGTTGTCCACCACAAACTTACTTGGTCGGGGATCGAAACAGGGTACAGTTACTTGCTTTGCAGTTGTTGAAAGCAATATTAGACCCTATCTCTCCTGTCGTGTCCTGCATACAATAGACTACTTATCACTGTTTCTTTCTTTTCTGAAACAAGAAGCCAATGTCTTTGAAACCGATTACAATTACATTGCACTTCGGTTGTAATCAGATTTTTCTATGGGAAACAAGGTTATACTGCTAATTCAAGCTGAAACGGTACTGGAAAGTGTGTTCAAGTTACTGAAGTGAAAATATCAGCGAAAAGATCATATGGGATATTTGAATCATTCTGAAACTTGGATATTTGGATAGGGCACATACTAGTTCCTAAATAAAATCTTGACCGGACTACGGTAGATCCTATAGTATTGGAGCTATGGACCTATAAAGTTCATTTATTCATGTTTTCGGCATCCTATAACTCCAAAAGGAAGCATTTGTGCACCCAGGTTGGTCTATACTTTTTGTTTTATCTTGGTCTCAAGATAGGGCTGCCATATTTTGAAATTAGAAAAGCGGGGGATTCTAAACCGTAAGTACTGATGTGAATTTGTGTATTATAAATACTGACGATCCTTCTGACCATTTTTTTTTTTTTTAGTGATTTCTTTGTTAAGTGACACTTCCAATGTACTTTTCTAACAAAACTAAAGTAAAGAAAATTTAGTTTTTGCCTTTAATATTTTATTAAGTTCAACAAATGTGAGTCTCGTATTGTAAAGTAAGTATTAAATAAGTATTACAGTAAAATATCTCTAATAAGGATTTCTCTAAGACAAGTTAAAAAAAAAAGCAAGCGATATATGGCAGATGTTGTTCATACGGTTTTCTCTCTAAGGAATACAAAATAATTTCTAAACTTTTATCGTAAGAAAGCTAAAACATATTTAGGAGTCTTGGTCCATCTCTTATAAAATTTCTGATCATTTTCAAAGATTTCTACTTGAAATCATATTAACATACGAAAATACCACAGTTTCACAATATATGAAATATATGAAACATTTTAAAAGAAAAAATACTAATAATGGATCTAAACAATATGCTAAGGATCCGTAGGTTCAATTTGCAATCATTTCTCAATATATAAAGACTAGTTGAACACAGTGGCGGCTAATGTTAGTGTTGCAGCGTTGCGCAACGACCAAAGTATTTCAAGAAAAAATATTATTATCAATAGTAGTAAAGAACAGAAAAATACTTTTTAATACTCATATATATACACTTTAAATAACATATTTTTTACTTCTGTAACTGTCCGTTCCGTTAATCCATTTTAAAAAGCGAAAAATAATCCGTCACAGAGTCTCTAATTTACATTGTGTTGCAGCGAGCATGCAACGACCAGATTCCTTCAGCGCGGCAATTGAAGCAAATGTTAAGTCTCCTTTCCCCTATCTCAGAAGTTAAAGGGACTGGTCGTTGCAGTGCTTCTGCAACACAGCACGATTTCCAGTGAACGAAAAGGTTTTTCACGCTAAATAAGATTTCTGAATTTTATTTCACTAGCAATTAACAAATGGAATTTGATTTTATGCATTCATATTTTTAAATTACAGGACCATACTGAAGCAAATCAATATAATGACAATTAAAAAAAAGTGATAGCAAAATTACAAAATAAGAAAGAAAATATCTAGTAGAGGAGAAAACAAATGAAAGTAGACCCACATTTACAAGTTAATTCTTAGCTTATATTGATAATGAAGGCTTCTTCTACAGTAATTTGTGAATCAAATATTAATAAGTCAGTATGTAGAATCGCTCCACCCCCTCTGTGGATAGTATTCTAGTATAAACACATTTCTTTTATAAAATAAGTATATTTTATACTCTTGGTAATTTCCACATAAAACTGTATGATGGAGAACGCCACATTGAATTTGGGACTAATTAGCAATGCTCAGGGGCGTAGCCACGAGGGGGTCCAGCGGGTCCGGATCTCCCAAAAATTTCGAAACTTGACTAACATTTGTAGTCTTTCTTAATAAACTATACTTTTCTAACACAGAAACAATTGATGTAGGCTAAATATTTTATTTTACGCCTCATCATGTACTCTTCTTTTCTGATAAAAATAATAGTTCTATCATTTTTTCTAAAAATATAGGTGACAGTAAGTAAGAATTAATTATCGTCTTTTCGGGAGCAGTATAAGACAGGTTCCATATTATGTAGACGTATTGGACCTCCCTCAAATACTTTGGACCCCTCCCAGTTAACATTCCTGGGTGTAGAACTGGCAGTGCTGTTTGTTTTGATGTTCTTTGATTTTTTTTTGGCTTCTGTTACATGCTGATCCTTCATCTGGCGGGTTTCGAGGTTTCCTTTCCAGAACATATCACATTGGTAGGCATTGTTTCGCCTCATGTGGAAGTATACTGTGTTCATCGTGGATTGTGTAACAAGCAAGACGGATGATTTGGAATGTAGTTTTTTTTTCTTTTACGCTCATGTGTGTGTGTTGATGTATGAATATGTGACATTCGGAATTCATATACCAGTACCTATTTTGTATCAGCTGTTTTGGTTTTTAATTATTAGGTTTAATTTTATTGTGTGTGCTTTAATTCTATAAATAACCTACAAATTCTGAATGCATTGTATACCATGACTTCTGTAAATAACTTACAAAAAACATTGACCAGCTTTCAACTGAGGAAAAATTTGCAATTAAGGCTTAGACAAAACAAGCAAAGGACAATTCAGGAGAGTGTTCGAAAAAAATCCAGTTTAAATTTACAGGATGTTTTATGGGAGTAATGTTGTTTGCACTAGATACATTTCCTCAATTTATTTTAAATTTTCCTGGATAAACTGTGAATAAAGTGTGTTCCATGGACATTTTTTTATAACACTAATCTCTGTTACGAACTCTCTTCAGTCAACGCTGAAGAGGAATTCGGATCACTGTGAGGGACTGAGTTTGCTAGAATGAATCGTTCGCAATAATCTAGAAAAAATATTTAGTAATACTACAAAGCTTCTGAAATTGATATTAACTGTACCTATGGCGTCAGCAAAAGACGAAAAGTTTTTTTCCACATGAGAAAGAATTGACACTTTCAAGGAATTGAATATTCCAAGAAGGGTTATCACCATTGGTTACGCTTTCCATCGAAAAAGACCTGACAATAAGAATACCAGAGTTCAACCAGCATGTATTAGACAGATTTGCTCCAATCAAAGAGAGGAGAATGAACTTACTAATTAATTAAGGTGATTAATCGGATAAAATGTTCTGCATTTTTTATTTTTTTTTAAACAGAGTTTTATTTAATTTAACATGTCACATAGCATTTGCATCTAAAGTTATGCTGATTAGTCAATGAGTCAACTTTATATCTTCTGTCTCTTATCGCTCGTACTGCCATACCCGAAACCACAATCCACCGGCCGCCACTGGTTGAACATATAGATTACGTAACAACATAGACGTGTTCAGTTGAACTGGACAGAATGTTATCAAAGAAATACGCACTCATGAGATCATACATTAGTATTCATGGGTTGAACCAAAATGTGTATGATTATGCCAAATTTTTTACATTTTTCATTCCCTTTAACTTCCTTTAAAAAATCTCGATGGCATAAAATCTTATCATAAAATTCTACGCATGATACGTCTTTCATATTGTACAAGACCAGTAGTAATAATTTGACAGTTTTTGCGTTCATCTTGTTTCTGTCATCTGCCCATTCGCGATTGAGATTGACACAGAAATGTAGCGGTTTACGTTGAATATAACAACACTTTATCAACAAAGTCGTCTTAGATTTTTCTCCAATCCGAAAAAGCGGGTGGTTTTTCATGATTAAGAGATGATTAAGCGGGGGACGAATATAAGACCTGAAAATCTTGTGGTATCCGCTAAAATTAGGTAATGTGGCAACCCAAACGTTGGCGGTGTTGTTTTGAAACACTCTATATAAAATAATGCACCACGTTATTCTAAATTGATGCAAAACTCTTACGTTTTTAAAACCTACATTATTCGTCCAGGAAGCAATCTGCCTCCACCAAACGACGCTTCTGAATCCGCTAGTGTGTGGATTCATCATAATGTACAAACCAACTGTATAGAACATATGGTACACTGTATATTCACTGTCGAGGAAATAGATTTATTTCCGTTTTTCACCTTCATTAAACTTAGTGATGATTTCAAGGTTTCCCCCGCGTAGTCTTATCATACGTCCTAGATTCAAGCCCGATCTGGAAAATTGTCTGGGATTAACTAATGCCCGAAATTTTAGGGAAAATGGAAGACTGGGAAATTTCGCTGTGTTTGGTCAAGTGCTTGGCTTGTAATTCTGTGTGCTGATATTTATTAAAAAATCAATAACGATAAGGTGTTCTTCGCAAGAATACTTTACTCAGGAAAATAATTAAGACAATAATATAAAAAATATATTTTAAGTATAGAAAATGAGCATAAGCATTTTAGGAAGTTAAGATTAGACTTTTTTTAACTTCTCAATAAACACACACACCATTCTTAAAAATATCCAGAAATTATGGTAATCCTACCCCGGGAGATTTTGAATACACGGGGGGTGAAAGTAGCAAAAATACTGGTAAACCACGGTGAACATGATCAGAGATATGTTTGTGCGGAAATATTCCTCCTAAACAACCCCTGAAATCACCACTGATTTGACTAACATTTATTTTACTGAAAGGCTAAAGGGGGAGTTTGCGCCCAAAGCATCATCATATCTGATTGCGGCAATGTGTGAACTAGTGGCCGTTAAGAGAAAGCAAACACGACAGAAGATAATACATTTGGCTTAAAAATAAAATTTTGCTATAACATTTTAGCAACACCGTGCGTGATTAATATGGTTGAGGTGTTGGGCGTATACTATATCGTATGAAGAGCAAATTACCCTATTTGTACGTTTAAGACCGTATCTCTGGCAACACTAATACACTAGCTGTTAGCAAATAACAAACAAGAGATAAAATTCAGGGAAAAATGAACGCTTTCTGTGTGGGGGGGGGGGAGGGGACGAAAAAACAATCCCTTTGTGCACGCTTTCTTTTCTCCTCACAAGTACAACTTTGCAATAACTTATCAGATAAAAAAAAGTTGTTTGACTAGTTTGGCTGCAAGAAGGAATCATTGGAAAGGTGAAGGAACCGAACTGTCCATCACTACTTTTGATAATACCCGAAACTTCGATAATACTCGGAATTTCGATAATACCCGAAACTTCGATAATACTCGAAATGTCGATAATACCCGAAACTTCGATAATACTCGAAATTTCGATAATTCCCGAAACTTCGATAATACTCGAAATTTCGATAATACCCGAAACTTCGATAATACTCAAACTTTCGATAATACCCGAAACTTCGATAATACTCGAAATTTCGATAATACCCGAAACTTCGATAATACTCGAAATTTCGATAATACACGAAACTTCGATAATACTCGAAATTTCGATAATACCCGAAACTTCGATAATTTCAAATACTCGAAAGGTTTCGAGTAACCGATGACAACTCGATAAATTTTCAGTCCCGAAATTCGATAGGTCCTCAGCCTTATCGAACACCCCTAATATCAGTTCTGTCATACTTTTGGTTCAAGCATTAAAAATGAAAATAAATAAATAAAAATCACACCAACAGATTACCCCCTTGACTATCTTGTAGATCAGAAATAAATTAAATGTTTATATAACGTGGAAAAAAGTCATTTATCAATGGTCTAGATAAGAGCTTATGATAAAGATAATCTTCTAATGGCGACTAACAAGAGTACAATATATAACAAAATAATCTATGATAACTTAATCCCAAGAATTTCTTTATTATGGGTTGAGCTTATGTGATGTAAAGATGATGAATTCACATCTTGAAATACTAAGAAACCACTTATCAATTTCATAACTACACAACTTCCGTGGATTTAGGGCAAATTCTTATTTTTGGAATTTTTATAATGCTTTGTCTTTACATCATTCATAATTTTTTATCTTGTTTAGATTAGAGTATTATGTTCGTAGTATATTATAAATAATGTAAAGTTAACCACTTATCAATGCTAAAAATCTTGTATTGTATAGGCATTGTCTGCTAAAGCTGTTCTGCTAACGATGCAAATCAGAGAGCAGTTCTAGGAGGTAATCACTGTCGTAACATTGAAGATTTGTGTTTGAGAATATATTGTGCCACCAGTCTGCCAGGAAATGTCCCTGTCGTTCTCATTCAAGACATTTCCCGTTTGAAATGAATTTCATTTCCTGTCAAACAAGAATCCTTTCAAAAATTCTCATTGGTTAATACGTTCAGTACTATCTGCTGTGAAATGGCAACTCAAACAAGAAAAGGAGAACAGTCTGTCTGAGATCTCAAAACATTCTTTAGAGCACAAGCAATTTAAGTTTAAGCTAATCAAATATACGAGGTGTCCATTAAGTTGTGCACTATGAATACATATACATAATGAAAATTAATGTTCTCTTCTATATCTTACTTCAATCCGATATTTTGTTACTCAAGTTGTGGTTGTATATACATTTTTCCAAGAAATTTTTAATGGTCTTAGCAAGAGCGGAACAAGGCAAAATTTCCACTCGGGCAAAGTGACTTTGGCGCCCCCTCTATTCCTAACCTACGTTTTACGTTTTATTACAGTAATTTTAATATTTTAAAGCCATTTTTCAATAAGAAAAATAAATACTCAAATACATAATATAGGTATATTTAATACTGAAAATATACATATAGTATCAATTACATTTTGTGCTTTTATTATTATTATTATTATTATTATTATTATTATTATTATTATTATTATTATTATTTATGTACCGATATGTATAAACAAAAGCAATATCGAAACAGTATTTATTGAATACTACTAATGTTTACATGATTACTGTTATATTGTATTTTTTTTGTTATATCAATAACATCAGGAGTCATTCGACCATACATCCGACTATATAAAAATCGATTCTAATAATGAGAAATATCAACAAATACATTTCACATATATTGAACATGTTTTATCCACAACAACATATAAACAACCCTTTTTATGCAGGTCCTAGTAGTTGAAGTCCATAGTATTCATAAAACGTATCTCATATGGCCCGTTATAAATAATACCAACTCCCCCACCACTCTTTCTTATATGTGCCATGTCTCCATTTGTCGATACAGCCCCCTTAGTACTATGAAACTCTCCTCTTCTATGGTGGAATGAAAAAAAATGTAAGTGACGCTACGTTAAAGAATATAAACCAAAGAAGTCAATAGAAAACATGTTACAAAATTTACTTTTTGAGGCTCGTTTTGGAGCACCCTGGCTGTGGCGAACCGAGCAGTCTCCCGGATTGCCCAGGCTTTAGTCCGCCCCTGTGTCTTAGCCAGGGACGTAGCCAGAGTTCTGAGTTTGGGGGGGCCATATTTACAAATGAAATTTATATATATATATATATATATATATATATATATATATATATATATATATATATATATATATATATATATAGGGTGTTTCAAAACAACGCCGACGTTGGGAGGTAATTTCTGACGCAAAGATAGGACAAAAAGTATAGACCAACCTGGGTGCACAAATGCTTCTTTTCGGAGTTATAAGCACTCGAAAACATATTTTAAAAAAAGAACTAAAGATCCATAGCTCCGAAACTATGGGACCTACCGTAGTCGGGTCAAGACTTCACTTAGAAACTAATATGTGCCCTATCCAAATATCCAAGTTTCACAATCTTCCGGTACTTCTGCAACAAGGTAGTTGGTGAGTACTTCAAATTATATGTAAGGTGCCAAACTCTTTCTATACAAGTTGTTTCGTGAGTACCTTAGGATTCTGAAACATGTACTTTTGGATAGTGAAATACTACCCGATAGTGTATCTCTTCGGAATACTAACGGAAACCAGAAAACCTTTCATCATACTATTATCTCGCTTTTCTCTTCTCTTTGGTTGATGAAAACATTCTACACCATTTTGTGTGTCAAACTCCAATGCTTCAGTGTAGAGACACAATGAATTTTCTTCTGTTTTAAGTTCTTTTATGGCTCCAACAACCGAACAAATAGATAGCTGGGCGTCTGCTAGGATAATATTTTCTCCTTGTAGAAAATTATTCAGGCCACTAATAATTCCCACAATCTTGCTAAAGCAATCAAGCATGAAACAGTTGCGAATGATTTCAGTTTGTTCGCAATACTTCAGTAGTCTTCTTAGCATCCTTACCCTCTAATGCAGAGATTATAGCTCCATAATTCTTTTTTACAGCGTTCAGTGAACAAATACCGGTATGTGAAGACCAACGAATGTCTGAAAGGCCAGGTATACTGGATTGCTCCAAACCTAACGCTATCTGAGCTTGCTTTATCGTCTATAAGCTTTTACACAGAGAAACAGTTACGTGCAGTCTGCAATAAATCATAAAGGTATTTGCTTGTTCGAACGAACACACTTTTACAATTATTAAATATTATTAAATTTAACTGGTGCACATAGCAATGGATATACAGTGCGAGGGGATGAGACTTGCGAAATAACTTTTGCACAACACCTATGTGGTCTCTCATAACGCTCACCTCATCGTAAGCTTACCCAATGCATTTTGAGGCCTTATTAACACCTATAGAAGCCAAAGTTTCGATAATTGTTTTCCTCAAATTTCAAAAAGTGCTCTACCGTTTTAGAATTTTTCACATATCTCACGCAAACACTAAGTTGTTCAGAAACACTAATATCTCGTGTTTCATCAGCTATAACACTGAACTTTCCAGCGGCATTCAGTTCACTTATAATGACATTGATGATTTCCTCGCCGCAGCATGAGATATCTTCATTTTGAATTTCTGGGGACAAATAAGTGGAATTCCCTGGCGCTGCATATTCTTTATAAAAGGTTCAAAACGTCGTAACAACTTGAATATTTACTAAAAATTCTCTTTATTTACACTGTTGTCATCTTCATCTTTGCCTCGTAAAGCTAATCCCTGTCGAACTAAATGGATCACAATCGCCACTATACGTTTTAAGCACTCGCGACGGGCAGTTATTACTTCTCTAGATGCGTGGTTTTGTAGATCCAAAATCTCTCCAGTTTCTTTGGTTCTCTGAAAATAAGTCATTCACATGAATGTTTTGTTGTGAGGTGCTAGCAATTTCCTTAGCTTCTTCCTTATCAACATTGTCCGAATGAATATTTTCCTCAGCAACAACATGCACCTTATCAGTTTCGCTGAATGTACTCGTCAAGTGTTTCTCAGTCTCGCAGGTATTCAGTCATGTGAAATAAAATATCCAGATTTTATAAACCTCTCCATATTTAACTTAATTTCAAGAACACGTACATAGCAAACTTAACACTGCGCACTCCACATTCAGTACAAAAATACTCTTTTTCCCGCTCAGCCTGTTGCCAGCGCCAGTACATACTGTATAGGGGTTCTAAATAGTTTCTCATCTGTTTTGGCAGAATCGTTGTTAAATATAATAAATATACGAAAGTAAATCTACACTCAATACCTTCTAGTAAAACAATTAAAGTATAAAATACTATGTTGCAAAATTCAGCAATGGGGGAGAGGGATTCTCGTAGCCTTTGAGTCAAATCGACCTTTCAGTTCTGTCTTGGTTATAAAAAGTGCATTCGTATAGATTTTTAGCCCTTAGCACCTCAAGGCGACTATAAGGCTGGAATCACTCTAAGGGCTGGAAGAACCCCCCAGTGTTAACGAAAATGACGCCCAGGCCCCAAAGTTACTGATCTTATACTCTTATTACCATTCACTTAACGTTTAAGAAATAGCCTATAAATGGATTTAAAGAAAATAACCTTTTCTTAGAAATATGAATAATTTCAGTTTACTATGAATATTTTTTTCATTTATTGTCGGCTAAAAAAAAAATTGTATCATAATTTTACATAAATATTTGGGGGGGCCAAGCCAAGATTTGGGGAGGCCGGTGCCCCCTCGGGCCCCCCCTTAGCTACGTCCCTGGTCTTAGCACTAAAAGAAGGCAATTCTTCACTCAGGTTGGTCTATATTTTGTTTTATTTTGATGTCAATAATTATCTCTCGAAAGGCTTTTGTGTTTTTCTGGTTCAGCAGTGATGCTATAAGTTTAGTGAACCTACAGCTTAACGTGGGAGCCAAAGCACATGAACTTCCGTCAGGAATCGAACTCCGGTCTCGTTTTGGTGCTATTTCCGAACACTCTGTATATAGATAAAAATTTAAATACATCTTCGTAAGTTGGAAATGTGTGTAGGAATTAGGATGAGATCTGTGCAATGGCTATATTCTAAGCGTGAGGCATGTGGCGGCATATAACCATCATGAAGACAATCTTGAATATAACTGAAAGTTTTCAAGTGGAAATATAGTAATGTATTACGTCATTTAAGACTAAAAAGTCATCAAAAACACCAATTTCATATCGGTTACTATCTAACTTCATTTCTGTAAGAGTGATTCACATGTCAATGTGGTGTTTTAGTCGTTTTTTCTTTCCAGGTGAACCAGAATAGCACCAATCCTTCAGCATTGCATTGGCATTGTGTAAATGGATGAAGGGAAGGGTTACCCATGTGATTGCATCCAAGTTTAACGTATTGCATCCAGAACACCTATCCATATAACACAAAGCGTGCATAAAATTACGACCAAATTCAAGAGAACGAGTTCTATTCACGGTAAGCTACGCAGTCTCAGTTCCAGGGTTTGCTACAAACGAGAGAACATGAATTGTTGTATTGACAGCATTTGTCAAGAGCCCGACCGAATGTTAATAGCCACCTTATAGTATGTGTAGCTGTGATGACGCGGGTTAATGTTAATTCAAACGGATCATGCAGTGCAACCAGTAGGAATCCTGCAAACTGTAATTACAGTAACATTTAATGACAAGGTGATTAGAACTATGCCAATGGGTTTTCTGGCTCAATGTTATGTTAATAGACAGTTTCGACATGGGATGAAGATTAGTGACAATGCACTTCTCTTCTTTGGCGAGGTAAAGAAAAACCATCGATACTGTCAGACGAGAACTCATATTGTATTGATGCGTGTAAATAGGTGGCTGGATAGAAAATTAGATGTGGTGTGGAATATCGGGCGCACGCGTTGTGGTTTTCGTGTTCATTGAAGGCACATTGACTGGTGATCAACATGTTGATGTTTCCCATATGTTACGTGGAAAGGTGTTTACCTCACTACTAAATCCAGAAGGTACGTGCTTTTCAGCATGACGGTGCTCCTCCGCACTGGTTGAAATTCTTTATGAGGCTGAGAAGTAAAGTAGTATGTCATAAAACATTAATTTCACAGGAGAAACGAAAAAGTGTTTTCAAGGTAATATTTTGTTGGAATGTGTCGAAACGGGAAAAAAAAACCACTTCCTGTTTTCCAGTTGTCCACATCTCAAACATTTCCTAGTGTTCCTCGTACTAATGTAAGTAAGAAAAAATATGATAACTCAATTTCGGCTAAAAATTGAGTTGGGATAGTTTACCTCTCAGCCCCAAATATAACCTCTTAGTTACAAATAAGGAAAACATGCATTTCAGTGTTTTCGAAACTTTCACTCATCGAAAGGAAATGGGCAAGAGTGGGGGTGTCAATACGTACGAATATATAGAAGAGTGAAAATGATTACTAAAAATTCAGGATCTACTAATATATATATATATATATATATATATATATATATATATATATATATATATATATATATATATATATATATATATATATATATATATATATATATAAGTAGTTACGCATGAGATTTGGGCAGAAAACTCCTTGGGGTAAGAAAGCAATATATATATATATATATCCCCTAAATTGGTTCCATGTCGGACCCAATTTATCCATGAAAAACATGGGCTGAATCGAAGAATATTTAACCGACCCCCCAAGCAACCTAAAGTTTGAATGCATATCCAATATGTTAATATATAGGAAAAATCTGGAATAAACCCTTCTTACTTTAAAGCGGCTGAAGGGAAAGGGACCAAATCTTGGATACAGGGATTGGAAGTAATCCACATCTGACCCTGAGAAATAGCATGATGGTGGCTATTTTGAAGTCCGCAATTTTGTATTCGGGCCCAAATTTTAAATGGAAATGATGTTTTGTGACATCCCTTTTGGGTAACCTTTCATTATAAAAACATATCTTCCTATATTTTCAACTTATCTCTGGTCATTTAATTCTTTTTAGCTTTGAAATAATAGTTTATTATCTTTCAATATTGTTTTTTTTTCTTTATAGGTTACTGAAATATTAATAAACTATTATATACATGTAACAAGGAAATAATTATATATGTTGTTATATAATTACATCCCGTTGAAATACACACCAGCCTATATTGAAATTATTTATATGAAACGAAATTACATAAATAATATAATGAATGTTTAAAATGATAAAAGAAAGCTGAAGGCTGTGGATAACTAGCCAAATTTCACTGCATCATTAAGCCAATTTTTTAGCATCTGGATACTTTTTTCTGTGTTCACTGACTACCTGCAATATGTATTGTTTCTCTTTTTCGTTCTTTGTTAAAATCTTCCCGTATTCTTGTACCAGTTTCACACCTCTCTCTGCAACATCATTCACCACCAGGGGCGGACTGGCCCACCCTGCTACCCTGCAAATGCAGGGTGGGCCCCCCAAACAGATGGGCCCCCTCCACCAATTTTAAAAAGATGTGCTCAATTAAACCTACCAGCATCAAAAATATGGCAGGGTAACTCCCGTAAACTTGTGTTTTGCATAAAAAGACGTAAAGTTAAACTTTCATGAACAGACCTTATTCTTCTTCACGTTTATCGACTTGAAAAGGTTCCTCTATGAAACAATCAGGCCCTTATACGAGCCATACACTGACGTATTTTTCAGCCGTAGCCATAAAATTTCTTGCGCTAGTCTTGTTAGCAGCTGTCAATACGTTAGTGTATGGGACCTGGCGTAAGTTTACGCACCGAATTTTCATACGCTGGAAAAGTCTGGCTGCTTTTAACTTCGAGCGTAAATACGGCGCGTAAAAACGGCTCAGATGAAAGGGTTTTCGAGCAGCAGGTGGTCTCTTGCCCTTTCCACGGCCTTCTCCCTGGTCTGGTCTTATTGTTTTCAGAAGAGAAAACCTGTTCTTGTGTTGTCCTCGCGAATCGTTGCTGAGGTTTGCTGGTAGACTCACCAGAAATCATCATTCCAATCTAGTTTGTCTTTCCATACAAGATACGGTTTCGGCTAAACTAATATTTCCTATTGCACAAAACGATACATTATTTCCTAATTAAAATTCATAATTAATTTTGAGTGCACAAAGAAAAAGGTATTTAAATCCAATACTTCCTAATCTGAATTCGCAAAGTATGAGAGCTCCTCCGTGGCTATATAGTTAGCGTACACGTCCTCTGTGCGGGCGCCCTGTTCGATTCTAGGCGGGAGCTCATGCGGTTCGGGTTCTACTTCTCATATAGGCTCGCTAAACTTATCGAACCTGATACCTTTCGACTAGGAATTTAAGATTTAATTTAATATTTGGACATTAGTTTTTTTTTTCACACAGGTAAAGGAGCATATAAAGATGAAATCACACCTTCATAGTTACCCATGTTGTGATACTGAAATGATATCTTTGAGTTTAACTTCCCATGTTTATGCCATTTAGACTAAATAATACAATAATTAAGGCAAGTGAGTGATGATGAGAGAATTGGTGGAATGAAATGTGTAAGGAAACGAGAGTACCCTGAGAAAACCCACGGACATGATGTTGCCCACACACACTTATTTGCACGGGGGTTGAATCAGGGACCTCATGCACCAGAGATAAGTGCTTTAGCACTGAGTCGCTGTGGTCCTCTGTTGTGATATTTTAAAAAAAAGTATGACTGTCAATAGCATTTGACCAATTTTTGCCGAATTAAAAATTATCTGTAAATCATATGTTGTCCCACTATTGAGTATTGTTCTCCTATCTGGTCTATGGCCTGTCCTACTCATTTAAAAAATTAAATTCCGTAATTAATTTCTTTTTAGTCATTGTATCCTACCGAGTACCTCACCTCCGAACACTTCCAAAAAATAGCGTTTTAAAATATCTCATTATCAAACCTCCCCTAGTGACAAACAAAATTGCTGACCTAATATTTTTGCAAAAAATTGTAAATGGCCACATATCATATGTACAGTTGTTAAGTCAGATCAATTTTCGCGTACATTCTAGAACAACACGGTTTAGTGATCTCTTTTACACTCGAGCGGTAAGAGTTAATATTGTCCAAAGATCCCTTCTAAACAAAATTATCAGTACCTATAATCAGTTACCAGAAACTGTAGACGTTTTTTCAAGTGAGTATACTTTCAGATCATCTATAAATAAGCTATTTTTGTAATGTCGCTGTTGTCTTGTACCATCTTGACCTCAAATTGTTATCAAATTGTTAAAATTTTTCAGAGTAAAATGGCCTAGTGCTGTATCTGAAACCTGTTATAAATAAACAAATAAATGATGCCACGCTATTTACAAAAACAAAGAAGAAAGAAAGAAAACAAAAGAAAAGTTAAAGATAAGGTTAGTGCATCCAGCAGCAATGTTTCTTCCAGCATACTTGCGGGAACATGGTTGCCTCCGGCCGAACACAAATAAACCTGATCCCAATAACAAAGATAAATTACATGTCATTCTTGTGCAGGACACTCCTTCACCAACTAATGCATTTTTTTTATCCGACGCTTCCCTGAAAAAATTATTCGAAGAAAGCATCACCAGCATTAAAGCTATAGCTACCTACGAAGTAAGTTTAAATAGTAGCCTAGTAATCCTGACCTTGAACAAGATACTATCCGATATTTCCCTGATAACCCAGAGCAAATAATTGAGTTCGAATATCGAAATTCGATGACGATTCTTGCCATTTTGATTCTTGCTCTGTTCTGCTCCAGATTCTTGCTTGTTATTTTAAGTACCTTCTCAACTTTACAAGAATTTATAGCGAAATAGGTTCAGAAAGTAACTATTTTTTCACGTGATCTTGACATTACTCCCGTAAAAAAAAAAAAAAAAAAAAAAAAAAAAGAATTAATAAACCACGAGATATAATGTTTCTTTCTTCGTATATTATTCCAAACCTCAGTTTGTGCAAATATTTAAATCTAATAATAATCCTACTTCACCATTAATGCTTACATACTAAGTCAAATAGCAAATCGTTGTACAGCTTTTTTGTGTGTGGTTGATTCCCAGCCGTAAAAGTTCTGGTTCAATTCGAGGTACCGGCCATGTTGAATATTTTTCAACATTGTATTATATCTCATCATGACGGGGATATGTTTACGAACACTTACCTGAAAAGTACAATAGATGTAAGCCCAAAAGAGATCATAACTAAGACCAGAATTGAAAATTACACCCATTTACAGGAAATACACTCATAAATTTATATTAACTTATTAAAGCATTTCTCAATCTCAGTGTTGGGAGTACTATCAAACCTTCCTAGATAAATGTCAACTTGGTATATTGCCATAAAATGGAGGTATATTGCCATAAAATATTATGTAACACTCAATGCTTGTTATTTAAATAATTTATTTCACTAACAACTCAATCGTTTTACTATGTTTGTAAGTAGTATATGCATCATTATTAGAAGAATTGACATAATTGACGCAATCTGCTACTTAATAGTGTATATATTTCATAGACATTACATATTGAACATAGTAGAAACTCATCTTCAAGACTGCTTCGAGTGGATGTTTCCATATTGCAGGCTAGTAATTAAACATTTATTTATGAAATATGAACTATCATCTAGGCGTTTTTCAGAAATTTGAAACAAATTCTCCCTCAAGAGTAAACTACCCGTTGTGGATCTTTTCAGGAAAAATTAGTTATGTCATATTGTACGGTTATTAATAAACCATTGATTTATCAATTACGAACAAAATTAACTGACTCGTATTTGATAAAATATCTCGAAAAAACTCACAGGCAAGAGTAAACTAACCTTTTTGTATTTTTACCACAGAAATAACTTATGCCAGATAATAAAAGTGGTAATGAAATATTGATGTACAAGCAGAATCGTTAGAGTCATTTTCGATAAAATCGCGTTTGTCTTTTTATTTTCATCTATCAGTGAACTTCCTTTATTTTGGGGGATAGGAAGAAAATTCGAAAACCTTCCCTTGGAAATATGATAAAAGTATTAAGTTTAGAAACTTATCATTCGAATTTAAAGAAAATTATCCGATGTTGAGTTCGCCCTTACTACTACTCAATTGATTTGTATGTATATGTGGAAACCCTCAAGTTCGGGTGGATTTTACCCTCATGTCACATACCCGAGAGCAAGAGCGAAGAAAAAAGTCATTAAGTGTTTAAAACATTTTTTAATACAGTAAATTACTAAAGACTACATTTAAAGAAAACATGAAAATAAACAGTGATAAACTGGCAATAAACGAAAACCAGAGTAGAACTGAATTTAACCTGACCCCGCATGCTAACACCGGGCGGCGGTAATTTTGTCACCGGAATATTCGTCACGGTAATTTCGTCACCGATAATTTTGTCACCAAAATATTACCATATAGGTAATTTCGTCACCGAAAATAATGTCACGATAATTTCATCACCAGTGTCTTTTAGAACATAATACAAGTACAATGAATGAACTTCAAAAAGTTTTTTGTAATTGTTTTCTTTAATCTTCAACTGAAGCAAAACTATGCAGGATAATCAAAATAGATTATTATTATTAAATAAAGAGTTACATATTTTAGATATCGTATTTGAGACAAGAGATAAAAGTTTCCAGTAATTCTATCACAGAAAAATTGTCATATAGGAAATTTTGTCACGGTTATTTCTTCACCTTTGTTGAATTAAATAGAGACAAAGCAAACGATCAAACAGCTTACGTTATTTTAATAAAACTTAGAAAACAATTCAGTTGGTGTTGAACTCTGCAAAATTGAAGTTTCTGGTACTCGACGCAAGAACAAGCACCAGTAGAAGAAAATAATGTCTGCTGGACCAAATGTTAAAAGCACAGGCAATATGGGGTACTAATGGATTCATTATTCACTATTTACAATTATTAAATTTCGCGAATTTCAAAATTTCAGAACAGAAAATAGCAAACTGTCACGTACCCGCCAGGAAGGACAAACAAAAATCTTTTTCTTTGTTATCTCTAAGCATTAAAAACAGTTCAAAATATGGAAATGACTAAAAACGACGGAAACCAGTATGCAACCAAATAAAACCTGACCCCGCATGCTAACACCCAACCTTCAAATAAATGACTATTAAAGTGTTTTAGTAACTAGATAAAACGAAAAAACAAAGATAAAATTCCAAATAAAAAGGTGGGTGGGAGCAGCGAGGGCATCTCACACTCACTCTCACTCTCATCGCCGTTCTTCGCAGTGAATCTTCTCGACAAAGTGATTGAAGAGCTGACCTTCCTGGAGTATGGGGCTGAAACCTGCAGTGTAAGTCATTTTCTCTATCCTCTCTCTGATTTATGAGCTGTGGATTTGGGTAGCAAAGTCGGTATCCCGTGAGGGGATAACTTACTGTAACTCACTATACTACCTGTAATACAATAGCCAATAAACCAGTTACTATCTAAATTAAAATAATTCCTTTCAGTAAACAACATTAACACTTAAGTAGTTTCTGTAATTGTCTCTTTTGAGTATTGAAAAGATAATTTAAAGGATCGAAACAAAACAAATATGGGAAGATACGCCAATCTGTTAATTTTCCCGCAGAATAGACGAAAATTTTCATCGTTCTAGTACCGTTCTCTGAGCCCAAACTCTTGGACTTTCCAAGTTAATAGAGTCATTTGAAAAGAGTGGCTTTTTTTTTAGGAGCTATTAAAAGAATTATATTATATTTCAACTCTGAGTAAACATTGGCAAATTGTTATTGGATATACATATGTGAAGAGAACAAATTTCTATAAAGGAAGAAAAAGGTATAAATATTTCTGGATGTTTCCTTTAAATATAGCCTTATGAAGCTATTAAAAAGTGAAACATGGATGGTGAACGCCAACTTTTCAATGGCTGCTAAAAAAAAAAAAAAAAAAAAAAAAAAAGTGTATATGTTATTTGAGGTGAGACTTCCTTCACTAGGTACCGGTATACGCCCTAATGTAGGCCAAGACAAAAAATTCATATAAAGAACTGTTTCGTGCGGTGGTGCATCAGTGCAGTGAATTTAGTGAATATCCGGACCTGTAACTATGGTAATGGATTTTGATATAGCGTAAATGCTGGCTGTAAATGCAACTTTTGGAGATTCAACTCGTTTATAGCGTCTTTTTTCACCTGACTCAGTCGACATGGAGGAAGGTCCAAGAGCTTGGACTCTTAGAACGGTACAAGAGCAATGAAAATTTTCGTCTATTTTGCGAGAAAATAAACAGATTTGCGTTTCTTCCAATAGCAGATGTGCATCGATTAATACAACTGCAGATGTGCATCGAGGAAGAGCTGGAACTTCTAGACTATTTTGATAACACTTACGTGTCAAACACGTATCGCCGTGTTAAAGGTCGGTCTGGGAATATTTGTTTGCGTAATGTGTCCCGTCTATATCCCCCAGACAATTGGAATGTTCACCAAGCTACCTTTAACAGCAATTATAGGATAAATAGTATTTGTGAATTGTGGAACTAGAAGTTTCATCATCTATTAGGAATGTCCCACGCAACTATTTGGAAGCTTATTCATGAAATTCAACAAGTTGAAGCAACGGTTTCAGCTGTGCTTCAAGATGCTGTGGGGCAACCACCCAAACAGCAAACTAGAAGAGTGTTTCAAATTTTTCAGAAACGGCTCTAGTCTTTGTGCTTAACGTATAACACTGGAACTAAATGTTTGAAAAAAAATTGCTTGTTGTTTCCTATAATGTTATGAATAGTAGAAAATGAACATGTAAACCATTTATTGCATTAATACAAGTTATATTTTGTTTGTTAATTTTCTGTTCTGAAATTTTAATATTGCCAAAACTTAATATTTGTAAATAGTGATATATAAATCCATTACTGGCCCATTTTGCCTGTGCCTTTAACATTTGCTGAAACTGACATTGTGTTATTTTACTGCTGTTTGTTCTTGCTTCGAGTATCCGAAACTTTGATTTTCCAGAGTCGAACACCAACTGAATTGTTTTCCAACTTTGATTAAGATAAAGTCAGCTGTTTCGGTCGTTTACTTTGTCTCTACTTAGTTCAACAAAGGTGAAAAAATGACCATGACAAAATTTCCTGCACGCTAATATTTTGGTGACAAAATTACAAGTGACGAAATTACTATGTCGAAATTTCCGGTGACGAAATAGCCTACATGCTAATATTTTGGTGACAAAATTACCGGTGCCGAAAATTCCGGTAATGAAATTACCTAAGTCCGCTAACACCCAACCTTTCAATAAATAAATATTTAAATGATTTTTAACAACTAGATAAAAACTAAATGGCAAGATAAACTTTGAAATAAAAGAGGTAGGTGGAAGCAGCGGGGAGGATCCCTTCAACTTACAAAAGCCGAGGTAACAAGGATCAAACTATTTCTAAAGAATGGGGCTGGAGGTAGTTGTATAAGTCTTGTTTTTCCTTTCTGGCCTATTTTTGAGCTGTGGATAAGGTAGTAAAAATTGGTATCCCGTGAGGGGATAATTTATTCTATTTGTTATTACTATATTCTTCGTTAATTTTGTAAGAAAGAAAAAAAAAACGAAAGCTGCAACCATTAATTAATAATATTTTCTTTAAATTGAATTTATCATTCAGTAGCCCACTTTTTAACGACCAAAGTCAACAGCCTAAAACATTGTATAATAAAAAAATCAATCAATTATTCAACTATCGCTACACTCCTTTACTCCCTTATTCTTTGTAAACTGCAGTTCCAAACAATAGGCTTATTTCGGAAGGTAAGAGGAAACCACACATCAAGCTCGTTCAGATTGTATTAAATCATCATTGTGTCTGTTTAGAAATTTAAATGTTTGCAATCTATATCGTAAAAAATTGAATATAACTTTTTGCCTCTCCTGTGTCCTCCTCCTTCGAAGTACGATTTATATAAATATTTAGTGATCTCAGATCACTAAGTACAATGAACTAAGATTGTAACAAAAATAGGCCAAATGGATTGAGCTGCTTGGACGTAATATAGATAAATGTGAATTTTTAATCCTCTTCGGCGTGGCTCCCAGTCTGTTTCTTCTATGCTTTCTTTTTATTCTTTTACTTAACAACACAATGTTTATAGCACCTGCACTTAAAGCCATGGCCTCAGATAGATCCATCTTGTTCAAGCAACTTGAGTAAACTGGAAAACGACCATGTGCTCAAACAACAGGCAAGAGGAAGAGCGAAAAATGACCGCTTCTTTTTCTTTTTCTTTTACGCGCCTATTTTTACGCTAGGTGTATGGGCCAACTTACGGACCGAAATTTACGACATTATTTTACGGACCGAAAATGCGCGCTGAAAATACGCTAGTGTATGTTGGCCTTTAAGGCCAACATACACTAGCGTATTTTCAGCGCGCATTTTCGGTCCGTAAAATGATGTCGTAAATTTCGGTCCGTAAGTTGGCCCATACACCTAGCGTAAAAATAGGCGCGTAAAAGAAGAAGAAAAAGAAGCGGTCAGTTTTCGCTCTTCCTTTTGCCTGTTGTTTCAGCACGCGGTCGTTTCCCAGTTTGCTCAAGTTGTTTGAACAGGACAGATCTATGTTTTAAATGCAGGTCCTATAAACATTATGCTATTAAGGAAACGAATAAAAAGAAAGAACTAAACAATAGAAATATTTGGACTAGCAAGTGATATTCAATGTAGGAGTACTTTTTATTTCTTTTCATAGTATCGGAATGTGAAAATTCCCATAGAATGTTTTAACAAAGTTAAATCAGACAGATTTAAAAAGAAAGAAAGAAAACCAAAGGCTAAATCCATGATTTTGCGGAAGCAGTAATTCAATTTAATAAATTTTCTCACTAAATTTGTTAGATTTCTCGAATAAATAAATAAATCTACCCTCTGTGGCGTAACATATTTCATGGAACCAGGGCCTACCATCCAGCTTGTGCCACTCATGCCTTTAGGGCAGGGTGCGAATCCCGGGGCGGAATTTCCTTCTATTTTGTTTTAATCCTTTCCAAAAGCAACAAATTGAAACATTGGTCCCTCACAAAGCAATCAACTATCTCCTGTTAGGAACTATTTTATCCCCCTTCAAATATACACAACCTAATTCGCGCACTGCTATTGGGTAATATATGCTCAGCACATCTGCTGCTCTTGTAGAATCTAGTCCTTAATGAGAGGGTCAACAAAAAGAAGGAAAGTCAACCGTCTCCAAGTACAAACAAACCAAGTTTTAATTTCGAAGTGTGACTTGACAAGCTATTTAAAAGTTACAAAGAATATCTAGAATAATAAAATTTTATATTTAGAAAACGAATTAACACTTAATCTGGGATATAACATAACCAAATGAAAACAATATCAATTGTATTGTTGTACTTTACTAATATGAAATGCGGCAATTAATTCACTCTCCTGTTTTCTTTCACAATCTTTGAAGCATAGCATTTGTTCTAACAGTGACGAGCTTCTCCATTAACTACTTGTATCGCCAGGATTCTCTTTTGTACTTACGTATCTAGTTGTGTGATATTTTTTATTTATCTACATACATACAAAATACACAAACACACATTTTATATATATATATATATATATATATATATATATATATATATATATATATATATATATATGTGTGTGTGTGTGTGTGTGTTTGTATTTTAATATTTTTATTAATAAAAGTAACCTTAAATTCAGAATTTTCAGTCATTAAGAAATTAAGTAAGTACTATAATTTTAAACATACACTATGTGATCAAAAGTATCCGGACACCCGGCTGAAAATGACTTAGAAGTTCGTGGCGTCCTCCATCGTTACTGCTGGAATTCAATATGGTGTTGGCCCACCCTTAGCCATGATAACAGCTTCCACCCTTGTAGGCATACTTTCAATCAGTGCTGGAAGGTTTCTTGGGGATTGGCAGCCCATTCTTCACGGAGTACTGAACTGAGGAGAGGTATCGATGTAGGTTGGTGAGGCCTGGCACAGTCGGCGTTCCAAAACTCCCAAAGGTGTTCTATAGGATTCAAGTCAGGACTCTGTGCAGGCCAGTCCATCACAGGGATGTTGTGGTTGTGTAACCACTCCGCCATAGGCCATGCAGTATGAACAGGTGCTCGATCGTGTTGAAAGATGCAATCACCATCCCCGAATTGCTCTTCAACAGTGGGAAGCAAGAAGGTGCTTAAAACATCAATGTAGGTGTGCGCTGTGAGAATGTCACGCAAAACAACAAGGGGTGCAAGCCCCCTCCAAGAAAAACACGACCACACAATAACATCATCACCTCCGAATTTTACTGTTGGCACTACATGTGCTGACAGATGACGTTTACCGGGCATTCGCCATACCAACACCCTGCCATCGGATGGCCACATTGTATACCGTGATTCGTCACTCCACACAACGTTTTTCCATTGTTCAATCATCCAATGTTTACGCTCCTTACTCCAAGCGAGGTATTTACCTGCGTGATGTGTGGCTTATGAGCAGCCACTCGACCATGAAATCCAAGTTTTCTCACCTCACGCCTGTCATAGTACTTGGAGTGGATCCTGATGCAGTTTGGAATTCCTGTGTGATGGTCTGGATAGATGTCTGTCTATTACACTTTACGACTCTCTTCAACGGTCGACGGTCTCTGTCAGTCAACAGACGAGGTCGGCCTGTACGTTTTTGTGCTGTACGTGTCCCTTCACGTTTCCACTTCACTATCACATCTGACACAGTGGACCTAGAGATGTTTAGGAGTGTGGAAATTTCGCGTACAGACTTCTGACACAAGTGACACCCAATCACCTGACCACGTTCGAAGTCCGTGAGTTCCGCGGAACGCTCCATTCTCTTTTCTCACGATGTCTAATGACTACTGACGTCGCTGATAATGAGTACCTGTCAGTAGGTGGCAGCACAATGTACCTAATATGAAAAACGTATGTTTTTTGGGTGTCCGGATACTTTTGATCCCATAGTGTATGTAGTAGCCAAACTACATTTTGTATTGCAAGTACGAACATTAAACATATTCTTTACCTCCATCGATCAATATTAAGAAATTCGCAAATACTGTCTCTTCAGAGTTTCCGTTACATTTCACAAAATATTTTTGACCGTAAAACGATCAAAATTAAAATCTTCTTTATGTGGTCACATACAGAATGAAATTACAAAAGTTTTCAATTATTACTGGAAATTGATGCTGTTACCCATTTCGAACATTTTTAAATCACATAGTTTCTAACGTATTAAAATTTCATTTCTTATATATAATATGAAACGTAAAAAGTTGTAAATTTTTATAACTTTTCTCAAAGTGGATTTGTGTACAGCAAAGGCAATTTGGTAAGTTTAACAAAAAGTCCAAAATAAGCCTCTTGAAAACAGCTTTTATTTGTAAAAGAATAGAGAATGATCACTTTCAGTTGTTGCAATAGTCTGTCAGCATGATAAAAATTCAACGTAGCATAACAAGAACAGCTGTTTCTCTTATTTGTAAATAAATAAATAAATAAAGGAAGGAAGGAAGCTTGATAAGGTGAGTGTAGGGGCGCCGAATTCTACTTCGCCCCTGGCGCCGAAATCTCTAGCTACGGCTCTGTTTTTCATCCACCTTCTAAACATTTGTATTGTTTACTAACACTTATCGATTCGACTGTGATATTCCTCATTATTGTAATATATATATATATATATATATATATATATATATATATATATATATATATATATATATATATATATATATATATATAATTCTTCGAACTTTTAATATTTTCCTACACCGGACGCAAATTCTTATTAATTAATACACTGAGAAAAGTCCGTTATCCGGACACCGGTATACTGTACAATTATACGGAATCATTATGTTTACTACAGAAACCTGCACGGAGTATACGTTATCCATATGCTACAGACTTTCCCCGCTTAGATGTTACATCATGCCGTTGCAGGATGTATGACATCTAACAGTCTTCCATATATCACATACGTATATACGTATGTTACATACGCCAGTTGTATGTTACATGCGTATATCTGTATGTGAGATCCTGACCACCTATATACAGTTCTTTCGTTCGTACAGAAAGTACGTTTATTCGAAATATGTATGCGGAAAGTATGTATAAAATGTACTTTTTTCAGTTATACATTTGCTGTACGTTAAGTCCTAAAACTACATGATTTACACATGTAACCTACGTTTTTAAGTACGCCAGATACATTTTTTCTGAGTATATAATTTCACAATACGCCCTATATCCGCCTCTCATGTTAGTGTATAAGACAGAGTTTCCCAACCTTTTTCAACTTGCGGCACACTACGGATATTACTTGAATTCTCGCGGCACACTCATTTGCAAATATTAAATACCATGGTATTTTTTCTGTGATTACTGATCATCTCACAGAGATGAAAGCACGATCACTGGTTTTCCCCTATACTAATTCGTTATGCTTAATTTTTATTCTAATTTTAAAATAGAAAACAATTGCAATGAAATATAGGACTCAGATTTTAAAAAATACGCTTTCTTTTTCGAAAACTGTATCCAACCTTTCACTAAGAAGGAAGATCACTAAATAACGAACGAACAAACAAATAAATGTCTTGTAGTTTTAATTTTACTGTTTTAACCAAAACCAGTGCATATTATTGCAATCACACAGCTTACGATGCATCGAAGTCAAAACACAGCTGTTGAACAAAGTGTTGTTCTGTCATTCACGTGCTAATGAGTGTTCTACGAACGTTCACTTGACTTATACCGTACATGTGCTTCCATTTCTCGGTGTTAATATGACTGTCAATTGAAGCGTAACATAGCAGCTAACCGTGGAAATGTGTACGAACCGAAATACTGTATGCTACACAGTAATAGATGAAGAATAATATATTACAATTACAGTAATTTTTCCATGGTAGAAATTTACAGTAATGTGAAATACAAAAATTTACATTTTTTTCTATGTCTTGCAATTTGATTGCTATAGAATTAATAATTTTGTTTCGATTTCCTCGCGGCACACCAGCGGTCCATTTGCGGCACACCAGTGTGCCGCGGCACACCGGTTGGGAAACGCTGGTATAAGATATAAGAAATTTACAGCATTTAATGTAAGGTCTACTGAAAAGCTTTTGACACAGTAAGCAGACACTTTTGATCGGTGTAAACCAACTTTTAAATTAAAAAATGATTGATTCAAATGACTGGACCAAACCACATGTTCAAATTAAATATAACAAATTTGGTGTTTTTTTTTAAATAATTTAGTTAATTGTAAACAAATTAATTTAAGTTTTTGGCCAATGTAATGACTATTAGTGAATATTCTACGTTTGAACGCATCGTTGGATGATTAACAGTTAATGAAAATATAATGAAACTAATTGTAAATCTGAAGTGAAGTGATTCAAATAAAAGCGTATAGATCTAATTAAATACTATTAAAATTATTCCTCAACAAAGTCTTAAAATTCACTTAAATTAGGAATATTATTAACAAATGTGCTGTCCATCGGCGATTAGGGGCGTGAAGGTAATTGCTGCCCCCACTTTTTTGGCTTTACACTATAACCTAATTACATGCCCCTTACTATTAGTAGTGTTTTGTCCCCCTTTTTAGTGTTCATACCCAATTGCCGTCACTGGTACTTTCCATTGCAAGCGAAAAGATCTGTGTTTTTGCGCAACTACAATTGATTACGGAAAGTAAGATAAATTTAACGCTTGATTAAAATTATTATAGTTATTTAGTATACTAAATATTAAATTTGTCTTTAAAAAAAGGTTTGCACGTGTATGTTACATGGGAACATAAGAAACTGCAAATAATAAAATGTGGAGTTGTTACAAATGATTATAGCTGTTTCATGAATTTGGCGTAGCTATGATATTTGGCATATCACGAAGCTTTACCACAATATAGACCTTAATTTATTTAATTTCGAACTTAGTCAAATTCGGTCCAAACATTAGCTATTCACAACGCTCTATTCTCCAATTCAACTCAGATTAGGTCTTTTTCAAACAAAGTTAAACTATTCTGAACGACTGGTTTGTTTAAATTTCACTACATGTTGGTACAAACATCCAACTGCTTATTAAAATTAACTGAGCTACCCAATCTTAGTTCAGATTTCTTTTTCAAATGAAGTTTAAACTGTTAACTCATTAAAGACACTTTGAACCAAATCCATTCGTTCGTTTAAATTTATTATTATTATTATTATTATTATTATTATTATTATTATTATTATTATTATTATTATTATTATTATTATTATTATTATTATTATTATTATTATTATTATTATTATTATTATTATTATTACATTTGTTTCACAACTTATGAACCAATGATTTGAAGCAATCTATGTCGGAAGAGTTTCCATTTACTGGTTCAGAAAATAAACAGATTTGTTTTATTTTAAATTTTCATTTTTCTCAGTGTAAAGATCCGTCGAATTGTATGTTTTTAATACTCATAGTTCTTGTATTCATTGAATAAGACATATTTCACTGTAAGAAAACGTAGTTATAAGGAATTAAGCAGAAAGTAAAAAGAAAAATGTAAACAAACCTGTATGTTATACGAAACTGAAAACAATTAAATATCAATTAATTTCGAAGCTCTAGTAGTAAAAATGGGAACCGGTCAAAACCCCCACAGCCAAAACCCCCACACTCAAGAAATGTCAAAACGCCCACACGATCGGTCATAACCCCCACACAAATGGACAAATCCCCCAAACGCACGAACGGTCAAAACCCCCACAGCCAAAACCCCCACACTCAAGAAATGTCAAAACGCCCACACGATCGGTCATAACCCCCACATAAATGGACAAATCCCCCAAACGCACGAACGGTCAAAACCCCCACAGCCAAAACCCCCACACACAAGAAATGTCAAAACGCCCACACGATCGGTCAAAACCCCCACACAAATGGACAAAACAGCCACACATAGCAACGGTCACAATCCCCACATAAATGGACACAACCCCCACACAAATGGACAAAACTCCCACACAATCGGTCAAATCTCCCACACTCTGAAATGATCCTGGTTGTATGTCTTGCCCTTGTACTTTTTAATAACATTTTTTATTCCACTTAAACCGATGTTGCAACTATTCTTCTTGCACTGTTTTGTAATGACAGAAACACTAAGGTGGGCGTCGTAAAGAGCCGCAACAAAGACGTGCAATCACGGTATTTTCAGAGTGTGGGGGATTTGTCCGATTGTGTGGGGGTTTTGTCCATTTGTGTGGGGGTTTTGTCCATTTATGTGGAGATTGTGACCGTTGCTATGTGTGGGAGTTTTGTCCATTTGTGTGGGGGTTTTGACCGATCGTGTGGGCGTTTTGACATTTCTTGAGTGTGGGGGTTTTGACCGTTCGTGCGTTTGGGGGATTTGACCATTTGTGTGGGGGTTATGACCGATCGTGTGGGCGTTTTGACATTTCTTGAGTGTGGGGGTTTTGGCTGTGGGGGTTTTGACCGTTCGTGCGTTTGGGGGATTTGTCCATTTGTGTGGGGGTTATGACCGATCGTGTGGGCGTTTTGACATTTCTTGAGTGTGGGGGTTTTTGCTGTGGGGGTTTTGACCTAGACCCGTAAAAATGACACTAAAATAACACTATTAAGTAAGAAGTTGAGTCAATTATTATATAAATTCTCCTGACACTGATGGACATGCTACTTATAAACATAATAAAACGATTAAGTTGAGTTGATTTTGAATTTAACGTCCCTTTCAGCAGCGAGGCTATATGAGACGAGACCTACTGATTAACATGGAATCCGAACCACATGAGCTCCCATCGGGAAGCGAACCTGCATCTCCCACGCCAGAGACACGCACGCTAACCGTTTAGCCACAGAGGAGCTCAGTAAAATGATTGAGTTGTTCGTGAAAGAAATTATTTAAGTATCAGATATTCATTGTTGTTTAATATTTTGTGGTAATAGACCTTAAGTTAGAGTTTATCTGGGAAGAATTGATACTAACCCCACCACAAAAGTTGAGAAATGCTTTAATGGCATACTACAAGTTAACATGAACTATTATGAGTGTAATCCTGTTTCCTGCAAATGGGTGTCATTTCAATTTTGGTGTTAGGTATGTTCTGTTTTGAGTCTACTTAAGCTTTTCAAATAAGTGTTGGTACAGTCCCCATCATGACGAGATATAATAAAATGTTGAAAAATATTCAACATAGCTGGTACCCTGGATTGAACTAGAACTTTTAGGCTGAAAAGCAAGCACACTAAAGCGAGCAGTACAATGATTGTGCTATTTACTCTTAGTATGTCAGCATTAATGGTGAAATAGGATTATTAGGTCTATTAAATTTAAATACCTGTATATGTACAATCTGAGGTTTGAAATAATTCATAAAGAAAGAAATATTAGGCCTGTATTGCGGTTACTCACATTTTCTTTTTCACGAGTAATGTTAAGATCACGGGAAAAAAATAGTGACTTTCTGAACCTATTTTGTTACAAGTTCTTGTAAAATTGAGAAGGTACTTAAAATAACAAGCAGCAGGTGGTCGAAATAGCAAAAAATTTTCACCGAATTTCGATAGTCAAACGCAATTTTTTGCTGTTTTATCAGGCAGATATCGAGATAATACTGTATCTTGTTGAAGGTCAGGATTATTACTTTTTATTCTTAAATATACCTAGTAAGTACCTGTAGCCTCTATGCTGGTAGTGATTTCTTTCAAAAATATTGTACGGGTAGCGTGGGACAAAACAAAATATCAGAAAGCTGAATTTGAACATTATTTGGTGAAGGAGTGTTCTTCATAACAGTGAAATGTAATTTATCTTTGCTACTGGGAACATTTTTATTCATATTCGACCGGAGAGAACCAAGTGAAAGAGAAAGTATGTCTGGAAGTAACATTTTATGTTGGTTGCCAGGAACGTAAGCAGGGGGTGGGTCCTGGGGGTCCGGACCCCCCAAAATTTCAACTTTTGTGTAAATTTAGCCTAATTTTAGGGACAATTTTAGGAATTTTAATATAAAATACCCTCAAATTGAGTTTGGACCGCTCCCGAAATAAATTCCTGCGTACTCTACTGTTGGTTGCCCTAACCTTCTTTCCCTTCTCTTGCTTTCTCTCTCTTTTCTAAATAGCATGACATTTTTAGTTTGGCGGGAATTGGTCACATGCTATTAAAAGTCATGTTATACTTCTTTTTTAAATATCAGAATATGAGCAACTCTAAAGGTGTGACTTCATTTTTATAACCATCTTGACCTCTGTGTGTGTGTGTGGAAGGGGGGGGGGAATAATTGTCAAATATTAAATTTAATGTTAAATTCGTAGTCGAAAAACATCATGTTCGATTGGATTTGGTTTGAATTTAGCGACCTCTCAGACAGCGAGGCTATATGAGAAGTGAGATCCAAACTGCGTGAGCTTCTGTCGAGAATCGAACAGGATGTCCTGCGCCGGAGAAGCTTACGCTGACCATATAGCCACGGAGGAGCTCTCATCATTTGCGAATTCTAATTAGAAAGTATTGGATTTAAATACCTTTTCCTCTATGTACTGAAAATTAATTATGAATTTTAATTAGGAAATAATGTCTCGTTTTGTGCAATAGAAAATATTAATTTAGCCGAAATCATGTATTGTATAGAAAGACTGAAACTAGATTGGAATGAAGATTTCTGGTGAGTCTACCAGCAAACCTCAGCAACGATTCGCGAGGACAACTCAAGAACAGGTTTTCTCTTCTGAAAACAATAAGACCAGACCAGGGAGAAGGCCGTGGAAAGGGCAAGAGACCACCTGCTGCTCGAAAACCCTTTCATCTGAGCCGTTTTTACGCGCCGTATTTACGCTCGAAGTTAAAAGCAGCCAGACTTTTCAAGCGTATAAAAATTCGGTACGTAAACGTACGCCAGGTCCCATACACTAACGTATTGACAGCTGCTAACAAGACTAGCGCATGAAATTTTATGGCTACGACTGAAAAATACGTCAGTGTATGGCTGGTGTTAAAACATTGCGGGGTTTGTGATACAGCAGCTGTTAAAAACGAGCACGTTAACTACTACTTTTTAAAATATAAGAAACACAGTAGATTTCAGACTGTTATTGGATTTGGATACCATTGCCTACTCCGGTCCCTTTACAAGCCGGCGAGTGGCGATATTTTAAAGAAACAATAGTTTCGTAGATATTGTTATTGTGGAAAGTGGAGGTGGAGCCGGAACGCTTTTGAACTGCATTGCCCTCAGACCAAGCTTCGAAGAAAGAAATCGGATCAGGCTTCGTTTTTTTTTTTTTTTTTTTTTTCAGTGCGATAAAGCGAAAAGAAATTAGTCGCCACTATCAACGATTGTTTTATACAAACCTCAAACAATTACTATAAAGTTGCTGCCCTCGGCTAGTGTTTTATTTGTATATTACATCGAAGAGCAAATACGATAGCAGCAATTCAATCTGTCGTTTGTCGTAGAAGACAGATGTGGTTGTCAGTATGGATGGTAGGAGTGATTGTAAGATTACTGTAAAGAAAAAATATAAAAGTGGTGCTAAAAAGCGAGAACACAAACGAAGATGTGATTTACAAAAGCTACATCTGACCCAAAACAACGTAGGCTATTTGAATCTGTTAAGTCCCAAGAAACAAATGACCGTGATGTAACCCATTCGAGTACTGCAGGACAGTTGCCAGGTATTTTTTTGTTTTTCTGTCTAAGATGTTCATAAATTTATACACCATGTCTTTGGATGATTTCAGTCAATTGTAGCTTATCTTTTATGGCTAATTTTACTTGAAATTACACAACTTTAACAGGCGAACACGAAATTAACTGAATTGTTTGCTGCCGCGTAGTACTTTCAAACGGGTCTGATCAGGCTTGATATGATAATGCCAATAAAAAATAATAATACCAATTACACACTGTATGAGTTACTATTAAAATGTTCCTACTTCAGATTTTTTGTAATTAATGTTTTGCTTTTGTATGAATATATGGGATACTATTTGTGGGTTCGAAGAAGGACTTTTATATGTACAGTGGAGTCTCGTTAATTCAAACTTGGATAATTCGAAATATTGAATAATTCGAACAGAAGTCTATTCCCCTTGAAAACTGTATTGAAAACAATAGTAAAAAATCGTGGATAAATCGAACTTTTGAACCTATGTTTTGGATAATTCGAAGTAAATACAGTTGAAAATTTTTAATATTGGACAGATGTAAAGAGAGAAATACAGTTTTAGCGTGTTTTCTGTTATTCGGATGCAGCCATAGGGAAGAGTAATACAAAAGATAAATAGAAAATCTACGTAATTATAAAGATGAAGGTGAGTTGAGGAAGAAGTAAAGATAGAGAACGTGTGCTAATCTCATCTTGTTTCAGAATTGGTTGAAAATTTAAGATGAATTATTGATAAAGTCAACCAAATGTTATTAATATCGTATTCCACACAATACATGAAATTCAAGATTTATTGACTTTACAAAAACAATCAAATTTAAGGAAATTAGGTTTACGACTTCTTAAAAGTGAGAATAGAATATTCAAATTGTTTCTGGTGTTTAATTGTTTGGGCTATATTCAATGTATGTTGTAGTGTTGTACGTAAATATATTTTTCATTGTACACGTAGTTTGAATTATGTGGAGTCAATGTCGTTTGTTAGTTTGAGGTATTCGATCACGCAAATAATAATCTGCTTTAAGGGTAAAGTCTACACCATATGAATATATTTTTGATGCACAGTACTTTGGTTTGTTTGTTGTTACATATGTGAAAATGAATGTTGTTGGATAATTCGAATTTTGGATAATTCGAAGAGTCCACTGTAATACATATGAAGAATGCCAAGTACATTTTTTACATTTTTATACAGTGGGCCCTCATTTCAGTTTAGCAGGTTGGGCCCTATGGTTGCCAGTCCGCCCCTGTTCACCACTACAATGTTTCCAGTTGTCCACATCTCCAGTTGTCAATATATTCAACCCACGTTGAAAGTTCACATCTTCTTTCCAAGTAGATGGGCATGTTTGCAAAAAATGTGTATTTATCGAAAATCTTGAGAAACGTCTTCGAATCTGCGGAAACGAAGTCTGAGAATTCTTTTTCTCTGAAGCTGTTGACTTCTGCACTATTTATAGAGTATCGCTTTATTTGGTTTTCTGCATCACATTCTTCTGTACTCCCCTTTATATTAAGGACCATTTTTTCTTTCACATGTTGTGGCACTTCATCATCAAAGAATGCAAATGCCGCAGTTTCTGATTTAAAATTTTGTGCCCGAATCCAAGATGGTGGACGTAAAGATATGCCTCATCTCGTTCACTACTCAGTATCAGGTATGGATCTACTTCTACAAGCTCTATCCAAGATATGATTCCTTTCCCTCAGCCATTTTTAAGTTACAAGAGTTTATTACAAACTTTTGCCATATACTATACATTGTCAATGCATTCAGATGTTTAGGTCGCTTGGAGGTCGGTTAAATATTCTTTGATTGAGCCCATTTTTTTCACAGATTAATTTGGTCCGACATGGAACCAATTTAGGGGTTGGGAGCAAAGAAATTCGGAAATCGAAAATTAAGGACCAACCTAATATATATATATAATACGAATACTAAGGGAGGTAAAGAGAATTCAAATATTTTGCCCAGAATAGAGTACCACGTAAGTCTCTGAAGTAAAGGAGGTGAAACTCGATATATAAACAGTGCTCCAGCGTTTTTTTTTTTTTTAATTCCATTTTAAGAGGAGAGGCGTTTTCTATTATTTTTCCTTTGTTACATTACAAGATATGTTGCCTGTTATGTGCAATTGTATCACGGGAAAATGGTTGAAAACTTTGAGATAAATTTTGGAACATGCGAGAATCTACCTCGAACTAGGTTTGAATCACTCTGTAGATCCTGAAGGAGTGTCGGGTGAAAAATAGAGCATCTCAAGTTAGGAAGATGGAAATATGTATATAAAATCATTACAAATAAGCGGACATGTGACTTAGCATTTTCCAAAATTCCAGTTTTAAGGGGAGGAGGCACAGTTTCTATATTTTTCACCACATTGGAATAGAATTTGTGATCTATCACGGGAAATGGGTTACTCGTTTGAAAAGGAATCCTGTAATATAGGGCTAGTTACTGCCTCAAGGTTTTTGTCATGTCACATTCATTAACAGGCGTATCCTAAAAGGGTAGGGAAGTTCAAAGTTTATTCCAAAAATCTAGAGTACTTGCATTGAAATGCGAGGAAGGCAGCTGAAATCGCCTATTTTCCACAAACCTGTTCTCGAACGGATATTTCAGCTAGTAAATGTTTAAATTAGCACTGAATAGCCTAACTGATTTTCACACGTAATATTGGAAATGAGTCAATGATGATGATGATGATATTATTATTATTATTATTATTATTATTATTATTATTATTATTATTATTATTATTATTATTATTACGAGTAGTAGTAGTAGTAGTAGTGGTAATAATAATAATAATAATAATAATAATAATAATAATAATAATAATAATAATAATAATAATATACACTATCTTTCCTCAGCGACCATTTCTTTACATTTGGCAACATCGCTAACAGACTGCCGACCCAAAACGGGCCTCTATCTTCCGCAGTGGAGCAACAGAGGGAAAGGAAGACATGAAGGGAAAAAAATCAATAGACACTGACCTTCAAAAAGAGGCGCGTATGCAATGCGATGCGGGACAAAGTCCAACGGACTGGTGCTGCTGCTCTGCGAGTGTGTAATTTGAAAATTCAAAAAAAGGCCTTTCTAATTCTGAACGCGCTGAGGCTGAAAGAAAGAGTGAACGAAGCATGAACAGTTCAAAGAACGCGTGCCCCACGATGTAATGTTCATATCACGTGTCTATAACGGGAAATTTTTTTTTTTTCTTTTTACAAATATTCAATGTGCACTCAACGGTCCACAATATTATTCATTACTTGCAGTACACTGAAATATACGGCAGTATTGCATTAGAAACAAAATCCTTACTAATAATCCTAAGAAAATAGTTTAAAAAAAATCGATATAGGGTTACATAAATAGATGCAGATGATATTAACATTAACAAAGTAGACACTAGAGAGTTATTTTAATCCGTTTGAAAATGTGTTTTACGGGACTGACTTAGAGTATAAATTTGGAACTATTCTTCATAAAATTCCGTTACACACAAATTTAGTGAAAGTAAGAATTTCCGTATAATATAGGCCTATTTGATAATTCCCACATCGATTTTTTAAAATTATTTTTTAATTTTATTTTTCTTTCTTTCTTTATTTATTGCAAATCTGATTCAAAGTATTGCAAATTCTATTTGCAGTATAGCAAGGAAATAAACTGGTAACCCTCCGCCACCAGCAGATGAAAACAGGTCGCTTTAAAGAAATAACAAATTCCTCCATTTTTAGAAAAAAAAAAAAACAATAGCATTTTTTAAAAAGCAAACGTGCAACTTCTAATATATTTTTAAAAATTTAATTTTATTTGTTTTATTAATTATATTTAACTCAGAGATCCGAGAGAACACGTTACAATGTTTTTGATTCTCGCAAATTCTTGTTATAACGAGTGCGAAACACTGTATTCCTTGTTTGAATAACATTATATGAAAAGTGTCTATAACCAGCTAAGTCTATAAAGGGAGAACTCCTACAAATGTCAGGGGACTGAAAAAACGCCGCTTTAAGTTTTCTTAATTTAATTGTGATTTTCTTCAAGTTTCAAATTCCCGACAGCCTCAAAATAATCGTAACTTTTCAAGAGATTAACTTAAATAACGTTAGATTTAAAAATATGAATTTAGGAACCCTTTCTAAACACCTTAGATGTCATAAATAAGTACGATTTTAGTGACAAAAATTAGTCCTGCAGACGACCTTTGCATGGGGCCCTCAGAAAGTTCGCGAACCCTCAAAAAATTTGTCTAGGGGTCCATGAAATCTATGGACGGCCCTCCTCGTAAATTTCGAGCCAACCAATCAATATCGATCTATTCTTTCTTGATTCATAAGTTGAAGAGAAGTCGATACTGTAGTTTGTTTCAATTCCCACGATCTCATTACAATAAAATTAATTAACATCAGGTACGTTAAACAAAAAGAATACAAAGAGATATCTATGACAGCGTTTCTTAATGTGAGGTACGCGTACCATTGGTAGTACGCGAGTGACTCCTGGTTGGTACGTAGACTTACGGTGGTCCTAATTATGGTGGTATCCCAGTATGCCATTTTAAATGGACCGTTTAGACCGAGACATCCCAGTGTCCAGCCGGTTTACATTATGTCCAGGTATTTAGTCGTGGCAATCTTCTTGTCCTATTCTCATTGCAATATTCTTTTTTTTTTTAATAATAGTTTTGATATAAGATAGTTTTAATTAACATAGTAATTTGTGAGTGTTTGTGTATGAGTATGAGTATCTATCCACCCACCTGTCTCACGGCAACTATTGTGAAACGTTCCCGACTTTAATGAAATTTGGTATGTCCCTTCTTTCAACTTACAGAAGTAAACCTGGGGTTGGAACACATCAAGAGTAATATTGAATATTCATTAAAAAAATACATACAACAATAAAAAATACATATTCATAAAAATACATGGAACCCACCAATACATGAGCTTGGGAGCCCGGACCCCCTAGGGTCGGCACCCTTGGTAAATAGATAAGTTTAGTTTAGTTTTTTTCTTTCTTTATTATAAGCCGAAGAGCTATGAATACTGCAAGTTTGACTGCAATCGTTCCAGTCTTTCTAGGCTAGACCTAAGTGCCGTGAAGATAATTGAAATCCATCGGCACCAATCGGAAGCTGGCGCCCGAAACAGATACGCCAAAACCATGATATCTCACAGTTCTTGTTGCGTACAAATGAATATTTTGCGTGAATAAATGATGTACTAACTACTGAGACCATTTTAGCGTTAATCGTTGGTAGTAGGGGTCTGCCCGCAAATTAATTGTTTTGTGCACAAACGCCAGTTTTGCATGTACACTCATGTCCAAAATGATTGTCGCATATCTATAACTGTCTTCTTGTAAGCATATAATTTGGAAATATTTTGCAGGGTACTTTTAATACTGATACTATGTGTATAATCGGGATATGTATGTTTCTGGTAAAATTTCATAGAAAAAGAATTATAAATACGAAAATGAGAGTGTAAAACGAAATGTTGCTAAATGGAGAAGAAAGTTTTATTTTCGTTTTATTGCTCTTATTTACTGTTCTCTTGACATGAGATTTTCCACATACATGTCTTTGCTGTTTATACATATTAACATTATAAGTTATACCTGGCGTATTCGTTATCAAATTATATTCCTACAACAACATATTTATAGACATGCAACAATAATTTTGGACATGAGTGTACAAGTGTTTGAGACTATTTTGGTGAAGTTCGAAAGAGATGGAAGGGCTGTCAAAACGAACGTCAATGTGTAACTAGTTTAAATGCACTTGAATATTGGAGGAATATGTCACGGTAGAAGTATACAGTTCACATATAATAGGCCTATTTGAGTCTAAGATGTGTGTTACTTTCCTAATCATCATACATCTAACAGGAATGAAACAAATATAGCTCTGTGGTGATTGGATGCTTTCTACCAATGGAAAAAGTGTAAATAAACCTTCGACCGAAGTATCCCAGTTTGAAAGATTTATTTATATTTATGAATAGGTTGATTGGATGAAGTGGACGAAGTTTTAGATTAAAATACGTGCTTGTAGATTGCTATGCTGTTTGTTCGTGCGGGAGCTATTTCAGCTAACCGCAGTTAATTTGACATTGACCCAGTTCTGTAACTTGTTACATTTTGCACGCAACTGTCAAAAGATCCTGTACTGATAATGAACATGTTGAATTTGAATGAAGACCCTTGCGAGCAGACGACGCCACAAATCCTGAGTACTATATTGACGTTTATTCTGTGGAGTCCGCAAACGGCCATCTTTTCACTACAATCAAACAAAGAAGGATCGATTTGATATTTATATATGCGTCATTGTTTGTTCCACTTTTAGATACTCATTTTGTGTACATTACGTGGTAATCTAATAATAATAATAATAATAAAAAACATTGATTAACATTGGTCTTTCCTTACTTATTTTAGACAGATTAGATGAATGACGGGATTGTACTGATTAAAGGTAGTCAGGACTAGGGATGTAACGCTAGAATTTTTGGTAGGTATACACTCCATCCTTTTCAAAACTATAGCGTATAAGCTATCCACCCCCATATATGCCCCATTACATTCATTACTAGAACTCAAGAGGTACTTCTGACCCCTTTTGGTAGTTGACAGTAAAAAGGAGTAGCCTATCTACAATCAGATATTAATGAAAATTAGAAATTAACTAAAAATCGTAGTATTTCGAAATCGCTAATGATGGAACGGCCAGCTGCAAGCTTACAGAGCTAAAATTGAAATAAATTCTAGTAGTTTATTGTTTCTTTGGATATAGGCCCTACTATATTTAGCTTCATACACACTTATTTACATATAAGACTATTATGACTACCCCAGTAAGACAAAATAATAATAATAATTACTATATAACAACACAAACACGGAAGTAATAGTAAGTAGTACTAACAATGATGGTCAATATTTTAACTTCTTCCCCCTGCATCGTCAATATTGAATTCGTGTAAAGAGGATATAGAGTGAAATACGGATTGATTTGTATTTCAATGCCCCCATATTACGAATACCACGTTTTATTAACAGTTTAAAGGCGATTGCATATAGAATTTCAAGGTCACAGGCTCAACGATTTCAAAAGTCTGACAATGAATTGAGATAAGTTTTCTACCCATAAATTTACTTCTGTTCCTTGGTAATTATATTTCAAGAAATTATCACATATACAGTATAGCCATCTCCTTGGATGATATTGTCCATAGGTGAATAGAACCGTGAAAAAAGGAGTCAATATTTAACTTGTGATTGATACTCAGCAAACAAATATAGTAAATTCAATCACTATATCTATATATATAAAAGAGAACGTACAAATCCTTTGTCCGCTCATCACGCTAATACGGCTGAACCAATTTCTTTTATTTTTGGGGGGTTATTAGGATTTGGACCCTAGATGGTTTTTATCATATCACTTTAATTTTCAATTACCAGTGTCTTGAGATAATTGACCATTCAGGTGTCCATTACGTACAAATCCTTTGTTAGTTCATCATAGGTATAAAAATAAACGTATTTATATGCAACCCGCATGACCGTGTCACTCGGCGGGTTAACATACATGACAGGCGTTATAATGGTTTTTATCATATCACTTGAAAGCGAAAAAGTAAAAATTATCTAAGTAACAAAGTTTATTGCGTTCGGGGGTGACCGCAGCGAAGCGGGGCGGGTTAACATAAATGACAGGCGATATAATGTTAACATTTACTGCAATCTTCTATGGTTTTTATCATATCACTTGAAAGCGAAAAAGTAAAAATTATCTAAGTAACAAAGTTTATTGCGTTCCGGGGTGACCGCAGCGAAGCGGGGTGAACGCTGCTAGTCTGTCATATTTGGAAATAAAAGTCGTAGGTGAGTAATAAGAAAGAAAAGAAAAAAAATACTTCATATTGACATGAAATGCATTTCCTGCCCTACTTTTGTGTTGTTTCAAGCACCACAATGCAGCAAATGATATCATAAAAATAGCAATAATGACATAACGACAGAGTTTATTTTTGAAACTGATTACTGAAACAGTTCACATCCGGTTCTCTATTCTTATTCATATTCTGTTTCTCTATTTTATCTATTATGTTTATGAAGAAGAGAAATACAATCATTGAATAATACGTGATATCAACAGAAACAATGGATCATTTCACAAAATTTCTAGTTCGATTGAATATTGAGTGCACATTTAAATCATGTGTGAACATACAATATTATATATAGTTTGATATATTTTCTACGTAGTCTGAGATACTTCTTAGCTCCATTAGGAAGATATTCTCAGAGAGAAAACACAATTTATGAAACTGACATTTTATACACACATGAAACTGAGTTATGACCTTAATACAAGTATTAGAAATTTAAAATTTCATATATATACATAGATAAGTTGCATGGCAAATACGTAAAGACATCAAATAAGATACATTTCAATATATACGGTGTGTTTCAAAACAACACCGACAACGTTTGAGAGGTGATTCCTGACACCAAGATAAGACAAAAAGTATAGACCAGCCTCGGTGCACAAATGCTTCCTTTCGGAGTTATAGGCTGCTGAAAACATGAAAAAATGAACTTTAAAGGTCCATAGCTCCGAAACTATGGGACCCTCGGGTCAAAACTTCACTTAGGAACTAATATGTACCCTATCCAAAAATCCATGTTTCAGAATCCTAAGGTAATCACGGAACAATTTTTATAGAGGGAGTTTGACTACAAGCATATAATTTGAAGTACTCGACAACTACCTCTATAAAAATTGTTGGGGAAGTACCGCAGGATTCTGAGAGGCGGGCAGATTTGAGGCTTATTCTGGGGGGGACATCAATTTCATCTCACTTTCCTTCGTGGCAATCGGACACAGATCATCACATTTTTTCCCCCAAAACACATTTCAAATCGGATTATTGGTGGGACAGTCCCCCAGTTCCAAGATTGGAGGGAAATGTCCGCTCATCCCCCCGGGATTTGCGCCAGTGCTACAGAAAACTAAATTAACTACGCATACTGATTACAGTTTCCCTGACGTTTTTGATTTAATCAATTCATGTATCGTTCACTTCCATTAATCGGCCACCTCCTTTAGTTTCCAGTGCATATGTGGGGAATGTTTCACTTTACTTTCAGTAAGCATGTCATAAATCTATAATGGAGGTCATTGCCATGCCTCGGATTGAACCCCGGACCACATATATCAAATAAGTGTGCTAATGATATTAAAAAAATAAATAAAAAATAGTTTTGGAAATGTTCGATCTTTTCAAATATCATGTAATATTTGGATGCAGGATGCAGGGCCTACTGAGGGGAATGTGCCGTAGAATCCAAACTGCGTAGGAACAAAAAAAAAAAAAAAAAAAAAATCAGCTCAAAACCTGTTTGGATCCTACGCAATTTCGATTCTATGCAGTTTGGATCCTACGTAGTTTTGGCCCTACGTCGTTGCCCTAAAATAATTTTAATTTTAATCATGCGCTCAAAAAATAAATCTATTTTTTATTATCTCTTTAATTTGTTTAACCTGTGCATCTATGAATTAGAGTTATATTCATGGACTCCGTACGACCGAAACTGCGTAGGATCAAAACTGTGTCACCATATATACAGGACACGGTGACTCAGTGAAAGAGCGCTCACTTCTATTGGTGCTAGGAGTCCTTGTTTTGATCTCAGGCCATGAGAGTTTGTGGTGGACAAAGTCATGTCCGTGTATTTCTCGAGATTCGTGCATTTTCTCTCACATTCTCTTTCAAAATTTTGGCCGGAGGAGCAGTATCAAAATGTGAGGCAATTGCACTGGGACCTATCTACTAAGGCAGGGGTTCTCAACCTTTTCCACAGGCGTACCGCAAAAGCATATTAATTATTTATACCACCATAAGCCGTATGTACCACCAAAAGTAGCTCGCGTACCACCAGTGGTACGCGTACCACAGGTTGAGAAGCCCTGTACTAAAAGATGTGCTCTACACAAAAATGACTCGTCACCACAATTTAATTCACCTTAGTTTGGGAAGGGGACGCTTGACAATCGTTTAATTGTACGTTCTTGCTTATTCAGCTAAAGTATCCAGTGCTTTAGAAATCACAAACGAGGCAGGCACTCATGCACAAATGATTCAAGCAGATTTTTGGCTATTTTGGACATATCTTTACCTGAAGTTCCTTTCAGTGCTTAGAAGATTTACGCCCAGATGTTGCAAATAGCTCTTAATGTTCATTTTTTCATGTATTTAAACGGAGCGTACACATTTTAGTTTTTTTTTTTTTTTCTAACAACTTTCATAATTGGACTTGAATCCCTCGTGCTCTGAATGACCCAATGGCTCGAGATAAAAATAAAATTAAAAAGACACAAGAGTGAGGTAGGATAATGCTAAAATAAAAGGTGCATCGAATGCTCTACTTGCCCCAGACAAGCTTCATTTACAGGGTCCTTGAGTCACGTGAAAATTTAAATGGTAAAGTATAAATGATACAGTATATAATTTCACATGTATACGTATACGTTGAGACAATTTAAAAAAAAAAAAAAGTTTTCGTGAGGGGCACCGTTTACGAAATTACCACCATTGAATTGTGAATTCTTGGACAGTAATCAATGCCCACACGAAAAACTATTTTCCTATATAAGTTGTTAGTTTGCCAAATTCCTTTCAATGATGTATTAAGTTACTTATCTCTTACTATTTATTTCATGGTAAAACCCTAGAGCCCCATGATAGGAGGCGAGGCAAGCAGTATACTCCACCAGAGCAGAGTAATGCATCCTCTGATATTTTTTTAACTTTTTTTATCCTTTTATCTTCAATAGTTTGAAATTTATAACCACTGCACGTTTTATCTCCTGTATATTACTATTTACTACCATTCCTTACGGACATTTTGAGTAGATCTAATCATACCGTCTGCCTATTTCGTTGAGTTTGATCGAATGCACCAAATTATTCACATTTTTCTCGAATATTCACTACAAAATGAGAAGAAAAAAAACTCATAGTAATGCAAAACTCATAGTAGTCCCACGGTTATGCCCTTATAGGCTTAGAAAGACGATGATTAAAGCAAGTGAATGATGATGGAAGAATTAATGGAATGAGAAAGTGAAAGGAAACGGAAGTACACGGAGAAACCCACGGACACGATGTTGCCCACCATAAGCTTGCTTGGCCGGGATCGAACCAGGAACCGCATGCACCAGAGGTAAGCGCTCTACCACTGAGCTCCCCCCCCCACGAAACTTCTGAAGTTGACAATCTTTATATTTATTGTAAATCCTTTATATTGTATAGATTTTCCTGAAATCGAACGAATTCTTCTGTACATATTGTCGCTGTCGTCGAGGAAACCCTACACCCTCTCTCTTGAGCATCTCATTGTTGATATCGAGATTAGAAAGGATTTTAGTACATATAAAACAAAAATAAATAAATAAATAATGAGTAAATATAAACATGACATTTATAGGGTGGCCCAAAAATAGGTATACATCCCTCCATTGATCAAGTATAACATTCTAGTTTATGGATTTATTTGCTTCGACTGTTCCTGGTTTAAATTATAAGTAAAAAGACGTTAAGAACGAATAATAAAGAAACTAGGTGTACCTGCTTGATAACAATAAGAAATTATATAAAATACGGGACAGGACTGTATACCTACTTTTGGGCCATGCTGTATATAAACGTGTCTAAGAAGGAATCAAAATCATAAATATGAATACATTTAAATGTCTTCTTTAGTCTTTAATTTATATCATTATTTGCAATTTTCATCTAATGTGCCATTATGAATATAGAACCTTCCTACTACAGTTAATGAGATTGTTCACCAGACGTGATAATTTTTATTGCAGTGCTTTATATTAAAAAGAACAATAATGAATATCAGCAGTCACTGAACTGAATATCAGTGTAATTAGTTCATATAATGACCTAGCACAGCTTTATTATTTCCGTGAGGAACTCTTACCTTTTTTTAATCCGTAATAAAAAGGCAATGGCAGTGACTGTTCCGTGAAAATTAACATGATAAATGAGTACAACAACCCTTTCATTGGTTGGAGTTTAGGCCTCTTTTGAACACCAGGACCATATGAAACGTGGATTTGATTTAAATTGGCATCCAAATCACCGTGATGAGTTCGTTCAAATTTCAAGGTTCTCACTTCGACAATTGAGTTCGGGACCACGTGCACGCGAAAGGGGTGCTGCCAACTACTAGAAGACCCTTTGATTGAAAGCAGTAACCTTTGACGAAGATGATGACGGATGATATTATTATTATTATTATTATTATTATTATTATTATTATTATTATTATTATTATTATTATTATTATTATTATTATTATTATTATTATTATTATTATTATTATTATTATTATTATTATTATTATTATTAACTCAACAAGCCCGTAAGGTGTACTACCTGGCCCATCTATTATATCGCCCAAAGCATTCGATGTCCATGTTGGCCCAAAAGTTGAAATTGGACTAGCCTGCCCAGCCCATCATGTGTACTATCTAACCCAACCATTTTCTCCGCTGGCTCGGACATTTGGGAGGCTAATTTAGACGCGTTAGTCCACTCTAATCTACTCAAATATCTCTGTAGGAAAAAAAAAACCGAACACAACATATCCTGATTCTTATACAGTAAATCATGACATTAAAATTTAAATTCAATAAAAGCTTCCTTTCAGAAAAGATAGATGGAAAATATTACTTGTCAGGGATGTGAACTAGCTCTCCAGGTTAATTTCTGCATTGATCGGGAATCGCAGGAGGGACCACACATACGTAAAGTATACTCAATATGAATATTAAGTAGATAATTTTCATTTGTTTGAGATAAGTAATTAGAATAATGTTCTTAGTATGTAACGACATGTATTTTGAATAGCTTATAATCGCATAACTAGAAAAAAAAAAAGTAATGCAAATTATTTTATTACAACTTAAGCTCAATCGTAACTTATAATAGCCTATATTAGCTTTACTATGCAGAAATTCTGTAGAATAAACCAATAAAATATCTACATATCAAAATATTCTGTTATTTCTATTTTATTTTATTTTAATACTTCAGAACGAAGTGTGTTTGACTATGTGGCAACGTTGCGATCGTGGCACACAGGGTGAAAAGAGAATGAACAACGAACTACGTGGGAACGTGTGCATGCATCGTGTTGGCAACCCGCTTCGCTATTCTGTCCTCCCGCTCTGAGAAATTTTGTTCGAAGGGAGACGGTCGGTCTCGGTCAATGCACTGTCTCTCCCAACCATGTGTTGCTGGCGCGATGTCAGGAATGCTGTCTGCAGTATGCTTTTATGCAGAATGTGTGACTGCCATGGGTTTGCGGATGATTCCACTGCTGGGATTGTAACGAGTTTAAAACAAATGACAATAGTATTGCTTGAAACAAAAAATGGATATTCCACTGATAATCGACCTCCCAGCTGCTGGAGTGGCTAGCTCGCGCGCCTTTGGTGGATAAGCTCTCGGGTTCGATTCCCAGTGGCAGACCCTTAAAATTTGACTGCATTACGGTGGTTCGGATTCCAGCTAAAAATGTACGTCCATTTCTCACATAGCTTATTTGAAATAGGAACCTAATCACCAAACAACCAATACTAGACCAAAATAGTACTCTATATGCTTCTGCCAAAGATATCTTCTCTAAATAAATAAATTAATTAAACTAAGAAATATGCTGTACACTGATTAGTAACAAGAAGGAAACAGCTGATCCTCTCCTTTGGCAATTGAGTGCTTGAGAGTGAGAAGGGGCTATGCCACAAACAGATAGTTTTGAGAAAAATGAAGTTTTATTAGACTAAGTACAAAATGCATAACGTATGGTTATTGTTATTGGGCAATGGCTTATTTGCTTTCAAATATCAACAGGGTAATTGGAAAAATTCTTAGTAGCACCAACAGGAACTGTATCTACATCAAAATTTCAAGTTGTGTGGCATAACCCCTTCTCACTCTCAGACACTCAATTATCCTTTCATCTAAATCCATCAAAAACATTCTGCCATCACCAGGGCCGGATTAAGGGGGGTCTTAAGGGGTTATAAACTCGGGCCTCTACGTGGACAGGGGCCTCCACTCTGATCAAAATATCAACTGGCTATCTAAACAGAATCATGAAGATCCAACCATCATCATAGAATAAAATATGACCAAAAATAGGAAACACGTTCCCTTAACTTTTCTATTGTACTGTACTTTCACAAGAATATATTAGGTGAAGTCAGCAGGTGCCACATATTTTTTCTAGCTCCGAATCTATTTGGTTTTGACACATTTCCTCTTCAGTGTCGCCCTCCATTTGCAGTCTTATCCCGGACAATATCTTATAGTCTAAAATCATTTCTTAATATTTTAATTATGACCAAACTCACGAGTCTGGTTCTGGGGTTCACTTCCGAAGTGAATATTTGAGAGCGAATGCGAATACGTGTGCCCACAAGCGCTAAATGAATAGTGAGCCTGAGCATGAGTGAGCAAACGAGAGCCTCAACGAGTTTATTGAGCGCGAACTCCATTGAAGATTGCGAGTTCGTGCTCGAATGAGTGAGAGTCTGAGAAAAACTAATTTTATTGAAAAAGTTAAATAGCATATTACATCTCTTATTTGCTTTCTTTTATTACTTCTAATATACAAATGATGTATTCGAAGAATGCAGAAGTGTCCATCCCCCATGGTCTCATCTAAATTCTTCTACGAAACATTTTTATATTTCCCCCATAAAATCAATACTACCAAGTGGCACATTCAAGAAGAGGGTGGTAGGGCAACTGTTCCCTTTCCAAAAATTACTTGTTTTTCTAAGCTCAGTTGCTCAATATCACATTACAGTTATCCATGCATAAAAGCTAGCTACCAAACAAAAATACATCAAATCATATACAGGGTGTTTCAAAACAACACGGGTGCAATTGAAACATTTAATTGTTGATTGCTATTGACAATTGAAACTTGTAATTGTTAATTGCAATTGAAGCCAGCAATTAAAAGTGAAGATAAGAAGCTATGTGTATATTGTGTTGTCCACTTGTTACTGTTTTACATATTTCAAATAAGGTACTTATAAGAAATGCTGGATAACTACCATCCCTTCACCCCCTGGGAAGAAAGCCGTGAAACACAGTATTATTTTAAATATTATGTTTATGGTTCTATCCTTCTCGAAAGAACTCTATATGTCCATCATGCATACAGTTTACGGACAAAACATTGACTGCTAAAACAACGGCCGAGAAAAACAGCGACTGCCGACAAAATCAGCGATTAGGAAAACAGATCCTATCATTAGAAAAGTCTCAAAATTAGGGGGTAACTGGGAATAATACAGTTTCCGGAGCTGGAGTATTTTCAATCATTACACACGTGCAACATATATATCAATCAACTTGGCTTGACGAAAGAAAGCGATCGGTACCGGAATTGGTCACTTGCGGTCAACCACTTCCGGTACACAGTACCTAATGCAGTTTCCAGGATTTTGATATTTCTAGTGTTTGCACACATGGAACGTCAACTCGTGTTGACGAACACAAAAGGTCAGTACCTGTATTACTCACTTCCGGCCAACTACTTCCGGTACAAGCTACCTAATACAGGTTCCAGGGTGTGGTGTTTCAAGCGTTTGCAAACATAGTCTGTTACCAAATAACTGCACCACCTGCTAATATTTCAATGTTTTAATTTCCCTTAGAAAATTGTTAATTAATTTTATCTCTAAAGGGCTTAACGTATCATACAATTTTTAGCCATTGCATAGTGATGTGTTTTTGTTTATTACTGCTCATGGATTTTTTGTGCTCTTTGCTCAATAGGTGGCAGTGCATTCAGTATGCAAATGGCTGTTTCATGTATACACAAGTGAATGGTGATCCGCTGATAGTTGTTAATGAGAAATTTGTTCCATACGTGACCATTTGTGGTTGTGAGTTATTGTTTATGATCTGTATGTGATATTTAGTGTTTTGTGATTGTTCCTCAATAGTTAGTGTGATTGCGTACCAGGGGCGGATCCAGGACGGACTTCTGGGGGGGGGCGGTCGGCGGTAATACTGCTACTTTTAAGAGCTCCAAACTTGTTATGGATGGGTTTATTTATATATAAAATAAGAAAGTTTCCTCTTGTGGGGGGGGCGATCGCCCCGATCGCCCCCCTCTGGATCCGCCCCTGTTGCGTACTAAAAATGTTTAAAATACTGTACGACACATCCCCTTGTAAACAAGGGAAGAAACTAGCGTTGTACCATCGCTGCATTTCGCAAGTCAAATTGCAAAACAACTTGAATTGCATCATACAACGATTGGTAGAGTTGTTATTAAAAAGCAGACAATGCATAATAAATCCTCTTTGAGAGACAAATGTGGCCGAAGGCGAAAAACAAGCCCTCGGATAGACAGAAAAATAAAGGCCCTAGCTTTGACAAGCAGAACATCTTAACAACAAATTGCTCAAACTGCCTGATGATACTGGTATTAGTGTAAGCTAGGTGACAATTGTTAGACGGTTAAAGGAACAAGGAGTTCGAAAGAAAACACCTAGGAAGAAGCCGATACTTACCGCAAATCACATAAGAGCCAGAAAATACTTTCTTAGCATGTACGAAGCGTGGGGTGTTGAAGAATGGGAACATGTGGTTTTCTGATGAAAAAATGTTTAGGGTGCTTGGGAATGACAGTGGCGTCCGACTATGGACGAGAAGTAGGGAAGAACTTAAGAGCGACTGTATATCACCGACAGAGAAGTTTGGTGAGAGAGTAATGGTGTGGTGGTGTTTCACGTCGAAAGGTGTCGGAAGACTAGAAATTTGCATTAGTTCAGTTAATGCACAGTATTACATGGGCATTTTAAACTGTAAACTTCTATCAACAGCAAGGGATCATTTCTCAAGCAAAGATCTTAGATTACTTCATATTTCAAGATGATAATGCACCGAGTCACAGAGCTGCTGTTGTCAAGAAGTGGTTTTCAAATATGCATATCCAAAGGTTGTGGTGACTACCTAACTCTCCAGACATGAATCCTATTGAAAATTTATGGCATATCATGTCCCTCAAGGTTTCATGGAAGTGCTTCGAAAGAAGCAAAAAGCTTATTGAAGCTGGTGCAAGTTTGGTTCCATGAGTTAGACGTATCTTTATGCCAGTCTCTCGTACACAACATGCCAAGTAGGTTGGCAGCACTGAAAGCGGCACATGGGAAACATACAAAGTATTGAATGGGGTATATACAAAGTTATGGCTCTTAAACACTTAACGGTACTGCCCCCCCCCCAAAAAAAAACTCGCATTCATTTCTTGTTCATTAATGAGATGTTAACATGCGTTCATACAAAATGCATGAAAACAAATATGTTCATACTTTTTATAATAATGGTTATTTGTAGCGTATTATTATGTAATATATTGTATTGAATCTTTTGTCTCTATATATGTAGCAGATAAGACAAAACGATGTATGTGAAATAATTTGAAACCATTGCAATGAATATCCTTCATAATATGTATAACAATTCGCAAAATGTATCGATTTTTCTTAGGTGGTGCAGTTATTTTGTAACAGACTATATATATATATATATATATCGTCGCCGGCAATTCAAAACCTGCTATGTGCATTTTTATAATTTTTTCAGGAGAAACGAAAAACAGTATCCTGGTTAGATTTTTCGCTTTATAAAAGTGATGTTATAAGTAATATTTGATGCTGCAAGTAACTAGATACCTTCTCAAATAATAATAAATTAGAGAGTCTAAAAGTCTAAAAGCTGCACCAGATAATACTATTATCTCGAAACGGCCGAAAATGTCACATAGCAGGTTTTGAATTGCCGACGAAGATATATATATATATATATACAGTGAAACCTGTCTTTAGCGGAATCGAGCGGGACTTGCAAAAATTTCCGTTAAAGTCAGGTTTCCGCTTAGTGGAGGTAGACCTTTCCTTCCTTTCTTTTTTTTAATACATGCTTATAAAGGGGCATACTGAGAAAATATATTGCTGTACGTACATTGTTCGATTACAGTACTTCTTTCTTCTACGAATAAACACACAAAAGAATTAAAATGAATACAAAATTTGCTATGCACACGTTTACTTTATTTTTCTAATAGCCAAGCAGGGTTTTCTGTGTACATTGCTGCTTGACTTTCCGCATACACTTTAACCTGAGAAATTATATTAAGTGCATCGGAGTTATTTTTCCGTAAGGCAAATTTTTGCAGTTCCTTTAAACTTCTGAGAGCATCTTGATACGTACTTATTCTACACTCTTCTTGGAACTCGGTATCGTATTCCTCTTCTTCCTCTATCTCGTTTTCTTCTTTCCGACATTCCGTATGATTCTTGATTAAGTTGCGGGGATTAAGGACAATTTGTGGGGGTGAATATGAGTAGTGGTTGGGGAAGTACAACACTGTCCAGATATATTTAACAAAAGAACGAACATTTTATCGCAGACAGTGTAATGTATATGTCTCACAGAATGTCTAAACATCTTCTAAACGCTGTAGTCCGGAACTCAGAATTTTCCGTTAAATGTTTATTTTTCTTTCCGTTGTCCGCGTAACACAGTTTCCGCTTAATGAAGGGACATTTACACGTTTGGTTCTCCAAAATTCATGGGACCGTGAAATATTTCCGTTTAAGACAGTTTTCCGTTTAATAAAGGGTCCGTTGAAGACAGGTTTTACTGTATATATATATGAAGGTTTTCATTTTTATATTTTTTTACACAATAATTATGAAATAAAAGAAAATAGGTTATAAAAATATTTGTTTGTGTCCGCTGCACGTAAGTGTTCATTGCATGCAGTAGTATCTACCTGCATAGTAAGGTTAGATTCAAAACGCCAATGAGTCACCTCGGTTATCTGCAGTGCAAGCTCATGACAGTCGCATTCGAGTCACACCACCTACAATTTCCCCCCTTACCCTCTTCACCCCGTGCATACAATGTAATCGATACTCAGCTCATGTCATGTGTTTGTTCTAGCAGCCATGGCTTCCTTTCGCCTACGTTACGTTTCCTCATAGATGGAATCACTGGTTTGTCTTGTCCGTCCGAAAATAGGTTCTAGCCAGGCCCATAGCCAGAATACTAAGACAGGGGAGTAGAAGAATTTTTAAGGGGTAACTTGACTTCACCTTATATTTTTGACTGCTTATTTTTTGAACATATGTTTATCTAATGAAACAACTCAAAGCTTCAGGAGGGCTAATCCCCCCATACCCCCTAGCTATGGTCCAGGTTCTAGCTCACTTACACAATACCTTGTGGTTAGCTAGAATTTCGGAGAAATACATTAGAGAGCTCAAAGTGAAGGGTTGTATTGAGAGTTAAGTACAGTAGGGGTCTATCTCACCATACACGAAGTATAAGCTATAATGTCTTCATTACGCACCCCCCACACGTATATATATTCGCTTGCACACTTCAATTGTATGTAATATTTCTCCGGTATAAGATACCCTTGATTTGTTAAAAAAAAAAAAAAAAAAAAAGAATGAAAAAGAGTTCCATTTTCATATGCTTCACGGTTGTAAATAAAAAATTAAACATTTTCTTCCTAGGATTAATTATTATCCTAAATAGAATATTGTTTTAAACCTAAATGACAACTACGCAGTTTGTGTTTCGCCTTATGTAGCCTGAAAGACATTGTATATCGAAATAGACATTGTTTTTATTGTACTATGGCAAACTTATTTCTCAGTTTTGGAATTATCTTTCGGGGAACATCGCATCTTGCTTTAGCTTCTTTCTGCATTAAAAATAATAATAATAATAATAATAATAATAATAATAATAATAATAATAATAATAATAATAATAATAATAATAAAAAAGATGAAACCAAGATGATCTTGTAGCGAGGTATTTAAATATATTTAAATGCTAACGCTTCCATCGTTGTTCATATACAAAAAGTATTATCTTTACTAAACCTAATTGGTATTTCGTTACCATTTCATCTTAGTTACATTAAAATAGCACAAGCAAGTTACGAACGTGTATGTTAGACAACCGAACTAAACTCCAAAAGCAACAACAAATGTGAGTACTTCATGTATACAAGATTGTATAATCACTTACCACGACACTTAAAAAACATCGAGAACACAAGGAATTCAAGAATGAGACATTCAATTCTTTCTTGTAGATAAAAGTGTTGGCCTATCATAATATTTCTAGGAATATCTAAGAAGTAAGTCATTAAGTGTTAATTTACAATTTTTCGGTTTATCCTTTGTTGCATTTATTTTTTTGAATTGTGAGATATTTGTACTTTTTATTGTATAGGCCTATATATTTTTTTATGCTGGGTAATTAGATATACCCGTATACCCATTCTAATATTTTTGTTGTGTCGTATGTGCTTGGTCTTCTGTAACAATGATGGACGTAAAGGATAATGACGATAACAAATTAAACTAGTTTTGTGAACAATTTGATACTCTTCAACAGAATAAAAGGGCATTGTAGATAGAGAAAGCTGTTATTGTATTGTATTTTCGTCCTTTTTCATACATTTAGCACTGTATTACAATGCATCTGAAGTGGACACATCATTAACATTGAATATTCATGGTTAACAATCCTATAGTGTACGGAACAGCTGTTTTTTTTTCCTTCCAATTGGCTTTATACGTAGATCCTTGGTACTATTGGCATTATTCAGTATTTGTAGTAATATAGTAATGCTGTTCAGGTATTTTTTTTTATAATATAGTTGTTACTGAACTTTTAACTCAAGTAGCTCTTTTGCATGAGGGAAATTTGTTACATTTTTTTTTTTTTTTTTTAATTTTGTTACATTTTAGGACCTGAAATCCGCTTCATATACTTTTTTAACGAATTATCTCTAAGGAAGTAATTATTATCTTAAGTCACCAAAATTATGTTTTTCTTTTTCTGCTATGATATATCGTAAAATAAACAATCTGCAATTATAGAGCATTTACTTTAATGTTTTCGTATCACTATACCCAACACCTCCTAAAAAAAAGAACCTTGGTTTTCGCCATTTTAGCGGAAGGCTAGTTTGATAATAATTACAGTACACAGTGACGTTTGAAGGAAAGACTTCCATGATGGGGATTATATGGTACTCAGAAGAAAAACCTCTGCCAAACACCAAGGTTAACAACTGTTCATGTAGCACAGTAATAATTAAGGCACGGATTTTTATTACTAAAAACTGTAAAATATTTATTTTTATGTACTAAAAACTGTAAAATATTTATTTTTATGTGCCAAAAATAAAAAAAAATATTTGTTAAAAATTGAAAAACATTTAACAAAAATAACAAAGAAACGTATGGGAAAACGCCCAAGATAAGAAAAATAAATACTGGTATTCACCAATAGCTCCTATTCATCAGATGTCGAAATTTCATGGGGATTGCAGTGAATTACTAACGTCTTTTCCAAATTGCTCATCGTAAAACCTGCCTAATGTCACGAAATAATGCCTTATACTGAGAAAAGGAATGTTCTACATCACACAATGTTAACCTCGCGTATTTGAAAAGAGGTATATCTCAAATATCCACACCATCAACTTCACTTGTGTTTTGACCTTCCAATACTTCTAGATTTTACAGCCAATGTTTTCCTCAAACAAATCCTTATTCTTTTTTTCTTACGACTTCAACTTTCGAAGCAGAAAGAACATTCCGTTTTCTTTCAACGCACTGTACTTTTTTAACCGTAGTACTTAATACATCTCTCGTAGTTTCTAGTTTCTTTATAGTGTAAGTCAAGAAACCGAAATTAGCAGATATGAAAGCCAAATCACATTTCAAGCCACTGTCACTTACTAAATTTCTAGTTGCCAATTGTACGAAATTTTTTCCTCATTTGGCACTAACTAGTCCACTTTAGGATAAAGGATTTGGATTTATGATGACGCTGTTTCTGCAGGTGGGAAATTGCTTGTAAATACGATGGATAGATTCATATAGCCTATTGTTTTCCCAATGTTAATTTCTTTCGAGAGAAAGGAAAAATTCGTTGTGAAATTTAGAATAAAATAACGGAAAATTATTAAAAATGTGTATTTATTACAAGAATGTCCAAAATATGTATTTACATAACTTTTTTCAGAAAATATGCATTTTTATGTGAAATAAAATTTGTACTGTACACTTGCAGACTCTTAATTGGGGTAATAACCTTTGTTCTGGGCTTGTATGTGTTAAGAAAAAAATAGGTTTTTACATATAAATCCGGGCCTTAGTAATAATTGCACTTTTATCAGTTGTTGATGGCATGGCATTAAGAGATCAACTAAAACGTTTATACAATTTAAACTTCTTTTCTTTACGTTTAAATACAATTTAACCCTTTAATGGGCAAGCATTGATAGCATTACCATTAAAATATTTAGTTTGCTTTTATGGTTGAACCACATCTTCCTAATCATAATTTCGTAATTTGTAAAGTATTTTTGTACTTTGGTTACAAAATACAGGGTGTTTACACCGTAGTCCAGTGGTTAGGGCGTTGGATTCATATCCACATGGTCCCGGGTTCTATTCAAGGCCGGTGCTTCCCAATTTTCGGCACCCATCCAGCGTCGTGAGGCGAACTGGGAGTCACGTGAATGTTCGTCGTTAGGCAGGACATAGTTCAGCCAGTCGCTAACAGGTGGCGTTGGAGCGGCTCAGGTAAACAAAAAGGGCTGTTACGCAAAGTGGTTTGGTTTGGAAGTTTGATCACTGAAGTATGATTTTTATTTATTTATTTATTTATTTATTTATTTTTTTTTTTGTCATTTCTCCTTGTTTTCCAGTCACCATCCAAAATGTTTAGTAAAAATGAATATTTGAAAACAGAAAACTTAACTTGTTTCATTATAACGTTGTGTTTCACTGACAGATTAGTGTTTTTGCATCCCGAGTATTATACGAACCTGTTAATGTCAACAGCACTGCGGGTCAACGGCGCCGACTTTTCAAAATTTATGTGTTTGCATATCAATGTCGGGACGTGTTAGCCTATTTATTTTCAGGAAAGTCTCGATATTTGATTGATTTCCTTTTAGTTAAAGGGGCCGCGGTGGCTCAGTGGTAGAGCGTTCACCTCTGGTGCTTGGAGTCCCGGGTTCGATTCCAGCCCCCGCCAAGTGAACCTTGTGGTGGACAAACACCGTGTGCGTGGGTTTTCTCGGGGTTCTCCCGTTTCCTCTCACTTTCTTCATTCCACCATTTTATTAATCACTCATCATCACCGTCTCCTTTAGCATAACCGGCATAATCGTGGGACGTAAAACTCAAAGATTTCATTTCATTTTTCCTTTTAGTTAAAATCTTCTATGAACACTGTCATAAAGGGCTGTGCTGTGATAAAATAAAATATACTGGAACTATAAGTTGGGGGCTGCCTTAGCTCAGTCGGTAATACGGTTGACTTAAACGCATGAGAAACGGGTTCAAACCCGGAGCCCAAAATAAAACCCCATGTAGTCGGCGCGCATGCCGCGGGTAGTCTATCAATCAAGGATGATATCCGTAATTACTTCCACAGGAATACATGGAGAACAAGTTTTCGATTGTATATGTCTTGAATGGCTCACGTCTGTCAACGAATGAACTTAATTCCTAACTTTTCACCCTCTACATACTGACCAAAATGGTTGATTATACATTAAGGTTGGTATAAAGGGACAAGTATTGCCGCTAGATGTCACTACAGTCTTCATATCTCTCTGATGTATTTTTACCTTTCACGAAAATTCAAGATTTCTCTTACAAATTTCAACCTACAGACTTCAAATTTTTAGAGAAGGAACTTCATAACCTATCCAAGGGAACAATCCGTACCGATTTTTTATTTAGAATTTTCTTTATTGTTGAAATGGCTTGATTGTTAAAATGGATATCCAAACCTTTAACAATGTGACTGTTTCAACAATGAAGAAAATTCTAAATAAAAAATCGGCACGGATTGTTCCCTTGGATTGGTTATGAAGTTCCTTTCTAAAAGTTTGAAGTCTCTAGGTTGAAAATTATAAGAGAAATCGTGAATTTTCGTGAAAGGTAAAACATTCATGAGAGAGATACGAAGACTGTAGTGACATCTAGTGGCTAAACTTGTCCCTTTAAACTACCCTTAAGTAGTGCTTGTGATTTTGTCTCCCGGATGGACACAAGAACAGACAGAGTAAATAAGAATAAATTAATGAGATTTTGATCAATCAAACTCTTTTTAAATATGTTCAAAGATGAGATCTCAATGACTCAATAGATCTTATCGAGCTAAACAAGATGACATATTTGAAGGTAAATCCTCATGTGTGATTCTGGAGAAAATCGACAAATAAATGCTTTTTTGTTATTATGAAAATTGATGCCATTTGTACGAAGAACCATGCCAAGAAGATGAACCTCATACTAAAATATACGCCCATTAAGCCTTTCATTATGACAGCAAGCCTATGGTTAATGAGAGATAACAAAATGATCATATTAACTCTTAAACTTTACTTTTTGTTAATAAAATTAAATATATTGCGTACATTTGTTTAGCTATAATGCTTAGAATCCTGATCCACTTTCTTTGACATAAAGTGTATTCTTTTCCAAATGTTTGTGAATTAAAGTCTACAAAACCAAAAAGAAAATTATTCAATACAAGCAGTGCCTAGTTTAAACTTTAAGTAGAAATTCCCATACAGTGTTGTCAAAACGAAGTCATAAACTTTGTTGCATAGATATGACAAGAGTAGGCCTACACATTCCACCATCTTGACCTGAAATTATGTTAAAATACTAATATTTCTATTCGTACAGGAGTCAAGGTGGCACTTCACTTGAGTTATGAGGGTGACGGCACCAACCAACTTACAAATCAATAGTGGAGTACTTTTTCTATATATAAATGGAAACACGTATTTTAATAAAAACAATAATATTAATCAATAGAACTTTATCAGAATTAAGTAAGTTGTGACTTTGAATTTTACGTTTCACGATTTTCCAGAATTTAGACTAAAAAAGACGGCAATGAATGGTTAACAATTAAATGAATAATAAAAAGACAACATATACTGAAACATCCACTCATGAGCAAGACTGGAACAAATGAAAATTATAACAGTCACAGAATATACTCTCAACCACAGATGGACTGATTCCATGAAAAGAACGGTACCACGGATGTGGGGAAGACATTATTAAAAGAGCGGTGGTACTACAAGTATTGGGAGGGCAACATACCAATTAGTCTGATTGGGGGGTATATTAAGTCATTTAAAGAAAGATCTGTTGCTTCAGAAGCATATTATGTCTATAACCACATATGAGTTTATCTATAGCATACAGTATAATTTTGAAATAAAGATACTTCGAACAAAAATGCTGTTTCATTTGTTAGTTTAATGTTTGACTAAAGACAACGGCGTTATCCCGGCGATAGAGCTGTAACTTCAGACAGGTATAAGCTCATTTTATAAGCACTTCCAGAAGCTACACTGGAATCCACTTGTTTTTGGATTATTATGATATAATATCTATACATTTTTGGAGTCTCGTTTACCTAGATCAATTGAAAAAAAATAATAATCTTATCAAAATGATGATGATTTACAAGTGAATGAATTTATTTTCGTTTTCTTCGGGGCTAAGGTCATAATCCATAGATTAAGTATATAATGTATAGACTACAGTCAAGGGCGTCGATTGTAACTTTGGTGGTGGTGGTGGTAGTGGTGGGGGCATTCAGATGTGTATTTGGTTGCAGACAAAGTTTAAGAAGGTATATATGAGGATTTTAAAACAAATTGAATTCAAATCATGCCAAATATTGTATATTCATAAAAAAACACATATAACAATAAAAAAATACATATTCATAAAAATACAAGGGGGTCCACATGAGCTTTGAGGGGCGGGGCGGGATCGGTGCCCTTGGCTACAATGACCAGTGTTAAAATCTAACGGGCAAATTATTTCATAGTTATAGACGCTAAGCCTAATTGCTAGAATCAGGGTGCCTAGTCTCATGAGATTTTGGGCGGAGGAGGGAAACATTTTTAATTGAAAATGGCTTAAACAAACAAGTACATCATAAGAATACAAAAAGTTCGGAAATTGAATAAAATTTAGTATATTGCCACAACCAATCATGGTATCCTGTACTACAGATTTTTTTTTTGGGGGGGGAGGAATAAATTTTGAGGAAGAATTGTACTCAATTATTTTATGGGATAATGGATGATGGGCACAGCTGGCTAGGATGATGGAGAATTAAAAAGAAATAAAGGTAATTACAATAAAAGTGCATAGGGATAACAATCTCCACATAGCTTGTTTGTTAAAACACTGGAACGGAAGTGACAAGTTGAATGTATATTTCTTTCCCGTAAAGAGAAAAGCATAATGTTTTGAAGCTTGCAGAAAGTGGTTCTTAGTGTGTAATGCAATTGGGGGAAGAAGTTTCAGGAGACGATTCTAATATATGAAAGAAAAATAAATTCTAATAAACGAAGTTTGAAAAATATATTATAGCTATAAGCTATCAGCTGCCGAAAATGTGCAAAATTATTTTTCGAAATGGCTTTCTTGAAAACTATGGAATCTAGCTCACGCTGTTAGAGAAATAGTTAACCAATTAACTGCAAGTAATTACCATAATAAATACCAGCATTTGAGTTGAGTTGAGTTGATTTTGAGTTTAATGTCCCTTTCAGCAGAGAGGCTATATGAGACGGGACCTACTGATTAACATGGAATCCGAACCATATGAGCTCTCGTCGGGACCCACATTTGAGATGCGGTATTTGCATTATGAGACAAGCAACAAACTAAAATTGCAGCTGAAAGGATATTATATTCGATCAGAACAACATTGTCTTCTAGCATGGGCTTTAGAATCAAATTTAATCTAGAAAAATAAATAAATAAATAACAGGTGATACATTTGATTAATTTAGTTTCTAAACTAGGAATGCAATGGATGTACCCGATTGCAATGAAATGAGCTGAGCGAGCTTAAACTACGTAATCATTCCTGGCCATTATGCAATAATAAATGCCATTTTTAATTGTTGACAAAAAAATCGCGTGAAAACTTTTTCCCCATGTTAAGTCTATGCAAGCGTTTTTCGGTGATTATTCCTCGATGGTACATCGGATTTTTGATTTCGACCTATGTTGTCACTCAGCACGACATACTCTATCAGCGTGCTAAGTTTTCTTGAGATCGGCCAAACGGTCTAGGAGGAAGCGTTTTTCGGTCATTATTCCTCGATGGTACATCGGATTTTTGATTTCGACCTATGTTTTCACTCAGCACGACATACTCTATCAGCGTGCTAAGTTTTCTTGAGATCGGCCAAACGGTCTAGGAGGAAGCGTTTTTCGGTCATTATTCCTCGATGGTACATCGGATTTTTGATTTCGACCTATGTTGTCACTCAGCACGACATACTCTATCAGCGTGCTAAGTTTGGTTGAGATCGGCCAAACGGTCTAGGAGGAGTTCGCGGACAACCAAACGGCTAACCCGAGTATAAGAGCTTCGCTTCGCTCAGCTCAATGAATACTTCATTGGCTGAATTTACTGTATAGGCTATATACAGTATATGATTGATATTGTCACTTATAGTCGCAAAATCATTTTCAGTTTTTGGCACTTCGTTTTTCTCTTGTTAGTAACTGAATATCAGTATAGGCTTATAGTAGAGTTTTAAATACCAGTACGAATATCAGGCAAAGCAAAGCTACATACAATGACTGGATAAAATTATTCGCGTGGGAAGAACTGGATGTCTTCTTTTCTTTTCTTTTTACGACCACGTACAGTATGTAGCCAAGTGGTAGTAACCTAGAAAGGCAAACTGAACTCTTCAAACTTGTTGGCCGAGGTTTCTGTCCTTATAAGGACACCTGTTACATTAGTATAGTACACGTCATTCAGGTGAGCCTACGTTTTGTAACTTCTTCAAGGATCTACCACGTATGCATAATACAAAATACACAGCTTATCTAACCAATGCTTGTGAACATTTAAACTTTAAAAACCAAATTACAAACACAGCAAGTAATGCAATAATAATATATATATATATATATATATATATATATATATATATATATATATATATATATATATATATATATATATATATATATATATATATATATATATAGTTAGATAGAACCATTTTCGTTTGGATAATGACATTCTCTTCGTAATAACACAGAATTTCACGACATGTTAGAAAAGCTTAGTTTCAAGAGCAAGAATATTTGGTTCAGAGTGGATATGGTAAAGACGAAGTAATGCTCAAAAACTTTGCAAGAAAATGAAAGATACAAGTTGAACTAAAAAATTAGAATAAGTTAATATATCTAGGCTACCTAAGAAAGAAGATTTCTACGAATAGCAACATCAAAGAAGAAATTAATAGACATATTAATGTTAAGATGTGCATGCGGTAGGAAAATCCTGTATTAAAACGTAAAATTTTCAATGAATGTATTCTACTTATTTTGCACTTATGGATCGGAGACCTAGATACCAACAAAATTATACATTCACCGTTTGCAGACTACACCACGAAGGATGAAGAGATGTATGTTGAGAATTATCTGTAAAAAAGCAAGAAAATAATTATATGTGTTAAAAAAATTCTATGGGTTAAAAAGATGACAGAAACAACAGATATTATAGTGAAAATGAATTATTGAAGTGGCAGTAGGCAGGATATGTTACAAGAATAAATTATTAACTGGACAAAAGGAATTCTTGAACTGAATATCATGAGAGAAGAAGAAGCATGGGAATCGTACCCTATAAATGGCGTCTCTTGAAATTAAGATTCACTACGATATAATATGAAAAAGAAATATTCACGATATATGATTGTGGAAGAGTTGAAGAGCTCATATATAGCTTACGTTAGAAATAATTATTTAATTAAACAGTTTCCAGAACTTACACTACAATGTGGCATGTTTACGATTTACTGAACCAATTTGTCATCATATTGTATTAAAATTCTATTGTTGTACTTATTGGTTGAAATGTATCAGTTAACAAGTTCACAGTCAGATCTATATACGGAGTATTTATTTGCATTGTACGTACGTACTATCACAAAAATATACTACCTTAAATATTGCCTGAATATCATAAAAACCCTGTAAGAAAGGAGGAATGACATCAATGTTTAGGTATTTTGCGAATGTCAGAAGATGAAATTATTTATTTGTTGCAGGGTGTTAATTGAATGTATTTTTTTAAATGAATATTTCGTAGCTAGCTCAGGAAAAAAAAAAATCTGGTGCCGACTCCTTTCTGGATTACTAAAAAAAAAAAAAAAAAAAAAAAAAAACTTTAAGATGTTTCATTTAGAAACGTAAGAATTGGCTTATATTGCTAATTTATTATGCTCTGTACTTACTTGGTTACGATAAATGTCTGTGTTCTTTTACACGCTCAACCTGGCCTCGTAACCTAATTTTTATAAAAATTCTACTTTAATACACATTCGTTGTTCATTTTAAAATAAGGAGGCCAGTTCTCATGAAATTCTTCCTTTGTTACATTGAACATATGTTAAGCGAAAGAAGCATTCGCTTTTCTCAGTTCTTACAAGGGAGAAGATGGGTATGAGTATTCAGCACATTTTCTATACGTTTGCCTATCACTACAGCTATGTACGGTTTACTTGATTGACAAAATATGTAGTTTTCTTTCCAAACTATTAATGAAACATACCGATGTGTGGAGTCTTCATTATTATTATTATTATTTTAATCTACAACTTCAGGGTTTTCTTGTAGTTGAAAAGTTATGCTAGGACCAACGGCGTACTCAAAAGGGGAAACCGTTCTTAATTTTTTAAAGAGAAGATTTTATGGGAAAATATTAATGAACCATATTAAGAAATGGAGAAAAAGGCATCCATATCCTGAAGAGATACCAACTTGGGTGCTAAGTTCTACCTTGGTGCTGGAAAATAGGTCGGAATATCCTGATTCTGTTGCCATAGTAAACTGTAGGTTCATGTTTAATACAGCCTTGTTATTAGAAAAGAACATTGAATCTGAAGAAGAGAACATTGAAGCTATACAGATATTCTGCAAAAATCCTTTGTATTTTGTATTATTTATTGTATTTTTGTTGATAACTTTTATATATTAAACTATAGGTCTTGTTCTACATAGTCTCGCTACTGACTAAGAACTCAAATGCAAATCAATAAACCAGTCAACCCAAAAGGTCCAGATTTTGTGAGATTTTTAAGTAAAGAACACTCAAGATTCTCTAGTCTTTTATTTCTTTTCCATCACGGTGAAAAAAAAATGCGCATTTTATATTCGTATTTCGGGCCCCGCATCATATACTTACCCATTTTAAGTACACAGAACCAGATATATTCGCTCAATGTGCTTGAGCTGTATCTAGCTTGTGTTACAGATTGGATTTTTTTTTTTTTTTTGACAGAGTAGATCGACTAAAAAAAAAAAAACTTTCAAACGTATTAATACTGGAATTAAGAAAAGTTAACCTGTGGAGGGGGCAACTCCAGTTTTCACCCTCCTGTGGATCAACCTCTGTCTGTTGATCCAGCATCAGGAGTCAAGAACTCTGGTCTTGAAACAATGACGATGGTAGTAAATGTGTTGTCCACGTATCACTGTATCATATTTTTAAAATCCATCGTATTTTAAAAATCTAGACCATAACACACTTTCCATTAATTAGTTTTTTTTTCGTTATTTATCTAATGGAAGTGATTTTCTTCAAATATTTATTTTTCAGTCTTAAACCTTAATTAAGAACCTCACATTATTCTCTAGGACAAACTCACGCTTGGAAAACAGTAATGAACAGGGCCCGGATCTTGTTGACCTAAAATTTTCTAAAAAGTGACCTATAATATGACACTAAAATTCCTGTAAAATGACCCTAAAATTCCCAAAAATTGACCTTAAAACTTGCGTTTTCTTAAACGTTTATTTCGTTAAACATTGACATTTTTTTTAAAAACATTCATTGGATTTTAATTAACATTTCTCACTCATATTCAGAAAGTTTTGTTTCAGTTAGTTGCAGTCCATTGATCGTTTATATCTATTGATCAGTCCATTGTACGACATTGTAGGTACTGAAAACGTCAATTCACTGCCGAGTTGAAACTAGGAAGCACTCTTAACCAATAAAAGTTCGCAAGTGTACACTACATGAGAATAATAGATAAAAACCCTGTTTAAAATCTTTGTACTCCTTCTAATCCATTTTTAGTTATTCACGTGACCACATCCTTTGTGGTCAACAACCCAAAACTATCTGTTTGGCCACCTACCAACCCCCTCCTTTCGTCAACCAGCTACAGCTTAGTTTTCATTAACTTTTCCATCCCGATAGCCAGGAAACAGGAAAAGAGATCATTAAACTTCGTGTTTTTTTACACCCGTAAACAGTGTTCATTTTAAGATTTCCTTATGTAGAAGAAAAAGAATAAAAAGACCATAAGTGACCTAAAAGTTACCTTAAAATACTAAAAAATGACCTGAAACTTCAAAACGGCAAAAAGTGACCAAACGGTGACCCTAAAAAAGATATTTTTAGAACCTAGAGTTGATGAATAACGTTTTTATTTTAACTTGCCTTGTCCTATGCGTAACAGAAAAAAGTTGACTTGTCAACAAGATCCGGGCCCTGGTAATGAAGATTAATACATCTGCAAAATACCACCACTGAAAATATAGCTACATGGATGTGTTTCTTCAAACCCGCTATTTAACATGAAAGAATGCTTTGCTGTAAATCTATCAGTGGTTTGAACTTCTTCAGAAAACACTGCATATTTGGGATTCCTTTTAGGACTGTAAAAAATAGTCTTTTTCAAAGAATGGATAAAATACTGCAGTTTTCTCCTGTATAACAAATAACTTTCCCAATTACGTACTCGTGATGTCTGGAATTTTAATTTAAAGATTCCGTGTTTGGATACAATTATCCTTGCTTTTCTATGTGAAGCCTACTTCAAATATTTTCCTCGTCTTTCGTTATTTTTCGTTACTTTTAATAATTTTAGAATTCAGACTTCTTTTTTGCTCCATTCTGATTTTTTTCTCACGAGTAGGTTTTCTTATATACAACCCTAGGTATCAGCATCAGCCACGTTTGTTCGCTGATCTGCCATTTTCTAGGCATCATAATCCCGTCGCTATAAAACGTTCGTCGAGTTTTGCAGAGACAGAAACAAATGATAATCTAATGCCAGATCTATAGTTTAAAGTGAAAGTCGAACAGGTCCCTTCACAGAGGTTCGAAGTCAGTTTCTCCCTGTACTTCTGCTTAGTTAAAGTAATTACGGGTGTATTAATGGGAAGAATTTGATTACCGTACAGGTGTGTAGCCATAAGATGGAGGGAAAAGGGAGCCAGGTCTCCAAACTATGCCCTGCCCTCCTCAATGGGATTCGTCTGTTATGTGTTTATTAAAATTGCTTAATACTTACAGTAAATAAACAATGTTTATAATAGAAAATAAAAGATAAAATATTTAAACCATTTCAACACGTTAAGATAATTTAAACAACTGAAATTATTAACCCTCTTTGTTACTTTCATTTGCCTAACTGGATATACACAGTTGCGAATTTTAAACTTATATATTTTTTTTTTACAATTTATATCCACATAAACGGAAAGCCAAAGAAATCGAATTTTATAAACATTATTATTTTCTTATGAATAGTTTACTAATATATTTTCTATAACCTGTGATTCTAAATTGATTGATTGATTGATTTTGAGTTTCACGCCCCGTTCAGCAGCGAGGCTATGTGAAACGTGGACCTACTGATTAACGTGGAATCCGAACCACATGAGCTCCCGCCGGGTATCAAACCCGGGTCTACCGCGCCAAAGGCGCGTACGCTAACCGCTTAGCCACGAATGAGCTCTGATTCTAAATTGATGCACTGTCAAGAAACATTCTTCAATTAGGTAACATACTGGAAATAATTATGCTTAGTGATTAATGCGTTCACGTTCTGATACGAGAATTTGGTTTGCTTTTGAAAAATAGAAGAAAATATTGGGAGTTAAAAGAGAAAGTTGAAGATCGAGGGGGGGAGGAGGAACATTTCCAAGCCCAAACTTAAAAAAAAAGGTAGGATACTTAATAATTTAGTATATAAAAAGTCACCCTCGCCTCGAACAATTTGCTGTCTATATACACCGGTGATCTTGAATCAACTCCCAAGAAGGATGACTCATCGGGAGTTCTTGAATTTTGAAACTACTGCAGTGCTGTCGGAGTCAGGGAAGAGTTTGGAGTGTTGCCTCCTCAACCTAATTTATTTTATGGGAAGCAACGTCACTCTACTTCTTTTAAATAGAAGACAAATTATATAAATCAAATAATTAGTTTAGTTACATTTTAATTTAGCGAAAAGCAATAGAAGCTTGACAGAAAGAACTTTTGTTCCACCCCTCAATAATTCGATCCGTAGTTTCAATTGTTGCATTTCCAATGATTTTTGTAATCGATAACATGGTAGTTTTTAAATTACTCTCCGTTACATTAAACAACTACTGAAATAGTGTCTTATTACCAGGGATGTAATGGAGGGTATTCGCGGGTATACGGCGTATGCCCACCTCTAAGTTTTGGAAACTATCGTATAGCTATCTAAAATTTAGGAAGTACGTGGGTATACGCTATATTCAATTCATAGTATACTGACTTAATTGGAAAAAATACTACTACTACTTTTCACGACTTTAAAAAAAAAAATCACTAAACAGCTGGTCGTCAGGCTGTGGTCGCGAATGACGTCTAGTTTTTTTTTTAAATGTTTGTGTTTTAGGGATGTGGGAATCCAGTCTTCTGGGAATCTCTTCTATAATGGAAAACACCACTCTGAACCTGCAGTGTTTTTTCCTCAAGATGTCACATGCGCTGTCCTTACCTTCTGAAAGATGACCTCTGGTACTACAATAAAATAAAGCCAAGCTGTTTCTAAATGCTTTTCTTGGAAACTCTTAGGAACTCTTTTAATTCTAAAGATCAGTGGGAAATAGAGTTGAGTGGTGAGCAGGGTAGGGAGTAGGGCGTATATCCAGGTGGTGACATTGAAGTTGTTCTGTTTTGACATAGCAATGGCCGCAGTTTTGCACTCTGATCCAAATTCAAAGTCTACCTATTGGATGCTATTTGAGCAAGGCAATACGAGATTGAACCAGTTCCTTTCCAATCGTAAGGAAGTTCTGAAAAAAATGAATCTTTACTTTAGTTCAAGGGTTAAGAGGAAATTAAGTGAATATATTTGCGCCGAGCAATCGTTGGCCGTCACAAAAATAACAAAACGTGACCTATCGTCGGTCTAGTTGAACCTTTCACCGTCATTCTCAATACCACCAAATACAACAGCGAACCTCGGATTAGTACTGCTCATTTGTAGCAGCAATTGACATCACAGAAAGTGGCGATTGATTTTCATAAATACTCAGCAGCTAGTACTAGTAGTAGTTTTTTCGCAACCAACTGGGCAAAAAAAAAAAAAAAAAAAATCTTTGTTGTTTCGGTTTCGTTCAGGTAAAAAATATTTGAAGAAAATTTGTCAACAGGAGAAGGTGGAAAACAAATGTCAGGAGAGGCCTAGCGTATGAGCATGTTACAGCAATCTTTGAACATTTTAGTAGAGCCGTCACTTGTAGTAGCCGAACTTCATTTGCTAAGTAGTTATTAAACTTTATTTTTGAATTGACGAACTAAGAGTTGCTTCCCAGTTTGCAAGATGTCCAAGAAGGTGTTAGAAAATTGGTTAAAAAGGGAAAGAGGCAATAACTGTGTAAATTCCGTTGACGAAAATGTAAAAGCAAAGATATTGATAAATAGGGGGGAAAAGTCCAAAGAACAAATTCATTTGCCAACTACTACTTCAGAGAAAGACGTAAGAACATTTATTGATTGATTTCACATTATAAAGGTTGTTATGGCATCTCCGGCATGAGGACGAAGATGTCAGAGGGATAAGGTCCTTCGTTAAATACATTCCAAAGGAAACAAATTGCGACCTAGAAGTTAGGCACTATTCCGATATTTGCGTGCTGCGAATGAAGAAAAACCTGTCAAGATAGCTGATCTGCAAAGGAGTTTCCACACCTTCACCGATTTATTATTATTATTATTATTATTATTATTATTATTATTATTATTATTATTATTATTATTATTATTATTATTATTATTATTATTATTATTATTATATTATTATTATTATTATTATTATTATTATTATTATTATTATTATTATTATTATTATTATTATTATTATTATTATTATTATTATAGGAATTTACACCTCTGAGAACATCCCAAGTTTAAATTTAGCTGGAAACAGCTGTGCGAGTAATTTTATTTTTGTTTTTAATGATAGCCGGCCATCCTCACTGTTCTTTCCAAGTTTTCCTTTGACAGATTAAGTGAATGTTGGAATAGTACATCAGCTTATAAGCTCGGACAGCGTCCTTTTCAAATCCTTTTGTCTGACAGTATGTCAAGGTTGAATGATTTAATAAGCAGTGATGGAACACCTTTCAATATCTGAGAAAATGTCTGATCACGGAAATTGTAATCTACCTAGAGGACCTAGACTTCCGGTTTCCTTATTTGCTTCCTCGGTTTTAATTAAAAAAAAAAAAAAATCAAATTTGAATTTAAAAAGCGGAAAAGCTCCCATTCTTTAGTTTACAACCTTATTTCTTTTAGGAAAGACTTTTAGAGGAGAGCATTTTTTGTCATCTATTTTTCGTTTTTTTTCCAGGGTGTGTATTTTTTTTTATTTTAAACTATTTCATTTATTTAACAATGGTCATAATACGGCAAATTATGGATGCGTTGAAATATCGAATAATACTTTTGATAAAGTGGATACTTTCAAATATCTAGGATCAATATTAACAGATGAAAACCATATTCACGAAGAAATTAAATATCGTCTAAAAGTAGAGAATGCGTGTTATTATTCAGTTCAAAATCTCTTGTCGTCGCGAATTCTATCGAGGAATTCGGAGCTTAAAATATGTAAAATGATATATTATGCTTGTTGTTCAGCAAGTATTCCTACCAGTGGCGGCGCTAGGCTCATAACAGTAGGCGGCAGGAGGGGAGGCAAGAAAAATTTTGGGGAGGCGAGGCAAAACCACAGTTGTTTTGTTTTGAATATTATTATCGGTTGTACATATTATTATTATTATTATTATTATTATTATTATTATTATTATTATTATTATTATTATTATTATTATTATTATTATTATTATTATTATTATTATTATTATTCACCGGTTGCATATAGAAAAATGAAGGGGACGAAGAAGGGGCGAGATAAAATATTAGGGTGGCGAGTGGCCCCTCCTCAGCCCCCGGTAGCGCTGTCACTGAGTCTCACCGGGAACTGGACTTTGTACTATATACATTATACACTGTAAATCGAATAATCAATAGTCATAATGTAAGCTACGATATCCAGAATTGGAAAATTGATGTAATATGTTTTTATCTACGAAGTTTGACCTGCTCTGAGTATATAATCCTACTAAGCAAGTATATTTATACTATTCATATTATTTTTTATTTACAACAATCTTTTTGGTCGAATCAGAAGTAAAAGGGGATAAATTTTAACAGTATGAAATGAATGGAGTTACCAGACGTAGGTACTCTTCTTCAGAGTATGCGCGTTGTACTAGCATTTTATAGTTTAGAGAATTCGGCAATTGTTTAGAAATGGGGGACCAAAATTAATGAAAAACAGGAAGATTTACAGGAGAAATGAGTTGATAGTGTTGAGAAAATATAGTACACAATTTTTTAAAGGCAGTAAGTAAAGGTAAGTGGAAGTGATTGCCCAGAACCCAACGAACCCCTGCGGGAATTCTAACCCGTTCCTACTACTACTATTACTACTCCTCCTACTCCTACTACTGCTGCTACTACTATATACTTATACTATGGATCCTAATTTAATGTATGAAACCATAAAACGACCGAATCGGAATAGAATATCGCAAAAAAGTAGGTGAAAAAACTGCCCCCTCCAAAGCTAAATAATAGCCGAGTATTCTTCTATTATGCGATTTTTTTCTATTTTTTTCTAATATTTTCTATCTCATATTTTTTTCTTTGTATAATATTTATCAATTCAGATATATTTACTACTAGCTGAAATGCCCGTTCCTCGCACGGGGCAAATATTTTTATAGGAGATAGGTGACTTGCTATAAATTGATTTGTGACTATTTAGTAAGTTTCGTACTTTTATGTATGAAGTGCACGGTTATGCAAGAATGAAAAATTTGGTGAACGGAAATTCATTTAAAAAGAAAAGCAACAATAATGCTATTAAATTCGAATAAAGAAAATTGTATTGAAAGGAAAGTCTGGTTTGTATTTAATGAAATTTTCATTTTATTACATACTTAACTAAGTTGATTTATTACAATACTTGCTTATAAACTATATTTGTTATCTAGTGGCTAGATTACCTCCTCTTTTACGTTTCGGCTTTCTGTTTGACGTTATTATTACTTAACACGATTAAATTCCATTTAATACACTGTTCACTATGTTTTAAATTTAGCAATTTACTTTCGCTTGTTACGTTTTAAACATATCACTGGCATACAATTAACTGTTTGGCAATTTCACTTTTCCTTGATCCGATCATATATTTTAAAGGTTTCCCTGGCGTATATTTAATTTCCAATTTATTGAGAGTAATTCATTTCCTATAAATGCATTTCCCTTGTGCGAAGAATTGGTATTTTAGATACTTTGTGATAATTCTGAAACCATCATTGTATTTTCAACGATGTCTGTAGACATTATATATTCTTAATTTAAACAAACTTGTAAATAAATGTAATGGCTCAGACTCTGGTCCATCGTTGCCTGGTAACTTTCTTTGGTGCTATTTGAGCACACTAGTGCCAAAGAGCATTAAGTAATTTGAAGATGAAACTGACATGTATTTAACTTTCTGTCAATGTATCTCCCAGAAAAGTTGTTTCTCAGTAATCTATAATTTTAGTTAATTATGCTTATGAATACGTAATTCTTACCGTAACTCTGAAAGACGTTTCTTTGTAGAAATAGTGTCGCTACTCTATATAGATTCTTCTTGCATTGGTGCATTTCGATATTCAACCTGAAACAGGCAAACTTCAGTGGCGCCCCAGAGATAATTGTGTTTTGATATGGGAGGCAGCCTTTAGTAGAAGTAGTAGTACAAATAGTAATAGTAGTAGTTGGCAGTAATAGTGATAGCAGTAGTAATAGTAGAACAAATAGTAGTAGTTGGTAGTAATAGTACAAATAGTAGTAGTAGCTCGGATTCGGTTAGGTAGGTTCTGTTGTCTGGCTTCCATCATCTAGACATAACCTCACTATTTTCCTTTCAAAACATTAAATAGGTTGAGAAGAACCTGAGCATAATGATAATGATACCTGTAAACTTTGACCCCGTATTCTTAATATGTACTTTCCTAGTGGTGCACATTCTAGAACATTTTCGAACCTATACACTGGCGTCTCTGGCATGTAAACTTTGGGAGGGACATCAAAGAAAGTGATTTAAATAGTAGTACCTAGCCCAACTTGTTTATTTATCTGTGATTCCATTTGTAACCTTTTTGCTTACCTTCACGGACTCTCTTGAGACATATTAAGAACTTTGTTATAATCGTTTCATAGCCTGAATATTATATTCCAAATAAATATAATAATTATTGTTTATATGTTATTCTGTCGTTAGTAAATAAATTAAATTAAATAGAATATTGAACATTTCGTACTTCAAAATATTGGGGGGGGGGGCGTCCCCCCGCCAGAGACGCCCATGAACCTATAGGAAAATAATATAACATGCTGGCACATTCTACAACAATTTCGAACATTCTGGAACATTCTAGAACTTCCTGGATCATTCTAGAAGGTTCTAAAGCATCCTGAAAATTCTAGAACATTCTCGAACCTTTGGGAAACTTCTATAACAGTCTGTAACATTTTCCAAGATTGTTGATAATTCTAGAACATTCTGAAATATTCGATCAATAATGATTTACAAGTGTAGAAAGAGAAGCAAAATTGAAAATAAAGAAATGCACGCATTGTTGTTAAAATTTAACCTTTTTTTTTTTTTTTTTTTAAGCACAGTAACCGTCTCTAGGGCGTTTTCTCCCTCTAGAACCCCTGCTGGTCCAAACCGAAACCACAGAGAAAATAACAAGTTGTTATTTTCTCTGTGCCAAAACCTTCTTCATGGACGGGAGATACAGGGCTACAATACCATATAACTCCCATGGGGCTCCAGGTCTTGGTTTCGGAGCCTTTGTGGCACGGCTGGACAAACCACACTTACTTTTATTATATATATTGATTAATTCTACAGTATTTTTTATTGTAAGGGTTTATGAAAATAATGTTATTATCAAGCTATGTTCCCTCGAGTCATTGCAAACGTGCTCTTTTTTTTTTTTTTTTACTTTTACAATCTGGTAACCCTAACCATGAATTAATTTATTCGCTGAACTTTTTTTTTTAATTTTCCATAGACGATATGCCTGAATAAACCATCGTTTATTTAGTACTTTATTAATTGAGTTGGCTACACGTGCGTCTCTGACATCCCACATGACTGGAAGTACTAAGTTACATTCGAAAAAATCAAAGAAAAAAAGACGAATCAGCAGCTTTCCCGCCGAACTATTACCCAGGACCGCACCCATGCAAGACGCATGACGATTACTTTTCAAAGACTGAGCCAATCATGATGTAGGATGGTGGTGACGTCGGCAAGTCTATAAAAGCTTTGTGGCGCTGCGTTGATTTCATAATTTGTGCAGGAAGAGAACCAACGTTACTCGGTGTACTTCCTTATCATCAAAAATGGTACGTATAATTAGTAAAATGCTTTGATTTTCATGATATTAACTGTTTCAAAAGACGAATAAGCAAATAATATTCCAGTAAACTCAAAATCCAATGTTTAAAGCTTGGTATTGATGAATTAACGTTAATTACAAGTAGATGAGGTGGTTTCGCCATGTTTGTCGTATTGCAGAATGACCGTTATATTGAAGGATTTGTTCATTTACCAGACGAAGTTCGATAAGAATTTCGAAATCTACAAAGAAATTAATAGTGTTTGAGGTAATACGAAAAATTATGCTTTTTATGATTGTGATGAACGTTATTATTTAAAATTGGGAATTTTTTAGAGAATACCGGTGTGATCAAGTTGTGGGAGAGGGAAGGGTTTTATTAGTTTTAAGTGCGTTTGCGCAAATGGCTGTTTTTTCACTGTATTTTCTAGATAGTGTGCATGTGTGCATTGATTGGGATGAGGATTTTGACGAGTAATTGTCTGATTTTTTTCGAAACTGACTGAGAAATTCAGAAAGTGGAATACTATGGGTATTTCAATATAATGTACTGATGCTAGCGTTGCTTATAACTAGCAATACCTCAATTTTTGTAGATATGTTTTTAGTAGAACGATCAGTTGTTACGACCAGAGTTTAGATTCAGAGTAAGCGCAGGTACAAAGTCCACTTCACGTGGACTTGCAAGGAACTTGCTTGTTCCGGAATTGACGACGTAAATTTTAGTGTCTAGCCGTGCAAGTATTTAATAGCATTTTTCAGAAACTTAGGACTCTTTTGGAAGAGGTGCAACAAGGCTTGCCTATAGTTTCTACAACAGACGCTAACTTAGATTGTTTTTAACGGTCCGGTATTGCGGCAAGGGTGCTGGTGTAGTTTTGGCGCACCACATTTTGGAACATTTACAGTTGAAATTGAATACTTTGTATGAAAAGATATATTCATAAGGAACACATTTCTGCAGGCGACAAAATTTTATACGAAGTTATACAGGTGTATTTCAGGTTTACAAGTGTAGGGTTACTAATGTAATATTACACGTGCTTTACGATGGATAAAATAAGTGAGGCTGTATGAAAGATGACTGCTAGATGTTTTCCTACGGCGGTGTATTTCTGTATGGCAAGGTTCTAGATTACTGGTCCCCCTTTCCATTGGGCAGAAAACAACGTGCCCATCGGGGCTCTTAACCCACCTTCACTCGCTGACGCTCGCTCGGCAATACTGAGTAAATTAAATGTATATACAGAAAGAAACCTATTAAGCTACATGGGGGACCAGTAATCTAGAACCTTCCTTTTCTGTATAGTGCACAGAAGCTGTATTTTATGTTTACAAGTGGAACGTTACTAATACAAGCCATTACAAATGCTATTGAACGTCGTATGTTTACCAAAATCCACTTTTTCGCTATCTTAGCTTACGTGTATACCCACCATCGCTAACGCGCGAGCCCGCTAGCTTCGCCGTACCCTGACTGGCTTAGCATTCATGCTTATTAGTGGCTATCTGGCACAGTTTGGTTTCTGCTTTTCTAATGTGGTTCTTATGCCGTACATCCAGAGACTATATGCGAAAATCTAAATGGAGTTTTGGCTTTGGAAGATTTATCTCTGGTGGTCCCCTTGAATTTTATCTATACCGAGTGAGGTTTTCATGTCGCCCTGCGGAAACATTTAAAAGAGACAATAAGAAGGAAGTTAGTGAAAGAATTAGTTTTTCAATTATTTCTAGTGGTGCGCCAAGACTACACCTGCACGGCGGCAAGTAGTCTTGTTTTAATAAAAACATATACCCTACGCAGTTGTGTAGGCAAGCATTTTTTTTTTCAACGTACCGGTAATAAGATAGTTGGTACAAAGTTGTAACAAGGCCTATTATTTGTAGCTAGCGGTTTTTTCCGGCATGTATAGGTATATAAAGAAACGTGGTTAAGTCTCCGCAGATGTGAACAATCGATTCGTGTTTTGAGGAAGTACATTGCTAGTTCCGGCATTACTGCTGTAACGCCGGACCGATTTGAAAATCTAGAGAAAGTACCAGAATGTACTGCATTTGGTTATATTTGGTTGGATTACATTAAGTTACCTTAGATTACATTATTGGGCGTGTAGTTTTAGTATACGGATCCATAGTATAAATAGAAGTAGTTGTAGGAATGGGTTAGAAGCCCCGCAGGGGTTCGTTGAGTTCTGTTCTTGACATGAAATGGGCAAATTAAGGACTTGCCCAAATTTTTCTCTACAGTTTATGGATCCGTATAATAAAACAAGTGTACCTCCGCGAAATAGTCCACCCGCCTCCATGTATAGTGCAGCTTACAAAAAAAAAAAAAAAAAAAAAAAAAAAAAAAAAAAAAAAAAAAAAAAAAAACCCTTACCTAACATTCATTCGTTACAGGCAAAAAAAATGAGTCGCCTTAAATCTGTGGATTAGTATAATCACTACTCCAAAAGTGTACTGTTTTTTACTTACATTTGGTTTGGTTAGGTTCAGTTACAAGTTAGTTCAAAACGGATGAGTTTAATCTTTTAATATTTGGTATACAAAATTACTATTTGCATATAATTATGTTGTCCGTATATAACAAAAACTAGTACAAAACATGTGCTCGATGGCCACTAAAATGCACGAATGCTTTCCAAGTCAGGCGCGTCAGCGATGATCGGTATGCAAGCGAGAGAGTAGTGAGAAAGGGAGTTTTGGCCGATTTCATAGTTGCTCGATTTATATATAGTACATTGTGTTTCATACAATTTCAGCAACTGGCGCTCGTTATTTTCGTTCGGTTTGTCACTGCCTTGCCTGTGAATTTCTGTATACAACTAAAAACTTCAAACGGTCACATGCGCACCATTACTGCCTTTCCGGCTACTAAATCATGTGTACCTCTCCGCCAAATAGGTCATTGCCTTTACATACAGTGCCGCTTATATGATAGCCAGCAACCACCATAACTTTCCCCTCATCTGAATTTCACTGATTTCCTTAGGAACTAAAATAAATTCAATTCACCCGGTAAATTTCCGGTATTTATTCCGAAGTTGGGCGTCCACTTTCGACACATTTTTTCACTGTTATCTCCTATCCACACTTTCTGCAATTTATTAGGTTCATTAATCCGTGCTTTTCACAAACTTTTAAAAGATTTTGCTCGTTATCAACGTATTGCTTCACAAATGTTAAAACTGTTAGTTCATTGCCCTTGTACATTCGCCATGTTGATTAACATAAATGCTAGTTTCTTTCCCAAATGCAACTGTTCGGTTACCTTGTGCCAAGTAGTTCCCTCCGCCCGCCGTATAGTCCCATGTCTATAACCGCTTGTATATAACAAATAAAGATTTTTCGAGACTTCTATATTATCAAGCACACAAACTATCAAGTTATTCATATCTTTCCTGTAAATTTTAAATTTTGCTGGAAACGGACGCCCAACTTTGAAACTTAACCTAAGTTTCCTAAATTTGGTCCAGCGATGTAACAACCCGTAATCTGACCGAACCTAACCTAAACTTTAATTTATTCATGTCGTTGCAGTGTTGGAGAGCTGGAGGGAATTAAAGGCGAGTGGCCTTGATTTGATAAGAGTATAGCTTTTATTCACAAAATTAGTAATTTAAAGCTATACATGATGGACGAGCTAATGTTTACTATCCTGTAAATATAGTTCATGTGGGAAATGATTAATTTTTTGGAATCTGTCAGGATCAAGTTTGGGTTTAGCAGTGTTTAAAATTCGACAATTAACTAGCAAGTAGGCCCTAGTTGTTTCATAGAAAACGTCACGTGAAATTTCAACGTGTGCCATGAATGTATATTGGGTATGACAAACTTTGTAGTGTATGAAACTCCTTATTTAACAGTAAGTTGCACTAATAGGAAGAAGATTGACCGGTTAAGCATTTTGAATGTTCTGCATTTTTGAGACTCACAGCTCGTGTTCGTGTCTGGAAGAGGACAATGTTATTTACATTGTGAAGTGAAACCTACGCTGACCTAGATTTTCTGTGCCTATCAGACGTATTGGTTGGAGCCGAAAATTAGATCCTGGTACTTAGATTGAGAGCGGAAGTGACTGAACTTCTTATCCATATTGGTAAACAAGTGAATTCTTTACTTACGCTGCAAACCTAAGTGCGAGGTACTAAAATATATTTTCAGTTCTAAACAATAAGTGTTAGGTGAGGAAAGCGAAGATGTGCTTTCCACTTACGTGAATTTTCCTTGCCATTAATCTTTGATCCATTTACTCTGAAATATCTAGTTTTGGAGAGTTAGAAATTGTAATTATCTGACGTTTATTGACCAACGCAAACCATAACCATTGCACCTTTCATTTGTAGTTCTTTTGGAATTCACTGGAAACAAATTACCCCAGAAATTGACAAAAATGTCATACTTATTCCACCCATTGGATCTAATTAAATTACAGATGCATTAACAAATATCCTCTAAGATAAGCTGCAGGTTTCATGTTTAGTTTTCTGCACCTTAGCTCAGTGATGGCACTCCTTGATTTTTACAAGAAGTTGATTAGTTGCTAATTAACTCCCTATACAAAAAAAATACAATGTTGATTAAAATGTCTTTAAGATCAATCTGCCTTTGTATGAGGATAGTTCAAGTCTTTCCTTATTACCTGATATTGCAACTTAAAATAGCGACATCAAGCGGTGCTGTGAACATTTCAGGAAACTTATTCCAGTGTATAGTTCATTTTATTAGGTTGTCAGTAGAACATGGAAAGATTGATAAACTGTCGGTAAAGGATTGCTAAAACTACCCTCTTACACAATAATGTTTGCCGTATCTCTTGCCGTTGCACTGGTTGATAACCATAAAATAAATTGTTCTAAAGGTATTTTAAGCTCCTGTTCTTTTCCTTAAATATTCGTGTAATGCATTCAGAGCTATACTCTGCTGAGTTCACTTACCAGCCGTCTTGGCGTACAACTTTAGAGGAACACCGGAAGTGTTGGTACTGGAGCGGATCAAGTAAGAGGGGCGTTTACCACCAATTAGCTATTTAAGTTTAGCTCGACTTAACAATGGATGATTGTTTGGCTTAGATTAGTAAAGTTTGATAGATTTGAGTGGTGCAGATCATGAATGAGGGATTTTTTTTTTTTTGGTATTTATCATGTGAAATTAGTTTATCTTCAGTACTATTAGCCTGTGCTTGGAGTTCCGTGCATTTGATTACGTCTGCTATGTTTCGTGACGGTGTGTGGGGGACCGGTGGAGACGGGATAACACTGGCTAAATTAACATTGTCTCCCCCCCCCCCCAATGGTTCCCCCTACTCACCTCAAATCACTCGAAGCTACTATAAACTTCGCAGAGTTGAGCTTAAGAAATCTTTGGGTAACAGCTTAATTTGGTAAACTTAGACTGTAATGGTTCTTGAAACAGATCATGGCTCTGAATTAAAATATAGGTAGTTATTAGGTTTTTCGTACTTTTCCTTGCTCCGTCTGTTTTATGTGATTTGTTGGAAGGTTATGTAGGTTCAAAAGTGCATGTCGGATTTTTAGTCTGTAGAAAGAGCGTGAGTGGTCTAATAGGTATGGAAAATCACGCGGAATATGTGCAGTAGATAAATAAATAAAAAAGCTACTACTAAATATAAAATGAAAGGTTCGTTTAAAGAATGGCTTCTACGTGCAAAACTTCCAAAATTGCTATAACCTGTAATAGCGAAACTACATAGGGCTTCAGAAGTACAGTGTATGATAGGTTTGAAATTTGATACTTCTAATTCGTTGTAAAGGTAACAAATTTGGAGAATGTTTGTATGGAATGACATCTTATGATTAAACTAGCTAATGTTTTTGTTTTTCTTTCTTCAGCGTGAATGTATCAGTATACATGTTGGCCAAGCCGGTGTACAGATCGGCAATGCCTGCTGGGAACTGTATTGCCTTGAACATGGCATACAACCTGACGGTCAGATGCCATCAGACAAGACAATCGGCGGTGGTGATGACAGTTTCAACACATTCTTCAGTGAAACGGGTGCAGGAAAGCATGTTCCACGAGCAGTATTTGTAGACTTGGAACCAACAGTAGTAGGTACGTATATATGCATGAAGAACTTTGTACATATGTGATTTTATAATTTTAGTAGTAAAACTTGTAAAGCCTAGGTAGTTTGTCAACTAATTTGTAATTGGATCAGTTCTTTATTAAGTTTGGTTCGGAACTTCTGTTCGCAAGACTGGTAAAATTGTAGACTTCAAAAATGTGTAATCATTTCTTAACACTCGTCGGAACTTGACCTCTCGGATAATGTAATATTTGGATAGGAATTTGGACGTAAATGCGCTGGGAATGAAGCCCGGGTCTTCTGTTTAACGAGATCGAAGCATTACCCAACGCTGCTTTCCCCAACATCTTTCATTCTGAGGTTGTGGATGTACTGCTCCACGTTGTGAACCCACGTGCACGTATTGCTCCAGCCCATTTTTCGTATTCCGACTCTTCAGTTCATTTTGTGGTCATTATTTTGACGCTGGATTGAGCAAGTAGTAGGAGTTGGAATTCATGTGGATCTTACTACTCAAACGAAACCACAGGAGTGAAATGTTAAGGAAACTGAGTGTGCGGATCTGCACCATAAGTCGGTGATAGGTTTACCTGCACTTTTAACTCAATTTTTTGCCTCCTTACACACAAAGAATACGGTATACCGCAAGCAAAGAAATTTTCAATTTGTCATTACTTAAATTACCTAGGGGCGAGAATTTAAAAGTGTTGATATGAATCACCAGGAAAAATGAGTATACGTGCCGCAGATTTCGTCCAACTTCGTACGATTTGGTAAATTTTATGTAGGAATTTTGATAGGAAAGCACTGGAAGCTCTGTCGGGCACTTCGGGGGATTCCCCCGAACTCTGATCTCTGGCTTAGTTGGGTCAGTTTTAACTAGTTGAGCATTGTGTTTAGCATATTAAATAAACCCTTCTAGGCGGAAATATTTCTATTGCGGTAAAAGTAGATAAACATGGTTCTTTTCGTCTAGGTGGTTTGATACGTGACTGAAGTCCCCGCCCCCATTTTTTAAATACTAGTTAGAGGACTAATTATCTCTCGCATTATTATTATTATTATTCAAAACGTTGCCACCCGAAAGTAAATTCTAGTGTGTTTACTAGTAGGATTTAACCTTACATCCCATGTCATAGCGTAAGGATTTAACCTTACATCCAAAATGAGTCAAGGCAAGCATACTGTTATTGGTACAGTCGATTCGACTGGGTTTCTGTAGTGAATTCTCAGCCCTCAGAGCATTGGGATATCTTTGATACGTTACGTATGTCCCTATAGTTGCTGCTGCATCTAGACTGAGAATCCTTGGGTTTAGTTTCTTTGACTATAGCGTCAAAAGTGTTATGTAATTTTTGCAATTGTTCTAGATTCCTCAATCACGGGTTCTAGTAAAATGGAATAGGTTTAGTTTATATTTTGTATATGATAAATTTACAGGTTTAGAAATTCGATCTAAAATTGACATTTTGGTATACTGTTTGTTTCTTTCTATGCATTTCCAACAATCATTGCACATTAAGTGGTTTAAGCTGCAGTTTGTTAGTCTGCTTCCTCTTACCGGATCAGGGTGTATATCGGTCACGAAAGTCAAGAGATCAGAGAATGTCATGAAAGTCAAATGTACCTTTTGAGTTACGGATTTTTTATTGTAGAAATGAAAGTACAGAGTGCAAAATTTTGTTCTATAAAACTTCAAAATTCTTCGCCAAAAATTACTATGGTCGGCTTTAGACGCTACCAAATCGCAAGCATAGTACGCTTCTATCGCATTCATGAAAATTCACCTAATTCGCACCCACATTCACTCGATTGTTACGAAATTTTATGGTTTAGTAAGGAAAAGGTCACGAAATTTAATTCTGGAATTTTGGTAGACACCCTGTGAATACGCGAAATCTCACATTTATACGAATACTTTTAAGTTTGCCTCAGAGTTATGTTGAGAAGCATTTTAATGAGTTTAGTTGAGAGCTGTAGTTGAAAATCATTGACAGCTCGAGGTTGCAGATGATAGTAGTCAATCTTGGTCTTAAGATAACGTCAATGAGATAAATATACTCCTTGTTCTATCCTGAAAAAATGAAAGGTCGTAAGTTTGATATAAAATGGGATAAATCAGGTGGATTGCGAGTGTTTAGATGAAAATAAGGAATAAGCTTTAGCTGATTGCTCCCGAAGCGGAAGGAAATTTCTGCATATGGGAGCAGTATTTAGTGTCTGAAACAAAAGGAGAGTGCGTGTTTCGTTTGTTTGTGGTTGAAGTTAGGTGAGGATTTATAAAGATAAGTTTCCGTACGGAAAGGGATAATGTAAATGGACTACATTGGGTTTACATGTTTCTAAGCGTGAATATGAGAGTTGAAGTAATTATTTCTAGGATTTTAACTGATAGGCTGATTTTTTGCATAGAAGGTTTTATTGAAATTAACGCAAATTTTAATGAAGTGCTTATGACGTCTTGACTCCCCTAGCATATCTTTTGCTAGGATAAATCTGGAATTACTCAATTTCAATTTGGAGTTCATTAAGCTAAAAGTTTGTTCCGCAAGTTGACAGGATTAGCGGGAAAGTGTTGGGATGGCTAGCCTGATAATCGAACTCCTTAACCCTTGTGTACTACCAAGAACATAGTTAACACAGGAATGATCATGGAGTCTTCTCCCCCATCTAAATCACGTCCTTTACGTTGAGCCATCAGACAACTGAAATTTTTAGTAGGCATCTTCAGCATACACTAGTTAGAATGCAAGAAAAGACTGAATTGTAATCTCACTTCTTTAGAAGATATATATCATGAATATCTCCTGGGGTCCCAAAAGACCCCATGGTAGTACACAAAGATTAATGTGATTCGTTCACCCGTAACCCCTTCGACTGAATGTTGCTTTTAGGGTATGATACGCAGTTTTCTTTTTCTTTCAGCATGACACTCATGTGATTTACTTTCCGTATTAGCGTTGGGATCATTAATGACTTTTTTTCTTTTCCAGATGAGGTTCGAACGGGTACTTACAGGCAGCTATTTCACCCCGAGCAACTGATCACAGGAAAGGAAGATGCAGCCAACAATTACGCAAGAGGCCACTACACAATTGGAAAAGAAATTGTGGATTTGGTATTGGACAGGATCCGAAAGTTGGCTGACCAATGCACCGGACTGCAAGGTTTCCTAATCTTCCATTCCTTTGGCGGTGGCACTGGATCCGGTTTTACGTCTTTGTTGATGGAACGTTTGTCTGTAGACTACGGCAAGAAGAGCAAACTCGAATTCGCAATTTACCCAGCCCCACAGGTATATTTCTATATAGTTGGTTAAAATTTCCTTAGTTTCATATATTCAAGTTGATTTTGACTGTTCACTACCTGCGTAGTCTTTTTGGCCTATTGATTTGTGAGAAGTCTTTTTCTGTTTTCTTTGAAAGGCTTGAAATTTCAGTGGTGTGAGTGCAAGTCTGCCCCTTTCTGAAAGTTAAATTTTAATAAATTTAAGTAATATTTAATTCATATGTAGTAAATTCAACTTGAATAAGTAAAACATTTGACGACTTAGTCTGTAATACCATCCAGGTCGATTTCAAAGAAATTTTCCATACGATGGATGGGCTAAAAATAGATGTGGGTAGTAAAAACCGGTAATGTTGACTGAGACTAATAACTTTGGACAAATACGCTTCGAATTACATACGTACAAGCTTTTGCGCATGTCTCGATAGAAAAGAACTTTTCACTAACCAATTATTTCTACATATTAATGCTAGGGTTCCATGTTTGATCTGGTCAGTGTGTTGGTGGTGAAAAGGGATGATCTGAAAATGTAATACAGGAAAATAACTAATCATGGATGTGTGCTTGACCAAACTTGAGGAATGCTTTGTTGAATAAGTAGTAAGAGAAGTGGACATTATTTTTTGGTGACACGTGAAAACATGAAATGTATCAGTTTTGTATGAAAATGTTGTGTACCTAAAACATTTTTTCGTGTACTTAAAACACTTTTTCACTATTTGTAGGCCATATAACGCTCGCTATTAAACGCGAAATTCTGTAGCATTAGCGAAATTTGCAACAAGTCTCGATATTCCACGGAATTTACGCGTAAGTGACAATTGTTCGATTTATTCATTACCATTATTTCTCCCTTATGCACACTTAACCATGAGTAAACGCTATTAGTTCGTTATTTGTCTTCCACAATGAAATATGGGACTGTCGGATGTCTGGCGCAAGCCCTGCCTCAATTTTTCTTAGCTGCAACAAGTGTGGTGCCAGATTTGCCTCGTGTACTTCTGAACGGCAAAGCAACCGGTACATTGCCGAAAATCACAAGATTTGATAGAGCACAAGAATTTAAAGAGCATTGTTACTAAGTTTTTGATGCACGTCAAAAACTAGTTGTGTAAATTTTGTAATATTAGACTAGACTGGAAGCTACGCGATTCGTGTGTGAAGGACAATGAAAGCGAAAATCACAAAAGTTTTTGTTACCGAGAAAAGAACAAATTCAACACCAGAAAATACTGCTAAGAATAAGTATTCAGTAAGGTATCACATTTAGTTGTCCGTAAATAGTCTTCTGAAACCTCAGCCTCGACTTGAGGATCCGATTGACACTGAGCAGATTTCTTTATTAATCCTCGATATAGACAAGTTTTCAATGATTTTACTGGAATAGTGCTAATTTTCTTTCGCATGTAGGTTCCTTTGTGGGTTTGTCGTTGATTTTTTGGAGTTTACTCACTATTTTAGGGAATTCTTGAGTTTTCCAGATATAAGCCGAAATTTGTCAATCCTTCATGTTTTTTTTTTATAGAAAGTAATGCTTTCAGTAAACAAGATGTGCAGTTGGATTGCCAGTTGATTTTATGTATTTCCACAAGTTTTTAAAATGAACTATATTTCTAAAGCTTTGCATAAATTTTGCTATAAAATGATCATTGATCAGTTCCAATTCTTCGCTTTCCTTAGCTGAACTTTAATTGGATGCGTTTTCGTAAATGAACTTTGTGTATGCTGAACCATTGACATGAGCCAGTTTCTCAAATTGTTCTCTAGTTGAACTCTTACTGTTCTCTTGAGAAAGCAAATCTGCAGTTTAAAATGTTTTGAGTATGTACGGGAATCTGTTAATGTTCATTAAAATACCTTAATTTTATATATATAGCTTTTGAGATTTGCATAATCTGCGGACCTCAGTTTGAGAAACTGGCATATGTAATCGCAAGTACCAAATCTATATAATTACTTTGCTCATCGCACTTTTTTGTGGGAGGGATATAATTACAACCGTTCTGTCAACAATAGAATTTAAGTAGTAAAAGTATCGTATGCAGCGAGATGACTTAACGATGATTGTATTTCAATTTCAGGTGTCTACTGCTGTTGTTGAACCATACAACTCCATCCTCACCACCCACACTACCCTTGAACATTCCGACTGTGCATTTATGGTAGATAACGAAGCCATTTACGATATTTGCAGGCGAAATTTGGATATCGAACGACCAACATACACAAATTTGAACAGGTTGATCGGTCAAATCGTGTCTTCAATCACTGCCTCTCTTCGCTTCGATGGTGCCTTGAACGTTGACCTGACTGAATTCCAGACCAACTTGGTACCCTATCCTCGTATCCATTTCCCCCTTGTTACCTATGCCCCTGTGATCTCTGCAGAAAAGGCATACCATGAACAACTGTCAGTCGCTGAAATCACCAACGCTTGCTTCGAGCCAGCAAACCAGATGGTGAAATGTGATCCACGACATGGAAAATACATGGCCTGTTGTATGTTGTACAGAGGCGACGTCGTACCTAAGGATGTGAATGCCGCTATTGCCACCATTAAGACAAAGCGCACCATCCAATTTGTTGATTGGTGTCCCACAGGTTTTAAGGTGGGCATCAATTACCAACCACCAACTGTTGTACCTGGTGGTGACCTGGCCAAAGTTCAGCGTGCTGTTTGCATGTTGAGTAACACAACGGCCATTGCCGAAGCCTGGGCCAGGCTGGATCACAAGTTCGATCTCATGTACGCTAAGCGAGCTTTCGTTCACTGGTATGTGGGTGAGGGTATGGAGGAAGGAGAATTCTCAGAAGCCCGTGAGGATCTTGCTGCCCTCGAGAAGGACTACGAGGAAGTTGGAATGGATTCCGTTGAGGGTGAGGGAGAAGGTGCTGAGGAGTACTAATTTCCCCCACTGGGTCAGCCATTCGACATCCAGCCCAAGCGAACAAGTCATTGTTAATGGAACTTCCAGTTCTGTCAGCATTCCTGTTCGAATAAATTTCTAAGGAAATGAAGAAATATTGCCTTTTATTCTATAATCTCTTGCAACTTCTGTCCTTAGGCCTTTTAAATTTTGTTTTATACCTTGTCAGCATGGTATTCTGTTATGAAAAAAGGATGTCCGGGACCGTTTTTGAATGTTACAGGTGCGTTAAATCTTCCCGTAGTGAATTATAGCAGGTAACTCATACTTTACTTCCCACACTTATTGCACAATAAATACACAAGTAGTCTGTCATCGCATTTGCATAACAATTCTAGGAACCAGAATAATTCTCCCAAATAAGTATCTACAATCACTGCGGAAGGACTTTCTGATTACACTGCTTTATGCGTTTAATTAAACGCCTATTGATTTTTTTCAGGATAATTAGTGTATTTCAACGTTCACAGTGAAGGTTTTACTCCGCTCTGACTTTTTACTGAAGATTTAAACTCGTTATATGCATTTTATTTTATTTTATTTTTTTTTTTTTTAAATAAATAATCGGTCTTAAAGCGTGGCTATCCACCTATTGAGGAATGTTCGGCTTGACTTAGACCTCTATCAGCACAATATTTACATGTGTATGGTAAGAAGGTAGGATTGTGTGCTAACTTACATGTAATGCCTTTCCATAACCTGGGACATCGGGTAGATATTAACAAGCCTCTCCCGTAATATGGTGTAATTTTGATGTTTGCAATATTAGCTTATTACTACGTGTAAACTACTTTTTCTCCGCAAGATTTCTTTGAAACTTGAAATATCAGATCTATAGAATGCTAAGTCTCGAAATATAGTAATATAGCTAATCTATAGAATGCTATAAATCTCGAAATATAGTATATATTTAATATTGGGTAGGAAATGCTCCACCGAAATATTTTGGTACCTTGAAACCTTCAGTGCTTGCTACAACTTTGTTTTGTGAAAGTTACAAAAAGTAAACTTTAAGATTTTTTTTTTACTTTATTTAATAGGATTCATATTAAAATACTCACCCATAAGCACAAGTGTTTTTGACTATATTCTATTTAAAAAAAAAATGTAAGTTCCTAATTTCATCATACTTGCGGGCAACAAACTTGGCACAAAGTAGTCTTGAAGGAGATAATTTGAAGGTATCACAAAGTAGTGAATTATAAAATACTTTGAAATTATTACTTGTTTTATGATTGTCTCAATGGTCTAAAGTACTTGAAATTAGTTGTAGCGGTTCGCGTAGCTGACCACGATCACAGCTTTGGTTAACTAGAAGAAACAATTACAGTGCAATAGAATAGTGAAGAGCAAGTCTGTGGTGAAGGTGAGGACTTAACTGTGCTAATTACGTCTTGATCTGAAATACTTTGTAGTCGAGCTGTGTACTAATTACATTGTTATTGATGATGAACGGCATCTTTGCGAGCATTTCTCTGCCTTTAGTGCGGAAATGAATTACATACACATTCTGCTACGAAGTTTCAGCGTAATACTGATAGTTCCCAATGTTCTATTGACTGAACGTCTACGAAACCGTGGTGTTAAATTTTTTAAATTAATGTAACGCTCTTGTTTCTATAGAGTAGTATATGTAGCTCTAAGCATTGTTGCTGCTCGAAGTGTTGAATAGTAGTACTGTATCTCAAAATTAGTTTTGAGTAATTAAATGGATCATTTTTATCTTTGAATATGCTGGTCTCATCTAAGAGCGTAAGGGTATTTTGTGAATAGAACTTAAAGCTGGAGGTGCGTACTGGGCAGTGTTTAGTTCCATTTCTTCGGAAATAGAAATAATTTTTTTTTTTTTTTGTAGTTCAACGGCCAATTTCTGTGTAAGAGAGGCCTTAAGCGTAACCTATAGCATCATTTGGAGAGTGCGGGGGTCCAATAAAGCGCTCGAAGAAAAATACGCAACTGTCGGATGATGTAAGATGCGAATCATACGCCCCCTTCGAAGTTAACGCTAACCATCTAGCGAGCTGATATTAAAGTAGTACTCGAATCAGAATGAGGTTATAAACTGGGCATTCCACCCGGTGCTATGTTTCTGGAAGAAACGCGATACCAATTTTGCACACCGCAGAATTAACTACATTAGGAAGCTCATTTCCGTTCCCGGCGGCGTATGGTGTCAAAGTTTAAATGAGCTGCTGTTTGGAAACTGCCTGTTTAATGACTTAATTACGGATAGTTAGAAGCCTATTGCAATTAAAATTGTTTACTCCTAACGCCCCACGATTATGCTCTTAAAGGCTAAAGGGGACATGTGATTAAATGATTTGAGTTTGTAAAGTGACTGGGAAGATACAGAAGGAAACAACTTGCACGCATTACTGAAGGCCCACATCATCATTTGTTTGCTTTTTATTAATGTAAGTTAGTTCAAGTAGTACTAGACATAGTTGTTGCTTCTAGAGAAATTGACTACTGCACTGATTCTCAAATTTATTTTACCTAATTAAATAGTTCAGTATTTCTAAAATCAAATATTTTGCGAGACCGGTTGGGAACCGCTGACATGGAGAATGGACTTCGTAACCAAGAGGTGAGAGAATTTATTTTCATAGTTTAAAATGTCGATATATTATAACCAGACACACACATGCATTTAAAGCAAGGAGTAAATTTTCGGGAGCGGCTAGTATACTATGCCAGTGGTTCTCACTTTCCGGCAACGTGGACCCCTTGTTCAGTCGGAAAGTGATCTGGGGACCCCCTATGAATGCTATCTGAAATTTCACATGGTATAAAAAAATATACTAATCAGAATTACCACTGACAAGTTAAGATCAAAGTAATTTGAAGGGTACGGGGAAAAAACAAGGAATGTCCATGTATGTGCTTTTTCGGGTCCTTTGTCCTATCTGTTGGTGACTTGGCACTATTTGACTATCTATGCCATGCATGCGTAGATGTAGAAATGTTCATGTAAAAAGTGGCAAAAGATTTCATAATCCTATTTGTACGCGGTTTTCAATATTAAAACGCAGTTATCTCGAAAATGCAGTATTGACATTCCTTGTTTTTTCCCCTTACCCTTCATTTGTTCTAGAGACATGATTGATTGGTTCCTAGTAAACGAGATTTCAATTAAAATGCAGTAACTTTCAAGGAAGGTAAAAAAAAAAAATCTCAAATGTGGGGTCTCTAATGTGAAGAATGAAATTGTTTTTCCATAATTGTACTGAAATCTGGAATAAGTTTTGTCACAATCTTAGGTCCGATTCCACATTACGATGATTTCACTTTGTTTTAATACTATCAAGAACAAAAAAGGTCTGCTCACATAAGGTAAGAAAAGACATCAGATGTTGCAATTTCTTTTTAGACTATTTCATACAGCGCTCATACAACCAAAAGCTACAAGTTAATTTTCTTTGGAAACTTTTTTTTTTTTCATGAGGTATCGCACGATAGTTCCAATACCTGTTCTTGTTCTGTGTAGAGATATTCATACCTTGTATGTCACGTTTTTCTACATTAGTGAAAGGATTTTCAATCCAACCATTACCAGGTTGAGACTGAAATATTCTCGAAAAAGTTGTACCTAATGCTTTCGAGTATCCTACAAGTGTTTTGTGCATTTCAGTAATTTTACACGTGAAGAATCCATGAAATCCTTGAGCACTGGAAATGAATAGTTTTGCATTCGTACTGCCCTCGGCTCTAGTTTCTTAATCTTAAAGATATTTCTTGCATAACAGCTGTTCCATTTTATTACACTTATCAATCTAGGCGTCGCGGGCCCCGCTTTAAAAACGACTAGACTATGCGAGAATACCAAAGTAATGCACTTCATTGGAGACTAAAGTTCTTAGTGTAAAATTAGGTTCAGTGTATTAAATATTTAATCTCGTCTTTAACCTTTAAACGACGGAGGGATTTAAATGCCGCAGCCCCTTTTATACGGCGCCATTTAAAGCGTTTTCGTAAGAGTTTACAAACAAATCCATATCTTCACCCCTATTTATCCTAGGATCATGGTTCATACCTCATTCTCTTCAGAATGGAGCTGGCTTTCAAATGGTACCACTTGCATGCTCGTATCATATACCAGGAGAGGGGAAAATGATTTTAAATATAAAATTTCGTAGGGGGGGAATTTTTTTCCACACTTTGGGCCCCTCTGGAACGGCCCTGTGTGAACGTAGAGATCTCAAAAAAAATCTGGTAAATAGTACTTGGTATACTGAATGTGTGTGCTAAATTTCAAGTTTATATCTTGAATACTAAGGGCGGGAGAAATTTTATCAAGAATTCCCACAATGCCCCAAATTACCGCAAAACACCATGATCTCAGGTAAAAAATTTCCTGAGACATCTCTATTTACCCTAGAACTACAATCTGCCAATCATTCTCTTCAGAATAGAACTGCCTTTCAGGCGGTACCATTCACATGTCTCCATCATGTATCTAAGGCGGGAAAATCCCGATAAAAGGAATTTTTTGGTGTAAATATCCCTTTTTTCAAATTTTAGCCCCTCTGGCTCCCCCCTGTTTTAACGCAGAAATCTGAAAAAAAATTCCGTTAAATACTACTCGGTGGACTGAATGTTTGTGCATAATTTCAATCTTCTAGGTGCAAAAATAGGCCCGCAAAAAATTATATATACCGACAACGTCCCATATTCCCCTATACAGAAGTATATTTTGATAAAAATTCCCTGACACATCCCTAATTACCCTAGGGTCATGTTTCGCCCATCATTCTCTTCAGAATAGAACTGCCTTTCAGACGGTACGACTCACGTGTCTCCATCATGTACCTAAGGCGGGAAAATCCCGAAGAAAGGGATTTTTTTGGTCTAAATATCCCTTTTTTCAACTTTTAGCCCCTCTGGACCCCCCTGTTTTAACGCAGAGATCTGAAAAAAAAATCTGATAAATACTACTAGGTGGACTGAATGTTTATACACAATTTCAATCTTCTAGGTGCAAAAGTAAGCCTGCCAAAAATATATATATACTGACAATGTACCATATTCCCGTATACAGAGGGATATTTTTGAAAATTCCCTGAGACATCCCTAATTACCCTAGAATCATGGTTTGCACATCGTTTTCTTCAGAATAGAACTGCCTTTCAGGCAGTACCATTCACATGTCTCCACCATGTATCTAAGACGGAAAAATCCCGAAGAAAAGGATTTTTTGATAAAAATATCCCTTTTTTCAACTTTTTCCCTCTCTGGATCCCCCCCTGTTTTAACGCAGAAATCTAAAAAAAAAATCTGTTAAATACTACTCGGTGGAGTGAATGTTTGTGCAAAATTTCAATCTTCTACGTGCAAAAATAAGCCCGCCAAAAAATAATGAACATAGGCTTAATAAAAGAAAATATATATATATTTGAGAATTATGACGTCATCACCTCCTATGTCTCGACGCAGGAAGGTGTGAAACCATACGTAAGGTCTTCTACAATGCCTCTTGACTTGAAAAACAAAAAAAAAAACCGGACGAAAAAGCTCAAATAGGAGAGTTATAACGCAATGTACCATGAAACACACAAAAGGGATAGAGTGTGGACTGTCTGGACAGAAACACTCTCACACACACACAAACGCATTCACGCACACACATTTTCCCTTATCTCATCAACATCATTGGTAATAAACACCTCGAAGTGTAAGCTGAGTTCCTCACAAGAGAAACAATCTCCTCGTGTCAGCAGAAATAATTGATAAACAAGCGGTCACAAAAGTCAACGTGAAGAAATGAAAAAAAAAATAAAGGGAGGAAAAGTAACCAATTTTATGGTTTGTTTGGGTTACAACTGGTGAACCATATTTCAGTCACGTGTTTCTTTGATCGTTTTAGAACACACAGATGCTAGCAGCGGAAGGTTTGATGCAGGATAGCCAGTGCTACATTAGTTATTGGTCTGAATAATTCTTTTGGTCGAAAAGGACCAAACCGTATTTTCAGCCAAAATCGCTATTGGTCGAAAACGACCAACTTCGTCGTGTAAAGGTTAAGTGGTTCAATGACTAGTGTAGGAGACTAGATGGGTTACCAAGCCCGTATTACGCCACAGGATCATGTCTCGCGTATCTTCTGCTAAAAGGGACTTAACTCTCACATCTAACATTGTGTACTCATTTTAGGAATTCAGATGCCCGGTAGTGAAGAACAATATTCTTCCTACTCTAGCACAATATCCATGATGCAATTACGAAAATTATGATAAATCAAGGTCCAATTTTCTAGGATTAAATCAACTAGGTAACATTGGATTTCCTTACCAATTTGATTCTAGAAATGAAATCTTTGGGGGAGAAGAAACTGAACTTTTTTTCGAGGGGGGGATGGCATAACTAATATTTCTACCTTAGTATACATTTTTTTTCTTTCTTTTTTGCTTAAGAAGTGTCAGATTTATGGAACTTTATTGTACGTACGGCACCTTAAAGCATTCTCTTATTCTAAAATTGTAATTTTTTCATATCAAAAGGAAACTTTTCTGCACTATTAGAAATAAATAAAATCTTTTCTTTTAATTCCACCCTAATGTAGGAGTTACTTGAGTTAGAAAGCAGCGATCCCAACTCTGAAGCTCCAGAATTAATGCACAGGGAGTCAATGTATTGACCATCGATCATCCGAATTACATATTGTCTGGTCAACCAGACATGAATAAACCTGAATATAGCCATGTACGATGTTAACACTAATTAATTCGCGTAATTTTATCGGTATTTGTTCTATGTTCTGTTTCGGTGGTTTAATGCTTTGAACGGAGGCAAGATTGTTTCAGTACACTTGAATTCTTAATAAAAACCCTTAAGGGGGCAGATTACTAAATATTTTTCAAAAGCTAACAATTTTTCTTCTGCCAGTTTTTCGTAAATGAAAAGACATGATAAAATGTAACTTACCTCAGTAGTAGATAATGTTATTCTACACCGGAAAATACGAATCGGAAGAATTTTCAGTGTTGCCATCCATAGAAATTACATTGTGGCCAGAATTTGAATTACCCAAAAATCTAGGTTTTAGCAGCGATTAGGAAAATGAACCCAACGGCAATTGATGTCTTATCATGCTTTCTGTATTTCTTGTTAATTACTTTTTATATAATATTTGTATTTTAATTCTACTGATGATAAAAACATTTTGTACTCTTTATTACAAAATAAATACAAATATTTAAAAAGTAGTTAACAAGGAACACAGACAGTATGATAAGTTATCAATTGCCGTTGAGTTCATTTTTCTAGTCGCTGCCATAACCTAGATTTTTGGGTAATTCAAATTCTTGTCATACTGTAATTTCTACGGATGCAATACTGAAAATTCTTCCGAATCGTATTTTCGGGTGTAGAATAACATTATCTATTACTGAGGAAAGTTACATTTCATTATCTCTTTTCACTTACGAAAAACTGGCAAAAAATTAAATTGTTAGCTTTTGAAAAATATTTAGTAGTCTGCCCCCTTAAGAAAGGAACTTAGTTTCTAATCATGATTACGAAAGATTTAGAGAGATTGCATGCTTCTGTAAAATGTCAGGGTAATCTAAGACGAAGAATATGAATTAAGCTTGCAACTTCTTAGCAGTTAAGTTCACACTCTCAAATGATAAGATTAATAATTTTGAAGATGCAAAACCGTGTATGTCGAAAATCAAAAAATGTATGAATTCAAAGACTTGTTACACAGTACGCATATTCGGCAAGAAAGTTACGATTTGACTAAATAAGAAGCTCTGCAATAGTATTTGAACTACAGTTAATACAGGGGATGTATCTTCGTAACTGCATATCGGGGCTTCAAATCTCGCCTATTCAAGATTCGCCTAATACCCACTAGCTATGCAAACGTCAATCAAAGCGATGATACAGAGTTCATTTTCTTAGGCGAAAGTTTAACTTTTTTTTTTTAAAAAAAACTTTATTTAGCTCGCATAGATTGGTAGTTCTGCTTCGCGCTCTTATTAAACACGTAGTGCATTATGTAGGGGAAAATTTTGACAAACCGAGCGAAAATTAATAGCTTAATGAATCTTCCAGGATAGTTTCATCAGGTATAGTAATATCCTAAAAGGAAGTCCCTTGAACATCCCTCTTGAGTTTCATCCAATATGGCTACCTTATCCATTTCGGTCCCATCGTCTACAAAACAATCATGGTTTCCTTGATTTCTTATCTTACGTTCAATTCTAGTCTTGAAACTTTAACAAAATATTTTGTAAATAAAATTTCCCTTGCTTGATTCATTTCTGTAGGTCAGGTAGATATACAATTACAAATGATAGAATGGGCTTATATCACTTAATCTTGTACCTGTGTTTCTTTCAACCGTATTTTTCTGATTTCCTTGTTTTATTAAACATGCAATATTTATATAAACAATAAAAAAAATGTCAACATGCCATACGTACAATTGATATATACAGAATATGGTGCATTTGAAAATAACGGCATTATACCGAAGTTTCTGTAAACTTATGTAGCAAAATAGTCCGCACAGAAAACGTTAAGTAAAATTCAGCTTTTATAACGCTAGAAATAATGTAGCTATAATACATAAGAGACAAAAATTAAACCATCCCTGGCACGGTACACTGTTGGGACAAATGATGAGATTGAATTGGATCAGACCCATTACTGCTTCAGCTTAAAAAAAAAAAAAAAAAAAAAAAAAAAAAAGTTTAAACAGATTTTAATGAGAGCATTTATATTTTAGTAATTTAGGTTTCATATAATCAACTCTGATTCTTTCAGAACAGGAAAGGTACCTAATACTGAAGAACTGAAAAGAAAATGAAAGAATGAGCTTCAAGAGATTCATAAAGTAACATTCGAGGGTAGTTCATCAAACATAACACTTTTATCCTCTTGTTTTTTGATCCCCAAAATGTGATCTCTCTACAATTAATGCACATGTCTGAGTAAAACAATCTCAAAGTATATGAGAGTTTTACATTTCCAATATACCAGCTTCTTCTTCTTCGATCCCCAATCAATTGATGGGAATCTTTCTCCAGCCAAGTTTGATCCTGATCGTACACCTTCAATTCGTGTTGTCTGCTAGCACATGCTCTTATGGGTAAAACTGAGGGATGAGTGACATGTGAAATAAGTCTCCTGTATGTGAAAGATCGATAAAAAGCTAGTGCATCATCATCATTCGATGCATGAAATTGTAATTGGAAATGTTATCCCACTTTTATCTTGTTCTTCAGGATTCATAGATTTGTTGAACATACAGGTGTTAATTAACAATCTATTTCTCGAGTATATCTAGCAAGTTTTCTTCCCTTTCTGGAACAGAAACAAAGTCGTATCACTTCTTGAGAACTCATGTACAGACAATATTATATAATCCATGTTTACTCTGTACTTTCATTATTTAAACATTTTGACCGGTTCATGAAATCTGCCTTCTTATGAAAGATTTTTTAAAAATCAGAAAAATACGCTTGAAAGAAACAGATACAAGATTAATCAACACAAGCGTACTCTATCAATGGACAAGCGTACGATAACAATGGAGAAAGGATGACTGATAAAGCGGAAGCATGGCACTCCAAAATAAACACGAAAGCAGCGAATCCACACTTGAGTATATACATATTTATAGATAATTTAAAACAGGAGCAGGCAGAAAATGAAATGACAATGTATAAACTCCAGATGGGACACGTCACTAAATCAAGGAAAGTAAAGTGGAGTTGCCTTAATTGACATATTTTGGAACTCAAAAGAAGGCTTGAATCACAAGAAATAGATATAATACAGTATGTTGATGCAGTGTCTCGCTGCATTTCATTTACGTTCAATTAGTGATTTTTGGTGTTTAATTTCACTTTATGATTTATGCAAACTTCCGTTATCCTTCCTTTAACAAATATATATTCACGTAAGTATACATATCTTTAATTTAGAAACTACAAACTTTTGTGTCATTTCTTCTCAGTGCTACCAACGTAATTCCGCATTAGGCAAATCTTGAATTCAAGATTCGCCTAACTTTCTCCTGAGTTAACATCTGTAAATTCCATTGCCTGAGGTTATTAAGCGAATCTTGAATAGACGAAAGTTGAAGGGTGTTTCAAAACAACATCGACAATGTTTGGGAAGTGATTCCTCACACCAAAATAAGACAAAAAGTATAGACCAACTTGGGTGTACAAATACTCCTTTTCGGAGTTACAGGCTGCCGAAAACTTGAAAAAATGAAGTTTAAAGGTCCACAGCTCCAAAACTATGGGATCTATCGTAGTCGGGTCAAGATTTCACTTAGGAACTACTACGTGCTCCATCCAAATATCCATGTTTCAGAATCCTGGTACTTCCACAACAATTTTTATAGAGGTAGTTGGTGAGTACTTCAAGTGGGCTTTTAAAGTTCGTTTTTTCATATTTTCGGGAGCCTAAAGGAAGCATTTGTGCACCCAGGTTGGTCTATACTTTTTGTCTTATCTTAGTGTCAGGAATGATCTCCCAAACGTTGTCGGTGTTGTTTTGAAACGCCCCGTATAGTGGTCGAAGTTGTAGACGAACTTTGGTGTCGACTGATTCGATATTACGCGTTGAAAACTGTGCTGTGTAGCTTCCCCATTTAGAACATGGTTTTTGGTTCTATGGGAGAATTCCGATTTCCCGATGTCTGGTCCTCAGGATCAAAAGTACAAAGGACAGCTCAGATGAATTATTAGATGAGGATCAGGCTGGCTTATTACAATACCATCTCAAGTATTTTAACATTAAAATATAAGTTCTTATAAAGTTGAAACTCCTTTACGTAAGTAAAACAATAATTATATACAATGTATTCTTGTCAGTTATTTATGAGAACCCTTATATGATAGATGAAAAATATGCCGATTTTATATCTCGCCAATTTCCCTATACGTGCGAATTCATTTAGGCCTATATACTAAGGGTAAATAAAAATCACTACTGAATCAAGAATGGAAACATTCAGGTTTCTGGGTTACCATGCCAATGCGTGTTTAGACAATGTGCTGCCTACAGCTCACAGGTGACGAGAAGAACCCTAGCAGAAGTAGTGTGACGTAGGTATGGGCTCGCCCACTTTTCGCACGGGGGTTTCAAATGACACCACGGAATAGCACACAGATAACTTTACCCGGAGTAGCAGACGACATCTAAGTATAGATCACACCTCAAAAACCGAAAATGGACTTGACCGTGTCGTTAACCTTTCCCCGCTTCCCATGTTTTAGGGTTCTTCTCATCTGTGAGTCGATGGTTTAATTATTCAAAGGTATTTTATATGATAGGATGAGGAAATAACCGATTTTATATCACTAATATCTCAATTAGGGATGGCCAATTCCGGAATTTTTACTTTCCGGAATCCGGAAAGTAAAATCGGAAAATTCCGGAATTCGAAAAAATTCCGGAATTCGGAAAAATTCCGGATTTCGGAAAAAATCCGGAATTCAGAAAAATTCCGGATTTCGGAAAAAATCCGGAATTCAGAAAAAATCCGGAATTCGGAAAAAATCCGGAATTCGGAAAAAATCCGGAATTCGGAAAAATTCCGGATTTCGGAAAAAATCCGGAATTCAGAAAAATTCCGGAATTCGGAAAAATTATTTTTTCTTTTTGTAATCCTAAGAATTTTGTTCAAATGCAAACGAACAAATTTCCTTTTCGTAATCCTAAGAATGTATGATGCAAGTTAAGCTGAAACTTACATCCTAAAGTATACACTACTCAATCTTCCCATGGTTAATGAGATGTAGTCCAAAAGTACGATGTACTCCTAATATTTAATTTTTGTTTTACTGTGATATTGTCCAGAGGTAAGTCATATATCACACTGAGATAAACAACTTGACATAATGAAGATGTTATCATACGTAGTTTTCCAGAAAATCGTGAGAAACGATTTTTTATGAAGTTAAAATATGCGTCGCTTGTTGCCAGTGTGATGCAATTGATAACTTTTATGCTGGAATAGTCTTATTATTATTATTATTATTATTATTATTATTAATCGTTTATGTACTGTAAAAGAAAAATATGAACCGTTAAGTAGTAGATTTTATCTGTTGTTTTTTTATATCTTCTAACAGTAATAACAAATTGCTTGTAAATACGCAATGATTATCAAGGACAATGGCATATTAATGTAAGGACTACTCTGCAGACTAGCAATAAACAATAAACAATAACAGATAAACAATAGTCCCCCCAAAAAAGTAACTAACTTGGGCACGTCAGAATGTTCGCGAGAATATAGGGACGCATTGAGACTAGCAAAAAACGTGGTGTTATTATTACTCAAAGGGCCGTACGATGGAGGCATTAACGTTAATGTTAATGGCACCAATGAGCACTTACTTGCTCTAACGGTTAACCTCATTTTTGAGATAATTCTTAGAAGTGGGCGTGTTGGCATGCAGTTGGAGTACTAACGATTTGCGTCACTATCGAACACTAACGTAGCACTAGCGATGTTTAAAGTCGAAATTGGAGTCTGACATAAGTGGCTTGTCAACTTCACGGACATTATATTTTCCTTGAATGCGAGAATTGTGCGCCCGGGAAATTTGCGCCCTACCACAAAAATAGGAAAAAATGCGCTCGCAATATATTTGCACTGGGATGTTTGCGCCCTACCCCAAAAAGAGGGGAAAATGCGCCGGCTATATATTTGCACTGGGATGTTAGCGCCCTACAATTCAACTTATTATTGTATTGTGTAAAGTAACTTCCACTCGCACTTGAACTAGGCTTGCCTCTCATCGTCTCAGTGAGTTACTCCATCCGTTATAATATTCCGAACAAATGAAAAAAATACAATTTTAGTTCACTAAAGGGCAATTCATACAAATACAATTTTTCATTATACTACAAAATTTACAATAAACGTATAAATGACTGATATATAATTATTTATTAATATAATCAAAGAGAATAATTTAATCTACAAAAGGCTGTTTGGCTCTACGCAGATATCTCTGTTCACAATCCTTGCGAGTTGTTTGGCTTTTCAGGACACAAAATATAGAAAAGAAAATGTAAAGTGAATGTAAAATCAGTTCAGTAATATTATCAAGAAAACTATGTACAGTGTGTTTACTTGCTGGAATTACACTTCAAACACACAATTGCGTTCAGTCGTTCTTTCAGGAAAAATGTTCCGGGGGGCACATTTAGTATTCCGGAGGGGGGTCACTGCTGGTACTATTCTATTTATTATTATATTATAGACGTATTATTTTGGTCTCCTCCGAGGGGGCACTCTGAGAGCTCTGGGGAGGCCAGTGTTCCCCCAAAATCATCTCTGGAAGAAGCAGTGATTGCGTTGATCCGTTGTGTTCTTTTGGCTTATATTGAAGTTTATTCTCCCCTTATATAGCCACAATGAAAATAAATTACAAATGGCATGGTTGTGGGGGGAGGATTGTTTATGCTGTAATGTCAGCCCCTCCGAGGAAATGCGTAAGCTCCAATAGGTTCTTTTATTTCGCAGGGCTCAAACTTCCCGGTGGAGGTACATCGCAGGAGCAATTTTCCCTGTTCTTGAGGTAAGGCGCAAAATTCTCGACACCGTTCGAATGACCTCGGAAGACGATATCTTTTTCAATACTTTTTTTATATTCTTTTACTCGAGATTTCTTCATAGCTTCTTATTAAAATACTTACTAATATATCCTCATTTTATTGTCCTAACCAATCAATATGGGTATGTTGTCAGTAAAATATTTAGATTGATCGAGCCTCTGGTGTGTAACCACAGTATTTCATATCATGCCCCCATTAGAAATCTTGGCTAAACGAACCAATATATGTTGCCAATAAAATAGTTTAGAATGATTGAGCCCCTGGTAAATAACCACAGTATTTCGTGACAGACCCCCCCCCTTTCCTATTACCATATTCTAGCTACGTGCCTGACTCAGCTAATTCTCTACATTCTTTACCAAACACACATTTTCTAAAGCGGAAAATGCTCTCTAAATACCTAAGCTCATTATTTTCAGCAGATGCACAAACTGGGTAACATTCTGTCTACATGAATGTTATATATGTCGATTACTGGAAACCGCTTCTCGCTATCTATTACCATATTTACTATATAATGATTAACGTTAAAACCGGAAATGGTTGATTTGTTCCGCTTCCGGTTTGAATATTACATTCATCAGGGAACTCGATTCTTAACTATTGACTCTATACATCATGGCCAAAATTGATTGGTAATCCATCAGATAGTTCTTGAGACTGTTTGTTTCACTGACGGACAGAATGAATATATGGCTATAGAGTTTTGATAAACTAAATTCGTTAATGAGTGATGATGGAACAAATATAAGAAAGGGAACCAAGAGTACCACCGGGAAAATTTTCGAACACAAAATTAGCCATCGAAAACCCACATGTCCTGGATTAGAATACCATAGATGAAAACTCTACCACTGAGTCATCAATCACCCGCTTATTAGTTTTGTTAACTATTATATTAATATAAATTAATGAATGCCTGCTTATGTTAATTATTGAACAATTACATTGTATACTTCGTAAAGTCAAAAATTATAAATTTGTATTTACTGTACATACAGTGAGCGCAGAAAGTGTTCGTACACCTATGCTATTGAAACGAGAATGCCTGTGAAAAAGAAACAGAAAATTTAAGAAGTGTAATAACACACACAATATGAATAATGAAAACTAAGCTTTATGAATATATCAATAAAGAACCACAAAGACAAGTTTAATGGTCAGAAAGTAAATAAATTCCGTAGAAAATGTATAGAGTAGACGCAAAAAGTGATCGTACACCTGACGTACGAATACGAAACAAAGATACCACAACTGGGGTTCACTAGTATTCACCTGAGTATACACCTCTGTATAGCATGACGAGTAACAGAATGAGTTTAGTTGTGAATAAGAGTGAAAAAACTGCACGGTGGGCTGTCGAAATGGGAAGCAACCGAACAGAAACAAATGAGGAGACAAGAAAAGTAATTATTAAAGTGCATAAGAAGGGTAAGTCTTTGAGAAAGATAGCAAACCTCAGGGGCAGATCCAGAGGGGGGCGATCGGGGCCATCGCCCCCCCCCACAAGAGGAAACTTTCTTATTTTATATATAAATAAACCCATCCATAACAAGTTTGGAGCTCTTAAAAGTAGCAGTATTACTGCCGACCGCCCCTTCCCCAGAAGTCCGTCCTGGATCCGCCCCTGTATAGAGTAGCCACAATCGAGTATTTTCCGCTGTATGTTTGGAGTCGTTGTCTTGCTGAACAATAAATTGTTTTCAAGAACCATCTTCTGCGCACTAGTATGGAGATATTCCTTTAATATGTTAATATACACTTTGTGGATCATCACTCCATCGATAAGGTGGAGACGACCCACTCCTGAGGCACTCATACAACCCCAGACGAGCACGGACCCTCCTCCGTGTCTTACTTTAGGGACGAGATTTTGAGGATTCATCTCTGTATTCACCTTGCGCCATACCATACGCCTCCCATTGGACTCGATAAAATTAAATTTACTTTCGTCCGAAAATATGACCCTATTCCAGAAAGAAGCCTGATCCCCTATCTTTATACTCTTTTTCAAACTTTAGTCTCTTTATACGATTTGTCTTGTTCACCCAGAACATTTTCCTGGCTATCCGACCATGATACCCTGCAAATATTCCGCACTGTACTGGCTGATACTTTAACACCGCGTGTTTCCAGATCCGTTGCCAATTGCACAGCACTACTTTTTGGAACCTTTTTTCTTTCCCTAATAATGTAACGTTTAACTTATTCACTCAACACTCTTGGTCTTCCAGTTCTTTTTGTTTATTATTATTTTTTTATTTTTTTTTATGGTTTCGCACAGTGATAGAAACATTATACATCGCAATTATTGTTTGTACTGTTGAACGAGGCCTGTCTGCAAGGTTTGCCAGGGGCGGATCCAGGACGGACTTCTGGGGGGGCGGTCGGCGGTAATACTGCTACTTTTAAGAGCTCCAAACTTGTTATGGATGGATTTATTTATATATGTTGGGAGCAATGTTCGAAAACGGCCATTGGCCGAAGAAAGTGATCAATTCTAAGTTTGGACAGATGCAATTATCCAAAGTACGAAGAAGTCTATCATTTCGGGGTTTGGTCGCTTAATAGTATCCAAAGCTAGGTTTGGATAATTACAGTTCATCCAAAGCTCAATTTAGTTATTTCCAGTTGTTCTTGCGAGATGTCATTGCAATTTTTTATTCGTGGCGCATGCGCATTCGGAGAATATAGGGAGGGTAAAGCAGAAGTCAGTCTTCAGTCAGGCGGTAGCTTTATGTGTTAACGTGTATGCTTTCTTTGCCACTCACAATTGTTTATTCGTTGAAGTGAAATTGAAGACCGTGCACAACAATGAGTATGGTTGCAGCAGAAGACTTCAAAGCAAAACTAGACGACTACGTTCGAGCTAGTACAGCAGATAATACGTTCTTGTTATCTCCAGAGAAGTACAATGAATTGCTGTTGGAGGTGAAGGCTTCGCAAGAGAAAAAGAAAAGAGGTGAGTCACTGACGTCACTGGACTATCGTCGCCTGAAGAGATATGATGTTTTAAGTATTGGTGGGGTTGAGAAACTTATCGAAAAACGTAAAGATGGTGATAGTGTTATTAGGTATTTCTGTCACACCGGAGAATTATACAGTGTCATTCATAAAGCTCACATTGACACTGGCCACAAACGTTTGAGATGCTTGGACAAAGAACTTAAGCTAAAGTACTGTAATGTAACACGAGAGATCATCAATATTTATCTCAAATTGTGTGGGCAGTGTCAGTTGAAAAAGAAGCAAAAGTGCAAAGGACTGACTGTTAAACCTATTCTCAGTAATCTGCTTAATTCTAGGGGTCAGGTTGATCTTATCGACATGCAGAGTGAACCGGACAAAGGATACAAGTTCATATTAAATTATCAGGATCATCTCACAAAGTTTCTGTTTTTGCGCCCATTAAAGACAAAAAGAGCATCAGAAGTTGCTTATCATCTGATGGATATATTTTGCATTATTGGTGCACCTTGTATTCTTCAAAGTGATAACGGACGTGAGTTCGCAGCTGAAGTTACAAGTGAGCTGGCCTCAGTGTTTGGGTCGAAAATAGTGCACGGCAAGCCGCGCCACTCTCAGTCTCAAGGAAGTGTTGAGAGAGCGAACCAAGATGTTCGAGACATTCTTATTACATGGATGGCAGAAAATAGCTGTTCGTCTTGGGCTGAGGGTCTTCGTTTTGTCCAGATGAAGAAAAACAGGTCCTTCCATAGGGGCATTAACCGGAGCCCCTACGAGGCTTTGTTTGGCGTTCCCATGAGAAATGGACTTTCGGATTCATCTCTTCCATGTGATTTATTACGAGACTTGACCAATGAGGAAGATCTACAAGAAATATTGGCTCGTGATCCACATTGTGACACCATGCAGGAAGGGGAAGGCTCAGGACAGGATGTACAGAATTCATTGACTCGTGATCCACACTGTGACACCATGCAGGAAGAGGAAGGTTCAGGACAGGATGTACAGAATTTATTGACTCGTGATCCACACTGTGACACCATGCAGGAAGAGGAAGGCTCAGGACAGGATGTACAGTATTCATTGACTCGTGATGTACAAGAAGACACTTCAGGACAGGACGCACAGCATTCATTCGTTCGTGATTCCCTTAATAATCTTCGGCAGGAAAGAGAGACTTTTCCAGAATTTCCAGCTTCTTTAGAGACCATCAACACTGCAATTGTGGAAGCAAATGAATCTCCATGTCCGTGCGCAAATCAAGAAAAAAGATGCAACATCTGCACAAGAAGTGAGAGTATACGAGAGGCACGTGAGGGATCCAAAATACATTTAAAGCGACAAGCAAATGAAATGTTAATGGCGTCAAGTAAAAAATTCCCTCGTGCAGACGTAGGACAAACTGTTCTAATCAAAATCCCAGAATTGGACAGAGGCAGAGTTGCTCCGAGGAACGTCATGGCTGTGGTTATGGGGAGAAACGATAACGATCTCTACCAGTTGGGGACTTCTTCGGGAATTATTAGAAAGCTGTACGCGCGCAATGAGTTCCAGTTCGCAGATGAACAGTTTCTTCAGATCAGTGATGTTCCGCAGAGAGACATTTCACTTAGAAGTGTAGCTGAAGCAGAAACACACTCCAGGCAGGGGTTTATTAAGTGCGGCTGCAGGAACTTCTGTTTGAACAAAAAATGTAATTGTGTAAAGAAGGGTGTAAAGTGTAACTCAAAGTGTCATTCCTCAAGTGCGTGTAGGAACAAGTAACTGGACAGTTGACCTATTACAATGTACTTGAAGAGCCTGTATATGTGGCGAATCTGCATTTCAGTTATTCCATTTTATAACTGTAAGTTCATTATATTTTTTCGCACTTACAGCTTAAAATTTTCAGCACACGTTTTTCAAATTCTTCACTGTTTCATTGTGTTAATAACTGAACTTAAAACATTTAACGCACTTTGCTGTTAATGCTTAATTAATTATTGTACTTATTTTTATATGGTGCATATTTTCTAAAAGTCTTCTAAAAAAGAAAGTAAGCTGAATTAGAAGGAATTAATACGAAGAACTATTTTTATTCATATACGAATTTCATACTTCTTATTTGACAGAATTTTGTGATATACATTTTCATTTCTTAAACATTGAAAAATAAAAATCTTGTAAAATGTGTAAAATGTGAAAAAATTAATAAATTTTTTTCTTATTTTCCTTTCTAAATTGAGCTTTGGATGAACTGTAATTATCCAAACCTAGCTTTGGATACTATTAAGCGACCAAACCCCGAAATGATAGACTTCTTCGTACTTTGGATAATTGCATCTGTCCAAACTTAGAATTGATCACTTTCTTCGGCCAATGGCCGTTTTCGAACATTGCTCCCAACATATATAAAATAAGAGTTTCCTCTTGTGGGGGGGGGGCGATCGCCCCCCTCTGGATCCGCCCCTGACTCTATAATACCTTGAAACAGCTTCGCACACCTCCCCAATCCCCAGACATGAACCCCATAGAACATCTATGATCTGTTCTGGAGACAAGAATCAGAAGGCACAGCTTGTCTACTAAAGAAGGCCTAAGAAAAGCTATTCAAGAAGAATGGGACATAATCAGTCCCGAAGCTACAGAACTACGAACTACTACAGGTGAAATCAATGCCACGAAGACTACAGACAATCATTAACGCACAGGGTAATCCCACAAAATATTAAATAACGTAATATACTTTATAAGCATTAATTCAAGCATAAGTGTACGGTGACTTTTTGCGTTTACAAAAAAGGAATTCTCTCTTTTCTTCTGAACAAAACAGTGATTGTGTTTGTTTGGCCTTTCTCTTGTATATAGAAATAAAATGTATGAATGTGTAGTCTTAATTCTGGTTATATATATATTTTCCACCTCCTGTTCTCATGCTAGCTGTTTTCAATATAAAGTATGCACGGTGTACGAACACTTTCTGTGCTCACTGTAGGTATGTTGACAATAAGCGAATGTTATTAGAATATTTGTTGAGATTTATTTTCCTTCAATGCCTTTCGCCTGGTTAAAAAGTAGTTTGCAGTGCTTTGGAGCAGCTGCAGGTGGGAACGCGATAATGTTTGAGACATACCGGCGACTTTTTTGTGTGTGAAGATAAGACCTTTCTCATAAAGTAGTAAATAACTGCAGTAGCAATTGTCTACGTAAATGATAAAGACATATCCAACTACAAGAAATTAATACAGTATATATAGCCTATTCATTATTGTGTTTCTCTTTTAACAGCTACTAGCTAAGGATGGCCAATTCCAGAATTTTTACTTTCCGGAATCCGGAAAGTAAAATCGGAAAAATTCCGGATCTCGGAAAAATTCCGATTTTTTCTAAATTCCGGATTTTTTCCGAATGTCGGAATTTTTCCGAAATCCGCATTTTTTCTGAATTCCGGAATTTTTCCGAAATCCGGAATTTTTCTGAATTCCGGAATTTTTCCGAAATCCGGAATTTTTCTGAATTCCGGAATTTTTCTGAATTCCGGAATTTTTCTGAATTCCGGAATTTTTCCGAATTCCGGAAAGTAAATTTTCCGATTCCGGAAAACAAAATTTCCGGAATCCGGATTCCGGAAAATTTTGGCCATCCCTAATCTCAATAGATGCGAAGTGGTCTAAGCGACTGAGCATCGACCTCAAGAGTGATAGAATGTGTGACTATTGAGAAAGCGGATAGATTAGCGCAGTGGTTAATGTTGCGGCATGGTAATAAAAGCACCTGGGTTCAATTTACAGTCCTGTCGTGTATTTTTGGCTGTATATCATGAACACCCTTCCGATTCTGTTCGAAGGTTGGCCGTTTACATATATATATATTAGAATAAACCGGTTATAACGACTCCGAAGGGACCGCAAATTTACGGTCGTTATAGCCGATAGTCGCACAAACCGGTTTTTATTTTCTTGCTCAAAATTTCGTATCTAACAATAAATTTTAGGCTATTCACTTGTTGAGCATGTTTTAAACTTATTGTATGTGTTGTATAGTATAAGTCATGAATGACATACAGTATTCTGGTTCCACATACTGTATTACAAAAATTACTTTATTACCGTACAATAAATGCAATACTGTTCTTTTTTTAAAATGTTGTACAAATGTAATGTACTTTACCTTACACATTAGAAAAATCCAACACACACAAGCACAAAACATCAAAAAGTAATATAAACACTATTATACCACGTCTGTACTTTGAAAACGCTTTAACTTTAATAAGCAACGCAGTAATGCATATACTGTACTATTTAAGGTAATCAGTTATCTTTGTTTGCTTCTTGCACTTGCGATGCATTCGTTTCAACGTCTCACTATTGACATTTGTATTAAATTCTTCTTTAAACATAACAAATTTTTGTAAAGTTTTCACTGCACTCAGAGCTTCGTTAAGTGATGGTACAACAAATTGTTCTTGTTCATTTTCATTTTTGTCAATTACCTGTTGGCTTTGGATGTCAACTACAATTTCTTCACTCGCTGAGACGCACACTACAAGATGGTTGTCTACCTCGGCAAAGTCTTCTATTTCACAAGTTGTCAAAGATGGACCAAGCTCTTGCACTAATCGCGCAAGAGGAATATCATACTCCACATCTTCATCATCAGCTGTTGCTGAAAACGTCGTCCTCATCGTGGGATGGTGAAGAAAGGTTTCTGAAACCTGCATGTTTAAAGCAATTAGCAAGTCCTTTAAGTGACATTTTCCCACGCTTCAGATATAATTGAAATTGCATCAAGAACGTTGAAAACTGGTTCTTTATCTTCGATTTTTTGTAACATGTTCATCACCTGAAGCTTCCTTTACTGCATCTTAAGAGATTTTTATAACTCCCTGGTCCATAGGTTGTAAAACTGAAGTGACATTTGGAGGTAAAAACACAAGCTTTATGTATTGCCGATTACCATCTACTGGATGAGCCGGGCAGTTATCGACCAGGAGAAGAACTTTTCGTTTCTTTGGTTTCAGTTGAGAGTCCCAGTTACGCAACCACTTTTCAAAAATTTCCCATGTCATCCAAGACTTTGCATTGTTTTCATAAACTACAGGTAGGGAGTGAATATTTTTAAAACATCTTGGTTTTCTGGATTTGCCAATCACCAAAAGCTTTTCTTTACAAAATCCCATCATATTTACAGCAACCATAACTGTGATTCTTGTTTTAGACATTTTGCCACCCGAACACTGTTCACCTTTAAATTTCAGTCTTATCTGGCATCATATTGTGAAACAATCCAGTTTCATGTCCATTGAATATATCATCTGGCTTGTAACCTTCACACAAAGCAGGCCACTTCTTAGATAGCCACTCGTCTGTTACGTCATCAGGTACACTCGCAGCTTCGCCACAAATTTTCTCAGCAACAATATCATGACGAGCTCGGAAACGTTGTATCCAAGAGGAAGAAGAATTGAAGTTCGGATTGCCCAACCGACGAGCAAATTCATTGGCTTTCGCTTAAAGAATAGGTCCATTGATCGGCACATTATTTGTTCTTTGCTGCTTAAACCATTTAAGTAAAGCTTCTTCAATCTCTTTGTGGTCGGATGATCTGGCTTGATTTTTAAAGATTTTTTTTTTTTTTTTTCGAAAAGAGACTATTTTCTCTCTGTCCTTCCAAATTGTAGAAATCATCGAGTGTGATAGACCCAATTGTCGTCACTTCGAAATAAATACAAACAACGATAAATAAAGTTCATAATTGACATTTCGAGAACATGATGGCCCTAATTGGCATATCACATGACTATCTTTCCATTTCAAAACATATCACAGATTTCAAGATGGCGGCGGAGGTTCGTGATTTACTCTGTCCAGTCTTCTTTCGGCAATATGTGAAACTACCACAGTTTGTATTGTCTATTTTTCACTATTTTTACGATTCAACAGTTTATTTGATGTATTTCTATAACATAGTATAGCCCTCCCACCAACTTTGACCCCCTCCCCCTCCGTTTCTTATGGCGCTTAGCCATTATAACTTTGCACATACACATTTTCACATCCTCTATTAGGCGCATTATGTCTCATCTCGCAACTCGATTCATGCATTTGGATCCTTTACTTGTCAGTTTTATTCAAGAGACCTATTTGTTGCAACAGAAACGCTTCATTGTGGTCGATGTGTATGCAATTGTAAAAGTTCTGTAATTAACCAGGAATAAATGACTAAAAAGCACGTAAAGGAAATGAGTGCAGACTTGATTTTTAAGAATAATTACAAAAGTTTTACTTTCGAATGCTTTTTTTTTTTTTTTTTTAAATATATTCACAATATTGAAATTTCTCACCTTATATTTTTCACGTTAAAAAAAAAGTAGTAAAACTAACGTAATACAAAGATTTTTGTTATTTTCCCAATTTTTCCTTTTTATATATATATATATAACCAACAGGTTCAAAATTTCCGGAAATTTTACAACACTAGTTATGAGTGTATGTGTTAGGCATGATATTCTCATCTTTGCTTCAGCCAACACACAAGTGTTCTTGAAGAAAATTATTTAGATTGGTTGTTGTTATGTTCAGATTTTAGTCAGTTTCCTATTTTGTCCGTCACTATCTTATTTAACAATACTAATAAGTGGGAGAGTATGTTCGGCATTTCCTTCCTTTCTTTCTATTTAAAAAGAAATACTATGACATTGTGTCTGCACTAGCTATGGACGGTTTGGATAACCTAAAGGAAATGGGGCTTCGCTTCTCTTGCACTGATGGTATCTATGAATGAAGAATTAGAACGAATGCGAGCTACTACAGTATGGACTATGGTATCTCTACAATATTTTCGTACAGATTGTTATATATTATAGAAGAGGTTAATAATATAATAAATATTCATGCCCCAAAATGTAAAGCGACTGTAAGTAACATTTACACGCATGCATGTGGCGGATTATTATATATAATTATATATATAATAGAGAAAGAAAAATAACCTATTAATTCTTGAACAAAAATACTATCAAAAATAAATACAGAAAAGAATGACAGTTTCGTTAAGAAAGTGTAATCCTGGTTAAAACAACAATCAAAAAATATTTTTAAAATCTTAGAAGCAGATGTGCATCTAGAGCAATTATAATGAGTATATATGTATCGAGAAAAGACCTCTCTCCGTGGTTCGAAAACAGAAAGCACATAGCTCAACGAGGCATACAACAGATAATGCTTCACTTTGCCGTAGAGCAGACCATTGCTGATAGATCGAGTAACAAATGGATTTAGTTTCCTCTTCTCTATTTTTTTAAAAATAATGTGAAATGCAGGAAATCAGTAATAACAAAGCAGAATGCGGACCTTTGCTAAAGTAATGCAGATGCATCGTCTACAGTCTGTAAAGGGTAATAAATAGCTTCGCAGCTATTGTAGTTAGGAACAGTACTAATATCCTTACTCCGTTTAAATCAAAGAAAATGACCACAAAGTATTATTTCAACTTAAATTTAAAACTTTCAAAAGAGAGAAGTAGTGTTTACAGGAATTAGAAAAATTACTTTTGCGTATAATAATTCGGATGCTGGAGTTTACGAGGTAAAATGTGTATGTTAATAGTTACATAGGCATGACGAAGCGTACATAAGAATTAAAGAACACGTCAGTTTTTTCTTCATTTTTTTTTTATTTTATTTGAATTTAGCATCTCATTCAGAAGAGAGGCTATATAAGACATAAGCTAAGATTCGAAGCACACGAGCTCCCTCGCCAAAGGTGCGTATGCTAAGAGTATAGCCCAGTGTTCGAAGTGGAAAAAAAGCAGAGGCGGTATGTTTTAGTATGATTTTGACTCAACATACCGGCTATTTAAATATTGCCTTGATCACTGAAAAACCAGAGGCGGTATGGCATACTATCGCATACCGTCTCACTTCGACCACTGGTATAGCCACGAAGAAACGCGTGAGAGACTTGGATGGCAGGTCTCTGCTGTGTCAGGATTATCAAACCGTTTATGAGCCATAAAGCATATCAATGATATTCAGTTATCACACAGATCTTCATCACTTATAGAAAATACCATACAGGATTTATTTTAATCAGAAAGAGAGAGAAATCTCTGTTAAATACGGATAAAGAAAATTTAGACAAAGAATTGAATTTCTCCGTAACCAATTTATTAGAATAAGTAACATATACATTATACAGTTTAAACTTTCATTACGTAATTATATAGTTTAAAAACCTTTATTATTATTATTATTATTATTATTATTATTATTTTTTTTTTTTACATAATTACATAGTTTGAACACTTTTTTTCAAATGTATTTTGTAAACTATAATGTATTCAATTACCTTACGGTATATAATCACACTGATTTTTTCCCTTAGAATTGGTTTTATGGCTCTGAATAAATGTCAAAAGTTAGTTGGAAACTGTTTAACGAAAAATTTCATCTTCTCTATCTACTTATATTAGTATCAAATTATTAGTGTTGTGTGTGCATATATGGAATTTTTCTCGTTGTTACTATGTTTGAGAACAAAGCATTGATATTCCTGATATTAGTGTTTGCACTGAAAACTATGAAACATTGTTCCTTGTGTACAAGGTGAGTTTGAAGAAACACAATGAAATGTAGATGTGAAGTGTGATTTTTCATACGAGTGAGTGTGATTCTTCATACAATAAACGGTATGGTCAAATAAATAAGAAGCTTGATTATTTCATCAGTATGTGAGATTCAAAATATTTCATTGCCTCTCTTGAGAACAAATGACGGCAATAAATCTTAAATAATTGGTATTTATTAAGCTTTCAATATTTTTGAACACTTAAAAGGTGAACTTTCGAATTTCCAGCTTCTATATTATTACAACCGTGTCCTATGTACTAAAAGGAAAGAATTAATCGAACATCTTTGTGAATAATTAAGTACAATTGCCACTATAGAAATGTGAAAACGCTAAAGATCTTTGAATTAGCTCTTATTATCCACTGTCATATCGTCGCATATATTATTAGGTTCTAGTTCCAAACCGTATTTAGAAGCAATGGTTCATGTTATGGCATAACAATCATATCGCACGGAAACGGAAACGTTCACATTCAACTTGGAGAATGTCCACATCTAATTAAATGTTTCTTCACATGATCATGAGTTATTTCCCTAAAACAATTCCCTAAGGTAAGAAAATAAATTGCACAACTTCTTGCTTCAGCATGTTTTATGTAACTTAAGAGCATTTGTTAGTTCAGTCAGGTATAAAAATCTTCCTTTCCAGTCGTGTTGTATGCAGAACTCCGTATCTAGGAAACGAAAATTGCTAACCTGAAGTATGTACAATGCAGATAATCACCGTTCAGTAATTTCCTACAATGATCATAGGCACTTTCGTATTGCCCTTCCAGTGAAAACATACAAATCATATAATACAAGTTTATGTACAAAATTCCAAGAAAGAGGGAAGATAAAAATTTATGAAGTTTCAGATTTTTCTGAGCTTCCGACATGTATGGTGTTTCTTCCACAAAACATTATATTTTCCATATATTTTGGTAATGGTACCTCGAAAATGTCATCTTCTATCAACCTTTTCATGTATTCACCTGGATTTTTACTTTTAAAAGTCACCTCCATTCGAAATAATTCACCTTCCATGCCAGGAATCAGATCGGTTGCTTGAAACGGTGAATTGTACTGTAAAGAAAATACATCTAGTGTTACTAATTTTTCTTGAAAGTTCTATATAAATACTACAGAAGAAAAAAATCTCGTAAAATACAGGTACGCATTTGATGTCTAAAGGTTTAGAATTTCATATTATATATATATATTGCATCCACTTAGCTTACAAAATAATTTGCAAAATACAATTATATGTCCACTTGATATATGTGTGCAATTTTCTGGCACTATTATATAAATTGATATATATATATATATATATATATAAAGCTTTAGACGATCAGCCGGTCTTCGCTCGGCCAGCATACAATACATCTTTTGAAGACATTAAGATAGTAATATATGTACAGAATTGTATTTCGTATTGTTTAAAGAAAAATCTGTTTTGCTTTCTTCAACAAGTGTGTACAGAATTTTTCTTTAAACATAAGGACAGTTTTGCAATGGAAGAAGAATGATATGTAGTTGTCATACTTTTAAATACATCTGCAGCATAGGCGTGAGCAAGTGGGGGCGCTCGCCCCACTTAATGTTTTTGGCATTTTTTTTTCGATTATTAAAAATATTTTTTCAGCTAATAAGGATTATATTTCACAAAAACGGACCATGAAAAACGTCTGTAATCATCGCTATACAAAATAACACTTTGAACTTTGCAATACTCGACAAATATTTCCCGATTTAATTATATTTTAGTCTTTCTTCCGTTTGTTTCCTCCCAGCAGTATATTATCACACACACACACACACACACACACACACACACTTAACACACTATCTGTAGGTACCGACTTTAAAGGGGGGGGGGAAGCTTTTTTTGTTCCGTCTCTCCAATCTAAAAGCAGAGGGGTTTTGCTCTTTTATAATTATAAAGAAAGTAATGATTACAAGGTGGTTGCATATCTTCAGGAGTACATTGATTTGCCCCCTCTAATCCAAGGGTCTGCGCACGCCTGTGATCTGCAGGATCTGTTCCACGTATGTGTGACCAAATTGTATCTACCAAATTACTTACGAAAATCCATTGTGGCAGTGTTCGGTAAGTTACTTGTAAAAATGTAACGCGTTACTTTTAGGTCCGAAACTGAATATGCGAAAGAAAATCTTATTACTTCAATTTTTCGTACTACTACAATTATTATTATTATTACAGTTCTGAATCGCTTTATGTAAATGCAAGAACAAATTCTTACTTGACAACTATATGAAATTTTCATATAATGTAACACTGACTAAAATCTCATACATAATACTTGTAGGGATGGGCACGAGCGAGTTTTCTTTGAAACTCGATTCGACTCGAAAAGTTTCCTTCAACTCGACTCGAATTCGGTTGGAGTTTCGAGTCGAGTCGAGTCCAGCCAAATCCCGTGTATAGTTTCAAGTACTCTTTCCAAGTATTCTACATAGACAATATAATCATTAGCAATACTACAGGGTGCGGCACGTAAAACCCGCCCGTCGTAATATTCTGGTATATTGTGTTTTTGGCAACACTTAAATAATCTACCTTCCTACCAAGAGATAGCGTGTCGAAGTCGGGTCGACTTACGTGACCTGCAGCGGTCACGTGCAGCCGCAGCCAGTGAAACTTGTCGAAACCAGTTGAGAAAAAGGCCTCGTTGTGTTAAGCCGGGTGAGTGTCAGTGTGTGATAATGCCGTATTCGATACCCGAGCGTGTTGCCATTGTTGAAGGGTTCATTCTCACTGGATCTTTTGTGAAAACAAAGAATTTGTTTCGGGAGAAATTTCCAGGACGTTCTGTGCCAGCAAAAAGCACCATTCAGGAATTGATTGAAAAATGGCGGCGTACAGGATCGGTTCAAAATGCTCCCAGGAACAGACGACCATCTGTCTGCACACCTGAATTAAAGATGCAGGTGGAGGAGATAATGACAAGAAGTCCTCGAAAGTCAACCAGGAGATTGAGTCAATAGGTTCATGCGAGTGAGAGAAGTTGCAGACGTGTTTTAAGGGGACTGAATTTTAAACCGTACCGGATAAGTGTTGTGCAAGAACTGAAGCAGCCTGACCTGCAGAAGAGGGTGCATTTCTGTTCATGGCTGTTGAGGAATGTTGCCAGTGGTTTCTTGGATCCACTAATGCTCATCATGAGTGACGAGGCGTGGTTCCACCTGTCTGGGTACGTAAATTCCCAAAACAACCGGTATTGGTCGACAGAAAATCCACACGCAATCCACCAGGTACCCTTGCATGATGAGAAGATTGGTGTTTGGTGTGCCATTTCCGCCACACGCGTTATTGGGCCCATATTCTTTGAGACGACAGTGAACAGTGACGTGTATATGGGAATCCTGGAGGAGTTTTATACACACTTGACCGAAGAGGAGCGTCAGTTGTTACTTTCAGCAGGACGGTGCAACATGCTACACATCAGCTGCATCATTGTCCCTTGTGCATGAGATGTTTACACCAGAGAGGACAATCAGCAAAGGCTTGTGGCCTCCTCGGTCACCAGACTTGTCCACGTGTGACTTTTACTTATGGGGACTGTTAAAGGGAAGAGTATACGAAACAAATCCACACACAATTGAAGAACTCAAGACCAGGATCCAGGATGTCACCAATAGCATTACAACACAAGAACTGACAAGGGTATATATGAATCTCCTCAATCGTGCTCACATGTGTGTTGAAGTGGGCGGAGGACACTTTCAGCACCTGCTGTGAAGGTGAGTAGTCATATTCAATACATTACATTTTATGTGTTCACTTTACGGGCCGCACCCTCTTCTTCTTCTTCTTCTACTACTACTACTACTATTACTACTACTACTACTAATTATTATTATAACAGTGTATAAACATGAAAGATAGGCGGTTTGTATCTGAGTACTAAAAAACTAGTTGATTACCAACCTTTGTAGTCATGAAGTCTAGGAGTCAAGGACATTGTTCACGAGTTACTCAATTTGAGTTAGTCTAGGTTGAGTATTCGGGCTCGAGCCAAACACCGTTGAAAAGTTATAGGGCGCTGGTCAAATATGTTTAAAACTGCTCGGCCCGGGCTTAGAATTGTCAACGACTCGAACAGCTCGACTTACAGCTCATTTACTATCGAGAAGTGAGCCGAACCGAGTAGATGGCTCATCCCACCGGCTCGAGTCATCGGCTCAATTGAGCCGAGCCAAACAGCTCGTTATAAAACTCTCTTGTGGTCTCGTTATCAAGAGGAGATGACATGCGAGCAGTGTCCCCTCTTGTGAACAACACTAAAAGTATTCCATATTACTGCTTACATTTCTTATAGCTTTCGCTTTTCAGTGTAATCAGGTTATGAAAATGAAATCTTTGAGTTTTACGTCCCACGCATATGCCGATTAGGCTAAAGGAGACGGTGATGATGAGTGATGAATGAAATGGTGGAATGAACAAAGTGGGAGGAAACGGGAGAACCCCGAGAAAACCCACGCACACGGTGTTTGTCCACCACAAAGTTCACTTGGCGGGGGCTGGGATCGAACCCGGGATCCCAAGCACCAGAGGTGAACGCTCTACCACTGAGCCACCGCGGCCCCCTAATCAGGTTGAGTTCAGAACTAGTTAAAACGAGCTGAACGAGCGAGTCATTTATCAAACTCAACTCGACGTCAAAAACAGTGAATCGGCTCGGAACTCCACTCGAAACTTGACTTGAATTCGAGTCGAGTTGAGTTTTAGCTCGATTCGTGCTCATTCCTATGCGATAGAGAAATGCCTGCTTATTATTAGTCTGCTACACTAATTATATAATAACAATGTTGTTATGTAAAAAGGTCTACAGAATATAAAGAAGTATTATACTACAACCAGTAAAATAAGAACACATTAACTGAGGTGGATCAAACATGCCAATAACTCTAAAATCGATACATGCTTTTTAAAGCTAGTTTCAAGCTCTATAATGAATAAAACCCCAGGATACGTAAACTAATCTGAAAGAACTAAATATTACATACCATCAACAAACTATTTTCTAGTAATGAAGTATTTTTGCTCATCAGAACACAGTTTATTCATATTAACATCTTACTGAATATCGTTAATTATGGCACCCTAGTTGCTCATAAATATTTCCAGCCGGGGCACTTCAGACACTTTACTTTTAAATTCTGTCCATCATCCTCAGCTTTTAAGAAAAAAGTATTCTTTCAAATGTTCGAACAGTAAAATATTTTCGTTCTCCATCTTTATAAAAACAACACCAATTAAAGCAAAACAAACTACCGGTACAATAGCACTCGTAGTTCACTCACTGAATGTATTGAATTGGAGTCTCGAAATCTATGACAAAATCTAATAGGGGCTTGCAGACAGTACACATGATTTCCTTGAGGCTGTGCTCATCTTCCAATAACAAGTGGCACTATGATCTTATCTGTTTTCTTGTATGTCGGTCACTGACCTACATAGTTCATGCTCCATTGTTCCATTTTGAGAAATTCACTTACAGAAAACAAAACATTTGTTTCCGAAAAAAAAAAATGCACATAATGTAGTTGCTCATCCGAAATGTAACGCGAAAAAAGTAACGCAAACTAGGTACGTTACTTAAAAATTTGTAACGCATTACCATTACAGTTACTTTGGAAAAAAATGTAACGCGTTATTTTCCATTGCAGAAGGCTTCGTTGGAGAATTACGAGGGGGATTTTCTCCATTCTTCTTTCACAGCTTTCCAGTTGATTCGTAGTTATTATATACTTCTTGCCCAAAGCCCACTTAAGCAATTCAAATCCACAAAAATCCTTTGGCCTTACATCTGGAGACTTCACAGGTATTTCGTTAGAAGTATGTCCTATATTCCAGTAGCTTTCTTCATGTCTTAGTAGAATACGAAAGACGTTCTTCAGGTGTATCATGAGATGTCTTGTCTTTTTCAAGTGTGTCTTTGTCTTGATGGATGCAGATCATGTTGATTCCAAGCAACAACACACATCCATAACTCTTCCTATTATTATTCACTTACTTATGTTAGATGTGATAACAGTTGGAAATAATCTAAACACCTAAGATTTGCAGAAATCCCGGTGAGAGTTAATAAAGTTTGGATTAGACAGAGACCGACTTCACATCAAGTGATGACATCTCATGTGTTCATTTCAGAGAAGAATTCTGATTTCTGAGTGTGACTTATAATGTATATATTCTCGTTATTCGAAATTTATTCATTCCATGAAGAAATTAAACGTTAGTTGATAGTATTATTTCGAAGTGGTTGTATGAATACAGTGGTGGTGCTGTAGTCAGATGAATGTTGTTACGCGAATCTGCTATTGAGAAGGCATTGTCAAGAGGACTTGTGCAGTTGTTTCCGGGTGTGTTTATGCTGATTGTGTGAGGGCAATGACGCAACGAACACATATTGATGACGAAACGTGAAGGAGGATAATAGCGCGACTGAAGGATGTCAAAGTATAGCAGGCTGTGTCGCGGGAGGTTCATATTCTGCAAAGGCTCAGGGAAGCCCATAACGTCTGGAGTCGAGAATACAGTGAAAGGAGAATGGAACAGTGGGCTCGCGTGCTCTTTGCAGACGAGTCTCGGTTTAATCTTCCGAGTGCCATCATCTAAAGGGAACCAGGGACGGCTCTACTAACATCCTTGAAAGAGACTTGTATGGAAGTGGTGGTGTTTTTGTGTGGGGTGGGATTTGCATGGGTCCATGTATACCCATTCATGTCTTCGTCAGAGGAACTGTAACAGGCAAGGTGTACGGGATATCGTTCTGCAAGAGTATGTCCGCCTTTTTGGGGCGCTGCTGTCCTGCTTTTATACTAATGGACGGCAATGCCAAGCCACATTGAGCTGTCATCATGGAGGAGTATCTGGAAACAGACGATATTCGGTAAATGCCGTGGTCCACATGATCGCCCAACTTCAATCCAATTAACCATACGTGGGATCACTCAGTCGTCATATTACTGCTAGTCTTCAAAGCCCATGGAAACTTCCAGACCTCGGACAGACACTAGTGCAAGAATGGGAATGCCATGCCACAACAGCTGCTCGATAACCTAATTCGGAGTATGCCAGAATATTGGTGTTTGCCTCGATGTGCGTGGACATCATATTCCATACTATCATCATTTTGGACCAATATTTTGTACACATCCATGGATGTGCCATATATGTGATTTTGTTTCTTTGTCTCATTCTTGCAACACAGTGACTGTGCATTTGGAGATGGTGTAACAGCATGTTTTATTCGGCTTTCTCAATTTTTCTGAATTATCCTTAAGTTATGAGCGTGAGTATACTATTTTCGGGAACTCTTGCCGTAACTACAACTATACTGAACAAGAAAGTTTTGTCCTTGTAGGGCAAATATAAAGAACTTACATTATGTATTGCGACTTACATCAACGAATACTCATCGTTTATATCAGTGAGAATATAACTTGAATTAAAACTGTCTTTGACATGCTAACTTACCATTATTACATATTTACTTTTTCCGTTGACTGATTTTGTTAGGTTCGCACTTAAGAAGTGGCCGGAAAATCCAAGCTAGTAACAGTTTAAAGGTACACCTCACCGATAAATGCATTACCAAAGGTTTGTGTATTTGCAAATAATCGGTACTTCTAAGATGTATTTATTTTCAAGAAATTACCTAAAGTGGCTCGCAGAATCATGAACTTTACAAAATATTAAGTAATAAACAGGTCGAAAAAGTACAGTGAAACCTATGTTGGCCACCATCGGTTCCATCGAAAAGTGGCCAACTTACAGAAAATAAGTGTGATTTGTGTATTTTTAGAATAGGATATCTAGTATTACTTGATTGTAAAATTTTAATAAGCAGTGGCACGACAGCTACTTATAAATAATGTATATAAAGTAATCATAAAAAATATACAGTACTAGAAAATATTACTATAGTATGTGTAATATATGTGCATACTTTTTTCTTCCTGAAAACTAGTCTTGTACATTGGATTATTCGGATTGAAAACACAATAACACAAACAAGCATGAAATAGAATCGTATGTACGCAGTTTATTGAAAATTGATATTATAGCACACTGAGTTATTCAGATTGTAAACAAGAAAAGCTAAGTTATAAATTGAGAAATTCATATGCAATTTATATTACTTCTTTTCATTTGTTACTCAATGGTGGTTAATTCTAGACATATTTGTTTTATTCTTTTTGGCAGATATGCACATACTAATATTGTAGTTAACTACCTCTTGTTAATGAGCTAGAAGTGTTTCCCTCAGAGCAAAAGATGTTTTGAGAAAATCTTGAGGGAATTCATGTCTCAAAAACTCCGCTATCTTTTGACAAGCCGACAGGTGCCAATAGTTGACAATTGAGATGGTTAGTTTTAACCTTGAGAATTTTCCGGAATTACTAAAGCTCCCCACTGATGAGAGGAGTTGATATAGCTAATGGTTTTACCAAAACAGACAGGGTAAACAAATACGTACAACCATTTCCTGAATTCCTGTACGTGCTTTTTCTTATTTACACCTTCCTTCACCACCCCTTTATGAGGGTAGTGTTCTGGCCATTGACTCCAAGAACAAATCGTGCGAATTTATGCTTCTTTGTGTCCAGTCACAAATACAGAACATCTGCCTCTCATATGGGAATATGAAAGAGTTAAGAAAAATAACAAAACTGTGTTTTGCGTGGCCAAGATACGCAGGTAAATTTATCATTATCATCATAGGATAAACATTGCTTCAGTGTGGCCAACTTCCAAGATAGACAGGTGGCCAACTTATAGAGTAGTAAGTAACGAATGTCTTATGGGAAAATGCAGGTTCAAGACGAACTAGGTTAAGATAAGCAGGTGGCCAACTTGACAGGTTTCACAGTATAATCAATCCGAGAATACTGTGTTGCTTCCATGTACATCAAGACTGCCCTAAGGGATACCATAACATTAATATTTCCAGATTTCACTCCTTTAAACAGTACATTGTTATTTCCTAAAATCAGAATTTACTGTGCTTCAGACTTTGTAAAAGTATCCGCAACATCTTTTTGGCACCAAAATAAACTAGTCTTTTTATAAATCCTACTGAAGAGAATCCAGGAAACCAGTAGTAAAACTTTGCCGTACATTCGATATCAGTCTGGTTTCCAATATTCCACCACAAGATCAGTACACACATTCTATACTATTTCCATGTCTCTGGTTCTTTTACCCTTATATATATATTCTTGCATCCACACCCCTTATTGGTGGTCTAGTGGCTAGCGCACGTATGTTTACTGCACGACGTCCCAAGATTCTATTCCCTGTGGGAGAACATCGAATGCACTACAGCGGTTCAGATCCCATCTTAAACTATACATCTATAGCCTCACTGCTGACAAAGGACGTAAACAAAAATCGATTAACTAAATGCATCTACATCCAGGCTTCCACTTATTGTGGAACTGTTCTTTTTATTCGTATCAATAATCAACGATACTCCTGCAATGCTTGACTCCCTCCACATGTGTGTGTTTCACAACCCAGCCTTTCCGCATGGGTATTCTCAAGACCCTCTCCTACCCCAGCCGGTACCAAATATCTTACCAAGAGATAGAATGATACTTACACTAGTATTCTATCTTTTTTTGCTTATTGTAAGAGCTTTTTCGTGGCTATATGGAGCGGGAGACTCGTGTACAATTAACAGTAACAGCTTATGTGGTTCGGATCCCACGTTACGCTGCAGATTCATATCTCATATAGCCTCTGTCCTGAAAGGGCGCTGAACTCCTATATGCTCATAGTTTACAACTGACTTTTCATTTATACAGACTCTATTTCCATCCGTACAGCCTACAAATAGTGACACTTCTCAAACCAGGTTTCATAGAGCAATACAACTGGACACGCACGGTTATCAGTCTTCGCTTTTGGGAAGAGTATGTTGTGGAACTGTCCCGTGCAAAGTTTAGAATTTCCAGCACACCAAAAGTGTCGGAACAATGGCTTTGTGGTAAAATTAGTGTTGTAAAGGCTTTAATTTTTTTTTTTTTTTTGGAAAAATTGAAATTTTCGAATATTTTACTACAGTATGCTTTTAAAATGAAAACTATTTTATATTTACTAGTCTACAGTTAAGATCATGTATTAAAACAGACAAAATTTGTAGCAACAAATATATGTGCACCCCTCCTTCAAAGTTAGTACCGTGATAGAATGAAGTTATGGCTACTAAGGATACTAAAATATAATCCTCGATAGATTAATTAATATAGACGCATTTAAATTATCTTAAGCAAGCTTATGAAGTTCCCGCTCTTTGGCAGGGAAGTGTTAAAATAACGAGGCCAGAATGATTTTAGTTAATACCGGCATGTTAAAATCCAACATATATTTTATGGAGATACGTATCTTCCTTGTGCTAGGCTTAATTAGGTAAGATAGTTTAGTAAATAATAAACATTAATAAATTTTGATAAACTATTAAGATAGGAATAGGAAACAATTAGGAACTAAGGTAGGCAGTTAAGAGACATGCAAATGAATATAGCACTTAGTGATTTTTTTTTTTTTTTGTGTTGTGTGCTGTGGTTGTTTTCCTTTTTCCCTTTTCCTGAAATATAATGGATAATGAATAAAGAAAAGAAAAAAAAAATGGCAATGATGATAACCCGTTCCGGTTTAATTTTTCAGATACCGGATCTGAAAGACGGGCCTGAGCCAAAATAATACCTTCCTTGTGCTGTGTAAAATTTCCGGAAATATTGGCAAAAACCGGAAAATATTATTTAAAAATTATTTCTTCGCCTGATGCTAATCTAATTTGCTGTAACGTGTCTGCAGCATACAAGTATATACAATATATTTCGCTAGCAGGAAAAATACTTAAAGCAACAGATTTTAATTTAACTTTTTAGCTTTATGATTTCTGGTAAAAATCCTTCTTTACTATTTGTATATTTTTCGAACAACTCAAAAAGAAAGATGATATTTCTTACACATACACACATGCACCGTATAAGTGCCTAAATTTGAGCAGCGAGAAATATAACATGTCAAACTTCCGTTCGTTTTTATTAAAGTCTAGCAGAATACCCGTTCTTCGCACGGGGAGAGTACGTTTCATTTTAGACATAAAGGGCCAAAAATGATCACCAATGAACTTAGGGAGAGACCCCAAAAACTATGAATTCGACATTTGTATCGGCCATTTTCCATTACTTTTACATGTCACCCTCCCCCTCCCTTTAAGAGTATTAATGGGGGTTGAATTTAGATTTAAACGACATCGGAAACGTCACTGTTCATCTCAGCGACCCCGAAACGTATGGATTTGACACTAATATCGGTCATTTTGAATCATTTTTTATATCATCCCTTCCCCTCTCAAGTGCCGTGCCATGGGGGGAGTGAGCGGAGCAGCGACCTCGAGCGTCGAAGTAACAGGGCGCAAAATGAGGGATAAAGATAAGAAGGAATAAAAGAGAGAAAAAATTACTTGAAATATTACTAGTATGTACTTAAATCCTCTTTCTGCTTTAAGAAGTTCTATATAATGTTACTCATGTTAGGAAAATGCATGTGCACATATATAAAATGGAAGGAAAAAATAATAAAAAGTGCTCAAAATCAAGGAAACGCATGGTTTATTTTTGAAAATTCTTACGCTTTTCCAACCATGGGGGCGCTTCGCGGCTGTTCCCTCGACCTCACTCATATGTACGGGGGCCCGAGCGTTGATTTTCCACGGCACGGCACCACGCCTCCTGAAGTTAAGGCGCTAAATTCGGATTTAAACGGCATCGGAAGTGTTACTGTTCATCTCAGCGACCCCAAAAGCTATGATTTCGATCATATATATATATATATATATATATATATATATATATATATATATATATATATATATATATATATATATATCCCCACCCTCAAGTTGTGGGGATGAAATTGGATTTAAACGGCAAGTGTCTCTGTTCATCTCAGTAACTCCAAAAACTATGGATTCGGCACTAATCGGTCATTTTCAATATATATATATATAGGGTGAACGGTAACTATGTGGACCAACTTCAGCAGGTGACTCGGACGCCTGTACGAGAAAAAAAGTCCTTGGAACATATTCGAACTAATGAGTTTGGGAGATACAGGACGCCGAAAGCGTGGGAAAATTAATTTTAGAGTTCCATAGCTCCACTATCCTGAATGACAGAGCTAAGGCGACAAGGTCACGTCAAAGAAACCGAACCTGCTCTATCCAAAAATGCCTATGCTGAAATCGTGACATTCGTGTGCAAGGCATTCCCCAAAGGAAGTGGGGAATCCCCGGAAATTGTGTCGAAATGTGGGTCTAAAGTTGCACGTTTCGAAAGTTATACGAACAGTGAGCAACCTCGCGTTACCATATTCGCGTTAATGGTATCTCTCCAAGGCCTAGGTCGATACCTTATCTCCCATCACCCCGCACGTTATGCTGGCTGAGAGACGTACATGCCACACACTATTTACATTGCTAAATTCCGATCCGGCCATCCTGACAGTTGTCAGGGTTTCCCTCAGTACCACCAGGCCTATGCCTGAATGGTATCTACTGAAATGGACCTGGATGGCTCCTACATATCTCAATTCTTTCCCAGAACATAGGCCATTCCTACAGGCGTAGTGTTTCGGTGTCCACATGAACCCAAACTTTCTCTATTAAATAGTTCTTGCTAGTGTTGCTAGGAGACGAAAACTTTTCCTGTCTCGTCTGATTTCAAAACCAAGACTGGCCTACTAGTTTCGTTTACTTGGTCCGCTCGTACAATACATGTGCATGTTTGTCTTATTTAGTAGTCTTTCATATGCCATATGTTTCGAGTTCTTGTACCCTATTTTCATCTTTGTTACGACTACATCCCATGTCTTCGTATTGCAGTTGTTTACGTAATGTGCTACTTCTATTCATTGGAAACGACTCCCCCGCTCTCATGTATGGTAACTCAAGAGCACATTCTTCCCTGTTGTAACTCCTGTCTGATGTTGCAGGTATGCAACCCCACATATCAAATGTACACTCCTGCGCCATATTGACAATGTTGGAGATATGACATTTCCGACAACAAATCATTGCATACTGTTCATATAACCCTCGAACCGTGCAACTTTAGACCGACATTTCGGCACAATTTCCGGGGATTTCCCACTTCCTTTGGGGAATCCCTTGCACACGAATGTCACGATTTCAGCATAGGCATTTTTGGATAGAGCAGTTTCGGTTTCTTTGACGTGACCATACCACATTAGCTCTGTTATTCAGGATAGTGGAGCTATGGAGCTCTAAAATTAATTTTCCCAGGCTTTCGGCGTCCTATATCTCCCAACCTATTGATAAGTTCACATATGTTCTAAGGACTTTTTTTTTTTTTTCTCGTACAGGTGTCCGGAATCACCTGCTGAAGTTTGTCCACATAGTTACCGTTCACCCTATATATATATATATATGATAAAAACCATCCCAGGCCCGAACCTCATCTATGTTGAAAATTTTATCGAGATCGGTCTGGTGGTTCAAGAGTTGTTAAGTTACTAAATATAGTCACTTTCATCTTATAGATAACTAGCAGCGTTCACCCCGCTTCGCTGGGGTCACCCCGGAACGCAATAAACTTTGTTACTTAGATAATTTTTACTTTTTCGCTTTCAAGTGATATGATAAAAACCATAGTAGATTGCAGTAAATGTTAACATTATATCGCCTGTCATTTATGTTAACCCGCCGAGTGACACGGTCATGCGGGTTGCATATAAATACGTTTATTTTTACCTATGATGAACTAACAAAGGATTTGTACGTTATGGACACTTGAATGGTCAATTATCTCAAGACACTGGTAATTGAAAATTAAAGTGATATGATAAAAACCATCTAGGGTCCAAATCCTAATAACCCCCCAAAAATGAAAGAAATTGGTTCAGTCGTATTAGCGTGATGAGGGAACAAAGGATTTGTGCGTTCTCTTTTATATATAAGATTTGTCGCACTAGAAAACAGGTATTTGTTTACATATAAAATTTTGTACATAAAGTTTATATAAATGTCTATATTAGAATATTAAATAATTGTAATTATATGTTTTAGTGCGTGAGTATTAGTGAAATTTGCTTACTGCTTTCTCTTTTAAAAAGTAAGTTGGTTAAAATTAACAAAATTTAACCAGATCAAAGAGCACATTAAGAACTCAGTTTTATTCAAGAGCCCTATTTATTGCAACAGAAATACTTCATGATGGTAGATGTGTATGCAATTGTAAAAGTTCTGTAATTAATGCACAACCACGAATAAACGACTAAAAAGCACATAAAAGAAATGAGTGCAGAGTATTGATTTTCAATAATAATTACAAGTTTTATTTTCGAATGCCTTTTTTTTTTTTTTTTTTAAATCGCAATATTGAAGTTTCTCAACTTACATTTTTCACGCATTCGAAAAAAAAAATGTCCCATTACTAGTAAAGTTAACCTACAACAAAGATTTTTGTTACTTTCTCAGTTTTTCCGGACAGAAACAGGAAAAAAAAATGTTTTTTACCAACAGGTTCGAAATCTGCGGAAACTTTACAACACTAGGTAGGAAGAGCCACTGTTATAATTAAAATTATGCAGAGAGCTTCCTCTACAACTCACATCACTAAACGAAATCGCATCCATGAAGTGTGCAGTAAAACTCACGAGACCTGTGCTAAAGAAGATGCGAGATATGGCGGCCTGTAGGAATATGTCACAAACTCTCTGCAAGGTAAATGTGTATGCGTTTAACACCACGGCATATCGAGTACCACTTAGCTGGTGAACCTGGAAATTTGTTGTAACAATATACAACGTATGAAGTATCTGTAGAAAAGTTCTGACAATCACCTACAGAAGCATTCATGCAAAAGATCGGTCTAAGTTTGTGAATCCATGTAAAGAAAGTTTCTCGAAAGGTTTTACGGTTGTTACTGGCTGTTGCTACAGAGGAAAGCTCAAGATTCGTAAGATAGAAAAAGTATCAAAATCAATAACGCTTATTAAGAACAAATCCTATCCCCAATTTACATACACTATGTGATCAAAAGTATCCGGGGCTGAAAATGACTTGCAAGTTCGTGGCGCCCTCCATCGGTACTGCTGAAATTCAATATGGTGTTGGCCCACCCTTAACCTGGATGACAGCTTCCACTTTTGCAGGCATACTTTCAATCAGGTGCTGGAAGCTTTCTTGGAGAATGGCAGCCCATTCTTCACGGAGTGTTGAACTGAGGAGAGGTATCGATATAGGTCGGTGAAGCCTGGCACGAAGTCGGCGTTCCAAAACATCCCAAAGGTGTTCTATAGGATAGTCAGGATTCTGTGCAGGCCAGTCCATTACAGGGATGTTATGGTCGTGTAACCACTTCGCCACAGGCCGTGCAGTATGAACAGGTGCTCGATCGTGTTCAACAATCCCCATCCCCGAACTGCTCTTCAACAGTGGGGAGCAAGAAGGTCCTTAAAACATCAATGTAGGCCTGCGCTGTGAGACTGCCATGCAAAACAACAAAGGGTGCAAGCCCCCTCCAAGAAAAACACGACCACACCATAACACCACCACCTCCGAATTTTACTGTTGGCACTACACACGCTGACAGATGACGTTCACCGGGCATTCGCCATATCCACACCCTGCCATCTGATCGCCACATTGTGTACCGTGATTCGTCATCCCACACAACGTTTTCCCACAGTTCAATCGTCCAATGTTTACGCTCCTTACACCAAGCAAGGCGTCATTTGGCCTTTAACTGCGTGATGTGTGGCTTATGAGCAGTCGCTAGACCATGAAATCCTAGTTTTCTCACCTCACGCCTGTCATAGTACTTGGAGTGGATCCTGACGCAATTTGGAATTCCTGTGTGATGGTCTGGATAGATGTCTGCCTATTACACTTTACGACTCTCTTCAACTGTCGGCGGTCTCTGTCAGTCAACAGACTAGGTCGGCCTGTACGCCTTTGTGTTGTACGTGTCCCTTCACGTTTCCACTTTACTATCACATCAGACATAGTGGATCTAGGGATGTTTAGGAGTGTGGAAATCTCGCGTACAGACTTGTGACACAAGTGACACCCAACTACATGACCACATTCGAAGTCCGTGAGTTCCGCGGAGCGCCCCGTTCTGCTTTCTCACTATGTCTAATGACTACTGAGGTCACTGATAATGAGTACCTGGCAGTAGGTGGCAGCACAATGCACCTAATATGAAAAACGTATGTTTTTGGGGATGTCCGGATACTTTTGATCACATAGTGTAGACTAAATACTAGCATTATATAGTGACGACATGTGAAACTGCATCAGGACAAAGCTTCACGCGATGGTAGTGCATCCGGCATACATTCCGTTCGAGGATATTCGCGTTAAGGTTCTAGGTGCTAGTCCATAGATTACTGTTCTTTTGAACTTCTCAAATAGAGCCTTTCATCATGTCGGGTTCGCATGATAAACGGCCTCTGAAAAGCCTGCAAGCATAATTGGGGTAATATATCCCTGGTAAAAGTGCAACGAAATCTGGTGCAGTAGAAACTGAGATGTCGTGCAATGGGTCCATACTCGTGGCTATCACATTAAGCATGATTGACGGTGACGGGATGGAACACCTTAAATAAGCAACAACTTCAATTATCGAATGAAAACGGAACAGTCTCTGTACATATAGCTTTACTGGTTGGTCTTTTTCCTACATCTACCATTACCAACCAACCAGTCTTATGACTTTTATGTTCCATCTCTAAACTCTCCACTTTCCCTCTGGCTCACAAACATTACTGGACGCTATTAGTGTCGCACGCGCTTCAGATTCCGCTCTTCTTTTAAAATAATTCCTTTTTCTCTCAATTTGATAAAGCGATATGTTTACATTATACTCTATTTGTGTTATGTAATTGTGCTTCCCTCCTATTTGAATGCTGCAATGTTGAATGGTATAATTAAAGAAAGAACGATAATATTTCTTACTTTTATTGTTAAATTATCCATTGGTGGAGAATCTTTACCAAAGCAACGCTCAGCGTAATGCCTTTTCTGCTTCTGCTTTGTTATATCCTTTATATGAGTAGACAGTTCTGGTGTATCTGAAAGAAACAGGGAAACATGTAATAATTGATAAAATACCATAATGAATCAGAGTATATATGACGATTCTCACTGTGGAACTCACAATACAATAGTACAACAATTTCGACAATAAATTCTTATTAAGAAACATGAAAGGAAAAACAGAACTAGGTATTCTAAAATATCTCTCATACGCATGCACTAATATGATACATAAAATTGTTTCTAACTTTTGTTTCCCTGGTAGACCTGTAGAAAGAACCTGATCTATAATGTCGAAAGAAGTTTTAAAAACTTCGCAGCGCACATGCTGCGATCGAGAAAGAAACTGATCTGGATGATTATCAAATATATATTTTTTTTCAAGTTTTTAAATGAATGTAGTTAGGTTGATGTTTTACTTATAATGATATATGCTTTCTCACCATTTTTTCATCCAAGCAATATATAAGACGGGTATTATTCGTATATAAATAAATGTGCATGACCTCTTGTACAAGTATCATTGGCAGAGAATTTATTAAGAGCTATGAAATAATCTTGAAGTATGTATAAATTTTCAAATTTAAAATGCTAGATTAAGTGAAATGAAAATAAATATGATTGTTGGAGACCGCGAAAAAATGTCTCTTTTCTAATTGATACGAATTCTACCACAAAACAGAAGCTTCTAAAACCATACCTGCTAAGGCATCACGTGGTTCAGACAGAAGGCAGTTCAGGCTGTGAGTTTTCCGGTCCTTGTATTTCAACATTTTCAGCAAAGATTCCAAGTTTTTACCTTTAAGACTAGTTGGCACAATATCATCACAGGGAAATGTTTCATTCAATATCTGAAAGAAACGTCTGTAAGTAGCAGCAGTATCTTTATATACAAATAATATCGATTTTATAATTCTAGATTCATCTTCAGCAGTGGGTAACTACTATTATTGTGTTTTTTTCACACGACAGGAAGTGTTTTTCGAACATACTTTACTACCATACATTGCATATTTGAAATAAAGATACAGAAACTATGAAATTCGGCATTGAGCACTGTCGGGTGTATGACTTGGTTAATTAATTGCACTGGGCGCAAAGTATTTATGGGAAGCGATCTGTTAATCAAGACGTTTGTTTTATATTAAATCTTTTATAAGTAAATTTATGATAAATGACGTGAAGTTCTTCATATGAAGACCTGTATATTCTCGGTGAACAAAACACAGCTAGTAGTGTTACTCAATAATATAGTATTTTCAAGTAGCACATTTCTCATATACAATTACCACACTAATTTCTGATTAGAAATGACTATTCTAAAATGATACTATAAGTATCTTTGTTTTAAAGATATATTTTATGGATTAATGGCCCCAGTTAAAAAGGAAACTAATTTACCCTGCAGTCCATAAGAAAAATGTACTCCGACTGAGCCAATCCTATGGTGGTCGTTAAGAAAAAATGGTACACTGACGTTGTATATGGACTTTCAGAGAATAGTCAATTGTGTTATAGAGAAGGTTAGTTGCCCTCGACGTAAGATTATTAACTTGCTAAACAAAATCAACTTCCGCTTAATACTATGGATTTCAAGCAAGCCTACTTGCTATAATAGTTACAAGTGAAGAAAACCTATGGTTGTGAATATGCCGTGGGGTCTCTATAGTGACTACCTTTCGGGTTAAGGTGCGCATCAAAAATTTTCCAACAATTTACGGACACCATACTTATTGGCTTAAAGGGAGTCGCTTGTTACTTCGATTATATTTTAATATGGAGGTCATCAGCTGAGTGTTAAAACCATATATCTCCGAATGAACCGGCGTGGTACCTGGTCTTGTCACTCTCTTGGAGGCACGATAGTGTGGTGGGGAACAGCTTATAATGTCAGAGTTAATCTTGAGAGATGGTCATTGCATCTGCCAATAGCACCCGGTTCAAGCCTCGGTCGTGGTTCCGAGTCATAACCTCGGTGCTGTATAAGGATGCAAAACAGAAAAATTAATTGAACAAAAATCTTCGAATAGAACCCAGCGTGCTTAGAAAAATAACTAACTACAAATCTTAAGAATTAAAAGTACGAGTGCCTCGCCTCAGAACACACAATTGCAATCTTTACGTATGGTAAATATCAATTTCTATCACTATTCGCTTTGACTATCGCGAGGACACGATATTGTTGAGATTAATAAAATAATTAATTGCTAATGCTGAAATTTTACATTTTCAGTTGATCTATATTTACGTCCTTTGTCAGCAGCAAAATTATATTCGACTAAAACTATAGTTTAAAGTGGAATCTGAATCACTGTAGTGCATTCGATGCTCTTCCACCTGGAATTAAACCCTTGGTCTTATGCACTAAAGGTATTAGACTCATTAATGAACACCTGACATATATGACCGACGCTTCACCTTACGGAGTAGAGTTTTTCATAGTATGATTTTGAAATAGTTTATTTTCAACAAGTGCAGTTTTCTCTCTCTCTTTGCTTCAGAAACAAGGGATGTAGCTATTATTTAAGCATGAGTTCTTCCTTTCTTTTATTATAAGAATCCAATGCCGATGTTTGGTTTTAGAGTGAAATTTTGGATCTTCAATGGATGACATAACATGCTTTTGGAAAGATTATCTAAGAGTTCATAACAAATTACGTTAAATTTATTTAGAAAGATTGAAGAAAAAACTCAACATTACGTTCAGTGTAGCCATATCGTGAGATCTGTAGTCAAATGTACATAATGAAATACAACGCGCAATATAAACTTATCAAATGTACAAATCTAACTAAAATAACTACTCTATGCCTCCCCCTTTAAAAAAGCATTCTTAGAAACAACTTTCTAAACCATGGGAACGATTACATATAGATCATTGCCAATCTATGTCTTTTAGTTCTAGTGGACCCTTCTCGATGGATAAAGATTTTTCCAGTTTCTAGGTTTTAAACAGTTTTGTCAAATGAGAGGAATAAAATAGTTTCCTCTCCTACTTACAATCTTTCTACTACCGACTGTACTGAATGAAAACTTAAGTTATAAAAAGAAAACTTACTGAAAAACAAACAGATTTCACGGCAATTGCTGTCTACTATTACACGTATCCTTAGAAATAAATGTTTGCCTGCATCAAATGCTTTATCTTTCAAACTTCAGAATGTCGTTCCAGACTCCAAACAGCGAGGACTTACGGCCGGAGAGGGCACCTCAGGAAAATGATGAAGAAAATTTGAGTCAAGATACGGAAATATGAAAACGAAACAATGAACACTTAACGCTTTAGTTTGTATTGAGGTTAGGTACCAATGTGTTTGAAGTTATGCACAGTGGGAGACCAAGACAATATTATAAATATATGCGAAATTACCCGCCTTTAATAATAAATAAAATAAAATAAAATAAAAACGCCGAAAATAATGTTAGGATAGCGGACAAGAGAATCAGATACGATCTAACTTAAAAAGGGACAGTTATTCCAAAGAGGCACTGTTTTGAGCCAGTGTTTGAAAATGAAAATTCCTAGAACATCAACTTGAAGGTGAAATAAGGGAAATCAAACACACAGATTAAAAAAAACCTCTTATACACTTTGCTGGACATAATGAGCATTTTGATTTCGACTTCAGCTGTACGATTAATCTTGATAAAACCAAGCAATAATATACCTAAACACGTCTAATCGACACATGTCAATACTAATAAAGTGAAGCACCTCCATTATATAAAATGGAATGAACTAAGAGAAATGTAGCGGAGGATACTTTGAAATATCTGTCACAGATATTTTAGTACAATGTCATGTACCGTATAGGACGTTTTCAGTGGAAATTTTATGATTATATGTAGACTTCTAGCACCTTTGCAGTTAAATTCACTTATACCGCTAGTACATTGTGCTTATAAAATAATCGTAAAGTAACCCAACACTACTTTTCTATTACCTTATTGTAGTCTATTTCCTTTCTTATTTTGGTACTATTTATTAATGAATGTATCAACGAAGTCTTTCATAAAACAGAAAAACGGGACCGCGGTGGCTCAGTAGTAGAGCGTTCACCTCTGGTGCGTGAGTTTTCTCGGAGTCTCCGCCGGGGGCACAGCGGTAAAGCGCTTACTCCCCGTGCGTCAAGTCCCTGGTACGATCCCCGGCCAAGTAAGTTTGTGGTGGGCAACATTGTGTCCGTTAGTTTTTTCGGGATACTTCCGTTTTCTCCCATAATCTCATTTCGCTAATTCTTCCATCATCATTCACTTGCCTTAATCATCCATTTTCTTTAGCTTAAAGGGCATAGCCTAACAACCTCATTATATATACATATGTTATTCAGGATCATTCACAGAAGGCTAATAACTTGCCGTGACTTCAGCAAAGTAAAATGGACATAAGATTTGGAACATTGAATATAAGAAATCTTTATAAAGCAGGTGCATTAAAATCCGTAACATAAAAAGTTACATAAATATTGGATGGGAAGGGAAAGGGGCGGTACATTTTTTTTTTTTTTTTTTTTTGTTTGTTTTTGAGAAGTAAAATTGACCAACTAGAAATAGGGATTTCGTTTATAAGCGAATATCAGTAAGCAAACGTATTGAATCTATTAAGGGTTAAACTACTTTTTTTTTTTTTTTTTTTTTTTTTTTTAACTTTTAAGGGTTAGTGATGCGTTATTATATTCTAAATATACACTCATGTCCAAAATGATTATCGCATATCTATAACTGTCTTCTTGTAAGAATATAATTTGATAATGATTTTGCAAGGTACTTTTAATTCTGATATTATGTGTATAATCGGAAATGTATATTTGTGGTAAATTTCATAGGAAAAAAATTATAAATACAAAAATTAGAATGAGTAAAACAAAATGTTGCTAAATAGCCAAGAAAGTTTTATTTTCGTTTTATTGTTCTTATTTACTGCTCTTTTGACATGAAATTTGCCACATACATGCCTTTGCCGATTATACACATACTAACATTATAAGGAATACCGGGCAAATTCCTTATCAAATTATATTCCTACAAAAACATATTTATAAACATGCGACAATAATTTTGGACGTGAGTGTACATGTCTCAGCAGAAAATAAGAATGACGATCTAAAGGACACTTTTTTCGAAAAAGTAGAACGTGCGTTTGACCACTTCCAGTGATAACATATGAAAATTCTATTAGAGAATTTCAATGCGAAGGTAGGACGAGAGGATATTTTCAAACCGATTATAGGGAAAGAAAGTCTGCATAAGGAAGTAATGACGACGGAGTTAGGCTTGTGAACTTTGCAACATCCATAAATGTACTTGGACCTCGCCAGATGGGCACATAATCAAATTGATAATATTTTAGTAGATAGAAGATAATCTAGCATAATTGATATTCGTTGTTTAGAGGAGCTGATTGACTGATCACTACTTGCTAGAAGCGATAATGAAAGACTATCGTTGAACAAAGGAAATATTCAACATCTGAAAACGGGGAGGTTTAATTTAAAGAAATTGGAGAAGAACCAGGTGAGAGAAGAATATCAGATTGAAGTGTCTGTGAGATTCCCGGTTGTAGAAAGTTCGGCATGCACTAATGTTGAGGACACTTAGGTGAAAATTAGGGACAGCATTAAAATTTCAGCAAAAGAAAAATTGACGGACGCGAAAATCATAGGAGCAAACCATGGTTCGATCAGGAATGCACTCAACTAGCAAAGAGAAAAAAAATGGTGTTGGCCACAAAATTCGAACGATAGAACTACACATTATTTCGTTGATATCAAGCGGTAAACTTCCAAAATTCCAAAACTTTTAGAACAAAGTGTAATTTTTTGAAAGCTAAAATTATTGAACTTGAAGGCAATATTAAAAATAAAACAATATTTGGGGATATTATATAAAGGCATCATCTAATTTAAGAAAGAATATTAATCTCTCGCGTATATATTGAAGAACGCGGACGGAACAATTCTCATGGATACGAATAATATTTTGAATAGGTGCAAAGACTTCTTCGACAATTTGGTCAACACGCAGCTAAAAAATAATTTTCGTGGAGAAAGTGAATCGCATACAGCAGAGCAGTATATTTCACAACCTAACCGAATAGGATCAGAAATCTCCAGATGTAGACGAAATTCCTGCTAAGTTAATTTTAGCTGGAGGGAAAAAAAATGTAGAACGGGATACACAAACTTATTCTCCTTATCTAGAACAAGGAGGAATTGAAACAAGCGTGAAAATAATTAATCATTGTTTCAATTAACAAGAAATGTGACAAAACTGATTGTCATAATTACACCACAGGATCTCTACTTTGTCAACATCCTACAAAATCCTTTCAAACATTATGTTAGCAAAATTAATCCCACACGCAGATGAAATTATTTGAGACCATCACAGTGCAGATTTAGGCGAAATCGTTCAACTATCGACCAGATATTTATCGTTGGTCAAATACTCGATAAGATATGGGAATACAATCCCCCTGTACATCAATTATTTATTGATTTCAGGAAGGCCTACAACTCGATTAGGAGGGAAAATTTGCATAACATTCTTATCAAATCTGATATTCTGAGAAAGATAGTTCGATTAATACATATGTGTTGGAATGAAACCCGAAGTACAGTTCAAGTAGAGAAATACTTGTCCACGAACTTTCGCGTCGAGAATGGCTTGAAACAAGGAGATGCATTGTCACCATTATTACTCGATTTTGTTTTGGAATACGCTATAAGGAAAACTGAAGATAGCCACCAGGATCTAGAGCTGAAGGCATTCATCAGATTATGGCTTATGGTAATGATGTAAACCTGATAGGAGATGATTTGAGGACAACACAAAGAAATACAGAAGTTTTATTAAACGCCTGCAAGGACATGGATAAATGTAGAGAAAACTACATACATGGACATTCTCCGTAACCGTAATACTGCAAATTATGAATTCGTTAAAATATAAAATAATACTTACGACAGAGAGGACACTTTCAAATATCTAGGATCAATATTAACAGACCAAAACCATATTCAGTAAGAAATTAAATGCAGACTGAAAGCAGGAAATTCGTTATTATTTAGTTCAAATTCTTTTGTCTTCGCCAATTCTATCGAAGAATTTAAGTTCAAAATATACAAAACGATAATTATGCCTGTTGTGCTGTATGGTTGCGAAACACGTCACTTACTTTGAGAGGAGAACGCAGACGGACAGTATATCAGAATAAAATCCTGAGGAGAATATTTAGACCCAAGAAGGAAGAGAATGCGGAATGGCGGAAATATCACAACGAGGAAATGCATAATTTATACCGTTTACCTAATAATGTCAGGGTCATTACATCTAGTATGTTAAGGTGGGCAAGTCATGTGGTCAGAAAAGAAGAAAGAAGGAGTGCTTTGAAAATTTTAACTGGAAACCTAATCGGAAAACGGCCATTCGGAAGACCTGACGGAGATGGGAAAACCCTATTAAGATGAGTCTCAGAGAAACAGGAATACAAAGTAAAAACTGGATCCAGCTGATTAAGGAGAGAAGTCAATGGAGAGCTTTTGTGAATGTGGCTTTGAGTTTCCAGGTTCCAAGGCCATAGAGTTAGTTAGTTTTATCACTGAGTTTGCTTTAGCCTTTTAGTATTGTCTTTTTACTCGCAGCTCATCGTGAATGGTTTCAAGATGCTAGATATTCTTTATACACTAAGTTTAATATTTTTTTCCCCTAAGCAAACTACGAAGTGAGTTGCAGTCCTTGATGACTTGAGTTGTTATTCCATCCAGGAGCAGTAAAAAGCCTGTACATTTCACTTATAATGTCTAAATTCTCGCTTCACGTCATTATTCATGGTGAGACGTATAGGTGGTATTGGATCACAGTTCTCCATGTTGCTGTCAGTAGTATGCTTTGTATCTGAATATTTATTGCGATTTTGCAATTGCTGATTCTGTTTATATAAATTCTGATTAACTCTCTTTCTTCCTAGTTTTATCAAAATACTTCCCACAAAATTATTTATAGAGAGTTGTTCAGAAAGTTTTGTTATCTTGTCAGGAAACAACTGAATAAATTTGCATTAAAAAAAAAAAAAAAAAAAGTTAAATTCTTCAATCCACGAATGAAGTAAAGCTAATCAAGTTCCACTCTAGGGTAAAACTTACATATGTTAAGTCCAACTATTCAATAATAAATTGTGATGGGTTATGTTGTGGTTAACTGTCGGTCTATAACAGAACTTACTTTATTGTCCAACCATTATTCATACTACATATACGCATAAAAATTATACTTTACTACAGTACCAATCTAGTTTCAAAATTTGTGGCGGACAAATACGTTTGAGCGGTTATGAAAATTTTATTCTTACAAGGAACGGGCATGGACTTGTCATCCGAATCAAACCTAGTCAATTCGATAAACATAACAAAGATATGTTTATGCACAAAAAATTAGGTGCCATGGACAACGAAGTCAGTCCCTGGGGCTTATTGACCTTGTTAGTATAAAGAAAATCGTAGACTCGCAGTGAAATAGCTATTGCATCAACACTGTTCATTGGAAACATGGTTTATAGTTCATTCTCTTCAGCATGAAACAAGCTTTCCAGAGGTGCTATGTATTGGGACACCTAACGTACTTAAACAGGGAAAACTAGAAGAATGTCGGGAAAATTCCCTACAGAAATCCCTCATCAACTTTGGACCTCTCTGGAGTGGCCCCAGGTAAAAGCACACAATCCAAATGTATTTCGAAAGATACTATATAGTGGATAGGAAATGTGTGTACCAAGTTTTGTATTGATACACAGAATAGGTATGAGGGGGAAGCGTGTATTGGTGTACAAGCTTTTCCGTCATATTCCGGATGGCAGGTTCATGTCCGTTCCTTGTCAGTATAATGAGTTTTATTTCACTCAATTATCTGCATAAGTTTGGAATTCTTAAATATTAATTACCATTACTAATCTCTGAGCATTTTACTTATTTTATTTTACCTCCAAAAATAATAAAGGCATGTTCACACGGCTGAAAATAAATGGTTCATCAGGGTAACGTACAAATACGGCTTTTTTTCTCGTATTCCCTTTTCCTTCTGCTTTCTTGTTTTTCTTCTTCTTCTTCTCACTTGGAGCAACAGCTATGAAGATCCAATGCGCCGACTTAAGCGCCTTTACTTTCACAAACTGAAACGATTAAACATAAATAGGTAAAACGCACTATCAAGTGCAAATACATACTAACTAAAATGTTACAATTCATTTATTCTAAACGTGACGACATCACGTGCTTACGTGAATGATGAAAGAAGCCTATATGCTATATTCAAACATTTGAAAAGTAGTTGTACACACTCTTCAAAGTTACTATTTAGTTTACTAAAATAGTTGTAACACTTCTGTAATCAGCTACTAAGATGACAGTACACATATTTGGATGTGAGAAGAATTTAGCACGATATTTTGATTTACTTACGATGAGTACTAGTATGTTACCATTGAAATTGTTTAGGATTAGAATGTTTAAAAACCAGTTTTTGTGCTGCCAATATATATGGATTAACCCCAAAGGCAGTGTCCCCTGGTAATGAATATCGACAGCTTTTTTACCACGTGCAAAGAAAATGTTTATCACGGCACGTTGCTCCTCTAAGGTGAAATCCGTAATTTCAGCTCAGTATAAGAAAAAGTCTCCTCTTCGCAAGTGAATCTATTAGAAACGAACACAGTTAGAAACTTGAAATTTTGAACAGTTACGCAGTAATTTCTAAAGTTAATTCATGTGTACTTTTATTAATCTACCCTCATTAATTTTGGAATTATGACAAAACAGTACGTAATTTCGATAAGGACTCCACATAAACCAATAACAGATCATAAAAATGTTTTCAAATAACATGATGATTTGAGATTATAAAATGTTTCCCGTTTCCCGTTTGAAAATCATTAGATCGTTTCTTTATAAGTACCTTCCATTTCAATTGAGGAAAAAAATATTGTTGATCCCGCCAAGTAATTTACCATCAAAGACGGGGAGCACAATTTATGAATTGTAGAAAACGTGAAAAGTGGTCAACTTTGGAGCCCCACTATTCAGCTATGGAAACAGGTAGAGTTATAATTCTTGTTGTGGTATGTATATAGGAATATAAATAAACTATATTTTATTATAGTTTGGCTTGCGCATGCGTATCTTTTTGTACAGAAATTAACAAATGAACGTCAGTTTATCTGAAAAGTCGAAGTTCGTGATTTTTTTCCAAGCACTTCCGGTTCGAATTTTAAAATTCTATTTTCACGGTTGTAAGACCTAGTTACCCGGTTTCCGAAAAATATTTTGTATCGCTTCTGTGTGCAACCATTTTGTCGCAAAAAATTCGAGAAATTATCAAATTTTCAAAAACCGCCATATTTGGGCGTCATTTTCTCGAAAACACCATACTTTAAAATTCTGAAATTTTGTCAGATGGTTCAACTTTACAGGAATAATAAACACACCAAATAGCATTCTCGACCAATGCTTCATGAATTAACTATTTGAAGTTAGCGAAGTTTCGTTGATTTTGATGTCGCAGTTGGCAATACTAGAAACAATAAAAGTTCAACAATTTGATGATGTTTGTGGTTTACATTCCTTAAATAAAGAACAAACTTTTTTCTCATTGCTTCTTCTTATTTTGATCAAAAAGGCTATTTGAAATAGTAAAGTCAGCCTCCCCCAGTCCTCCTCCGTTTTCTTAAACTGAAGTAGTCTGAGGTGGACATTACGATTACGAAACACACAAATTTAAAGTTTACTTACTTAAAATGGTCTTCGGAAACAAAGTTTCAGTGATTGGTTTTTCACACTGAAGTAATCATTTGTTTCCTTAGTGTCTTCTTTGCTAATAACATGTAACTGTGCAGATACTCCGATAGATGTTGGTGCAGTCACAACTCGTATAGCATATTGTCGATAGTCACAAAACATTTTCACTTTTCTCTTATGCTCTTCTGGAAACCTGTACTCTGTTGAAGTCCATGTGGAAGCATAAACAGCATTTTAACTTCACGTAATTCATGATTTATTGATAATACTTCTGCTATCCATCACTGGTTATCGTATATGCATGTACGGAAAGTTTCTTTTGCAGACTTCTTAAATCTACACTTCGAATTGCAGAATCTCGACTTTGGGGGAAGCATGAAGTTGGTCCATGGTGACGCGTTACTGCCATAAAAACTTCGCCATTTTCCGAAAGCCAAGGGTGACTTCGTTGAATACCAGTTACTGGTCGCGCACTTTCCCATTCCTTTTTTTCTTTCGAAAATTGTCGATTTCAGTTCCCTGGCAACAAAACGAGAGTAATACCCGGAGTTTGTTCTTGCACTGCTCACGAATTCTTCTACATTTTATACTCGCCTTTGGCGTGGGAGATCCGGGTTCGATTTCCGACGGGAGCTCATGTGGTTTGGATCCCATGTTAATCAATAGATCTCGTCCAATATAGCCTCGCCGCTGAAAGGGAGTTAAACTCAAAATCAACTCTTCTGCAGTTTTAATACTGTGTATCTGTTTTTGCCTGAAGTTATGCCACGTTCCCACATTCTTTACGATCCCCTCAATACCGTCGCAGGGACCCTTGCCATGGCCGATTTCATTGAAAATCCATTGCTTTATCGGTCCTGTTTGCATCTCGGACATCTGAAAGCAATTTTTAAAGTGGGATGCAGCACCATCAGATATCACTGATACGGTTTGGGAAATTGTAGACACGTGTTGTTTTTCTTCGATTATTTTTAGAATCTTGTCTATGGCTGAGAGTATATGAGCTTAATAGTGTGTTTTACTACAGCAAAACTGTCCGTTGTTTCATAATAATACCGGTATGCCACTGCCGTAAAGATGGAGATTTGCTCGCTTTTCCAGTTATAACTCTGAATTTCACTTTGCAGAATAACAGTCCAGTTTTCAGCGAGTAAAATATCTTGAAATGTTACACGATGCTTTTCGGTAGCAATTAATTCTCTTTGGATTTTCTTGATGTATTTATGAGTTACAATTCTTACAGTTAAATCAGCAACGTACAATACAAAAGCAGAAAGTGGCACAGTTTTTTTTTTTTTTTTTTTAAATGAGATTTTTGTTTTCCCATATGGCATACGTAACACTTTCATCTTCATCAGGATCAATAATTAAAGACTCCACACTTACTCCTTCCACTCTTGAAAGGACAGTTGTCATTTTCTACGGAGCATACTACTAATGAAAATAGGTCACTCATGACACCTTCAATACAAGCTGCGCCTTTGATTTGTTGCAACGCAGTAACAGCTAACTTAAAATTCGCAAAATATTATACCTCCCTCGCAGGTTACAGACTGACTTACTTTGGTCGAATACTATAAAATTTCGAGTGACCCATTTTTATGCTGGGATTGTTCTGTTTAAACAGTCCTTAAATTTCTTTGATGGAACGCAGAAAACGTTTCGATTTTTTAACTTTTTGTCCATTTTCGATCACTGTAATGACATCGCACTTACTGAGAATTTGTCTGAAGCATTCCAAATAATCACTGAGGTAATTATTCCAAATAATAAAATAATTCAGGGCTGTTTGTAGATCAGAATGTATTGGGTGGCCGTTGTACGGATCTCCCCATCCGTATACACCTTTCTCAGTTACGATTGTTCGGGCTTTGTCGATCATGTGTGTTGTGATTGACGGAAAGAGTTCCATATTTTTTGTTTTGTTGTCGAGTTGCATATAAGCATGACAATACGAACTTTGTCATTATATGACAACTTTGATTGAAGAGCAGAGTTTAAATTACGCTCGTAAGAAGGACAAGTTTCACATTCCTTTTTATCCCAATAACTTGAAGATTCTTCCACTGGAATATTTACGTTGTATATACTGGAAATTTTTGCCGTGGTGTGCCTCGAAAATTGCAATTTGCAATAAGCCGTCGTCTGCTTGGACGTGCTGATGGCCCTCGTGCGACCAACCACCATGCAGTGACGTATCGAGTTTATCGATTGCCTGCAGTAAATATGAAACGGAGATTCTGCTTTTAAAAAAGGATGGGCACAATTTCAGAAATTAAGCCCGCGTCTTTAATGATAGAAAACCTAAAAGGTACTTAGAGAAACGTTTCTTATCTTTATTTAATGAATGTGAACCACAAACATCATCAAATTACTGCAATTTTATTGTTCCCAGTATTGCCAACTTCGACATCAAAATCAACGAAACTTCGCTAACTTCAAAAGGCTGTAGTTAATTCATGAAGCATTGGTCGAGAATGCTATTTGGTAATTTATTATTCATGTAAAGCTGAAATCATCTGACAAAATTTCAAAAGTTTAAAATATGGCGTTTTCAAGAAAATGATGCCCAAATATGGCGATATTTAAAATTTTGACAATTTCTTGAATTTTTTTGCGACAAAACGGTTGCACACAGAAACGATACAAAATATTTTTTCGAAAACCGGGTAACTAGGTCTTACCAACCGTGAAAACAGGATTTTAAAATTCGAACCGGAAGGGTTCGAAAAAAATATCGCAAACTTCGACTTTTCAAATAAACTGGCGTTCATTTGTTAATTTATGTACAAAAAGATACGGATGCGCAAACCAAATTATAATAAAATATAGTTTATTTATATCCCTATGTACAAACCACAACAAGAATTATAATTCTACCTGTAGCCATAGATGAATGGTGGGGCTTCGAAGTTGACAATTTTCCATGTTTTCTACAATTCATAAATTGTACTCCCAGTCTTTGATGGCTCATTACTTGGCGGGAATCTTTTCGACAAAACAAAAAACGGGTCTCTCAAACATATGTATAGTTTCTAGAAAAAAAACAAAGTTTCAACAATATCTGAGATGATGATGGTACATGCTCTACCTGAATTGAAGTGGAAGGCATCTATATTGTATTAATCTTATTATTATACAAAAACTTGTTAAATGTTATGTGACCGTCAGGTCGACCACTTAACTCACTTATTGAACAAACTGTATATTTTCGCCTACTTTAAAACAGCATGCAAAATTAATATTTTATTCAAGTGAAAAAACTTATTTTCTTTCTTCTTTCTGGACGTTTTATAGTAGCAGAGTAACTACTTTTCTTCTTTTGCATGCAGGTGTGCTACAGACATGTTGGCTTCGAGAATAATACAAAGGAACCACTCTTTATTGAACTGAATGTTTATCTAATTATTTAGCAGAGTACTCCGGAGAAGCATTTTTTTTTTTTTTATCTTTTCTTGAGTGAAGCTACCAACTCATGATTTTGGCTATGACAACTATTTTTTTGTATACTTCTCATGTAAATGATTATCAACGCCTAGAAATCTTTTTAAATACGAAATTGTTAAGTTGACAGACCAGGTGCAAAGCTTTTCACAGGGATGATTTATTATCTAAACTACGATCGGAATAACGCTTGCTGTCCGTGTGAATTATAGGTGAAAAGCTTACTCTCCAGAATTGCCAATCTGTATTCTTTTCTATTGAACTGTTTTCCATTGGTTACATATAATATATCCATTAGTTACAAACTAAAGTTCTAAAGTTGGTCTGCAACACTTACTGCGCCTCCACAACAAATTTTACTTTCCCATGAGACAAAAAGACGTGTTGCCAGGACTAATATACCATAATTGTATTTGCATTGATTATGGGTATAAAATTTATGAATTTTTTTCATAGCAAATCCTAAAAGACACTCCCAACTAAAGCGTTCTCTCGAGATATTCCCGAATGTTAGTGTAAGCAAAGGAGTTCGCGTCTGTTACTAAAAAGGAGAGGCACGCAATAGCCTCAGTTCCCTCAAGCCTCCAAGTATTCACTACTTCGTTTAACAGTGAAAGCTACTTATCCAAGTGAATAATGTTTTAGCGTGTGTGTGATGTGAGGATTAACTATGCGTTACGGGCTATTTCATAATTCATTTGTTTTCTATACGTATATCCATATTTTTTTTATTTCTTTTATTCGTTGTATGAAGTGTTTTATATTTCAAAAGTGTGTGTGCAGTGTCGTTCACTCAAGCATTCGTGCTTTATCAAGCTGGAATTTGTGTGTACTCGTCAGTATAATTTCTTTCGCTATATGCGATGGTTCAGTGGTAGAGCGTTCACCTCTGGTACATGGGGTCGCTGGTTCGATCCCAGCTCGCGCCATGTGAACTTTGTGGTGGACAAACACTGTGTACGTGGATTTTCTCGGGGTTCTCCCGTTTCCTCCCACTTTCTTCATTCCACCATTCCATTCATTTCTCATCATCACCGTCTCCTTTAGCCTAGCCAGCATAACTGTGGGACGTAAAAGTTTCATTTCATTTTCTTTCGCTATATATATTTAATAAATAGGAATTCGTTTAAGGTAATTTTTTCTTTTCATGTGTGACGAACCCTTGTGGAACTATCAGCTCGCCAGTCGTATATATGTATACATATGCGAAGTGGTAAAACACAGTCAAACCTTGATTTCCGAACCATTAAGGCAACAAATGTCGTAGTACTTATTTTCTACTTATATGAATTTGCGCTTGAACGGGACATAAAGTCTGAACAAGGTTGTTATCAACTGTTTCTTTAGGAACTATTCCAGGAGCCAGTAGATAGCAGTTAGTTTATTCTTTTTCTCAGGGTTGATATGTTTAAAACAAAATGTATAAAACAAGTGTTTAAAACGTTTAAAACGAGGGCTTTGTTTTAAACGTTAAAAAATTGTTTTAAACGTTTTTTTTCTCGAGGGTGTTGAACATGTTTAACACAATTAAAATATCAGATTAAAGAAGCTAATTTAATTTTCTAACAAACACAACTCATCCTCCGCAGGATTTATGCATGGAGTAAGTTACAAGCAGTTATAATCTTATTATAACAGCAATCACTGAACGAAATTCTGCACAATAATGTGTGTATAACTAAACCAATAGAAATTCAGGTGAAGTACTTGAACATTTCTTACGTTCCAAGAATAACGAAGGTTAAACACACTATACACTAACCTAGAATCCAACTTCACAAATTCAAAACTTGAGTATTTTTTCGTCACTATCATATCCATAATATTGAACAGTTTTCACGTCATAAGCAATAAGAAATGCTTTGACAAATACAACCCAAAGAAAAGGAATAGTGACTAGCTTACAAGCAGCAAATTAAATATTTTAACTAAACAGTTTTCAAGATATATATATCTACCTGCAACGTGGATAACTAACAATGATTAGTGTTTACGGGATTAACATTTAGACACCCACCACGGATTTTAACAAAATCGTAGACTCTCACGTTGGGGCTCTGGCGACCTCTCTAATTATTACAGAATCATGATTCATACACTGTTGGAAAGCTTATAGACTACAGATTCCCAACGAGGTACATTCATGCAATTCCCGTCATATTCGTAGAAGAAACACAGAAAATTAAATAATAATAATAATAATAAAAAAAAAAAAAAAAAAAAAGATTTGCGAGGGGGTCCTGGCAACCCTTGCAGTCACCTTACGCTGACAAAATGATGCTAATGTACTTGTGAAAATAATGCTAAAAAAAAAGTAGCCATTGGTGAAAAAGCGTAATGAATTCTTTTCATGTAGAAAATATTCTCAAAAGATGTTATGAGCAGACAAGAAATTCACTGAATGTGATATTCTCTCCCCTCAACCACCATAGTACCACGTTCATATGCAAATCATTTTTGCTGCATACATGTATAGGAACAAGAATTATGCTTCTAGACCAATTTAGTGAAAGATGTCTTGTCTTATATGGAACCGTTCTGAAAATAAATGTAAATTAGCCAAATTTACCCCTCCTCCCCCGTATAAGCAATAAGTACACATACAGGTTATCATATAGGAGACTACTTCATTGCTTCAATTTTTATGGGAGTACCACAAAAGGGAGAGGAATAGTCCCCCCAAAACCTGATGAAAAAATAAGAAAACAAACTTTACTTCCCCCTCGGCCGTGGTAACCCACACAATAAAATGCATATTAGCGGAAAGCACCATCCCTCAGGAAAACATTGAAACAAAATCATCTTTCTACCTTAATTAGGGGCTGAGCTATTGATGTTTGTTGTAAAAATAAATGTAATTTACGTCACAAACTGAAACTCCAAAAAGTGGCCAACTTTGCCCCCTCCAGTGGTGCTATTCAGCCGGTTCGCTATAACCGGTTGTTAAAATATTTCGAGTTCGCAGAAGCGTTTGTTATACCCAGACATAAACACACACAGGCATGATAGAGGTCTGCACGGGCCGGAATTTTTAGCCCGAGCCCGGCCCGACCCGTGAATTTACAATGTGAGGCCCGAACAGATTCCGAAATATGTTTTAACATTTAGGCCCGAGCTCTGTGATAATCAAATAAGTCCGAAATAAGCCCGTATTACAGAAACTTAACAATTAACTCAAATTGTATTTTTATTTATAGCAATTAGAGGTTTAATTTTGAAGTTGTGCTTTAAAAGTTCTCTAGAAGGAACGGTGCAAGATATATCGTTGTACAGTATATTTACAAAGTTAGGCCCGAAATGGCTCGAGAAATATGGTTGTATATTTAAAAATTTACGGCTCGAGCCCGGTCCGGGCCAGAAGTTATATATGCGATGTAGGAACGCGGGCTCGGCCCGAACCGGTGCAGACCTCTAACTCCTGACCTAACCAAGAGTGAAAGAGAGAAGTCAAACAAATTAGTGAAAACACCTCTGTACTTTTCCTGCTCGCTTGTATTGTTGTGAAAACACAACTTTCAATTGTTTCAATTCAATGGGCAGACAGAAATTTGAATGGGCAAATAAAAATTTGAATATGAATTCCGAGATTTTGTCCGGAATACTGGGATCTGTGAGTGTAATGTGATACGTATCTAAGGGGTCGTTCACATATTTTGTAACACGGCAAAGGGGAGAGGGAGTTCGGCCTTGCGTTACGAAGTATGACACAAGGGAGGAGAGGGTTAACATCTTAGTTACGTAACGTGTTTTTTTCTGTAAACTTTATTTTTATTCTCATGTTTATATGCAATCTTTTAAACAAATAATTTTATTGTTCTTTTCATTTTTATAAATAAATATTTATATTGTTTTGGAAAATTGAGAACATGCAGCCTGTGTAAGTTGAATCATGCAGAAGGGATTTGAAAACGCTACTAAATACCAGCATGACTGGTGACGAACCCTACGTGTATTACAATACAATAAAGCTCTGTTTTGTGGCTATCGCCGCAATGCATTTACGGTACACGCTTTTCTGGAGTTAGTTGTTAGCGATCGTAACTACAGCTTAAAAAAAGCCCTCGTGTTCCCACTCGTATCGCTATTGCTGAGAATAGATTTAAAACTTTTAATTTGAATCATTACTAATTCTTTTCTTCCAAGGGGTTTCGCATGTGAAACAGAAGAAACTCTTTTTTTGTGAAATAATATTTTCCGCGACAGAACGATCCAAGCAAAATAAGATATCAAAAACTAAATTTGTCGGATATTCATCTCGTACTGAATTTTTTATCTTTAGATTTGAATTTTCCAAGAGAAATCGAGTTTATTCGCATTCTGGCACTGATTTAGGACAAGAAGAATTTTTAAAGGGGTAAACTGAAGTCCAAAGAAGATGTCCGAAAACTTGCTCACAAACGAGATGTCCCTGCTCCTTCACGTGTGTAGCCACGTCAAATCTGTGATCTACGGGAAAGAGAACTTCTTTGTAACATCGACATTGGGAAACTTCAAATACAGGAAGCATTCTGGATTCCAGAAAAGAGAGGTCTATATCAATTCTCTAGATCCTGTTTCACCTGCATCTTCCTGCAGCACTTACTCCTTGCCCATCACCGGTGATCTAAGAGGTTGAGTGCGATCTCCTTGAGAAAACGACAGTACGGAATTTCGAAGAATTAAAACTGGTTAATTAAACAACCTTATGGGGTTAAAATATTATTACGGTATTACCATTTTCTAATAGTTGATTTGTTGGCGAAAAAACACTATATTCAAAATACAAGCACTTTGTCATGAAAAGTTCGGTCATTAAAATTATTTCTTTTATTGTGAAAAACCCCCAAAATAAGCAAAATTAGTGAAAAAACAAAAATCAAAATGCGTTACGTAACAAAGAGGGTAAAATTTACATTACGAAACGTGACTAGGAAGGAGGAGAGAGTAAAATTTATCAAAAACAGCGTTACGTAATACATGAACGGCCCCTAATGCCTATTACGTGTGCTACCTATCTGCAAAACTTTTTTTTTTGAATGACTCCAATGTCTTCGAGATATGTACACTCATGTCCAAAATTATTGTCGCATGTCTATAAATATGTTATTATAGGAATATAATTTGATAACGAATTCACCCGGTATTTCTTATAATGTTAGTATGTGTACAATCTTGAAAGACATGTATATGGCAAATTTCATGTCAAAAGAGCAGTAAATAAGATCAATAAAACGAAAATAAAACTTTCTTGTCCATTTAGCAACATTTTGTTTTACTCATTCTAATATTCGTATTTATAATTATTTTCCTATGAAATTTACCACAAATTTACATTTCCCGGTTATATACATAGTATCAGTATTAAAGGTACCCTGCAAAATCATCAAATTATATTCTTACAAGAAGACAGTTATAGATATGCGATAATCATTTTGGACATGAGTGTGCCTTGGAAGCAATGCGTACAAAATAAAGTGGTCTTTTCATCGATATCTCATCCGATTGCTTGTCATGACTAATAATATCATTCCTGAAAATATGGCACTTTCCTAGTGGGACACCATATATATATATATATATATATATATATATATATATATATATATATATATATATATATATATATATATATATATATATATATATATATATATATATAGAGAGAGAGAGAGAGAGAGAGAGAGAGAGAGAGAACCGGTTGTTAAAAGATTAGAGTAGCATGTGCGTGGGTTTTCTTGGGGTTCTCCCGTTTCCTCCCACTTTCTTGATTCCACCATTTCATTCATTTCTCACCATCACCGTCTCCTTTAGACTAGCAGGCATAAGCGTGGGACATAAAGCTTAAACATTTCATTTAATTTGTTCACATACCAATTTTTATGAGTGTACCCCTAAGGGAGGAATGCCCCCCCCAAAAAAAAAACACTTAAAAACAAACACGATATTTACCTTCCTCCCACCCACTTCCCCCAGGGTACCCACCACATACATAAAATACACACCGACGGAAAGTGCTTCCTTCAGGAATAAATTAGTACGAAATAATCTTCCTGCCTTAATTAGGGGTTGAGCTACTGAGGTTTAAAGCCTCAACGCAGTAGTTGTTTCAATGGACGTTTAAAGGTTAAGAATATAGAAAACCAATAGAACGTAACACAAAGAAACTAAACTACACATTCCGTGAACGGGGATCGAGAAATTCCCGATTTCATTCTCCGGAATTGAACATTTAGACGGATCGAAATTAGGGAAGTTTCCGATGTTTGGTCTAGCGGTTAGATGGCAAGCAATATCTGAAAAAATGAAACATGTTCTTTTTTTAAAAAAAAAAAGTGTTTTTTTTTTCTTTCTTTCAACCCTGCTTCTTCTTATACCTAGATACCTCGGATATATTCTGGAACCTCGAAACGTTTCCTACTTTCTGGTTGTTACACAATTTTTATCAAATCAAAATTAATAAGAGTCAATCATTTTCATTTAACGTTCACCAGAAAGAATAGGAATTAACTTACGATTGAAGAAGAACAAGGAAAGTGCAACTTACGGAAGAATATCCCAGATTTTGACATGTCGCTGAAAGCCTTCTTTCTGTATCTTGAGATGTAAGACGTGTCGTGTCTAAATTTACAATTTCCATTCCTTGCCAAACATACCTCTCGCTATGATATATAGAATCTGCAAGAAAAAAACGTTGACTATGAATGCACTGATATAATTCGGCATAAAAGTTTCAGCGAAAAGAGCGTCAGAACTCTAAAATCGTGTTCTGGTAACACGACTGAATTGATGAGACTAAACTGTGACAGATGGGTACAGTATATGTGGCAAAATTAGCATGGCTAGATACACAATTCAATATAGAGAAATTATTCGAATTTACCATCAAAATGAGTGTTAAGTTTGACAGATGTTTCATGCATTGCGAAGAATATATGGCGAAGATAATCGACCGACAGAACACTCGAGTTACGGATTTCGCAGGTGAAAAATCGATAGGATGAATATGTCAATCACATACTATCAATGGCGAGCGATACAGGAATATGGCAATGCACTTTTTGTAGCATTAACTGCCAAATCGTGGCATAAACAATGTCTTTTTCCTAACGAGATGATGTAACTTCCCACAAAGTTCACCAGATTCTTGATTTATTGCACGAGAAGTTCCCCGGATGCGTTCTGTTGAAAAATGGTTATGTAAACCGACAACAGATTTCATGTGATCTCTCCCCCTGAATTATTTTATTTAATGGAACCTCAAGTTTAAGTTCTATGAGAATAAGCCAGAAACAATTTGTGAACTGAGCGCATCATTGCAAATTTACCGCGCAATATTTGTGCAAATTAACTAACTAATTCTATGGTCTATGGAACCCGAAGGTTCAATGCCACGTTCACAAAAGCTCTCCACTGACTTCTATCCTTAGCCAAACTGGATCCAGTTTCTACTTTGTATTCCTATTTCTGCGAGATCCATCTTAATATTATTTTCCCATCTGTGCCTAGGTCTTCCTAATGGTCGTTTTCCGATTGGTCTTCCGGTTAAGACATTGAAAGCGTTCCTACCATCTTCCATCCTGGCTGCATGACCTGCCCACCTGAGCCTAGTAGATTTGATGACCCTAACAATGTTTGGTAAATCGTATAAATTATGTAGTTCCTCGTTATGAAGTTTCTGCCATTCCCCATTCAAGCTCCTCTTGGGTTCGTATATTCGTCTCAGTATCTTGTTCTCAAATACTTTCAGTCTATGTTTTTCCTTCCGAGTAAGCGACCATGTTTCGCAACCATACAAAACAACATGCATGATCATAGTTTTATATATTTTAAGCTTCAAATTCCTCTACAGAATTCACGATGGCAAGAGATTTTGAACTTAAAAATCACACGAATTCCCTGCTTTAGTCGACATTTAATTTCTTCGTGAATATGGTTTTGGTCTGTTAATATTGAACTTAGATTTTTAAAAGATCCACTTTATCAAAAGTATATTTTAACGCATCTATAATTTGCCGTATTACAATCTCGACGAACTTCCATGTATTTCGTTTTCTCTGCATTTACCTCTAAACCCATGCCCCTGCAAGCGTTTAATAAGACCTCTGCATTTCTTCTATTGTTCTCCTATAATTCCCTGCAAATCTGAACCTCTAGAATCCATTCACTTACTGAAGTACAAGAGGACATCTGAAATACATATTTTCAAAATGGGGGCACGGTAACTCAGTGTAGAGGGCTTATCTTTGGTACGTGAGGTCCTTGGTTCGATCCCCGGCCAAGTAAATTTGTGGTAAACATCATGTTTGTGGGTTTTCCCAATTTCCTCCCACATTCTCATTCCACGAATTCTTCCATAATCATTCACTTGCCTAAATCATCCGTCTCCATTAGCCTTAATCGCTTAATGGGCAGTCACTTATTCTGTGGCCTTTTTCAACAGGAAAATCATTGACATGAATATCGAATCAGTTAATGACATTAGGTGCAAGGATTTTAAAAACTGAAAAGGAAATTTCTTAGTAACTGGTACAAGTTCACGTTGTTTACACACAACTTATAGTGTAGTAAAATGGCCTCCTTTTTTTCCTAATATAATGATTTATATTGAATTAAGAAAAGATTGAGTTTAGAACTTTTTTCTAAACTTAATATTATGTGCACTGAATGTATAAAAAATGAAACTGAGAAACTGACATGGTACTCATGTTGAATTTTGTTAAAGGCTACTGTTGTTACCTGGTATGCGCGTTCGGTAATCGAAAAAAAAATCATTTTCATAAACGATTAGGACGTCAAAATACAAGGTTTTCAAGTTTTACCAAGATGTGGTGATTTCCTGAACCGTTTGCCGCCTCCAGGTTGACCATGCAAAAAAATTAGAATTCTTACGTTTACAATATCTTACGTTTACGTGTATCAGAAGTTGAAATCGTAGAAAGTAAGGATATTGATTTCCAGTATATATATATATATACAGTGTTTCAAAACCGACAAGGTTTGGAAGGTGATTCCTGACACCAAGATAAGACAAAAAGTATAGACCAACCTGGGTGCACAAAGGTTTTCTTTCAGAGTTATAGGCTTCCGAAAACTTGAAGAGAGAGAGAGAGAGAGAGAGAAAAAAAAAAAAGTGAACAGCTCTCAAACTATGTGAGGTACCGTAGTCGGGTCAAGACTTCACTTGGGAAGTAATATGTGCACTATCCAAAAATACATATTTCAGACTCACGAAACAATTTTTATAGAGGGAGAGTAGTAGAAAATGGATCGATCTGGGCCAACATCACTCAGCATTGGCCAACTCAGGAGCCCCTGGGAAATTGAGCACCTTACACCGTGAACCCACGGTCTTTTACGACCTCCATTTTAGGGGTGAATTTATTCCCTTTTATGAGCACTTTTTAGGGGGTGTACTCGTTCTCTTTTATGAGCATATTTTTAGGGGTGAACTCGTTCCCTTTTATGAGCATATTTTCCACCCCTAATTGAACATAGCAGATAACACATAAGATTACGAACACATATAAGAGTAGATAACACACAGCAGAGACTACGTAACATAGCAAGGGTGAACCCGTTCCCTTTTATGAGCATATTTTTCAACCCCTATTTGAACATAGCAGAAATTACACTGAGACTATGAACACACAGCAGAGCAGATAATACATAGCACAGCTAATAAAAGAGTATGGTTTATTTTCCAACCCTTATTTTAACATAGCAGAGAATACATAATATTCATTCCCTTTTATGATCACTTTTTCAACCCCTAATGGAACATAGCAGATAATAGGGGTGAACTCGTTCCCTTTTATGAGCCCTTTTTTTAACCCTTATTTTAACATAGTAGATAACACATAAGACTACGTAACATAGCAGGGGTGTACTCGCTCTCTTTTATGAGCACTTTTTAGGGGGTGTACTCGTTCTCTTTTATGAGCACTTTTTCAACCCCTATTTTAACACAACAGAAATGACATAAGAATACGTAACATAGCAGAGCTAATAGAAGACTATGGCTTATTTTCAACCCTTATAAGACTATATAACATAGCAGGGGTGTACTCATTACAACCCTTATTTTAACATAACAGAAATAGCAGACAATGAACAAAGATTACAATCGAACACCCACGGTCTATAGATAGTCATTTTAGAGGGTGTATTTATACGTTCCCTTTTATGAGCACTTTTTTCAACCCCTATGACCATTTTTTCCACCCCTAATTGAAATTACACAGCAGAGCAGATAATACAGAAGATTCGTTTCCTTTTATGAACACTTTTAGGGGTGTATTCGTTCTCTTTTATGATTACTTTTTCAACCCCTATTTGAACATTTTAACATAGCAGAAATGACACAAGCATGTCCTCAAACTACTAACCATCGTGAACAAAGGTCAAACTCAAAAACGAAACAACATATCGAGGTGCTGTTTCCACATTTAGCAATTGGTCATCAGCTAGTACATGTTAAAAAAGTACTGACCATCGAGGTCAAAGGTCAAAATACTTAAAACCTAATAACTCGGAAACGGATCCACATATTGAGGTGCTGTTTCCACATTTAATAACTGGTCATCAACTACTACAAGTTCCAAAATAATGATCATCGAGGTCAAAGGTCAAAAACTCGGAAACGGAGCCACATATTGAGATGGTGTTTTCACATTTAGTAATTGGTCATCAACTACTACAAGTTCCAAAAATAGTGGCCATCGAGGTCAAAGGTCAAAATACTTAAAACCAAATAACTCTTAAATGGATCGACATACTGAGGTGCTGTTTCCACATTTAGCAAGAGATCAACTACTACCTGTCTCAAAATTAGTGGTCATAGAGGTCAAAGGTCAAAATACTTAAAACCTTATAACTCGAAAACGAAGCAACGTATTGAGGTGCTGTTTCCAAATCTAGTAATAGGTCATCAACTACTACAAGTTTCAAAAATAATGGTCATCGAGATCAAAGGTCCATCTCGTAAACGAAACCACATATTGAGATAACGTTTACTAATTTAGTAAATTTATGTGATCTATTCAATTTTGTACAAAGCAGAAAAAAAGTGAACGAATAAATTTGAGTGGCTTATTTACTTTTGTATTAATGAGAAAGAAATCAAAGAAACACAATTTTAACTAGCGCAGAATTTCTGTAACGCAAAAATTAATTTGGATGGAGTATTTATTTTTCGACTAACAAGAAAGAAAGCAAAGATATGCCATATTAACTAGCTGAGAATTTTATATCATCTTGTACTATTTAAACAAACGAAGGGATAAATTTAAGTGATCTATTCCATTTTGTACCAAGGAGAAATGCCCTTTTAACTAGCTCAGAATTTATAAAAAAGCGAAGAAGGTCCATTTTATCTATTTAAATAAACGAAGGGATAAATTTAAGTGATCTATTCCATTTTGTACCAAGGAGAAATGCCATTTTTATCTAGCTTAGAATTTCTAGTGCATGTTGTATTATTTAAACAAAACGAAGGGCTAAATTTGAGAAAGCGAACATGAATCATTTTACTCAAATTTGGATGGAGTATTTAGCTTTGTATGAACCAGAAAAAAAAGTGAAGAAGGACCATTTTAACTAACTTAGATCTTTATACCATTTTGTACTACTCCAATAAACGAAATTTTATTTTTGTACCAATCAGAAGAAAATCAAAGAAAGGTCATTTTAACTAGCCAAGCAGAAAAAAAGGAAAGAATTAACACTTTGTACTAATCAAGTAAACGAAGGTATAAATTTGTACTAACCAGAAAAGGGGAAGAAGGATCAGCATTCTATACTTTTTGTGCCATTTATTGGGGTGTCCTATTTCCTTTTGTACCAACGAGAACCATTTTTAACTGGCTTAGAATTTTATGCCTTTTTGTAAAATTTGTATGAAACCGAAAAAAGCAAGGAAATACCATTTTAAATAGCTCAGCATGTTACAGCTTTTTGTGTTTTTGGTCTACCCAATTTCTTGACCATGTTGTACTATTTAAACAAACAAAGGAATAAATTTGTGTGACCTATTCACTTTTGTAACAATCAGAAAAAGGAAAGAATAAATTTGAGTGGCTTAAGCAAAGAAGGTCAATTTATACCTTTTTGTGCTATTAAATTTGAGTGACCTATTGAAGAATGAATAAATTTTGTTTGCAATTAAAAAAAGCGGAGAAGGTACATTTTGTACTACTCAAATTCTACTTTCTGTACAAACCAGAGAAAAATAAAGAAAGACCTTATTCTGCTACTCAAACAAACGAAGGAATAAATTTGTGTGACCTATTCAGTTTTATAGCAAGCAGAAAAAACCCCTTTTAGTTTTATACCAACCACGAAGGTCCATTATAACAAGCTCGGTATTTTTATACCATTTTGTATTACTCTAATAAATTTGAGTGGTCTATTTCATTTTTGTAACAATCAGAAGAAAAGCTCAGAATTTTATACGTTTGTGGTGCTACATTTTGTATATTTTGTCATCCAGAGAACAATTTAAATTGCCTCTCCCGTCACTAAGTAAGGCTCATAAAATATTTGAATGTGAGATTTAACAAACCAGAGTTGCGTCATAATTGTGTAGAACAGACTCCATAGCAATTTGCGTACTACAGAAAAAAAGAAGAAACAGCATGCATGGCCATTTTTGATCACAGCAGAAGAATCAGCTCATCAAGGAAAAGAAAAGTTTTCAAAGTTCCATGTTCCAAACCATCTATAAAGAGTGCTGCAGATATTTAAGCAACGTTACGAATGCGTTATAGTGAGGGTTGTAAGGTACTGCCTATTGTTCAACGATTCAATTATTCTTATACTTTCCTTCCTCGTCTAAGTAAAAAAGACAAATATATATTTTTGCATTTATGTATTTTATTATAATGGAATATAAGTTTATGGAGTATATTTGGAAAATAATAGAACATACATCATGATGTTATATTAAGGAATTCTTTCTTTGTATTGCTTGAAACATATTATTTAAGACGGAGAATGCATAGAATGCTTGTATTGTAGATATATAAAATTATTTGTTTGATTTGTTTTTGCTGAAGAGCAGAAAAAATGACTAGCATGGAAATTGTTTATGTTTCACCTAGAGAAAAAGAAATTCAGCGTGAAAACGAAAAACCTATACCGTTAATTCACCCGTCTGACCCCGATTTGCCAGATGAATTACGTGATAAAGTGAGAATAATATATCCAACACAGGAAATAGAAGAAGTGTATTATTTTAGACGTTATAATAGATATAATGATGAAATACTCCCGGAAAGTGATGATGACAGTATTTCAAATATTACCTGTTTTGAAGTGGAAGCTAATGAGTGCGGGTGTACTAGTGAAAGTATTAGTAATACATGTGTTATACAATTATTTAATGAGTATACACCAAATTCAGTATTATTATGTGAAGCATGTTCTAAACATAATGAAAATGAAAAAGATCATAACTGTTTGCTGCAGTATGATTACGAATTATTACAAAAGGTGTGGACGATCTTAATTAAACGTGAAATGAGAGAGAAAATCTATAAACTTTATTTAAAGAAGCATTTTAAAGGTTGCAATATTAAGAACACTTATACTTTGGAGAAAAAAATTAATCTAGTGTATGAATACATTACAGAGTGTGATTATTATATCAAAGAAATAGTAGAAATGTTTTTAGAGAAATATAAACAATTATTTAATTCTATAAATGAACACTGAGCCCACTGTAGCATATGCATTTGATTGTGTAAGAATAGAAGAACTTGAACTGTTAACTATATTATTTTATAAATGGATCAATTTGTACTATTGTAATATTACAAACATTGGACTCTGGCAACTGAATTGTCAGTGAGAGTAATGTATCGTTTTCTTTAAAAGAAATAAATAAACTGATCTGGATGACAATATAGAAAATGTAGCACCACAAACGTATAAAATTCTGAGTTTTTCTTCTGATTGTTACAAAAATGAAATAGACCACCCAAATTTATTAGAGTAATACAAAATGGTATATAAATACCGAGCTTGTTATAATGGACCTTCGTGGTTGGTATAAAACTAAAAGGGGCTTTTTCTGCTTGCTATAAAAGTGAATAGGTCACACAAATTTATTCCTTCGTTTGTTTGAGTAGCAGAATATGGTCTTTGTTTTTCTATGGTTGGTACAGAAAGTACAATACTGAACTATTTAAAAATAGACCTTCTCGGCTTTTTTAATTGCAAACAAAATTTATTCATTCTTCAATTTTTTCTACTTGGTATAAAATTGAATAGGTCACTCAATTTTAATAGCACAAAAACTTATAAATTGACCATATTCCTTTTTCTGATTGTTACAAAAGTGAATAGGTCACACAAATTTATTCCTTTGTTTGTTTAAATAGTACAACATGGTCAAAAAATTGGGTAGACCAAAAACACAAAAAGCTGTAACATGCTAAGCTATTTAAAATGGTATTTCCTTGCTTTTTTTCGGTTTGGTACAAAAATAAAATAGACTACTCAAATTTATTCCCTTGATTATTTGAATAGCACAAAAAGATAAAATGCTGAGTTAGTTAAAATAGACCTTGCTGGATTCCTTTTTCTGCTTGGTACAAAACTAAATAATCCATCCGAATTTGTTTCTTCGTTTATTTGATTATAAAATGTTATAAAATTCTGAGTTAGTTAAAATGCTCATTCAAAAGTTATCCCTTCGTAAATAGTACAAAATGGTATAGAACTTCTGAGTCAGTTAAAATGATCCTTTTTCGCTTTTTCTAGTTAGTACAAATTTATTCTTTTGTTTATTTAAATAAAATGGATATTTTTTTCTCGTGGGTATAAAACGTAGAACGCCTAAATTGATTATTTCGTTAATTGGAGTAGTACAAAAGTTCTTTTTTTTTTGCTTTTTTCTGGTTAGTACAAGTATATTCCTTTGTTTATTAAAAATTTCAAAATGGTATAAAATGCTGAGTTAGTTAAACTGGCATTTCTCGTTGATGAAAAATTGAATTTATCCCTTCGCTTCTTTAAATAGTACAACATGGTCAAGAAATTCTGAGCTATTTAAAATGGTATTTCCTTGCTTTTTGTTTAGTACAAATATTACGAAAAGGTATACAATTCTAAGCCATTTGAAAATGGTTCTCGTTGGTACAAAAGGAAATAGAACACCTCCAATAAATTTATTATTTTTTTAAAATGTCTTCGCTTTTCTGGTCAGTACAAATTTATACCTTTGTTTACTTTTTCTGCTTGGTACAAAACTAAATAGACCACTCCAATTATGAGCCAGTTAAAATGGCATTTCTCGTTGGTAAAAAATTGAATTTATCCCTTCGCTTCTTTAAATAGTACAACATGGTCAAGAAATTCTGAGATAGTTAAAAAGGCATTTCTTTGCTTTTTCTGGTTAGCTTAAAAATGGTATTTCCTTGCTTTTTACGGTTTGGTACACATTTTACAAAAAGGTCTAAGATTCTAGGCCTGTTAAAAATGGTTCTCGTTGGTACAAAAGGAAATAGGACACTCCAATAAATGACACAAAAAGTATAGAATGCTGATCCTTCTTCTTCTTTTCTGGTCAGTACAAATTTATACCTTTGTTTACTTAATTAGTACAAAGTGTTAATTCTTTCCTTTTTCTGCTTGGCTAGTTAAAATGACCCTTCTTTGATTTTCTTCTGATTAGTACAAAAATAAAAATAGATTATCCAAATTTATTCTTTCGTTTATTTGGGTAGTACAAAATTGTACAGAAATATTGAACTAGTTAAAATGGACCTTCTTCACTTTTTTTCTGGTTCATAAAAAGCTAAATACTCCATCCAAATTTGAGTAAAATGGTCCATGTTGGCTTTCTCAAATTTAGTCCTTCGTTTTGTTTAAATAATACAACATGCACTAGAAATTCTAAGCTAGATAAAAATGGCATTTCTCCTTGGTACAAAATGGAATAGATAACTTAAATTTATCCCTTCGTTTATTTAAATAGATAAAATGGACCTTCTTAGCTTTTTTATAAATTCTGAGCTAGTTAAAAGGGCATTTCTCCTTGGTACAAAATGGAAAAGATCACTTAAATTTATCCCTTCGTTTGTTTAAATAGTACAAGATGATATAAAATTCTCAGCTAGTTAATATGGCATATCTTTGCTTTCTTTCTTGTTAGTCGAAAAATAAATACTCCATCCAAATTAATTTTTGCGTTACAGAAATTCTGCGCTAGTTAAAATTGTTTCTTTGATTTCTTTCTCATTAATACAAAAGTAAATAAGCCACTCAAATTTATTCGTTCACTTTTTTTCTGCTTTGTACAAAATTGAATAGATCACATAAATTTACTAAATGAGTAAACGTTATCTCAATATGTGGTTTCGTTTACGAGATGGACCTTTGATCTCGATGACCATTATTTTTGAAACTTGTAGTAGTTGATGACCTATTACTAGATTTGGAAACAGCACCTCAATACGTTGCTTCGTTTTCGAGTTATTAGGTTTTAAGTATTTTGACCTTTGACCTCGATGGTCATTATTTTTGGAACTTGTAGTAGTTGATGACCAATTACTAAATGTGGAAACACCATCTCAATATGTGGCTCCGTTTTCGAGTTTTTGACCTTTGACCTCGATGATCATTATTTTGGAACTTGTAGTAGTTGATGACCAGTTATTAAATGTGGAAACAGCACCTCAATATGTGGATCCGTTTCCGAGTTATTAGGTTTTAAGTATTTTGACCTTTGACCTCGATGGTCAGTACTTTTTTAACATGTACTAGCTGATGACCAATTGCTAAATGTGGAAACAGCACCTCGATATGTTGTTTCGTTTTTGAGTTTGACCTTTGTTCACGATGGTTAGTAGTTTGAGGACATGCTTGTGTCATTTCTGCTATGTTAAAATGTTCAAATAGGGGTTGAAAAAGTAATCATAAAAGAGAACGAATACACCCCTAAAAGTGTTCATAAAAGGAAACGAATCTTATGTATTATCTGCTCTGCTGTGTAATTTCAATTAGGGGTGGAAAAAATGGTCATAGGGGTTGAAAAAAGTGCTCATAAAAGGGAACGAATAAATACACCCTCTAAAATGACTATCTATAGACCGTGGGTGTTCGATTGTAATCTTTGTTCATTGTCTGCTATTTCTGTTATGTTAAAATAAGGGTTGTAATGAGTACACCCCTGCTATGTTATATAGTCTTATAAGGGTTGAAAATAAGCCATAGTCTTCTATTAGCTCTGCTATGTTACGTATTCTTATGTCATTTCTGTTGTGTTAAAATAGGGGTTGAAAAAGTGCTCATAAAAGAGAACGAGTACACCCCCTAAAAAGTGCTCATAAAAGAGAGCGAGTACACCCCTGCTATGTTACGTAGTCTTATGTGTTATCTACTATGTTAAAATAAGGGTTAAAAAAAGGGCTCATAAAAGGGAACGAGTTCACCCCTATTATCTGCTATGTTCCATTAGGGGTTGAAAAAGTGATCATAAAAGGGAATGAATATTATGTATTCTCTGCTATGTTAAAATAAGGGTTGGAAAATAAGCCATACTCTTTTATTAGCTGTGCTATGTATTATCTGCTCTGCTGTGTGTTCATAGTCTCAGTGTAATTTCTGCTATGTTCAAATAGGGGTTGAAAAATATGCTCATAAAAGGGAACGGGTTCACCCTTGCTATGTTACGTCGTCTCTGCTGTGTGTGTTATCTGCTCTTCTATGTGTTCGTAATCTTATGTGTTATCTGCTATGTTCGAATAGGGGTTGAAAAAAAGTGCTCATAAAAGGGAACGGGTTCACCTTTGCTATGTTACGTAGTCTCTGCTGTGTGTTATCTACTCTTATATGTGTTCGTAATCTTATGTGTTATCTGCTATGTTCAATTAGGGGTGGAAAATATGCTCATAAAAGGGAACGAGTTCACCCCTAAAAATATGCTCATAAAAGAGAACGAGTACACCCCCTAAAAAGTGCTCATAAAAGGGAATAAATTCACCCCTAAAATGGAGGTCGTAAAAGACCGTGGGTTCACGGTGTAAGGTGCTCAATTTCCCAGGGGCTCCTGAGTTGGCCAATGCTGAGTGATGTTGGCCCAGATCAATCCATTTTCTACTACTAGGGAGATTGGCTACGTACATATAAATTGCAATACTTACCAACTACCTGTTTAAAAATTGTTGCGGAAGTATCTGAGGATTCTGAAACTTGGATAGGGCACATACTACTTCCTAAGTGAAGGATACTATATAGAATTACTAAAACTTATTTTTTTGTTAATTTTATGCGTATTGCTAAGCGTATATTTACCTTCAAGTAATGCAGAAGTAGTTCAAGTAAAACTCTGACGTAGTTTGGACCAACAGAAGATTTATTATGTCTCGAGTACTTTCATCAAGAAATTTCTGCAGGAATTTCTTTTCAAAAGCAACCAGTAATTAAGAGATCGGTTTTCCAAATTTTAGAACCCTTTGCTTCAAAAGTGCAAGATGTTTTCATTAAGTGATTCGATCTTCATGTAAATGACCTTTATCTGTTGGGAAAGGTCACAGAATAAGTGGGTGAAACAGTTCAGGAATAGTCCTATAGACACAATTAAACCAAGTAAGTGTTGCACTAGTTTTAAAATTATTTTTAAAAAAATCATTTTCAATTACTTTCTTTAAACAAATACCGAAGAGCTAATTTAGGTAAAAGCTGTGCAAACAGTTTGACAAGTCGGTATTCATGGCTTTCTATGCTTCAAATACGTAACCTGTTTACGATGCTGGGTTGTATGTTCGATGAAGAAGACAACTGATAACTAAAAAAAAATCACGGAGTTCGGATTTCCTAGTCACAAAGAGGTGGTTTTCTGTATAATCTGAACAGAATGTATTATTCCGTCTATTAAATGTGAAACTTAGAAGGTTCAAAGCATTATCCTTTCAGTAGTCAATACTAAATTTGATTTTTAGGTATATCAAATTAACTTCCTCAAGAAGGCTGTAATATTAATCAGTTTTGTAGGCTTCAACAATATTGTCAGCATATCTATAATCTCTATAATAAATGTCTAATAAATAAATAAAGTCTTTGACTGACTAATCAACGCCTAGGTTGAACTACTTATGCTAGAAATTTGAAGTTTGGTGAGTACGTAGGATTTGTGACGGGAAATACCACTAAGGACGGATTTTTGGAAATACGACGTGGAAGGGGGGAGAGGGAATACGGATTACAATTATTATAAGATGGCAATTTCAAAATATCTCAAGAGACATTAAATTCTTCAGACATATGACATGACATTTAAATTTTTCATTTTAAATAATTAAGCACATATTTCAGCTCTTTTATATTTAATAAAATTGAACTGTTCTTTTTCAAATATTTTGCATTCAAAATGGTTCATAACAATCTTGGTCAATGACAGAGAGACCTATGGATTATCATTCTTATATACCTTGCTATAATTGATCTGTAGACATGTCTCCAGAATTTTTTTTCTTCTTAAATTTCCAAATCAATTACTCTCATTCAGTTTTAACCATTATTGAGTACACTTCAAAGCCAAATAGCAAAGTACAATAGAATATGTCAAGTAAGTTCCTTAATTCGCACTTGATTTTTTTAAATAAAAATCACTGATTTAAATCAACTTCAGAAATAAAATAATTTAAAGTGAAAATAAGTAAACTCCCGTTTCTGTTGTATTATTTCGTTTACGGAAGTTAATAATCATAACACAATGAGACTCAAATGTACAGTATGTACAGCATAGTATGAAAACAAGTGTCATGCACAGGATGATTAGGGAAAATCCCGTTTTGAACGGGCAACGGAGCAATACTTTCTTTTCTTCGTAACAATGGGTTTGGGTTTTTAAATCGTTAACTATTCCAACGGGGAAATCACCATCGACATTTAAGACGAAAATTCTTTCGCGTGCGCGTCTGCTTATTGTTCCCAGATAATAGGGCATATATAGAGAGGTCCTATCCCTTCTCCGATTTTTTTTTAAAGATTTATAACTTTAGGCGAAATTTATGTATTTCGTGCCTCAAGCTAGTTTCAATTTTTTAAAAATATGCCCCTACCAAAATATCAGGAACTTTTCTGAAAAAAAAAGTTACATTTTGATAAACGTTGCTATACTTTTTCCTTAATGCTTAAACTTTTAAATTATATTACTTATTTTTATCCTATTAAAAATCGAATCTTCATTATTCGATTAAAAAAGTACCAATAAACCTTTTTACTTCGTTTTTTTTTTCCAAGACTGAAGGCATTGTAGAACATGTTACATATGCTTTCACGCCTTTCTGCGTCGAGACATAGTGTGTGATGACATCATAAATTTAAAAAGATATTTTTTGTTATGCCTATTATTATTATTTTTCGGTAGGCTTACATTTTGCATTCAAAAGACTGAAATTTTGCACACTAGTTCAGTGCACCCCTTAGTATTTTTCAGATGTTTTCAGATCTCTGCGTGAAAACAGGATGGTCCAGAGGGGAAAATGTAAAAAATAAAAAATAATAAATAAATAAATAAAAAATAACAAAATAGCTTTTTCCGGGATTCAGATGGAGACATATGAATGGTACCGTTTGAAACGCTGTTCTATTCTGAAGAGAATGACGTACAAACCATGATCCTAGGATAAATAGGGATGCTTTAGGAAACTTGCCTGAGATCCTGTTTTATAAGGGAATCTGGGGATTTGGGGGATATTTTTCGCGGGCTTACTTTTGCACCTAGAAGATTGAAATTTTGCACATTTATTCAATGCACCCCTTAGTATTTTTCAGTGTTTCAGATCTACCTTAAAACAGGGGGTTGGTTCAGAGGGGTAAAAAGTAAAAAAGGATATATTTAACAGAAAATCCCTTTTTTCGTGATTTTTCCGCCTCAGATACACGATGGAGACATTTGAATGATACGATTGAAAATAATCTTTATTCTGAAGAGAATAATATACAAATCACGACCCTAGGATAAATAGAGATATCTGAGGAAATTTCTATATTACATGCGGGTTATCTGGGGCATTGTGGGGATGCTCTTAACTCATTGTTAAATATTTTCCCCGTTCTTACTATTCAAGATAGCTCGAAATTTTATACACACATTTAGTACACCCCTTAGTATTTCCCAGTTCATTTTGAGATATGTGCGTTAACACAAAGGAGTCCAGAGGGGATCAAAATTTGAAAAAAAAAAAGAAGTAAGAAAAATCCCATTTTCTCTCAAAATTTCCCGCTTCAGGGACATGATAGGGAAATGTGAATGTTACCGTTTCAAAAGCTGTTCTATTCTGAAAAGAATGATGTATGAACCATGATCCTAGAATAAATAGGGATGATGATGTAGCTGCTTGACTGAAAGTTTGTAATTTTCCTTTTAAAAAAAGCCATAATTTAAAAGGGTTAAGAAACATTGATTGAGATTAACAGAGGTTAACAATTGGGGATTAATTCAAAATTCAATCCTAATACTTTCACTTAAATGGCATAATTAGCATTTAATACTAATTCCTAATGCTTTTTCTTCAGTTCGCGACTTGTAATTTACGAGGAGAAAGATTTGATTTAAATAAAAAAAATCGATTTAAATCAAAAAATCAACAAAAATTATTTAAAAAAAAAAAATAATAATAATGGTTTTTTCCCACCCTGATTCGCACACAATTACGACTAACTTATGGTTCACTTTGTTTTTAAAAACTTACAACTAGGGATGGAAAATGAATCGGTTCTTGTGAAAGCGCTCCGGACAGGTTCCTGTCTTTAGCATGGGTTCTTGGTGCCTGAACCGGTTCAAAAGCGGATCAGAACCTGTTCTTTTACCATCCCTGCTTACAACCTAGTATGCACTAACTATGACAAAGAATCATTTACGGAGACTGAACTTTCAACTTTCTTTAAAATAAAAAAATAAATAAATAAATAAAAAATCTAAATTAAAAATAATGACCCTTGGATCTCCTTTCTGTATTCGCCAAAAGTGTCATTTAATTGAAAGAAAGAAGAAGGAAAGAAAGTTTATATATTAGCTAATAATCTCACAAGTATGAGATCCACAGATTTCAAGGAATAGTTTGTCTGTCAATGAGGCCATCTGTCACTGTGATAGTTCATACATTGATATGACTAAGAAGAACATTGACATCACGGATTTATTCAAATATTTAGGTGCCAAAATATAGTACTAAAGAAATCAAAATCATTCGCACAACCAATCATAAATCGAAAGGAACGTTTTCGAGGCTTATTAATTACAGTATATTAGAACTAAAAAACCGAAATTAAATTTCGATGGTGGCAACCTTGATAAAATCTGAGGTGAGTTCCATTAAAAAATTTAGGTTTCATTGACGTTAATTCTATCTAGCATTTTTCACCCGTTTATGCTGAAAGAAGTTATATAGGAGTAATTTCCTCTTAGAGTATGGAATTGGAAACACTGGTCTTTGCAATATTTATTCTACGTAGTATTAACCATAGTCCCGTTATATTCTCTGAAGTGCTTTGTAAATATGCACTTCAACTATTGTATATATAAATATGTATGCTAATTTAAATATATACTTCCTCTGTTGTATTTTTGTGTGAGCAGTAAAAAAGGTTTAGCTGGCCAGCTAATTTTAATAGAATGGCTCATGTTCCAATCCAGTGTTAGAAAAAACAAATAAGAATGTGAGTTCTTCTCATCAGCATTTATATTAAATACTGCGACAGACGAAAACAATACAAAAACGACAGACAAAACGTCTCGAAATCATTTAATCATTTAAAATAATACGGCATAATACCGGTTAATTATTGTGTCATGTTGTGTTATGGTGCTTGCGATGCTACAAAATCTCTAAACTCTAAACTAAAATCCTAAAGTGTTACGTGGAGAGGTGTATCCAGCAAGTTTGTCTTTCGGAGCGCGGGGGGGGGGGGGGGGGGGGGAAGAGAGACTATAACCTTTTGAGGTGAGCCGGGCTTTTATATACTAAGAGCGAACTGAAAGTCTTCTTCAGTATGTGAAAGCATTAATAACTCGCCATACACGGACTACATACACATTATTATTTAGAGTGAAAACAAGGATTTTAACACTGCAAAATTTGTCGTCGCGAATTCTGTCGAGGAAGATGAAACTTTAAACGTATAAAACGGTAATCATGCTTGTTGTGCTGTATGCTTGCGAAACATGGTCACTTACTTTGAGAGAAGAACGCAGACAAAGTATTTGAGAATACAATGTTCAGACGAATATTCGGACCCAAGAGGAACAGGAATGGGGAATGGCGGAAACTTCATAGGGAGGAACAGCATACTTTATACCGTTTACAAACATTGTTAGAATCATCAAGTCTAGAAGGCTCAGGGGGGCACGTCATGTAGCTAGAATTGAAGAAAGTAGGAACGTTTTAAAAGTTTTAACTGGAAATCCAATCTGAAAATGACCATTAGGAAGACCTAGGCGCAAATGGCAGAACAATATTAAGATGGATCTCACAGAAATAGGAATACAAAGTGAAATGTGGATCCAGTTGCTAATGAAAGGAGGATCCTCTATAGGTGCGAATTCTATAACAAAGAGTGAATAAGTGTCTGACTGGACCGGGAGTCGAACCCGGGACCTTCGGCATACCGCACCGATGCTTTAACTATTACACCATTCAGTTCGCTTCCCAGAACAGTTACTTACTCTCTCACTGTCGAGATCGGTGACCTTATCTCGGACCATGTGGGTTGTACCACAGACCCCTGCTGTGATTGGATAATCCTGTGTCCATATACTGAGCACCTTATGACGGTTGTGATTTCATATATACTAACAAATCGGTTGTTTCCTCCTTTCATTAGTTTATGTGAAATTCCTATACTAAATTAAAAGCGTTTTCGGAAATTCCTTATCTAAAGGGGAAAAGAGGAGCAATTTTTGCAATATTTAATATCCATTAAACCTTATTCTCCCTATGTAAAAGAACGGGCATTTCAGCTTGTTCTACTATAATCACTCTTCATTTCCAGTAGTAAACATGTTTAAATAAACACTTAACAGATGAATTCGATTTGGGAAGGTTACTGTGGCTATACCCCTGGCTCAGTACATTATTAATATCATGTCAATAGTAATTTCGAAATAAAAACGTTAAAAAAAATTAGATTATTAAATATTTAATGTATAACATTCACTTTCTCTTTAATTACATCTTATTGATTGCAGTGACACTTGAGTCGGCCACTTTTGATTCTACAGAAACATCGAACTTGTACACAAGACCAACTTGGGAATTAATAACTGTGTATGTTTATATCTTCAAGACTCTACAGATGTGCAGCCAAATTAAGCAAGCGGTTACTTAACAGGCCGTACTCTGGTAAATACAAATCGGAAAGAGCTGGTTCTGGATTCATATTTGTACTGAATACATAAATTTACTACTTAATCAATAGGTTTTCTATGATTTGTTGCCATTCACTTAAGTGAGGGAATCGCTATAAGCACAAGCATATTGAAGAGAAAGGTAACCTTTATAACAAGCCCTTTAAAGTCTTTATGACAAGTAATCAAAACTTAATTGAAATTTCTCTAATTTTACTTGTAGTTCATTTGATGGTGGCACAAAAATATTTGTATTACAATATCGGATACTACTTTCTCAATTCCTAGAAAATACAGTATCCTGGGATTTTTTCTTTTATTTATTCGCAAAATGTTATTTTAATCTTCAATAAATTTAAATCAACTAGAAAAACTGGATCATTAGTACAATTATATATATTATATATATATATATATATATATATATACACGAAATCCACATGCTAGAAATATAGATATAAAATGACTATGGTTTAAAACAATGTTATTTTTAACCAATTATTGTGAGTGATAGATTATATATCCATACTTATCCTAATACTATTCTATATATACAACACATACCATAAAGCTCTAAGCTCTCCGCCTTCTGCAAAAAGTCAACACCAGCGTCCTAGAAAAAAAAATATTCATACTTAATACTGAGTTCACTATTGAATAATAAAGAGTTTTTAAAAGAGAAAAAGCGGAAAGGCTATTTCTCACCGCAAAAAATATGTAGCAGAATTTTCTTCTACATGCAACAGGTAGCGCTTTCGGAAGATGCAACTTCCTTCATCAGCCTGTGGCAGACTTCAAAAAGGATATTAAAAAACACCTGAAGGATGGTTAAAAAATGGTTGAAAGGTTAGGATATGTAAAAAACAAATCTTCTGTCAAATATTAAAACACACGGGAACAGAAACACTCTGACATCGTACGTTGCTGTTCACTGTTTTCTGGTCTTGCTTTTCAAATGGTGAAAGTATGTAGTAAAAAGACAACTTCAAATAATATTTATTTCTCCTGGATATCATTACACTATAACTACTTCTCGATGATGATTCATGAAATATATACATATGAAATGCAGCTACAAATTAAAAAAAAAAAAAAAAAAAAAAAAAAAAAAAAAATCTAAGTGACAGACTATTGGCATTACTACGGAACGCATTCTTAGCAATCTACATATCAAGACTTACAGTTGGGAGACAGAACATTTGTATCTTTGATCAGCACCTTCTCTTAATCTAACCAAAATGATAATTACGAGTCAGTCTTGTTATAGGAAGGGCAGCAAACTGAAGCTGAATTCCCATTGAACGGATACATGAGGCTACATTATATTTTCCATGATTCCTCCTGATATTTATATAATAGCAGTTATTTCCCAATGTGACGGAACGAAAATTATATTGATTCTGGCTAATAGGAATACTGACAGCAGAACGAAATTTTGTTTGAAATCGACATTATATCAAAACCGAATGTTATAAAGCTGTAACAACTGATTTCATTCTCTGGGAAGGAATAGAGAAGTGTAGACATTTATAGGCATAGAACTCTTGACACGAGTGAGACTCCGACTCTGCTTTCCTCTCTTTCAGGGTAGGATTCCATTTATGTCCTGATTCCTACGTCTCCTAGATTCTGGTCCACTTTAAAATGGTGTCCATGGAACCAGTAGCTCGGTGGTGTAGCCGAAACAGGTTAGATAAAATTTTAACGGAAACCTCCTTAAACACCAAATGCAACACAGGTTCAGCCGAGATGTTAATTTAGTCACAGGTTTAGTTCTAAATTGCAATAATTTCCGTCTTAATTTTTTTTAATGTCCAGGAGGTCCCTACCACGGACTCCTTGTTGATTATATTTTCTTCTTCTTCTTCTTCTTCTTCTTCTATATATATATATATATATATATATATATATATATAACGTAACTACTCGCACACAGTAACTATATATGGTGATTATTTTGAACCACGTATGAATTATTCGTTATTGCAACCATGTATATCTTATTATTATTATTAAAATTGCATCCTATCCCTTTTCTGTTAAACTTTACCGTTCTAAAGACGTTCAGGATAATTTCAGATCACTCACTTATTTGGGTCAGTTAACAGCAGACATAGTTTTCTAAACAAAAGAGTAACGTATTACTTGCCATTGATAGTTGAATAGCAACTGTCGTCATCAATCCCAAGCCTCACTCACCAATACGAAGATGTACACTTATAACATTCATCGCAACCGCGAATTCTTGTAAGCATTGGAATATTATAAAACTTTACAGTGTACGTAATTAAAATCTATAAATTTAATATTTACATATTATGTCGGTCTTATGTACCGATTTACGCTGTTTTGATGTTCAGATTTAGTATAACTTGCGGAATGTCAATATTATTGCGGTAATCTTATACTAAAGTTTACGAAAGTGACATCACGCATATTGGTTTGTTTATTTTCACACGAACAATAGCAAGTCAACAGTTTCCTACGGCTTAGGTCAAGAATAATAACCCAAAAGCAAGTATAGTGAATCAAAGAATCAATGGAAAATTAACCTAACAACAAATACACTCCAATAAACATATTAACGTAATATTTTCCATAAGTAGAAGCTTTGCTTTGTATATACTTAAACACAAACTATTTGCTGAGCAAAACAATATATTCACATAATAAAGTACATACGTGTTAGTTGGCGAAACTGTAACACGTATGTACTTTATTATGTGAATATATTGTTTTGCTCAGCAAATAGTTTGTTTAACATATTACCGGTATCAACCCTGCACTAATCAACTATACGGGGGCCACATAATAGTAACACAAACAACAACAACAACAAAATCAATGTACTGTTACCGATAAACCGGTACGTTACATCTCTGCAGAATCTTCTTGATTTTTGTTAAAAAAATGCGGAACCAAAGAGACACCAATCCATCTGTCAGTTACGGCATCTGTTGTTGGTTGATGGTGCGTGCCGACAATCTCCTGTTGTACTTGTTTGTATCATTTTAACAATAAAGATTTTTGGAAACCATTTTCCTGTCCAATTTGTAATAAATACTGTATTTCCTTGTTGAGATCCTCAGAGAGGTCTGAAAGTAAAAGAGTTCTCCTAAAAAGGTTTTCCCAAACATTTAATTTCTGAAGCCATGAATGTGATGATTTGAAGTTGATATATTTTGTACTAGCAGAAGGTTTGCGGTATATCGAAGTAACAAATTAATTGTTATGTCTTTTAATGGTATTGTCAAGAAAGTTAAGAGCACCATTTTCTTCAAGTTCCTTCGTAAATTTTATTCTAGGGTGAATTTGATTAAACTCATCGAACAGTTTATTTAATTCTTGAGGGTGCTTGTACAAAATCAAAGTATCATCAGCATATCGAAAATAACCAAAAATTTTGCGGTGAGTAATAGCCTTTCTGCTTTTTCTCATTGAATATAATCACCACTTGCAATACTGTGATAGTTTTAAAAGAATTTACAATATACGTAAATTTATCTATCTAATTTTTATCTGTCCCAAAGTCAACTTGATCGCAGAATAGATAAAGGGTTTTCTCTTCGTGTTGATATCTATTTCAAATGTACTAACACACACACACACACACAAACAACTAACTTATGAGCATTTACAGTGAACTTGACTACTAAGTTTCTTTCTAAATTCCGTATTCAGAATAAAATAAATAAACATCTTAAATGCTTGGTTCATAAAGAGTTATCCAGAAATTTTTATCTCCAATCTATACCTCTATTACTAAAAGCATAACCAGAACTACAGATAAAAAAAGCTTACCAACCATTTTATGACTTTTTAAAAAAAACTGTATCTAGTTCGAAGCAATTTCATCTAGTTCGAAGTATAGATTTAAAAAGTTCTGCAAACCCAAAACTGTCATCTTTCACCATCTTTCAACGATTAATATATTTTGTTCATTTGTTGAGATATTTTAAAAGATGACAGGGACTGTCAGGGAAAGTTTGAAATTTACTTGTAATGAATTTTATTCATTTATTGAGAGTAAAAAAGGACGTAAAGCAATTCCTTGTAGTTGAAGTTTAAAGAATAAATTTCATTTTCCAAATCCAAAATTGTCACGTAAAGATTAGTATACTTTTGTTCCTCCGTTTTGACAATTTTAAAGTGGCAGTTACTGGTAAATACAATAAAATGATCAATGCCGATTTCAGTTTCTAATTTGTAGCACAATATATCTATTAAGCTTATCGGTGAATGTACTAAGGATATGTAGAATTACAGGTGCTAATGCACTTTTGTTCACGATAGTACATTTCCTTCCCACGGATGGGTCCGAACAGAGATACTTCACACTTAGGCCCATATCATAGGGAATTTTGAAAGGGTGCCGTTTTTTTATTTTTATTTTCCAGAGTTGGAAGCCCTACTTGTAATTTTTCTAAACGAAATAATCCTTTTCGTTTTTTTAATTGGTAAACTACGAAACGCGGGGAGGGGGTTGTCCCCTATCTTTTAAGTGACGTCAGAATAAAAGCGAAATTGTGAGTTTCCCGATATTTATACCGTGATTCTCACCGTGAGAGTTAGTTAGTAGACGCAACCTTATTGTTCCTCCGAACATCTACGAGCAGACAGTAACTGTGATCTCACGAACTCACTTTTATTACGGTTGGACAAAGGACGATAAAGTAAGTATGAAAGACAATGTATTGTATATGGATATAAACATTGGATTGTCAGGAAAGTCACTCGGTCACTTTCCCTTAGCCTCGATGCATAATCGTGGGATGTTAAACTTATCGATTTCAACGAAGCTCTTCAGTCATAGAGATCCAGCGAAGTTGATGATAAAATGAAGGCATTGATAAAGTCATACGCACGTTACACCACACGAGAGATTGCAGAAACATTGAACACCAATCATTCAAGCGTTCACGACCACCCGAAGGAGCTTGGATACATAAACAAACTCAATGTTTCGATTCCTCATGAACTGAAAGAAGTTCACTTGATGCCGCACATAAACATCTATGATATAGTCATTAAACTTGCGAAAAAAACAATTCTCTCTTGCAACTGATAACTAGGTATGAGAAATGGGTTGTTTATAATGATGTGGTGCGCAAACGGTCTTGGTCTTGACATGATTCTTTGCCTCAAACGAAACCGAAAGCCGACATTCAATACAAGAAGGTTATGCTCTCAGTTGGTGGAATTTTTAAAGGTATGTTTTCGGAGCTCCCACAGAACTACGGTAATTGGACAGTCTGAACGAAGCACAATCCAGAAACGTCCAGAGCTCGTTAATCGTGAAGTTGTGTTAAATCATAACGCGAAACCATACACAAGTTTTATCACCCGTCAAAAATTATTGGAGCATGACGCAATATTGCCTAGCCACACCCCGCATAGCCTAACCTCACACCGTCAGACTTCCGCTTGTTTCGCTCTCTGTAAAAGAAAGAACTTATGGATCGCGTAAAGCCACAAAAAGTTTGTTTCTATGGTAAGAGATGTCGTTGCTTTTGCCCTGTCTTTTCAATGTAAATTAATATGTACAAGAAATGACTAATAACTTCTCTAAATACTGAATATGTTATTCGCTCTTAACCTATTTGAAGATAATGACTGTATGCAACAAATGTCCCGTACATATTTTCGAAGTACAGATAGATAAATTTCAGTTTTCTACGTTATTTTCCTGTTTTTCGAAGAATTCAAACTAGGCATATACCAACGGAAGGCTACTTAATTGCAATTCAAATGAGGTATATGACTCGGTATTTTTATCTTAGTTAGGAGTTAAATTATATGGTTCTTAGTAAAAGTGTACGATTTTGCCAGAAGGAAAGAATGTTATAGGGAGCGGAAACGTTAAATATATATACAGTATTTTTTGCCATATCAATGGCGGTTGAATTGCCGAAATTTGCACGAGCACTTATTTTGACATGCCGAATACAATCGAAGAAGAAAAAATTAAATTTCGCGCCGCAATCAGAATGTTTGCTTGCTAATCCTACCATATATTTTACACATATCTATTGTAGAGATATTTGGGACAAAGTTTAATACGAAATAATTCATATACAAATGTTGCCTATTGTTACCTTCAAGTGGTTCTTCTTGGATACACAACGAATGAGTGAGTTAAATTCAAGGCAGAGTCAACATCCAAATCATCATCTTATGCTCTTCGCTAACCTCATTTCCACTTTTTTAAATTATAGTGAATAACTTAAGGTCAATGAAGGGTATCTAAAAGCACAAAGTAAGCCAGATAGCATCTGAAAAACGTTATTAAATAAACTAATAAGTTTCCAAACATTTGCTTATAGACTGGAAATTTGGCTGAGCAGTTTATGACGTCATAATTGTTAGCTAGCTCATCCTATACATTCTAAATGACGTCACAATTGTTAGCTGGCTCATTCTACACATTCTAAATGAAATCATAATTGTTAGCTGGCTCATTCTAAACGACGTCATAATTGTTAGCTATAGATATACCACACTGACTTGATACCTAATCTTCCGTTCCAAGCGCTGCTATCTGCTGAAGGAGTCCCACTCGGACGGCTACAAGGATCTCTCACTTAGTAACGGCTGAACCCTTATTTGCTCAACGCGTGCGTGTGAGCTTTAGTTTGCATTTTTGCCACGGATCAAGATATTTTGGCAACACTATAGCTCCTATAATTCTAAATGACGTTACAATTTAACTAGCTCATTCTACACATTTTAAATGACATTATAATTGTTAGCTGCCTTATTCTACACATTCTAAACGACGTCATAACTGTTAGCTGGCTCATTCTACACATTCTAGATGTCATAATTGTTAGCTGGCTCATTCTACACATTCTAGATGTCATAATTGTTAGCTGGCTCATTCTATACATTCTAAATGACGTCATAATTTGTTAGCTGGCCCATTCTACACATTCTAAACGACGTCATAATTGTTAGCTAACTCATTCTACACATTCTAAATGACGCCATAATTGTTGGCTAGCTCATTCTACACATTTTAAATGACGTCATAATTGTTAGCTGGCTCATTCTACACATTCTAAACGACGTCATAATTGTTAGCTGGCTCATTCTACACATTCTAAACGACGTCATAACTGTCAGCTGGCTCATTCTACACATTCTAAATGACGTAATAATTGTTAACTAACTCATTCTACACATGTTAAATGACGTCATAATTGTTAGCTAGCTCATTCTACACATTTTAAATGACGTCATAATTGTTAGCTGCCTTATTCTACACATTCTAAACGACGTCATAATTGTTAGCTGGCTCATTCTACACATTCTAAACGACGTCATAACTGTCAGCTGGCTCATTCTACACATTCTAAATGACGTAATAATTGTTAACTAACTCATTCTACACATGTTAAATGACGTCATAATTGTTAGCTAGCTCATTCTACACATTTTAAATGACGTCATAATTGTTAGCTGCCTTATTCTACACATTCTAAACGACGTCATAATTGTTAGCTGGCTCATTCTACACATTCTAAACGACGTCATAATTGTTAGCTGGCTCATTCTACACATTCTAAATGACGTCATACCGTAATTGTTAGCTGGCTCATTCTACACATTCTAAATGACGTCATAATTTGTTAGTTGGCTCATTCTACACATTCTAAATGATGCCATAATTGTTAGGTGGCTCATTCTACACATTCTAAACTGGCTGATTCATTCTTGATTGTCTTTATATTATTCACTAAAACTAAAGAAATGTGGGGTTGAGATTAGAGAAAAGCCTTTAAGATATTAAAAATACTTACCTTCAGTTGTCTCGTTATTACATCAACGAAGGATAACTTGTTGTCTTTTCTTCTGTTGTGTATAATCTCCTCCTCTACATTTGTCCATGCTATTTCAGGACATACATTATGTACAACGCTTTTCAACTCTTCCTTAGTAAATCTTCTTAAGAGACTTTCTATGGAGTTCGTCATACCTTCAAAATAATAAATATACTGTAAGAAAAGGGGATTATAAATGTATGAGTCAAGCATGACATGCTCCCGTCATCATTTGTTTCCGATGGCTTCCAAATACTAGAACTACATATCGAATAGTTAATGTTTGCACTGATCGATAAATACAATATCATAATGAAAGACAAAATGGAAATTTTTGTTTCAATTTCCAAAAGAAGGAACTTCAAAGAGCTAATGGATCAAAGGGAAGGCGAGTAAGGAAACGTATTTACACGAAAATAAAGTGAAACACCACGTCGACCTATGGTTTCCGTACCTACCACAGACTTATTGTTTGGAACCGAAAGTTAAACTTCTGATTTTGAACTTGAGAGCGGAAATGATGAAATTACTTGACTCAAAGTTCAGTGGGAATGGATGAGTCAAATGAATACACTGTCAACCTAAGAGCAAATTTCCAAAAGTAATATTTTCGTATCTAAAAAATACGTCAGCTAGATACATATAGATAGATAATTATATATAAAACTGATCTATGTTACACATTATTTTCTTGGAAATAAGTTCCTTACGTTTGAAATTACTTAATAATGAAATAGGATGCATAATAATAATTAAAAATTGAAATGAAGAATCCAAATCTCGATGGCAAATTGAAGCTACGTTATTCAATGACTCCGTTATAAGTCAGGAAGCTACGTTATAAGTCTATAAACCAAATGTCACATCTCTTACTTTAAGAGATTCGGAGTTATGGTCATCCTACTTGTATTATAACAATAATCCTTATCCCTTTCTTAATTGCCTTCTAGACCAAATGTAGAGAAACGATGGAACACGTTTCTACTTATTTCAAAGGAGAAGTCTACATGCCAAATTTCAAATCTCTAAGCTTTAGGTATATAGGCATATTAAGGGTCTTCACTACAGCGAAATTAAACTACCGCTAATTTTTGAGTTTTTCTGTAATATCTTCAAAACAAATAAAATTATTCGAAAAGCAGAAATGTAGTGAACTAGACATTACGATTTTGTATGTGATACCGTTACCACAACTCATCTATCTCCTTTCGATTTCCAACTGTTGATGGATTTAGCACTTTTTGCGGGTTCTGTAAATAGCGGCATATCAAAAGCAGATAAGTACATTTGAACATTTAGTTGAAACAAATAAATGTTAAATACTAGGACAGATGAATATAAGTGATCAGATAGTTTTAAATGAATGCGAGAAAAGTAAGCTTGGAAATGGATTCAAAGCGTGTTTATAATTTCTCCCCAGTAATATGAGACACTGTCAAATTCTAATTTAGACTTGTGCCAGTTAGCAACACTACTGGTAATACCAGTAAGTTGGTTACTGTTTTTAGTACTATTGTTTTTATGGCATACATACACACGATATATGTATACCCAGGGTTAGCAAAAACCATGTTTTTTTTTTTTCTTTCGAAAAGAAAAGTTTTTTTCTTTGGTTTAAATGATTTGTTCTATGTGTTTATATTACATATGGACAGAAATAAGTTTGTTTCGCCTTGGTATTATGCAACGGGGTTATGCTGGAAGGAGTCACATAAGCTTTAAGCGGAATCCAAACCGCTTCTCGGCTTACATCCAAGAGAAACTGTTCTCCATTTGGACTCGACACTGGGACTAATTGGTCACAAATACGATGAGAATGCCAACTCACTCACGAAGCACTCCTGATAAAAATACGTTGTACTGATCGTCACAAAACCGAATGCAATTGATGATTATATTGAGCACGTACCACGTACCTGTTTTCCGTCACTTTTTGATTTTGATTCTGAATGGACCGCCTATAACCAGCATCTAGTTGGGCAGCAATATTCACATTTCCGAACACAGTAACATTAAGAACGTGCTTTATATGTGGTGATGAATTTTCATTATTATTATTTTGTCGTGCAAGTGCTGGATATCCACAACACTTTTTTTTTTCTCCATGCATTTCCCTCCGCCCCGAACAACAAACTCGGAAAACAAAACAAACATTTTTAATTTCACATCCACATAACCACCTATGCTGTTCGGACAAGTTGGGATTAAACTTAATTGTAAATGTTCGTTTCTGACTTACTACCAAGGAGGGAGCCTCTGGGGCCCCACAACGTTTTGTTTATTTATAAACAGAAAAAAAAAAACTAAAACTAAGCAAGTACGTTTTATGACGAAGAGGATCAAGTCTGACAACATCATTTTTTCAGATTTTTTATCGAATAAGAAATCTTACAAAATGTAAAACAAAGTGTCCCTCCCAGCTCCCCCTTGGTGTTGCTAAGGCTAAATATTGACACCCTCAATCTGTCTTCACTTTTCACGGGGTCGTCTTTACTGTCCCCATAGCCGCCTTGATCTTACTTGATTGACAAGACTAATAGCTATGACTGTTTGGCAATCTCGCATTTAAGCAAGGCGCAAGTTTTTTTTTTCTCTCTCTCTGTGTGCGACTTGATTGTGGTACGCAACATTGTCACAAAGGAGCAGACGATTTCCCTTCACGCGAGAACCATGTCAAACAATACTGCAGGGGGAGGGACGGTGGAGAAGTTCCAGTTCCAAAGCGTTTGTTTTGGAAAAGTTGATTTTGTTTGGTAGACTTGCTTGCAAAAGATCTGCAAACATATAGAATCCTTATGAGCCACTATAAGGATCCTCGCATCCCCCGGAGTGGCCAAGCTGGGGAGTTTGGCAAACTCCCAAGCAGAAAGCAACTAGTCAGCCCCGTTTCAAACGCACTTTACGAAAAGATGGTGTTCACAATAAAACAAAAAGTGATTTAGCACAAATAAAAATTGAAAATATTGGAAGGAGGTTTGTACAAACATGCAAACATTAAGAGGAACCCCCACTGGTATGTAGATATCATTCAATAAAATTAAAACTGAAAGTCCAATCCAAGCTAATGTTGGAAGCTACGTAGCAGTCGATAAAGTTTACCAATTTCTATCAATATATGTAAGCAACCTTGGTTTCTTTATAAAGTAACAAACAAACAGGCAAGCAGAAATATACAATTTGATGTCGTTTCGTATGTTTAGCCTTAATATCCTTATGTAATACAAATGTTATCGAGGGTTTCGCTTAAAGTGACATCCGAACCGCTACTTGGTTTACACTTGAAAAAAAGAAAGTGGTTCGACCGAGATTTGAAAATGGGACGCCTTGATTACAAGGTGAAAAGTAGATAAAACTAATGCAGATGATTTGATATGTGGAAACGTTACCATGAAGTTCACCAGATTTCTATCCATCTATCTTAAGGGGATGTCTATCCATCATTACAGGCTTCAGAATCTCCATAAGGTAACATGTAAAATTTAATTCATAAATATCTTACAAAATACTGCACCTAGAAACTTGTAATTTTCTATACGAATGATAAAGAGCAATACAAAGGAGATGGTTATCTCAATTTTAAACTTAATGACTTAGATAAATTGTAATAATTATTTCCGTAATGAGGAATCCTTACTTCAGGTAAGGGATCAAAAGACCACTTTCATACTTCATAAATTACTACGGGTGACATTCTTTGAAGAACACATGCTGGGGAGGAATGCATTGTAGCATTTGGGGAGCGAAACTCGTGTCTACCACCTCCATTTTCATAATCATTTACGCCTTGAGCAGCCTTCCTTCTCACCCCTACCTCCACTTCCCTACTGAGTTCCAACAACTTTACGACGGCAACCATAGAACAAAGATAATGATCTTTGAAACCTCAGTATTGAACATATGTTTCCGATTTCTTTTCTACATCTTTCGTTGCTTCAAGCAGACGGATTCTCCGAACGGCTTTCGCCTCTGCAACTGACAAATATAGTACTATACAACCAAAGAAAGTCTAAATGTTTCTTATTTGCCTATTTGTTTTGTTGTCTGGATGGATAGGTTTCTTTTCGTTTTATATTATTCATCACAGAAAACCATAGTATGATGTTTCTGAGGTTAGAACGAATTAATTGTATGCAGGGGTGGCAAAAAACAAGTTTACCCTTTTTCTTTCTTTTAAATAACTAGTTTGGTTTACCAAAACTCCTTTACATATTTACCATACCCGTGTATGCATGTCTATCCGTGTGTGTGACAGAAAAAAAAAAAAAAAACCCTAAAGAACCACTTCCTGGATCATCACCAAATTTGGTCAAAATATAGAGTCAAGAGTCAGGAATTGAGTTCATTAAAACCATGTACTCAAACCGAAAGTGGTTTAAATAAACCATTTCCGGTTTGATCATTGATCACCATAAATCGAAAACGGTAATATATAGTGAGATCTGGTTTTGTGCTTCGTAAGAACACATTTAATCTCTATTATGAACTCTCTACTAAAACCGAAAATGATTCAAATTAACTATAATTTCTGGTTTCAATAAATATTGATCTACGTAAAACAAAAACGGTAAAAAATAGATGAGAGCGGTTTCCTCCAATCGAGTAGCTCTCAAACGTCTCAAATCTACCTTTCTACCTTTCATCTCCTCTTTTGATCTTCAATTGAAACCTGAAGTCATAGAAATTAACCACTTCCGGTTTTAATAGTGATCTCTATAAAACAGGAATAATAAAAGCGAGAAGCGGTTTTTTACTTTCTTTTCAGCGTTCTAAAAATAACTACTATCTTCAGTTTTAAGCCTCTATTCAAACCAAAAGAGATGGAAATCAACCACTTCCGGTTTCAACGGTGATAGCTATAGAATAAAAACTGTAATAGACAACAAAAGCGGTTTTCTGCAATCAATTAGGCGTCACAAGAATCTATTTCGTCTCTAGTCTAGTCTATCTACTCAAACCGGAAGTAGTAGAAATCTACTACAATTTCCAGTTTCAATATTAATTGTGAAAATATCGTACCACAGAAACCAAACTCCTTTGCGTGGTATACACGTGGCACTGCCACTTCTTTTTGAACCATTTTCTTTACCTTATGGATAATCGTGGCCTCTATTTTTTAAACCATAAAATAAGTCAAACTTGATGTCATACGTAAACTAGTTGCCTATAGACCACAAATTATTTACTAGTCTGCCCATTCAGCACTGTTCAAGATTGACTAAGCCAAACCGAGTAGCGCGTCTGAACAAGGGATTGTGAGTTATGGAAACTAATATATAAAATTATTTCCATGAAGTTAAATCTACTTTAGATTTGTAATAAGGGATAAGAAATAAACATCTGAGAGATTATTTGGTTCATACAGTTACAGTTACGAAATAGATAAGAGCCTAAGTTAGATTAGGTTAGAGCTAAGTTAGGATAAAGCTGGAAGTATAAAACCTTAAATTATGCTATTCTATGACAACCACTTAGGTTATAAAATCTTCAATAAAATTCGTAAGCGCTTACACATTTTTGTAAAGAAAGTATTGATTCTGAGCGAAAAGAGCTAGTTTACCTTTGACCTCGAGTTGGACCGATTTGCGGTTATTAATAAAATATTTATTTAACAAAGTAGTCTGGGTAATGATTTTTAGAAAATCGAAACTTATTTCCAAGAGTAAACTACCCCGTGGATTCTTTGTAGGACAAATTAGTTACACTATACTGTCAGGTTAGAAACAGAATGGCCTGGGTCTTTTCTTTTTTTTCTTTTTAAATCGTCAGAAAAGAACTCAGGCCAAGACTAAAATACATCCTGTTTTTTTTTTTTTTTTTTTTCCTTCCTGAAAACTTACAACATAGTATAGGGTTGTAAATACAATACTGATGTATGAAACATAAACAAAATCCTATCCCTTGCGTTTCCGAGAAAATCTTTTTTCTCCCTAATTTTCACCCTTCAGGAAACTATTCTTATTTTTAGAGGTACAAGAAAATGCAACCTCTTTCCTGGAGAATCAAGGAAAACTGACACACTTCCTATATCCACTAGAATCTAGGCTGAAAATAATCACTTATCCAATATTTCGTTCTCTAGTTATTTCTTTTTTGTACAATTACAACCAACTTTCTGCGGACTATATCTCTGAAATAACGCATTTGTGTACTAAGATTGGTCTATAGGCTTTTTCACGTTTACGTGTGCGGATTCAGTTCCCAAAGTCATTTCCTAACACCATGTGTATATATTAGACTTACTTACTTTCGAGTAACAAGAACTAGAAATGTTCGAAGCCCTAGTTCTACTTATATTTATGACCATAGTCTGAAACATTATAAAATCGCCCACGTAGTCTACATTATGATGACATTACTGCGTCCGTCCTTTATTAGCTTGGTTGGCTTTGTGAGTTTAGAGTTTAGCTTCCCTTTCTGCACCAGTGTTGTAAGAGACTGGTGATTACGGAGCCTTCAGTGGGATCCGCATCCTTAGTAACGCACTGAAATTTCAAGGCTCTTCCACCGGGTATCGAACCCGAGATCCGTGCTCCAAAATGAGCGAGCTAAGCACTATACCAACGGGAAGAGCTGCTGTATTTTTAAAATATTACTTACTTATGTTTATTAACAGGCAATTTGGTTCATGGGTTTCAGTCCATCGTTTCTGTTGAATGGATCTTGAAGTAAAGTTGATTTTTCATTACTTCCCGAAAATGAATAATGTTGCCAGGAAGTGGAAGTAACTATCAGCTACGAATTTCAAGTTCCAGTCACTAGAGGGAATTATGTATTTTTTATTCATATAAATGTCTCATACAAACTTAGTGCTGTAAAGGGATGCTAAATTTCAGCCATAATCCGTATCGAACTGTTGATCCTACTATCCACAGTATATTTTTTACAGTTGAGGCAGTGCTATTATAAAGTTGGAACTAGCTAATGCAGCAGCAGGAAATCGTAAGAAGCAAGGAGTTGAAATTGAAGTGTTCTTTCTTTCTGGCGTTTACAAGAAAATCTACCTGCTCTGCAGAAACGAAGAAAAAAAAAAATAGGATGAGGGTGGCAACCAGGGGCGTTCTACCACACCCATTGGAAAAGAACTTCAGAGGGGGAGGGAAATCCCTGCCTGTCAACAGCACATCTGTTCGTGAAGACCAAATTGGAGCAGATACATTCAACCACTATGTAATATATAGTCCACTACAATGTTACCAAAAAATGTTCATTACTCGCGATCTACGTCATCAAGCGTGAAATTGAAACAACTATTTAATTTCTATTGATTTTCTCTATTTATATGGAAGATTTTAAGTTGTTACGTACCATATTTCGTTAGATATTCATGAAGTAAAATTTACATGTTATCTTATGGGGACTGGGAAACCAGTGGTAAAAGGTATAAGATCCCCTTAAGAAAACTTTTTAAGGTAATATATTCCCTGATGACAGGAATTAATATTACATGAATGTAAGTACATGTTCCTAAACGAGGACTGCACGAAACCCTGTTACTAATAGGTGAGTTTTATTTCCTTTTCCATAAAATAATAATGTGCTGGTGTGGTTTCGCATACCACATTTTGGAAGAGTCACAGGTAAAATTCATTATTTTGCAGAGCTCCCTTGTGGCTAAGCAGTTAGCGTAAGCGCCTTTGGCGTGGGAGCTCATGTGGTTCGGATTCCACGTTAATCAGCAGGTCCACGTCTCATATAGCCTCGCTGCTGAAAGGGACGCTAAACTAAAATCAACTCAACTCAATATTTTGCATACAAAGACATATTTATGAGGAACAAATTCCTGCAGGGGACAGGATTAAATACAAAGTCATGCAGCTGCATTTTAGGTTTACAAGTGTAGGGTTACAAATGTAAAATAATTACAAGTGCTTTACGATGGATAAAATAAGTGAGCGCATATGAAAGATGACTCGACTAGATTATGCTATTTTCCACCGGCGGTGTAATTTTTCAGTGTATAGAAAGTATATTTTATGATTATAAGAGGAGCGTCACTGGTATGAAACCCATGACTGGTGCTATTGAAACTCATATCATTGCCAAAAATAATTATTTTTATCCCTAACCTCGCTTAAGCGTATACTCACCATCACTGACGCGACTTCTCACTTCAGTCGCACTTGCGCGGGCCCACGTATTTCACCCTAACCTGACTTGATTACATAGCATTCGTGCTTCTTAGTGCTTACATGCTGGTTTATGATTTCTGCACTCTAGTTTTTACTACACATCTGAAAACCGTATTTACACTCAAACAGTAAAAGAATTGGGATGACATTTAGTCTCCCCCAACTCGTTTAATGGCTCCAGAACAGAGCACCTTGCTCTTGTCTAAAGTGTGATAAAGGTAGGAAAAAATGTCTCTTCTAACACCCTTTGCTCACTCAGCTATATTTCATGGAGTAAGTAACACTGGAGATCTTATACGTGCAAGACTGGGGGAAAGGTAATAGTTAAGAACAGCTACTTCTCATCTCCCGTGCACGAGGATACATCTTACTGTTGCACTACCTAAACACCCTAAGTACAAGGGCAAGAACTCAGTCTATTACCTACTTTTTAACATCCTAGGTAGTCAATGAATAATTCCTGAAAGTATGGCGTTTCTCGTCCTTCCCTAAATGGGAAGTACGGTTCCTTGACTATAACCCTCAGTCCTGCCCCTACTTTACTATATCCTTTTAAAGTTGCCCTACTCCTCGATGTGCAACTGGGGCGTGTACTGTAAAATTTACCCATAAGAAGGAAATTAGTAAAACAATTATAATTTTTCAACAATTCTTTCTAGTGGTGCCTGTATGAAGTGGTGAGCCAAAAGTAAGCCTGCAATAATAATAACTCCTTATGATGGCATTAGAATAAGTTTTTATTTATGATATCTATCTATTCTACGATTTTGATTAATTTGATTTTGAGTTTAGTGTTCCGTTCAGCAGCGAGGCTATATCAGAAGTTGAGCTACAGCTTAACGTGGGATCTGAACTACATGAGCTTTCACCGGGAATCAAACCCGCATCTCCACGCGAAAGGCGCTTACCTTAAAAGCTTAGCAATCTATTCTACAGATAGTACATTTATATCCCTTATACACTGCCAGCACTATTCTTAAAATGCACAAACTTCAAATTTACCAACACTGATAATTTTTAAGACATTTTTTTCTCCCAAAAATGTATATAAAAATGCAACTAAAATGTGCCACATTCAAATTCTAACACAAAGCAACAAATTACGTACTTAACTAATACACATGAATGTCAAAATTATCTTGTTTTCACTCAGACTCTGAGGGCTTATTTGGACGTAGGTCAAACAAAGCGCGGTGCTTACCAAACTTCGCTGTTTGAATTTCGTACTTCATTTATTTCTCATGATCATCTTTCCTTTCCCACTGATGCTCCAGACGTAAGAAATCAGTATGAGCAGTTACAGTTTGCTCAGTAAAAAAATATGTAAGAATAAAATAAGTAGAAAGAAATATAAGAAAATAAAGAATACTAGAGAATATTCAGAGTTGACACTTGTCGTCATATGGTAGTAGGCTTATATTATGCAATACTTATATCAATGCAAGAAATGGACTGTGTACTTTTTCTGGCACACAAGTGAGCGATGTGTTTATACGCAAATTACACTGGTCGGCATGAAAATCCTCCCACGAGGGTGAATGTGTGTACCGGATAGATTTCGAGAATCTGATTACGAATATCTCATCAAGAAAGTTCCAGCCCGTAAGGTTCTTTTTGGCGGGGTGCTGTTTCCATAATTGACAGAAAAATCGTATTTTTCGTATTTAATATGTTTTCCGTGTTTGGAGTGCATAATTCTGAATTTTTACGAGGGTGAAAGTGTGTACCGGATAGATTTCGAGAAGCTGATTACGAATATCTCATCGAGAAAGTTCCAGCACGTAAGTTTTTTTTTTTTTTTTTTTTTTTTTGGCGGGGTGTAGGGAAGGCCTTTTTCGAAAAATCTGTTTTTCGATTTTCGGAAATTACAGTTTTCGTTTTTTCGTTTTTCGCTTTTTCGAAAAATTTTTTGTTTTTCAAATAATCTTTTGCTTTTCGTTTTTCGAAAAAAAAATTTGTTTTTCGTTTTTAGAAAATTTTTGTTTTTCGTTTTTCGGAAAAAAATTCGTTTTTCATTTTCGAAAAAGTATTTCGAAAAAATGTGGCCATATTCTCAAGATTAAAGAGATTCGCAGTCAGTGATAGAGCGTTCACCTCCGGTGCTTGGGGTCCCTGGTTGGATCCCAGCTCGCGCCGTGTGGATCTTGTGGTGGACAAACACCGTGCTCGTGGGTTTTCTCGGGGTTCTCCCGTTTCCTCCCACTTTCTTTATTCCACCATTTCATCCATTTCTCATAATCACCGTCTCCTTTAGCCTAACCGGCATAATCGTGGAACGTAAAACTTAAAGATTTCATTTCATTTTTCCCATTTTATCCAGTGTATACCTGAGCGTCAAGGGGGGCTATAGCCCCCTTGGATCCACCACTGTATATGTATATATATATTAGTTTCACGAAAAGTCCCGGGCGCCAAGCTATTTTTAAAAAAATAGTATTCCCAATTTTTTTCTGCCAGTAGTTTCTGAGTTGGCGCCTCATTTTTACAACTAGCGCCTAAATCAGAAGAAAATTTGACGAGTCATATCAGTGGTAAGCTAGAGAAAGACTGGGGGCTAGGATCACTGCTCATAAACTTGGCCCAACCAGTGGTCCCTACTCAGTGTGGCCATGTTGCCACTAACTAAAACATTGAAAACCGTAGTACTAGTCGATAATTACTTCGTGCTATCAAATATTCAAAACTACTGCTCGCAACTACGGCAATCTCTGTACCAACCTTTGAGTTGACTATTAGGGAAAAAAAAATCGTGTATTATAATGAATGTTAAGTATAAGATCAGTAACAACGTCAGCTTTAATTTCTTCAAGGGGCAAAGGGAGGGACAGAGAAAATTTTGGTGATTGTGGGGGATCTACGTTTTGTACCCCTAAAATGATAATTCTATACAACTGAGGGGCACAGGTTTTGAGGGAGAAGCGACGCTTCGGTATAGAATTAGGAAAAAATATTTGCTTAACTTTATTTCCGAGAAAATAAACTAGAAAATAAAAAAAAAAAAAGTGCTTTTAACTTATACCAGAAGTGTTCAAAGTTATGTTTTAAATGTTTATTCATTCACAAATAAACGTTAATAAATATTCATAATTAGCTTTCAATTTCTATTTATGTTGAAAATGTGTTTTGGGGTCTCTTATCTTCCATCAACCACTCAGGCACAGATGAATTTGGCACTATCAAATAATCCTGATATTGTTTAGCCTACATTACGATAGGTCTGTAGGCGGCAGTCGGGGCGTAGCGTTGCATCAAAGAATTACCCTCTTCCCCTCTTTGGCGTCGTCGCTAGATCACGTGTTTTGTTATTTTTTTTTAGGTCAACGATTTCTTGGTGCAAATACATTCATTTAATTTCATCTTAACCCTTGAATAGGGTTGCCATACATCTGTATTTTGTACGGAGTTTGTATTTTTGGGTCTGTGTCCATGTCCATATGGTACAAAACATGAAAAAGAAACATGTCTCGTATTTGACAGTTTTTGGAGCTGCCCGAAAATTTCCGAGTCGGAATCGCTAAAATCTCGGGCGAAAAGAATGGTGTTTTCATAGGGTATATAACTTATGTACCGGTATATTTCAGTTACTATTAGTAAAGTAGGTTATGTTTTAAAAAGTCTAAATTTTCTATTCCAAAGTTGTTTTGGTTAGATTTAATATACGTAATTTAGTAGCATGATTTATTGTTTGTATTAATGAAAAAAAAAAATATAAAACATGTTAATTTCCAAGAGTGATTTTAAGTACCGGTATTACAGTAAACAGTTGTGTGATAAAAAGGTGATTTTAGGTAAGAAATTTCAAAATATTTGTTCTGTACTTGGGCACCATATATTTCATAGGTCATCATTTTAAGGCTTGTCCGTATTTTGGATCAAAAAATTATGGCAACCCTACCCTTGAACTAAAGTGAAGTACACATTTTTTTGGGAACCTCCTTCCGGATTAGAAAGGAATTGGTTCCATCCCATATTGCCTCTCACAAATTGTATCCAATCCTCAGACTTTGAATTTGGATCAAAAAGGACGTGAAAACTTTGGTCATTGCTGTATCAAAACAGAACAACTTCAATGTCACCACTCATCTTCCTCTCTCCTCACCACTCAACTCTGTCTTCCAATAACCTTTAGAAACAAATAGTTTCCAAGAAAAGCATTTGGAAACAACTTGGCTTAATTTTATTTTAATACCAGAGATTAGCTTTCAGAAGGTAGGGACAGCGCATGTAACACATTGAGGAAAAATCATTGAATGTCCAGAGCGCTGTTTTCCATTATAGAAGAGATTCTCTGAAAGTTCGATTCCCATATCCCGAAAACGCAAACATTGTAAAAGAATTTAGATATCATTCGCGGTAACAGGCTAACGAATAAAAGCTTAGTGAGATTTTTTTTTTGTCTTGAAATACAGTACATGAAAAGCAATTGTTGTTCGTTTCAACGAAGTGAGTATATTATGGATCGAATGTAGCGTATACCCGCGTACTTTCTAAATTTTAGGTGGCTACACCACAGTTTCCAAAAATTAGAAGTTGGTATACGCCGTATACCCGCGTATACTCTCCATTACATCCCTGAATATAATAGCGCTTTACAGCAAGTAGGTTAAATAACTTCTTACGAAAAACGGTAACATTAGTCATATTCTTTAAGTACATAGGAAGTTTATTAAAAATTATTATACAATCTAACACAATTCATATACACTGTTTTGCTTATATTAGCATATTTTTGATGCATCACAAATATGTCACTGCCTTGCCTTATATTATGGCTATGAACATTTTTGTTAAAGGTGAAAAGATGCCTGTTTTTCACAGTAAAAAGAATAGATTTATATATGTATAAGCTGAGAAGTGTAAAAAATTTTGCTTCTATAAAAATCTTTTTACGTGGTGACTTCGTTGGTAAGCCGAAAATTATTCTAATCGCTTTCTGTTGCAATCGGAAAGGGCTTAAACTATTTTCAGCAATTCTCTAGTGTACTATTCCGAAATTAATTAATGAATTAAATTTGGAGTAGGAAAAGCTAAGAAGTGCTTCTCTAGACACTGTACCTTGAAGTTTATATAAGACAAAACACACACTACCTAGTTTCTTGTTTAAAGTGGAGATATGAGCAGACCATGAAAGATCGTCACTTATGGTTACACCTAAAACCTTTGTCCTGCAAGAATATTGCAGGAAATGAGAAGATACTTTTATTCTAGGTGATATACATGGTTTCCCTGGAAAATGAGAATGTAAGAGAATCGATTTATAATGATTTAAATTAATCTGTTCGCTGTTAACCACTTACCAATTTGTCTGCAAAAAGGGCAGATTTCCTCTCAATTTCTTCTATTGATTTTTCTGATATGAACATACTGGCGTCATCAGGGTATAGAATACATTTTACTGGATACATACAATCTAACAGATCATTTATATATAGCATGAAAAGAGTAGAACCCAAAATGGAACCTTGGAGAACACTTCAGATTACACTTGAAAAAGAAGAACAAGATGTTTGAACCCCTCTGCAACCAACTGCTTGTTGTCTACTGGATAAATAAGAAAGAAACCAGTTGTGAGCTACACCTCTAAAACCATGAGCATACAACTTACTCAAAAGAATACCGCGATCAATGGTATCAAAAACTTTGGATATGCCGATGAATAGGATAACACATACTTACTGTTATTTAATTCAAAAGCCATATTAGACATGAATTCAAACAAGGCTGATTCAGGAGCATCATTTAGGAAGGGCAGGAGGGGGCAATTACCCCCTCCAAGAATTTGAGGAATGCATTTGCCTACTAATATACTAGTACAAAACGTGAAATTCTTATGTCGGTGGTGCTCTTACCCCCCAAGCAAAGCCTAAAGTGACGCCCCTGGACTGATTCAATATTTTTCTTATTTTGGAAGCCATGTTGTGGTAGTAAATTACACGACATCAAAGAAATTGCAGAGTCGTGACTTCATCACATATTCAAAAATTTTTGAAAACGTACAGATGGAGACTGGACGATACTCCATCGGGATCCTGCCGCCTACAGTCGGACAATTTGTCCATGCCGACCAGATACCGCGGTCGGATTGCCAGCACCGGACACCGGCGTCTTTATGCGCGATTTTCGACTGTGACGAATAGTTGCCTTGCCGAGCAGTCGGCAAACAGCCAGAAATGAATATTAAATGCGCCGGCGCCGCCGTCGAAAAGAGGCCGGCATAAGGAGCCGCAAGAGGGTCGGAAAGAGGGCTTTCCAACTGTCTTGCCGTCTCTGGCGGTCGGCAACAGTCGGCAAAGGGCATTTTATTTTACGATTTTCGACCGGTTGCCGCCTCGGCAAAAGGTCGGCAACTTTGAACAAGTATATTGTCGTGCCGCCGCGGACGGGTGCCGGCTGCCTCTGGCGGCCCTCCACCGTCGACGGCGGCAATCCCTCTTTCCGAACGCGACTTCCTGATGGGGTAATTACTTATATCATGTATACTGTCCTTTTTATGGAGAGGAGTTACTTTTGACGTTTTTTTTAAAATTGATGGAAAATATCCTATTTCAAGAGATAGGTTTAGGCTACTAAATAACAGTTATGATTTACAGTAAAAGGAAAGCAAAATTTAATAACAGTTGCGGGAACTTCATCAAAACCTAAAGATCCCGAACTTGACAACTTACTCAGTATTTTACATAATTCCTCTACTGTCACTGAAATTAAAACGAAATAATGTGAGCGTATTGTTAGTTTCATCAAGTCATCGTGACGTGCTTGTGTGGTGTTAGATGATTGTATGCTATTTAGAAAATAATTGTTCAAGACGTCTGCAATCAGTTTAGGGTTTTTAATAATTTAGTGAAATACGAGGGGGTATCAAATATAAACGGGATTTTTGTTCCTGAACATCAACAGTTGGTAGAACTGGTCGCTATGTTTAGGCGGGAACGCTGGAAGTGGAGAGAGCGTGCTGTTAGATATTTCCCCCCTTTCGTCAGTACCGCTCATGATGTCGGAGAAACAGGTGCACCCCTCCACTGCGCAACGCATAATGATAAAATTTCTTGATCGTGAAGGTGTTACAGCGGCAGAAATTTACCAGAGATTAACTGCACAGTTCGGGGATCAAATATTGTCAAGGATGCGTGTGTATGCTTGGAATAAAAAGTTCAGAGAAGGACAAGAACGTGTGGAAAATCAGCAACGCGATCGCCATCCTCGGACCAGCATTACGGACGAAAACATTCGTGCGGTTAAAGGCATTATTGACAACGATCGACGAGTAACAGTATCAGAAATTGCAGAAGTCGGAATCAGCTATGGGAGTTGTCAAGCAATCATCAAAAACGACCTACAGTTCCGTAAAGTGTGTTCCAGATGGGTCCCTAACTTTTTGACCGAAAAGCTGAAGTTGAACGTTTGGAGGTCCGTCATAGGCTTAAAGCAAGGTTTCCGGAAGAAGATAATGCATTTTTTAGTCGAATCGTCACCTGCGACGAAATATGGGTTCGCCACTACACTCCTGAATCCAAACAAGCCAGTTAGAAGTGGCGGAGGAAAGGGGAGGCAGCACCAGTGAAAGCCAAGACTCGACTGTCAGCTGCCAAGGTTCTTTTAACCTTTTTTTTTTCAATCGGCGAAGCATTTTGCTGATTGACTTTTTACATGAGCGACGCACAATAAATGCTGAATACTACTAAGACGAGATTAATCGATTCGACAGATCCTTTTCCTGCACGACAATGCGCGACCCCATACTGCAGCTCGAACTGTCTCGAATCTACAGGAAATGCACTGGACTACACTTGAACATCCTCCTTACAGCCCGGACTTATCGCCCTGCGACTTCCATTTGTTCGGACCGCTTAAAGAAGCTCTAGGAGGGCAACGATTTGAAAATGACGAGAGTGTGGAAGAGTTCGTGCGCAACTGGATGGTGACACGACCCGTTCTTTTTACAATGAGGGCATCAAAAAGCTGCCCATACGCTGGGACAAATGCATTTCCAAAGGAGGAAACTATCTGGAAAAATGAGTTGTAAGTGCCTTGTGGTATTCGATAAGTAAATTTAAATAAAAAATATCGATCCAAAATCATAATTTAAAATTCATTAGACCCAGGACCTACCAACAGGCAGAATACTTAATAACATCATAATTTATTACCAAAATGAAGCTATTTGTGCCACAAAAACAGCTTAGCAGTTTTTCCTTCATGATCGAAGATTCCCGTTTTTATCTAAATATAGTTGTAATAAAGTCACCCCTCGGAAACCTGATGTTCTCCTTTACGAGGGCTGCCGAAAAATTTCCGTAAACTACTACTAACAGTTGTGTTAGTGCTCGGCTATTATAAAATTTGGAATTATTATGATTTAAGCCTGTTTGTTTATTTTTGACAGCAGTTTGAAGAAGTACCTCAGAAACCGCTAGTCGGAATGTCAACAGCTATTTCAGGCGATACAAATCGCCGAGTACGCATTTTATTTTTCAATGTGGGAACAAGAAGCCATTGGGCCTTATGCAGAGTCGTTCTGGTGCGTGATTAGTGCCATACTAAAGAGTTCGACTAATGACGCTAAACATACGTCAAAACGACTCTGCATAAGTCCCATTAGGCTTTTAATCAGGTAAGTAAGTACAATGAGTCATTAATTCGACATTTTTACTTGACAAAAAATCAACAGCTTGGTCTACTGAGTGGGAATTAGCGTTGTGGTGGTAAAAAATAACGCGACGATCTGGGTTTGTTTTACGGCAATTCATTGAAGTCATACGGCAAATAAATTGTTGTATACTACTCAATATTTACAATCCTTCATCTTCTAAAACTGTGGTTGCCACACAACTGGTATAACCGAAGAAAGAAGCAATCATTTGTTTAACAGCACTCCTTGAATGACCTTTGTTGGATTCGCCTCATTTTGAAACATCCAGACAGTGAATTGCGGTTTAGTTTCGAGTTAATATGAATAGATGCAAGTTTCGACTCCTGTAGTGATGTAGTACACCAAATTTGACTTACCTTGGTTGATTTTTTTATTTTTTTTAAATTTACACCAATCGACATGAGCTTTTTTTATTTTTTTATTTTTTTTATTTTTATTTTTTTTTTAGCTTCGGTGAAGTTGTGTGGGATCGAACAACTTGAAAGTTTCCGTACGTTCAGGTGACCACGCAAAATCGTATATATTGCATTTCATGTCAATATTGAAGAGTGTGATATGTGCATGCCGATCTCTCAATCATCTCACGTATAGCATCATTACTGGGAACAATAGACGTAAATGAACGACCTTCAAGAGACATCACTAAGTCCTTTTTCACACGAAACCACTGAGTTACGCCACCGTTTGAGAAGAATTGCTTTAAGCTTAAATTGGAGCTTTTGTATGGGGCAACCGCAGTTGCTTCCTCTAAAATAATTGCTGCCACCGTCTGTTCTAGTGCAAACGTTTTGAGCAACTCTCAGTATTCGTCACTCGAGAAGAAGCTTTGTCTTAATGTAAGCTTTCGTAGGGGACACTGTAGTTGCCGCTACCGCACAAGGTTGACGATGCATCTTTTGTTTAAAAAAAAATAGTTGTATACTAATCAGAGACGAAACATGAACAAAGCTCCTTCATGGCTAAGCGGTTAGCGTACGCCCCTTTGGCGTGGGAGACCCCGGGTTCGATTCCCGGTTAGAGCTCGGGCGGTTCGGATTCCACGTTAATCAGTAAGTCCCGTCTCATATAGCCTCGTTGTTGAAATTGACGTTAAACTCAAAATCAACTCAACGAAAAAAAATGAACAATTGTTTATCACTTAAAATCCATATATTAATAGCGGTGTCTGTGAACAAAAACTTCAGGTCCAAATTGAAAGTGACTGTTTGTGACTCTTAATCATTTGAACCACCAGAACGATCTCGATTAAATTTTTGACATAGATGTAGGTCTCGCCTGTTAGTGTTTTTAGCTATTCACTTTGACGGCAGAACTTAGGGGAGGGGGAATTACAAAAATAAATAAAACTTAATAACTCTTGAACCAAACGACCAATCTCGATCTGTCTACGAAAAGAAAATAAAATTTTCAACATAGATGACGTTCAAGCCTGAAGTGTTTTTTTTTTAATAAAAAGTATTTTCGCTTTGACGGTAGAACCTAGGGGAGGGAAAGGGGAGATTAATATATAAAAATTAAATAGAACTTATCTCTTGAACCACCCAACTGATCTCGATGAAATTTTCAAAATATATGACATTTGTGCCTGGGATAATTTTTATCATGCTATGGCCCGCAACATGGGGAGAAGAGAGGGATATATAAAAACCACCGAAAATGATCAATATCAAAGAGCGCTTTAGTAATAGTAAAAACGGAACATACTGTATTACTATTTTTCCTTAATTTAACCCAGCGAAATCGAGGTATGTCTTAGATTCGAGGACGTCTTAAATTCGAGTAATTATTGAGAAATTCTTAATTATATATTATTAACGTAAAACTATTTTGGTAGCCATAAATATTTTTAATTTTGTATCATATCCAATAAGTCAGACAACAATATAGTGTCCTGTGCTTGCGCAGGACGTGCGAGTTTGCTAGTTTATCTTAATTTACACCATATACTGGAGTTCTCGATTGTCTTTAAACAACTATAGACTATCCTACATTTTGTGTTAAAGTGCGGTATCATCATGAGTAAACCAAACATACATCGACGAGATTTCTCGTGGCTACGTGGTTAGAACTTCGCTGTGTATGCAAGAGGCCGGGTTGATTCTCGGTGGTAGGTACAGTCAGTGGTTTGAAAAATGAAATGAAATCTTTCAGTTTAACGTCCCACAAGTATGTCCGTTATACTAAGGGAGACGATGATTAAAGCAAATTAATGATGATGGAAGAATTGGTAGAATGAGAATATTAGGGATGGTACCGAGACCGAGACTAGTCTCGGTCTCGTCTCGGTCTCGTCTCGAATTATCGAGACGAGACCGAGACCGAGACGGACTTTTTTATACCGAGACGAGACCGAGACCGAGACGGACTTTTAAAAACCGAGACGAGACCGAGACCGAGACAGACCTCTATAAATCGAGACGAGACCGAGACGAGACTTAGGTCAGTCTCGAAAGTCTCGGTCTCGTCTCGAATATTGATATTGATAGATACTAAAATTGCCTTCACTCAAAATTTGTTTCGTTGCTGTGTTAGATAATATGAGAGCGGTCGACTGATGTACATTGGCGTATTTAGGGGGTGGTTATCGGGCTCAAACCCCTCCCGAAATAAATTTGTGATAATTTTTTGCATTGCACGTACAACGCAAATGTTTCTTACTGGTTCCTCAAGCCTCTCCAGAAACTAAATCCACTGCTGATGCAAATAGAATTCTCTCTCTCTCTCTCTCTCTCTCTCTCTCTCTCTCTATATATATATATATATATATATATATATATATATATATATATATATATATATGGTCGCGGTGCCGCCAAGGTCCGCCCTGCATAGGTTCCCGGGGCCCAACTTTAATTTTAAATAGAAGCAAGGGGTGAGTGGTACCTCGTTCGATAGATCTTGAAAAACTAAAAAGCGTTGTGGTAAAAGATCTTTCATATCGGGCACTGTATTCAAAATGGCTGACAAGACATGTTGCCTCTATCAGATACAGTTAAAACGTGCTGTACCACTAATATGAAAACGGTTGAACATAAATGAACCGAACAAAAACTCAAATAGAAAATGTCATGTGGCACATCGATTGATATTGTCGCGGAGGCTTCCAGAGCCACCCTTCGTGGGGGCCCAGGGCGCAACCTCAAAATTGTAAATGGAAACATGGGGTGAGTGATACCTCGTTCAACATATCTTTAAAAACTGAATAGAGCTGTTGCAAAAGATTGTTCATATGGGTCACCGTTTTCAAAATGACCACCAAGACATGGTACCTGCATCAGGTAAAACGTCCAGTATCACTAATATGAAAACACCAGAACAAATATTCGAATAGGAAATCACAGAGGGTATTTATCATTCTATAGCTCGGGAATGTTGCAACAGCCGAAAAGATGATTAGAGTGAAAGTGCCATAATGGAAAGGAAGAAATTTAACTCCTAGAAATTTATCCTAATCTCACTCCGTAAGTGAGTGAAGCGGGAAGGATCGGTGAAATTGCAAATGAGAGCCTTAGTTTTTGCAAATTGTATCTACGAAACAAAGGTATTTGAAATGTGTTTTAATAAGAGATAAATGTCTCTGTAATGGGATAAAGTATGTAAAATTCTTGTTAAATGGTACCTTCCATCTTGATTGCAGGCAATGGTTTGATGCAAAAATGAATCAACTGAAATGCGAAACCAATTTGTCGAACAATGCAATTTTAGAACAATGTTTACAAACGTTGGTTTTGTTCAACAGTCGTCTGCACATGATATTGGTTCGCTTCTTTTCCTTTATGTCTTCTTGCATGTGATAGAATATGAATTTCACTGAGATGTCCACAGTTACATTCCGAATAACTTTCAACGGTAATTTCAGTTGTGATCCTTAGTAACGAAACGGTACATACTGATGCAGATATGCCCCAAAAATCTTGCACGCATTGCGTTAAATTATCAGGGGCGAAGGGGCGGGCAAAATGTTGTTAAACTTGAATTTCGCCGTATTCTTTTCATCTTATTTCACTTTATTTTTATTCATTATAGTACCAGTCATTTGTACACACAAGTGCTTCAGACAAACCATATCTATTGCAAATAAAAGTGAGGTTCTCATTTGAGATTTTACCATTCATTCCCGCTTCACCCACTTACGGACAGAGATCGGAAAGATAATTTTCTATCATTTCCTCTTTTGCATAATGTTAATTATACTTCAATAATCTTTTTCTCCGTTGCATTATACTCGAGCCGTGGAATGGTAAATACCCTCTTTCCTATACGAGTTTTATTCTGTTCATTTATCTCCAATTATTTTCATATTAGGGGGCTAGTGGTACTGGACGTTTTATCTGATACAGGCACCATGTCTTGGCGGCCATTTTGAAAACGGTGACCCATATGAAAAATCTTTTGATACAATACTGTTTAGTGTTTCAAAATTTATCCAACAACGTATCACTTGACCCATATTTCGGTTCAAAATTTCTAAGTTTGGCCCCCTTGAAAGGCAGCCGTGGAGCACTGCGAGAACATTAATCGACGCGCCCCATGCCTTTCCTCTTTCACTTTCTGACTGTTCGTTTACCTCCAACTGTTTTCATATTAGTGGTACTGGACGTTTTATCAGATACAGACACCATATCATATTGGCCATCTTGAATACGGTGACCAATATGAAAAATCTTTTACCACAACGCTTTTTACTTTTTAAAGATCTATGGAACGAGGTATTACTCGCCCCATGTTTCCATTTAAAATTTTAAAGTTTGGCCCTGGTACCCCATGAAGGGTGGCCCCGGGAGGCGCCGCGACAACACCATTCGGTGTGCCCCATGGCATTTCCTATTTCAGTTTTTCTTCGGTTCATTTATGTTCAACCGTTTTCGAATATCTCCGTGGAAAGATTAAATATATACATATATCCGTGGACCCAGTATATGATCAAGGGAAGGGCTAAGCCATGGTTTGCCGCTTTATCCAGTGTAAAGGAAGTAGGATTGAAACTCATTTTATCCAGTGTATACCTGAGCGTTAAGGGGAGCTATAGTCCCTATAGCCCTCCCGTATGATCTGCGAAATATATATATATATATATATATATATATATATATATATATATATACAGGGTGGGCCATTTTAATTAATCCACGGAAATATCTGAAAAATGATAAAACATAGAAGAAATGTTTTAAGTACACGTTATATATTGCTAAGGGGGAAAATCAATTCCGCCAAAAGTACCCCTCTCCGCCCCCCCTAAATGGGGGGTAACGGGGGGTAACTTTGAAATGCCAAATGGGAACATGGGTCGAGTAATACCTCGTTCGAAAGGCCTTGGAAAACTAAGTAACGCTGTAGCAAAAGATGTTCCATATTGTGCACCGGTTTCAAAATGGCCGCCATAATATGGTTCGGAAACTCCAGTACCCGTAGTGTGAAAACCATGGAAGGTAAATGAATGGAACAAAATTGAAATACGTAAATATCATAGGACATATCGAACGTTGTGGTGCCTGTGATCCCAGTGGCCTCCCTAAAGGGGTCTTGGGGGCTAACTTCAAAATTTCAAATAGTAACATGAGTCGAGTAGTACCTCGTTCGATAAATCTTGCAAAATCTAACATATTGCAGGAAAATACGATTGATGTGAAATGGCAGTGTTCTCAAAAGGCCGCCGAAACATAGTATTCGTGTCAGAAAAAAGGTTTAGTACCCGTAGTATGAAAGCGATTGGAGATAAATCAACAAAAGAAAAACTGGAGTAGCTAACTGACGTAAGGCACATCGAGAGATGTTGTCGGGGTGACTCCAAGGGCCAATTGAAAGGTATCCGGGGCCAACTTGAAAATTTCAAATAGCAGCTTGAAGCGAGTAACATCACGTTACGTAGACAAATTAATATCAAACAGCTTCTGTAAGGAAATTTTCGACATGAGACACCGTTTTCAAAATGATCGCAAAGACATGGTGACTGTGTCTAAGAAAACGTCTAGTGCCCATAGGATGAATACGGTTAGACGTAAATGAAAATAACGAAAATTAAAGAGGAAAACCACGGAGGCGTTCCAAGGCTCGAGAATAATACAACAGAGATAAAAATATTTGAGTAAAATTGCCATAATGTATAGAGAGAAATCCAAGTCCTGCAAAATAATCTCTTCCTGCGCTCTGTATGTGAGTGGGGTGGAAAGTAAAGTGAAAGTTCAAACGAGAACTCTACTTTAATTCGTAAATTAAGGCTAACCTTACAAATAGGTATGGTGTGGTTGAAACATTTGTTTGTAAGGATGACGCTGTAGTGACTAAAAAAAGAGTAACTTTTATGCAATGCGTGCTGGTTATTCAGAAAGCATTTCGGGGATATACGTACACACCGTTTCGTCCCTCAAGCTCACAATATGACATGAATGCTAATAGTTAATCAAAATGTAACTGTGGCCATCCGCGTTAACTTAGTGCACCAATTCTCTATGCATGAAGTCTGCCTTCCAAACAGCATTGGGTAGGTCAAACGTACGCCCGAACCGTTGTCCGGTCGAACATTGAAATTTTGAAGTTAGCCCACAAGACCCCTTCAGGGAGGCCACTGGGATCACAGGGATTACATCATTCGATATGTCCTATGATATTTACGTATTTCAATTTTGTTCCACTCATTTACCTTCCATGGTTTTCATACTACGGGTACTGGAGTTTCCGAACGATATCATGGCGGCCATTTTGAAACTGGTGCACAATATGAAACATCTTTTGGTACAGCGTTACTTAGTTTTCCAAGACCTTTCGAACGAGGTATTACTCGACCCATGTTCCCATTTGACATTTCAAAGTTACCCCCCCTTACCCCCATTTAGAGGGGGGCGGGGAGGGGTACTTTTGGCGGAATTGGTTTTCCCCCTTAGCAATATATAACGTGTACTTCAAAAATTTCTTCTATGTTTTATCATTTTTCAGATATTTCCGTGGATTAATTAAAATGGCCCACCCTGTATATATATATATATATATACTAAAAATGCTGAAATTTTGTACCAAGTTGGGAAATTCTTCTAGATACTCTGCAATATCACTAGATAAACAATGTTGCTAAAAACAAAATAAAGTTGTATTTTCTCAAATTGCGCTACGTAAAGTATTACATATTTCTAATTTAGTTATTTAACAAAACCACAATAGCCCATACATTATTTAGTGTAACAAAGGACAACACAGTATCATCAACATCAACATTTTAGAAATCTCTAATAAATGGCATGGACGGTGCAATGCGCATCAACTGTATCTTAGCTTCAAATACTGTGATCATGGTATAATATATTTCGAATGAATGAGGGAACAAAGTTACAAGAAACGAAAAATTTAAATGTTTCTAAAGACTTTACTTCGAAAACGCGCTGACATATCACGTCTCATCATGCAGATGCTTCCAAAAGACTTAAATGCTTATAACGCCATTTACAACTATTATTTCACATCGTTTCAGAGATACCAAACACATTGATAGTGATTGTTATACTGCTTAAAATGACGTATTTGTATTAAATTTTTATAATGATTATTGCTTTCCTTTGCTTCTATAACATTACAACAATAGTTTTTGGTGGTTTTAATTACAAGAAGTCGCAGTTACATTATTTTAAGCAGCGTTGCCCACTTAAATAAATTGCTAAATATTATTCTAAATATGTACAAATAACGCAGATGAACTGCAAGATATTTTAAAATTACTCGTAGTTTGTTTTATGGTGCAAGAATGCTTTCAAGAGAAGACGTGTTTCATAGTCTTTGGGCTACTTATAATGTTAATGTTTAAGTCTTCGTTCCAGCAATACATGTAAATGCAAATTGTAACTGAAATTAAATGTAACTGATACATTTTCAGTAACACTAGTTGTTTCCCGTAAGCCTTAGGCCTGGTGTACACTTCAGATTAAGACCGTGTTTAATTAAAAGTTCTAATTACACACTAATTACATTTCACTTGCTTTAGTTTGACCACCGATCACATCAAACTCGACCCATACCACATAGCTATATGCAATTATTCAAGGACTTACAGTTAGTAATACACAGTGTTCACTTTTGTTTTGTTTTGTTTTAGTTTAACGTCCCACAGTTATGCTAGGGCGGCTAAAGGAGACGTGGAGCTAATGATTATAAGTGGAATCCGAACCACTTCGGTCGTTCAACTTTACCCCTACCGGAAATCGAACTCGAGACCACGCGAACCGAAATCAAGAGTGCTAGCCGCTAGACCAAATGGGGGTTCTCACATTATGTTGCTTTAAATCATTCATTCAGTGTTGCCAGATTCGAAGATTAAAAAGTAGCGTGTCTGTACTCCGAAAGTAGCGAATTCAAACTATTTGTAGCCTAAATATATAGATATGAATACTGATGATGCTAATGAAATAATTTAATATGAGCTGGAAAATGTGCTGGACGTATTGCAAGAAGATATTATGATCGACGGACGAAAACAATTCTAGACTGGACACCACAAGACAAAAACAGCCAAGGAAACCCTCGCATACAAGAAGGTGTGACGAAATCAAGAGCCACTGAGGAGTAACCTGGAAAAGAATTGCCCAAGTTAGATAGTTGTGAAGACTTGGAAAGACCTTCATCCAGCAATGGATTGATAATGGTTGATTATGATGGTGGTGATGATTTTATTATATCTAAACCTCGGAGGTAAACTAAACCAAGTCATAATTTCGTGATTTTACAGAAGCGAAAAACTGGTTCCTCAACTAAGACTATCTATATAACTTTTACTAGGTAAGGTAGGGTAAAAATGGATCCAAAATTTAATGAAAGTCGTAGAACGAAAGAAAGTGTTTTTGACTATTCAATCCATCATGTTGCAGCAAAACTACGAAAATTAACACAAAAGTAAACTAGAAAGTTAAGAATCACTTGTTTTGGCGAGTGAGAAAAAAATAGATACAGATAACTCGAATTACCTATATACTTATATAATATGTATGTCCATGTTTCGCAAGTAATTTTTAATCAATATAAAATTTCAACTTAAGGAAAGCAAGATTAGTTTTCTCGAATAAAGATTGCATGCACCATTGAGAGCTCAGGAATAAGATTATTCTATGTTACGGCACTGGATATGTGCTTACGTAATGCATTACGACCTTATGAACTTGTATAATAAACAGAATGCACTTAAAATGAGACGCGAATTATGCGAAACATCGGACTTTGAATCTAACTTGTTTTGTGATCCAACTCGAAACCTCACATAACAAAGATGAGTGTAATAGCTCCCACCACAAGGTACAGGCCGTTCGTGTTATAAAGTGTCAATTAAACACGGAGATGTGAAATGGTAATAAAGCATTTCATCAATTTCAAACAAAATACGTATATTGTACTAATAATTTACCCTATTTGTTAAGATAATGAACGTTATATTCTGTTTTTAAAATGACAGTCAAAGCAGAATGTATTGAATAATAAATGAGAAATTCTAAAGTTTCAATTTCGGTACGATTAAATACATTCGTGCTGCTATGTGTTACGTTATCCGTTAGGAGGTATTGAACAATTCTGATTCAAAGGAAGGAAATAAACTACTGTATAGTACTGGAGTTAATTTAATAGAGTTTAATTGTATAGGCAGTTCTGACGCTATATGAGACAAAGTCTATTGCTGAAAGTGAAATATGGGTTCTATTAGGGTTTTAGGGTGATATACCCACTGATCATGGAACCTGGAATACGCGCATGGAAAGCATTAGCACTAGCAAATTAGCTATGAAGAGGTACACCATATCATAATTCTAACTCAAAATGAAAGGAAAAAATAAGCGGAAACGACAGACTGTACGAGAATAATACTTTCACTATTTTAATTTCACACTATTTATTTCGAGACTTTCGAGACTTTCGAGACGAGACCGAGACTTGGTACTCGAGACCGAGACCGAGATCGAGACAAGCATCTGTTGACCGAGACGAGACCGAGACCGAGACGGTGATTTTTTACTCGAGACGAGACCGAGACCGAGACCGTTATTTATCAACCGAGACGAGACCGAGACTGTACAAAGTCTCGTCTCGTCTCGTCTCGATACCATCCCTAGAGAATATGGGAGGAAACCCATGTACACGATGTCCACCACAAACTAACATGGTCGGGATCGAATCAGACTCCACCAACCCCCTAAATATGTAACAAAAATCGCTTAAAAATGCAAGAAATATGTATATTATATAAGAAAAATGAAATGAAATTTTTGAGTTTTACGTCCCACGGTTATGCCGGTTAGTCTAAAGGAGACCGTGAAGATGAGAAATGAATGAAATGGTGGAATGAAGAAAGTGGGAGGAAACGGGAGTACCCCGAGAAAACCCACGCACACGGTGTTTGTCCACCACAAAGTTCACTTGGGATATTATATAAGAATATGTAATATTACATATGTTACATATTTATGAAAACTTAATATTAACACGTGTATGAGTATGCAATATTTAAACGAATTATGAAAATAAAAAGGAAAATCTACTACACTTTATCCTACTTAATGCAAGTCCCCCAATGAAGTGAAATGCTTGATCAGCTGAGACAGCCATACGCCACTGACGTGACTGATTACAGGATAATAAAAATCAGACGCAAATGAAGGAAGATGTGAATCGGCTAGAGAGAAACAAGATAGCCCCGAGAAAAGCAATGCATACGGCATTTGTACGTCAGAAATATCATGTGCTGTACAAAAATCATCTATACAAAAATATTTCAATTACATCACTAAATACATGGATTAAATGTTGCTGGGAAGCCATTTTGCATATTGCTGAAAAGTACTTGAACACAAGAGAAAAGGCAAACAAAACAGTTTTGATAAGCGCTTACCTACACAAAAGCTAGGTGTGAAGTTCATTATTAGAAATCATAAAATGCCTAGTATAGTACCTATTTCTTTGAGTAACTTTTGATATCAAGCCTACTGCGGAAGGCCAACCATCTCGAACCCCCATTTTAAGCTTTTGTTCAAATTTAATTGAATCAAAAGGTTTCTGTTTTAACTAAACGACGATATCTTATTTAGGCTTTCTCAAAGTAATGGTATTTATTATTACTGTTAATAATGTTTATTTAATATATTTACTGCAACACCACAAGTAATTATATCGTTGACAAGAGAATTAACAAAATCAACGCCAGTAAACGACTATGAGATTAAAAGCAAATGCATACGTTATGCATTATAGTAGTGGTTCGCAATCGCGCGTCACATGGAATTTTAGAATTTAAAAATCATGAAACAGTTAGTAATTAGTTAAAATCCATCTTCAGACAGAATGTAGTAGTCAATGCCTCCAGCGCCAGCAGCAATGCTCATGAGATTAAAAGCAAATGCATACGTTATGCATTATAGTAGTGGTTCGCAATCGCGCGTCACATGGAATTTTAGAATTTAAAAATCATGAAACAGTTAGTAATTAGTTAAAATCCATCTTCAGACAGAATGTAGTAGTCAATGCCTCCAGCGCCAGCAGCAATGCTCAGTATACATAGAGTCACTACTTTATACAAACTTACCCTGTTTATTATTATTATTAATTTAAATTGCATTATTATTAATTTAAAAAATCAAACAAAAGTGTCACGATGTCGTAAGTATTCAGAAAATGTAATCGAGATTCAACAAAGTTTGAATGACTGCACTATAGCATCCGCCTTTTAAAGTCGTGTGGCGTACTTGAGGAGGTCAGACGAACACTACCGAACAGAACCGGACAAGCGTGTATACGGTAGATTCGTAGATGACTAGTCCGTTTAACAGCAATTAAATTAAATAGGAAAACTTAAAGAATGAGAGGGGAATACGGAGCGTGGTAATGGATTCTGCTTTCATCATTTCGATACGCTGAATTTTAAGTAAAAATTCCGGATTTCATCATTCTTAATAAACGCAAAAAATTAGAATGGTTCATAATTTTCGATTTTCTTTGGATGCACCCCTTAAAGTGGTTCCATATTGGGTCAAAGTACACCATGAGAAAAATTGTGCCTCAAGTAACCAAAATTTTGAATGCATCTATAGTTCGAAAAAAATCTGGAATACATCCTTGTAATGTAGAAAGGGCTAAAGGAAATGGCTTCGTATTTTGAATAGAACTAGAACCGCACCTCATTTTGTGTAACACCATCATGGCGGCATTCTTGAAGACACTCATCTTGGATTCAGGTCAAAAATTTCAAATCGAAAAAATGACATGTGATATTGTTTTGGGATAATGTTTCTCCAGAAACATAAACCTGACATTTTCAAGAAATTTTTATGTAAGAATTATTATCTGTGAAATGAAGAAATCCTTTGATATACAATAGATATGAACACAATATTGAATTTTGTATTAGTACTATATACCGTAACAATAAAAAAAAAAAATTCGAACATTTAGATATTGGATTTGAACTTGAATTTATTTAGGCCTTCAAGCATCTAAGGCTTTGGTCGGGATAGGGGACGGGCAAGGGACAAGGAAGTGGAAAAGCAGCGACCCTGGCTTTACATAAGGTACTATCCCAGCATTCACATGGTGGTACTGAGGAAAACCAGGGAAAAACCTTAGTCAAGATTAATCTTATTACTCCAAGGCTGGTTGCTGTTTTTGATAGATACGAAGTCACTGACAGAGCAGCAATACATATTCTGACAGCGTCAGCAGAAAAATTAGGCCACTGGTAGACGAAATGGTAATAAATAGGTCTTCTATTCAGCAGTTCGAGACAACTTTGCTGCGAAGTTGCATAAAGTCACTAAGAATAATTTCAGAGTACACCAAGTGCATTAGTTATGTATAAGGATGGGAAACTACTGCGGAATTTATTAGTAGAGGAACTATTGACCGGTTACGAATAATTATCACAGCAGATGTCGTCATAAGAGGCTCATTGGTGTTCCCATTTTGCCATCAAGAGAGAACATATTTGCTCTACTGTATTCATTTAATAACAAACGTAACTTAGTAAAGTTTGTGCAGGCAGTTTGTTGTGATACTACTTCCTGTAATATGGGCCATATCAACGGTGCCTATATTCTGCTAGAGCAGAAGCTCCAGAAAGATCTTTTATACCTTCCTTGCAGACATCACATTTCTGAAATTGTATCAAAATCTGCATTTGATAAATGTGGCTTTTCAGTTGCATATGGACCGAAGTTCCGCTACTTAATCGTTTCAAATATATTGCAATAACTTTATTCCAGGAATTTGCGATGCAGTTATAAACGACAAATGTTTCAAATGTAAGAAGTAGTGTGTTAAGTTTTGCTTCAAAATTTGTATCAACGGCACACCGCAGAAATTATAGGAAATTATTGGAATTGAACCTCGTTCCTGGGTGTGCCATACCTCCTCAATGTATTTCCTTTCGTTCGCTTCGAAGTAATAAGAAACAGGACTTCGTATTTTCTTCGTACGACTCTATGTGCAATCTTGGTTTAAATGTGCTCAGGCATCTCATTCAACATTGCAAAATCTGCAATTTTTGAAAGGTGTTCGGCTATAGACAAAGGCATACTGAATTATCTGAAGAGAGACTAAGTTTTCTCATCATCTCGGGTATTTGACGGAGGAACATGTAGCATTGGCATTTCTGACAATGAAGTTAGTATAGTGGAAACACGAAAAATGGTTGAGAAAATTAAAACTATTAGGGGAAACACTCAAACACCGAAAAGGCTTGAGGTATGTAGTGACATAATAAAAATTCTTGGATAAAGAGGAATCAGTGACTTTGTTACAACAAACATAAAGCATTTCCTTCCTTAACAGATTTAAAATTTCAAAAGGGTTTCTTGTGTGAGATCCGATTTCGTCGTCAAATAACAATGATTATCTTCGAGAAAAGAAAATAGTTTAATTCCTTTACATAGCAAACAATATAGCAGAAAGGTACACTATGTGATCAAAAGTACCGGACACCTGGCTGAAAATGACTTACAAGTTCGTGGCGCCCTCCACCGGTACTGCTGGAATTCAATATGGTGTTGGCCCACCCTTAGCCTTGATGACAGCTTCCACTCTCGCAGGCATACTTTCAATCAGGTGCTGGATGATTTCTTGGGGAATGGCAGCTCATTCTTCACGGAGTGCTGAACTGAGGATAGGTATCAATGTAGGTCGGTGAGGCCTGGCACGAAGTCGGCGTTCCAAAATATTCCAAAGGTGTTCTATAGGATTCAAGTCAGGACTCTGTGCAGGCCAGTCCATTACAAGTATGTTATGGTCGTGTAACCACTCCGCCACAGGCCGTGCAGTATGAACAGGTGCTTGATCGTGTTCAAAGATGCAATCGCCATCCCCGAATTGCTCTTCAACAGTGAGAAGCAAGAAGGTGCTTAAAACATCAATGTAGGCCTGCGGTGTGAGACTGCCACGCAAAACAACAAGGGGTGCAAGCCCCCTCCAAGAAAAACACGACCACACCATAATACCACCATCTCCGAATGTTACTGTTGGCACTACACACGCTGACAGATGACGTTCACCGGGCATTCGTCATACCCACACCCTGCCATCGGATCGCCATATTGTGTACTGTGATTTGTCACTCCACACAACGTTTTTCCACTGTTCAATCGTCCAATGTTTACGCTCCTTACACCAAGCGAGGCGTCGTTTGGCATTTACCTGCGTGATGTGTGGCTTATGAGCAGCCGCTCGATCATGAAATCCAAGTTTTCTCACCTCACGCCTAACTGTCATAGTAATTGGAGTGGATCCTGATGCAGTTTGGAATTCCTATGTGATGGTATGGATAGATGTCTGCCTATTACATTTTACGACCTTCTTCAACTGTCGGCGGTCTCTGTCAGTCAACAGATTAGGTCGGCCTGTACGCTTTTGTGCTGTACGTGTCCCTTCACGTTTCCACTTCACTATCACATCAGACACAGTGAACCTAGGGATGTTTAGGAGTGTGGAAATCTCGCGTACAGACTTCTGATACAAGTGACACCCAATCACCTGACCACGTTCGAAGTCCGTGAGTTCCCTGGAGCGCCCCATTCTGCTTTCTCACGATGTCTAGTGACTACTGAGGTCGCTGATATTGAGTACCTGGCAGTAGGTGGTAGCACAATGCACCTAATATGAAAAATGTATGTTTTGGGGGTGTCCGGATAATTTTGATCACATAGTGTATGTGAAACTTATAGAAGAATACAATAACGTTCTTACGAAAAATAATGGATAAAAGCAGTTCCTTTTACAGATAGTGAAAGATCACAGACAATCTTCTTTTCGGTATCATGAAAGTAATCATGCGCAAAGGACTGAAAAGTTCCATAAAGTTACTATATAAGGGTATTTCAATTTATTCCATATTTCCTTCTTTGTTTAGAATGTTACATGAATCATCTTTATATAATCTTATTTGTAGTCTGACGCGATACGTAGATTCAAATTTCTCGAGCAGTTTGTTTTACAAAAGACATTTAAGTAAAACCTTCCAAAATTCTTACATATTCGCTATCCGTAACTAGATGTAAAATAACAGACCATTACAACGAAGCATTCTATTTTCCACCCGTAATAATTCTTACATGATTAAAGGGATCTTGAAAATAATGTCAAGTTTATGTTTTGTAGTGATAAGCTACCCAAAAACAATGTCACATGACTCTTTTCCGATTTGATTTTTTTTTTTTTTTACCTAAATTCAAGATGGCGGGCTTAAAATGGTCGCAATGATGTGCTACACAAAATGAGGTGCAGTTCTATCTCTACTACTTCTATCCAAGAAATGGTGCCATTTCCTTTAGCAGTTTCTAAATTATACGATTACATTCCATATTTTTGTAATATATTACAGGTATACTTTAAATGCACTGAAAACGTTACATCGCTTGAGACATCATTTAACATTATTCAATGGAGCTAATTCTTCTCATGGTTTACTTTGAGAACTATGATATAAAACTGTTTTAGGGGGTATATTATTGTATATATAAAGGACCGCCCTAATATATACAATTTAAAACCGGAAGAGTGGAAATCTGTGATTTCTAGGTTTCATTACTAATCGGCACAGTGAGAAAACGGTAATAGCGGCTTTATTCCTCTATTTTAACTGGAAGTAGTTGAAATCTGGCAAAAACTAGGAAAACTTCCGGTTTTGAAACTGGTTTCTATACGTAGTAACAAAGCTCTCAGAAAAATCTGGCTGTACATGGGAATGCTCATAAAGTTTGATCCTTATCTTGAAAGAATTGAGCTAGCAAGCAGAAATCTTGTGGCTCACTTGTCAATGCTTCTGTCATTTTTTTTTTTTTTTTAACTTCTTGTTCGTTTTCAGATATAAAATGCAAATGACAGCACTTCAAGAAAAGTACGAAGCAGATCCATAAAGAAATGTTACAATCTTTCAGTAGAAATGGCCCTACATATGCAATAGTTAAAGGACCGTTTCTATCTTTATCTGAAAATGTAAAAGCTATCCACGATATGATCCTCAAGGACCGTCAAATATCAACCAAAAGTATTGCTACATATTTGGGTATATATTCTGAGAGAGTTAGCGCCATTATTTACAACAACTTGAACATGAGAAGGTTGCATCAAAGTGAATCCTGAAGTGTTCGACACGAGAAGTATGCAAGATTATGCAAGAATGAGTAAGATTTTCTGGGCAAACTGGTGATGAGAGATAGATCTACCCTTACCATCCTTCGACTAAGGAATGAAGGCAATGGTTCACTAAGGTCAAAGAAGTTTCGTGTGTAGAGTTCAGCGCAGTAAGAAATGGCAACAATCTTTTGGGATAAGAAAAGGTTGTGCTATTAGAACATCTTTAGTAAAGGTCAACCGTATTACCTATTCTATCGGCAAAGTTAACGGAACACACAATGGAAAAATATATAGAAAACTCTCCAGATATGGAATCATCATGTTGTATGAAAATGCCTATTCACACACTGCAGGGAAAAGAACAGCGACTCGAGTGATCCTCCATTCTCCGATTACCATCTATTCTCCAATTTCAAGAAGTACTTAAAGAGATACGGTTTTGGAGTGTACAGGAGGAAATTAATGTTGCACATGAGTGGCTACACAAGCAGTCGTGAGAATTTTATTTGCAGAGACTTCAAAAGCTGCAGGGAAAATGTCGCATGCAAACTGAGAAATATGTAAAATAATGTGCCAGTTTCAGCTTCCTAGCTCAACTCCTTCAAGGTAAAGCTCCACCTATATCAACACTCCCTGGTATCATTACTAATATGTGTTGAATTAATCTCCAAGCAGGGTAAAATATGTTCTATTTCAAGAAATTCGCTGACGCAATATGCTTGCTTTCTTTCTAAAAATTTTGAGCTCTTTCAAGATTATATGGTTCTTGGTGCGGGAAATCTGGGTTCGATTTTCGGCGGGAGCTTATGTGGCTTGCTTGGATTTCACCTTAAGCTGTACGGTCAAGTCTCATATATCCTCACTGCTGAAAGGGACGCTAATCTTTCTGAAATTTTAAAATCATCGGTTAACTATGCCCGTCTTTGAGTACATAGAATGAAAATCTCAATTTGTCATTTTGTTTATTCATAATATTGTCAAAATTCCCTTTGTTTCTTCTCTTTATCCTTGAAATAATTATGTAATCAAGGTGAAAAAAAATATTGTTCATGCACAAACTTTACTATAGTGCACAGAAATGGCAATATGGTTTTAAAATTATCCATTAGTTTGAATCTATATATTTTTAAAGGGTTTCAATGAATAAGAAAACTACTACATTTTTCTTTTTGAAAATACATGTTTCTAGTTTTATTTTTTCTACAATTTCCTTATATTCTAGCGCTGGTAATACTATATATATATATATATATACATACAGACTTGGCAATATTAATCCTTTTCACGTATTCATTTAACACTACCCAAAAAAATTTAGGACAAAATTACTAATATATAGGGTCATACATGGAGAACACACGCACACATACATACATACATACATACATACAAAATCTTACATTTTTTAAAACCTTATTGCTCTCCCAATATACAAATTCAGAGTATTGTCTGTTCTTTAGGAAGCTCTCGATATGATACACTGTGTTTATTTTGAACCACTGTTAACTTTAGATTTGTAACATAACAATTTTGATGTAGGGTAAATCATAATAATAAAGATATTAATTGTATACTCAAACACTAATAAATATCACTAATGATATATTTCAGAACTAAAGATATATGGTGATCAGATTTAGGAATTTTAAATAGAATTTATAACTGTTGTAGTGTGATTTAGATAAGAAACGGACACGGGTTCAATGGAATGTATACCTGTCTACTTTCCTTGTTTCATGAAGAACAGCCCTAAACTTCGTAAATTTGTTTGAACTAAATTCCGAAAATTGCGATACTTTCGTATTTTACACACAGCAATACAAGTGAATATTCTTTATATTTCCTATCAATTTAGCTTTACTCTAAAGAAATGGTGTCTTAAAAGAAAAACAAACTAATAAATTAATTAATTAATAAAGCTTATTCATTTCAAATTGTAGGATGTCGGGTTCGATAAAATGATGTACAGAACACATTTTTGTATTAATATATGAACACATGAATGTTACTGTTATAGAAAAATAATGAAGTATCCAGTTCTGATAAGCTCAAAAATAACAGATGAGTTTTTAATTTAATTTAATTATTATAGCAGTCGTAGCACGTATTCGACAAACTGACTTTGCAGTGAATAATTGGTTTCTCAACAAACAAAAGCAAAAGATTTAGGGTAGAAACATAGAACGTACGTACCATGTTACAAGGAGGGAAGTTAGAAAATCTTAAAGAAGAAATGAAACAAAGTAATCTAGATTTGGTAGGAGTTCGTGAAGTTAGATGTGAAGGTAATTAGGTGTTAAACAGCGAAGAATATAGAACGGTTTACTCAGGTAACGAAAGGGTAGCCATAATGGTGTAGGAATAATTCTTAGTAAAAGCTTAAAAGAGAAGCTAGTGAAAGTAGAATTTGTTGATGATAGAGTTATAAAGTTAAGACTTAATATAGGAGTTATAGGATAGAGTTATAAAGATACGACTTAAGAAATAAAAGGAGAAGAGCACAAGAGAAGAAGATATACGTGGAAATCCTGTACAGACGGCGGAAGATATCAGATAGACTATGTTGTGATTCAGGACAGATATCGGAATAGCTTGAAAAACGCGAAGACCTTCCCGGGGCCGACATTTTCTCCGATCATAACATTGTGCTGACCGAAGTGGATATTCAATTGAAAAATGTAGGCAGAACAAAAGTAGGCAATAAGATATTAAATACTGAAAGGTTGAACAACGAGGAAGTAAGAAATCTTTTAGTTGAAAAATTCGAAGAAAAATACTCAAACGAGGAAAGCATAGCGGCAAGTAGTAACAGACAGTGGGAGTATATTAAACTTTGCATACAGAGGCTGCAGAAGTATTAGTAGATTACCACAAAGCGACTAAGAAACCATGGGTTACAGAACAGATGTTGCAGAAAATGAGGGAAAGGAAGACGTGGAAACAGGTTGATATAGAAAAGGGCAGAAAGATGTACAAGAAGTTACAAAGGGAAACAGACGGAGCAAGGGAAGAATTTTATAAAAGAAAATGCGAGGATATAGAATTAGAAAGAACTGGGATATATGATGAAATGTACAACGAGGTGAAATTTATGGAATTTCCGAAGAAACAATGTTTTAGAAAATAAGAATGGGAAGATAGTCAGCGAGAGAAGTGAAGACTTAGAAAGATGGAAATAATATGTTGAGGATTTATATGAGAGTAGGGATCGACCGTGCTGCTTACGGGCTGAAGTGAAAATGAAGTACGCGAGGATGATTAAGGGTTTAGTATTCTTCGATATAAGTTTGAAAAAGCTATATTCGAGATTAGGAACCAGGATAGAAATAACCAATCGGATTCATTAAGAAATGGGAGACAAAAGCAAAAAAGAAATGAAATGAAATCTTTAAGTTTTACGTCCCACGATTATGCCGCTTAGGCTAAAGGAGGCGGTGATGATGAGAGATGAGTGAAATGGTGGAATGAAGAAAGTGGGAGGAAACGGGAGAACCCCGAGAAAACCCACGAGCACGGCGTTTGTCCACCACGAAGTCCACACGGCGCGAGCTGGGATCGAACCAGGAACCCCAAACACCGGAGGTGAACGCTCTACCACTGAGCCACCGCCCCCCCCCAAAAAAAAAAAATGTTCCGACTCTGCAATGAAATATATGAAACAGGAGAGTGGTTAAAATACTTCCTGAAGACGATCATATGATGACTAAGAAATTAAACCCAGAGGGATGTGGCAATTATAGAACTATTAATCTCATATCATATACAGCAAAAATTCTGCTTCGAATACTGAACAGAAGCTTGTATGGAGGAACAGTTCGGGTTCAGGAGAGGTAAGAGGAAAAGAGATGCAATTGGATTATTAAGAGTGATCAGTGAAAGGTTCATAGAGAAAGGGAAAGATGTTTATATTGTATTTATTGAACTACAAAAGTCTTTTAACCGCATGAATTGGGAATTGTTATTGGGAGTTCTAAAGGTTGGGTTGAAATGGAAAAAGTATTAGAATAGAGGAGGAAATTACAGAGGAGAGCGCAATTAGAAGGGAAGTTCGACAGGGATGCTATCTCTTGCCATCATCATTTAATATATATTTAGAATAGATAGTGAAAAAGAGCCTAAATAATGAAGATGGCATTTAGATAGGAGGTATTCAAGGTATTTTAGGAGCTTGAATAAAGAGAAAAACTCATAAAATGCTTCGTGTGAAGTACTGTACTGACTGGGGCAGAAAGATGGACATTATGCAAAGATGATTAAAAACGACTAGAAGCTTTTGAAATGTGGGTATGGGGAAGAATGGAGAATTAACTAGATCAAGCGGAAAACAAATGAGAAGATATTAGAAATATCAGGTGAGAAAAAAAAAAAAACAATTTTCAGATATTATTGAGAAGAAAAGAAACTGGTTGGGATATTGGCTTAGAAGAAACTGTATCATGAGGGACATGCTAGAGAGTATAGTGGAAGAGCTTACCAATAATGGTAGAATACTTATGATGATGATGAATATTGTGCATAGCTGTATTTCATTGGGGATCCATATGCGACAAATATATCAGGAAAAAATAGAATAGGTATTCACTGATCATTTAGAGAATTCAGCAAAAATTCTCTTAGAGGAAATTTAGTACTTCGTCAAAAATCTCCCATAATTGCTACAATTATATAGAACAAAATACGTCAGCAGTTTAATTTAAAACTCCGGAAAGTTTTAGGGTGTTCTCCAACACCAGATATCGTTTAAAGCGTCCATTTTGATACAAGGCATCGAGCAATTGTTTTCAAATAAATAGAATTAATTAGTACTGATCAGAAGTATAGAATTTTCCAACATATGGGTATAAGTAACTTAATTCTTGGCTTAAATTTTTTTGAGTAGTGCTTTATCACAAACCAATATCTCGATTACAGAACTTAAAATTAATGTAACTATTTTAAGAAACATCCTTTCCTCATTTTATCTTAACACGAGGTACTACTAACAGATCATATATATATTATATACATATTTAGTTTTCATGTACATACGACGATAAACAGATGAACTGATTTCTACGCCTGCTATATTAGAATCCACATTTCTTTCCTCTCATTCAATTTTGATTCTAATTTAACCAGAGTAAAGCTACTTTATCACATTTTTTTTTTCTTTTTAGAACACTATAACATTTTAACTACTAATTTCCTCTTACATATTTTAATATTTAATGTGGTTAATCATGATTTTTCCACAATGATTATAGTAAATAATAACAAATAATAATAATAAAAACTAATCGTATGGAATAAAATGTAATACTGTTGTGCACTTTAAGTTTTGAACTGCAGTGTATTAAATACATGATCATATAACACAAGTAACTAAAAGTAGTAATTTCGTAATTGATTATTCTTCTGCTTAAAAGACTAACAAAAATTGACTTAATAGACATACGAAAATATAACAAAGAAACAAAAAATACTGTATTTTTAAACGAAACTACCCATTTCAGATCTTACGGTATCTTGCAAATGCGTCACAACACATTTTATTCGCACATTTACAGAACAACAAATTCTAAGTATGCAACAATTACAGTAAAGAAAATATGACACTTACTTCTCGAGATTATACATTACACATTGTTTCTGAGTCCACTATTCGTTTGGAAGTTTTCATTGTCAAGATTTCGTAAATTCAACTATTACCTACCCAAAACAAAACCTAAAAACGGAGATTATAAAAGTGGTATTTTATATTTTGGGTATTGTTCGTGCAAGCTGATTGTCACTAACACGTGGAGTGGGATATTTAAAGAATATAATAAGTGTGTAGTACATTCTCCTTTAAAGATCAAGGCCAGAGAAAATTTTTACATATCAACTGTACATCTGGAGATACTAATAAAAACGTATCTGAATTCTGATTGGTACTCATAATAGCAACTATTTAAATCATTATATGGTTTTAATCAAAATTGAATAAATTGGGGACATCAGACAGAAGTGAACGAAAATCAACAACAAAAAACCTCCAGCAATGTTCTATTCAAACAAATAATCAAATACTTATGTAACGCACACACCAGAACTGAAACAGTTGTTAATAATTAATATTCATATTCGTCGTTATTTAAAACGGTGCGAACATGACATTTTACAACGAAAAACACTATACTGTACACTATCGGTTCTGTAGAAAATGAAAATCTCTAGTCAACTGCTAAAAAAATTATTCCAATATCATTGCCTTATTCTCCTTCACATTATCCGCAAATTTTGACAGCAATTTCTTTACCTTTGTCTCCCATATATATGGAGTTGTAGATGTGTAACTTTAAATTATTATTATAATTTTAATATAATCCTCACTTACTCATTTTAAACCTACTTCTTTTGTTGTTTTACCTTTGAAGAAGACCGAAGGCATAGCATAACAAGTCAAAGTATCAAAATACTACTGCTCTTAATTTTCTACAAAATAATATTACTTCCCATTTCTTTAATGTTGTTCAACCTAGATAATTATTTCTACTTTGATTGCTCTTTCTGTCTTATCACGTAAATTATTCAAGAAAAAATATTTTACTGGATAATACAAGATAGGTGAATATGAATGACTTTAGACCAAAATTGTACAAGTATTAAAAATTTGAACTAACACATCTCACAGTTCATTATACTAACGAATTTCTAAACCCTTCTTCCTGGCACTGTTGCGCCCTGAAACTATTTACTGTCGCCCACGCATACACACATTCCTTCCTGATTAACGGTCGTAAATTATGTTATATATTGGGTACTTGTAGTCATTAGACCATTTGCAATATATTACAATAAATACACAGAATAGTAAAGATAACAGCAGGTAAGCTAAAAATAATATAAATGGGTAAATCTTTCGTGCCACAACGTTAGCATGGAAGTTGAAGCAATTTAACAGAGACTGTACACTTGTTTTGTTTTTTTATCATGACAAAGTGAACAATTTTAATTTCTCTTAATATTTCTAAGATCACACACATTACAGTTCTGGTATGGCTACAGGATAACAAATGTACTAGTTTACATGTACCATTTCCTCTTTGGTAGAAATCAGTATACAAACAACAGACAAAAGCATATAGGCACAAAATATCTTTGATATATTTTTAAAGGAACAAGTATAACATAATATTAAAAAGTACTCATTTATACACTTTGAATTACATATTTTAAACTCAATTTTCCCATATCAAACAAATAGAAAGGTAATCTACAGAAAATTATGCCACTATTATATACGTAATATGCTACGACTCACAATGGACGAAAGAATATTGCTTTGGTTAGTATAAAGTACCAATAATATACAACTACATGATCTTCTTATTAATTTTGTAAATACATTTTTATTTTTGAAATTATCATTCAAATTCTAGTACATCAACATATTTATGTCTTTCAAGTTTTATTCAGGTTGGACTAGTGTGTCATAATCTGTATCAGTATAAATGTAATAAGTTTATGAATTAATAATCACATCAAAGTTTAAAGATTTTAAAAAACAAAATAAATAAAAAGTTTTTGCAGCAGCTATACTGAAAATGCAAAATATCATCAACCATGTTTCATTGGCATAAAAAAAAAAAAAAAATCATAAACACAAGTATATATTAAATAACATTTTAAAAACACTGTTTTTAGTGTATACTTTTGTAGACAAAACTTACTTTAGTCCTGTTTTGTTAATAGACTCAGAGTTTCTGTCTAGTATCTTCTGAATTTTTAAATTTACCATCAAATGTAAATAAATGTTCAGAGGAAACGCTGAACCTCTTTATAATGAAAACATACACTCAACACCAGAAGTAAACTTGTGTAAACACACACCCTTAAACTTTTTCCAGAGAAAGTTTATTTTACCTTTGATCGGTACTTTACATAAATTTGCACTAGAGATAGACGTAATGCTGAAACCAAAATACATGGTTCTTTGTACTTAAGATATACATATTGTGTTATGTACATATTTTACAAATAATACATGTACGATATTTAGAACTTATTTTAATGTTAGCGTATGGCATGTATAATACGGAAAATGTTTTCCTTAATGAAAATAGTACTGAAAATATATAATTTAGGTCTGTTAATCTGCATGCAAGAACTTGATTGCGCCGGACAGTACACTGTTCTATGGTGTATAAAAAATGAAACAAACAAACAAAAATATATATATATAAAGTCATCTGAATATATTCTCAAATATGCATTTACTAAAGAAGCTGAAATCTTGGTCTGAACCAAATGTCAAACCTCTTTTTAAACAAAAGGTTTCTAATGTTCACGTTGACTGTCGAATAAAATTTTTCATTTAGAACACTTGAAATTGAAAAAACTATATAACAATTATGTTCTTCTTTTATTATTAATAATAATTATGCATTGACGGTATTTAACAGATGAAGTAATAACTGGTGATCCGAATTATTACTACTTTCATTCAAACTCATACGAGAATGATATCTTTGACTTGAAGCGTAATATTTGCAACTGTTATACCAAATGAAAATTGTCCAACCACGCAACAAAATATGAAATGAAAAAAATATCAAAAACTAATATGGTGATAAAAAATTACGAAACGGCATTTTTATTACAATATGGCTTTAATAAGTTCCTCGTAAGAATTTAAAAGCTATCCTTTGTATTTTTTTCTCATTTATTCAGTGCACAGTGGAATTTCAAAACGAAAAACTTACAAAATTTCATCCTACAACATGCTCACAGTTTTTATTACGATGTGCGACCTGATTTGACAATTTTATCATCTTAATAAACTAGCAGTTACATTTTACTATTACTTTTATTATTTATTTTGAAGTTCATGTAAGTACATATTTCCAGTTAATGTGGAAAAGCACCCCACAATGTAATTGGTTTGATAGTTTTTAGTTATTCTTAATTCCTTTGGTTATTCAGTAACTCACAACCTTAAACTTTAACAAATTCACTACAATCATAACCACTCAAAGATTTTTTTATTTATTTATTTTTAGTTCCAACAATCTGCTTTGAATTTATGCTTCTTAAGAACTTTTATGAACTGTAATACATCATTTTTCATATCAATAAGCGATGAATTCTAGTATTGAGATCGGAATACAACGTCAGCCTTGTAGACCACGCTACAAGAATACGAAAAAATGTACTTAGGCCTATATTATGCTATTAAAACCTTCACGATTTACAGCCAATTACATTTTTTTTCTCTCTCTCTTCTCGTTCAAAACTATACTCTTTGACCTCAAAACACCTGCAATAACAACACTGGTATCATTCCTATGATACTGCTTTCAAAACAATAGTAAATGAACATAACTTATATATATCACAATATTAATATGGGGGGAAAGTGTTCAAAATAAGTAAATAATAAACCTACAAGATTTTGAAAAACACTACAAACTCAATATCGTATAAACTGTAAAGCAAACCTAATTAATTCACTAAATATACATAAATAATTTACTTTCTTCATATACATGCGTATTCCTAACAACTCTAAAAAACAAATTTTATCGGGAAATATTCGAAACATACCTGTTAGGTATGAAACCAAGTAACAAAGAATATTTTACACTTATTCATATACACATATTATACATAAGTACCTACATTAACACACAACTATTATATCTGACCTTCAAAATAATATAGTAAAAATTGAAGCATTGCTTAATTAGCATGTTTGTTGTGTATGAGTTTTCAACGTGCAGACGTGTATACGAGGGAAGTTGAGTATATTTATATGTTTCATGCACTAGTCATAGTATATACATTAGAAAGAAAGCAAATATATACTGAATTTTATCATTTACTTTCGTAACGAAAGAAAATCAATCATAATATACATACATATATAGTCTTATCAGGTACCACAAGCATTCGAACTGAAACATGCTTAAGAAGCGAAGTAACAATAAATACGCGGCCATTTATGCTTTTGATCATTATTTTATAATGAATAACGGTATATCGAAATTGCTAACGGTGTCCAAGAAAAGCTATGAAACGAAGATTTATTTTATTACTACACCCAAAATATGCTACTGCAAGTGACAGAATGTTAGACATATCTGATCAAGAAAATAATTTTATTAAAAGCTGAAATATAGCACAATAATATCAAGAGGGTGTATATTTATGCTTAATTCCAGACATTCATCATACGAAAAGGGAACTAAAGTTGCGTCAATAGAAAATTTATATACACAAGAGTATAGTAATATACTCGTTATTGAAAATCTATTCAACGTGTCTTAAGTAAAATATGCAATATACATAATAATACAATAAAGTAAATGTACACTGTCCCTGTTTCCACAAAAACTATGTATAAAAAGCTTAAATAATTTCTAATAAACTTCCCTCGTATATGACTCTTCGATTTATTGAAGTACTTTTATCTTTTTCTTCTTCAATTATTTTAGGTACTTCATATTTTATCCATATATGTATAAATATATCTACATATATTATTATGCATATTCCATTGGATGATGATTTCGTTTCTTAATTAGATTACATATGAACTTAACAATAAATGGGGTATGTATTCATACATATATAATACAAATACTTCCTTGGGAAGCATACTACCTTCGCTAGCAACTCTCATGAGGAGAAAGAAGAATTGACTTTTCACCTAGTTCGTCAGAATTCGACTGCTGTCGGCACATGTTAGTTGGTGTAATTAAAGTATTTTCATCGCGAATATTTTCCACTTTGTTCTCACCTGTCCCGTTCGATAACTTGATATCGTCTGAATGGACACTATTAGCCAGACTATTAACAAGGCTATTCATCTTAATGCTTCCGTTCTGCGTTGTCACAATGCACTCGTGATGACTGCCCACAGGCGATGAGTTGCTATCACCACTATGTGATGGAGATATTATCTGAGGGGTGTTGCACAAAGATGACAGCGCATTGCTGTCGATTTTTAAAGATACTCGCTCTCCTACGGAGAGACGATGTCGCAGAACATCTGGATCGATCTGCAAACATAAAGCAAGTTTTAATGATGCACATAAACAATTACTAAATAGCAGTTAATGCACCGAACACACACACATATTATATATATGGAGGGAGAGAAATAGAAATGCTTCATTTTATATATTTGTCTCATTAAACGTTACTTGTATCACGTTAGATATAAAAACAAATGCAAAGAATTTATATAAAGCGCATTCATCCGCAAGGCAACAGTTCTAAACTACAGTGTTGAGATTAAATAATTTACTTTTTGCACAAAAAAGGACCATAAATAGGCTGAGGAAAAAGAAAATAAACCGAGGAGTAACTGCACAACGAACGTTGGTACTTTATACACAAGAGTTCGTGTAGTTGAAAATATTTTTATTAATATAATAATAATAATAATAATAATAATAATAATAATAATTATTATTATTATTATTATTAATTATTATTATTATTATAAAGATATAATCCGCCACTTAGTATGAAAAATCATTAGTGTTGAAAGTCACCACAATATATTACAAGACAAAATTTCTCTATAGTGTTTTAGAGCTGTCGAATCCCCTTTGGGAAATGTAATCCTGTCCTTGGAACCTGGAAATGTAGGTTGACAAACTAGATGCTAGTAGCTATAAGCAATTAGCAAATTGTCCCATCCAGGAGCACGTACTTGATTGGGAAAAAGTTTGATGACTGTACTCGCCATGAAAACTAACGAACAATGCTTAGAACATGTTACATAATCGTGCGTATGCAGCAGACTCGCTTTGTCTCACTGGAGAAATATCTCAAAAATATTACGAGGGAAAGGTATAAGAACTGTTTGGGCGATCTTAACATATGCAGAACGTCTATGATAACTCAGGGTCCTCAATCGTAACCCAGGGTGGATCTCTGTGTCGAAGAAGAATACTGTTTGGAAGAAGCTTTCACTGAAAACTTCCATACCTTCATTCTGCTCTCCAACTAGCACTTGGAATCCGTATAAATTTCAGCCAATGCATAGGCTAAGTATTTCAGGAACATATGTTTTCAGGGCGTTACTGATAGTGATGTAGATTGCTGTGATAAATGTGATGGTCTTGACAAGCAACTCTATCTGGGCTGCTGAGATTATAATCCTCGAATATAACCATTTTTCTTTTGTCATTGCCTGCAATATTGATGCACTCCTTTAAGGACCATCTAGCTTCCCCATGGCTTATTTATGGACCTATCTCAAATTCCTCTAAACCCACGATTTGTAATTATGCCGTCTTCCAGGAACACTTTACAAAAGTTCAGTGGGTTCTAGATAACACATGAAGTAATTAACTTCCATTGCAATACTTAGAACAGCAATTTTGTGCCTTTTGAACAATAAAAACTCCTTTTCGCTAGCCCCATACGATTCCTTCTTCATTGCAAATAATAACAATAATAAAATATATTAAAAACCATGGTGATCACAGACAATCTGTCCGCCATTTCTGGGTGGACACGATTTATCAGTTGAGAATAAGTGACTAAAAAATGTATCTACAATTTCCGGACAAAGAAAACTACAAATTCCACATTTTGAAGGTCAGTATCTTTTTGCACATTGGTTTATCACACACATCATTTACTTGACCGATACATCTATCGGAATCATAGGTCTTCTTCCAAAGGAAACGGCATGGTAGTTCAGTAATAAAGAGTACTCATTTCTGGCTTGAAAGATCCGTCGTTCGATTTCAAACCATGAAAGTTTGTGATTGACAACATCCGTGTCCGTCCGTGAATTTTCTCGGGAATTTTTCAGTTTTCTCCTACACTTTCATTCCACGAATTCTTTCCCAATAATTACCTTTCATTTCTGATCTGCATCCATTAATCTAAAAGACACAACAGTGAGACCTTACTTTGAGAATTTATTCTGTACTGAGAAAAAGTAGATAAACATGGGTATCTCTGCTTCTTTCGAATTATTCTAACTTGGAAAGTGTACAATAATTTTCATTCGTTGAAATATTGTACATGATTCCTATTTTTAATTTCCTCTTTCAAATTTTGATATAATATCCAAGGCATTCTCCAGTTTCTTTGAGGGTCGCTCTTACCGTGTCCAATTGTGCATTAATGGAATATACGACTAACAATTATATACACTCCTTTTCACCCGACTTCGATCCGACATTTCGTTCTCGAGTTATGGCTGTTTCTGCATTTTTCCGACAAATTTTCGGCTAGTCATAGAGCCAAAAGGAAGCATTTCTACGCCAAGGTTCGTCTATACTTTTTTTAAAAATCTTATCTTGGTGCCAGAAAATGCCTCCCAAACGTTGTCCATGTTTTGAAATACCCTGTATACATACACTACTTTGGCATCACTGACCGAAAGTGATCGGCGCTGGACAGAAGTCAGCACATCAGTACTGTGTTACGTGTATTGTTAGCAATTGTTACCAGTATAAGGTGCAGTTCAAGCGGGACAGAAAGACATACGTAGATCCAAAGTCGGATCGACTAGGACCAAGCCACTTTCGAGGCATACCATGAAACAAAGATGAAGAACCAACTCTTCCAAATTTGCCAATGATATCGCACCCGAGAATCACTTGACCATGAACCTTCTAGCGGTATTTGCATAGTGCTGAAATGCATCAACTCGTTACCAAAAAGAAGCCTCTGCTTACATAACCCAAAATGACACGAAGATAACTGGATCATTGCCGTGTACATCAACGCACAACACTCTTGGAACCATGTTATATTCTCTGATAAAAGATCATTTTACAAATTTCCGGACAGTGGATGTTGAAGCGATCGACAGACCATGATTTACCAGAATTTCACCATCCTTCGGTGAAATACAACGCCTTGTCATGGTGTGGAGCGCAATTTGAAAATGTCGTAATAAACATTTTTTTCTTTTCTTTCTTTTCTTTTCTTTTCTTTCTTTCTTTCTTTTTTTTTTTTTAATGTGCACACAATCTGTAAAATACATCGAAGTATTGCAAAATGGTTTGCTACCTTCTTTGAAACAGGTGAACTATCGCTAAACATCAAAATGCTGTCATACCTAACGTACATTTTTTTTTTCAGATTTTCTTTCTTCACTTTCTTTCTTGTACACGAAGAAAGCCTAACCATCTTTCCTTTTTTACTTTATAAACAAATCGACATATTCTGTTTTTTCTGCATTGTATAATTACATTTTATCAGAGTATGTCTATGAAGCTATATGTCAATGTACACAATCAATCATATCCACAGCAGAACGCCAATTTATTTCCGAAGGAAAGCTGTTACCTTGTTGCAATCTTTGTTACAAATTCTGCTGGATGTTAATGTTAATTACTGACAATATGTACGAATACAATAGATAATAATGTAATAAAAAGAAGGCTGAAGAATATTTGCGCCGGTCTGATAGCTTTTATTTACTAATAAAATGTATGCAGTACATTTTACAAGATCAAAATAGTACTAACCTTTCTTTATTCCCAGTAGGCTATAGGACATTATATATCAGATATTGGAAATAACTACAGTCTTCTAGGAATATAAGAAGGTTAGTACTATTTTTATCCTGACACCCTTTAGCTTATCAGGTTAAGAATCAGAGTCAAGAACGAGAACTTACGAACAAAACATAACAACAGGATACAATCAAGTGGAAAAAGAAGATTAGTTTGTATATATTTTGTCGGACATCCAGTACAAAGTGAAGGATAGTAGGTTTGCAAACGGTTTATTTCGTGGAAAGAGCAAAATACTTCAAATCTGATTTCTCCCTCAACGTCCATCTTTCGAAAGCTTACTACGAGTTACAAAGAGCCAAAGTGAAACAATCGAAATCCTTGGAGGAAATCAAATAGCGGTAATCAGAGCAAGCAGTGACGTGAGTAATAACAGCAATAATAATTCTTGATACCATGTGCACACTAAAAGCAAGTGGAAAGTAACTGTAAGGCGTTTTATTTGCGTAAACTTACAACTTAAGTGAAAGTAATCCTTTCACTCTTCAATACTGGCTGCTTCAACCTCAATAAATAGAAATGATTCCGAGGCGCGCGCACGCACGCACGCACACGCACGCACACACACACACACACACACATACACACACACACACACACACACACAATGTTTAGTCAAAACTTTTTTTTTTTTTAAAAAAAATCAAACCTTTCCCGACACATCCACAAAATAAACAAACTTTGAATAAACGAGGCAGAAGGGGATCTAATGGTGAGAATACCTAATGGCAAGAGTCCGATTGAAGCAAGTTTCTAAAATTCATTTGTGTCTAAGTCTGTTGATCTGCTCCACGAAAATTTCAGTAAAATTTACCCTATCTTTGTCCTTCGTTCCGTTATTATTATTAATAACAATATTCATAATTTATTATATATTAGAAGAAGAAAGCAACTGTAGAACATTTGACATTATATGAACACGCGTGAAGAATATCATCGTAGTTTGTTTTTATTTTGGCATCTGTAAGCTGTGTGTGCAGTGGTTTCTAACATTTTAGTAACTTACTGCCAATTTTAGTGTTTTGTATGGAAAAACAACTAGATGGAACAAAATGTAAAAAATATTTGTGAAGCTGACGTTGTTCATTACCATCTAGCTGTCGAAGGCAACATAATCGGTTGTCGAGGTCATATTAGGAATATAGCAATCCTTTTAGGATTCCAAGGCTACACCAAAGGTGAGTGTTGCTTAGAGTATTAGTTAAGAAGAAATTGTACGAGTCCGCCAGAAAAATATATATACTCTTTGTCATTCTGTATCAGGATACCGGCATTGACAATTGTTACGAAATTTAAATGTTGTAGTATGGTTTTTCGCCCAACAGGCGTCGGCATTGTCAATTGTTTTAAGTTAAAATTATGTTGTAGCAGGATTTTTCGCTCAACAGATATCGGTACTGTCAGCACGGTTAGTGAGATAAGAAAATGGCAGGAGCACGCTTGACATTTGAGCAGCGCAAGTATGTTTTAAAGTGTTTTATCAGGTTTGTGAATGCCATCGAAGTGCAGCGTCAGTGAAGAGGGGAGTTTGGTACTGAACCACCAACCCACCTAACAATCAAACACATTGGTGACAAGTTCACGTTCGAGAACCTTCGCCAGAAGATTACAGAAGCATGAGGATCGGTCTCCATTGATACACTGACCGCTGTAGCTGCAGCGGACCACTTGTCGTTCTGTTAGGTGTTTGGCCGCCAACATTTTGAACATCTAATGTAAACATATGCTACTAGAAGGTTTGAACAATAATTAAGCGTAATTAATAAATAATATATATAGAAAATCTTTTAAGTTTTATATCCTACGGTTATATCGGCTAGGCTAAAACAGACGGTGATGATGAGAAATAAATGAGTTGGTGGAATGAAGAAAGTAGGAGGGAACGGGACAACTTTGAGAATACTCACGCACACGGTGTTGTTCACCAATAAGTTCACTTGGCGTGAGCTGGAATCAAATCAAGGACCGCATTTACCAAAGGGGAACGCTCTACACTGAGCCACTACGACTCAAATATGATATGTTGTGTTTTTTTTCTTAAACAGTGTATACATTTTTTTTTTTTTTTTTTTTTTTTTTTTAGCGAACTCTGTATTCTGACATGATACACGGGAAAAGAAAGAGGAAGAGAAAATGATTACAATTAGTGGCTGATATTACAACAGGTAACTTTTACGTCAAAATCACGAGTAGACCTGAGAACCATAGTGGATGAAAGCTTCTCATTCTGTATCAACTGTCTTGTCAGTGATGGAAGAATAAGGATAGCAATGAAGATGATATTCTGTCTTTTTCTTTCCAGTAAGTATGCTCGACTATACTTCTCAATAAATGCAATAACGATTTTTAATATATTAGTTGAAAAAAAAAAAAACTATTTGTTGTCACACAAGTTGTGTTAGTATATTACATGTCGGTTGTATCTTAAGTGGAGAAGACAACATGTACAATGCGACTGTGATACTCAGGCATTTAAATTTTTAAATGCACAAACAAAATAAATTAGATATTAATAAGCAGTCGTCAGTTTCCCACATCACTCGATACTTACCAGAAAAGGTTTCCCCATTATCACCCATTTACTCTCAGCAGTACAGGAATACACTTTTTGTACTTAAAAGCGTTAAATATAGAGCATCTACTACACCTGGAAGTAAAAATACTTACCGAAGTTGCAATAAACCGCAAATATATAACAAATAATACGAGTTTCATTAAATAACGAAAAAATCAAGCACAGTTCATACTAAACTGTCCTCTTCATGTACATTGGCGTATAACACGATTACAATATAAATTAACATTTTCTTTTTGTTTTTTGAAAGAAATTAGAAATACCTTGCCATTCGTATATTGCATATTTGCTCTGATATCCCGTATTTAGCTATACGATCATGTGTCATACAACAGGTGCTAAAAAGGAATTCCACACTCGAAAACTAGCAGCAACAGCTCCAAAATAAAATTAAAAACTGTTGTAATTTTTTAATTACACATGAATCCTTATCACATTGTCATCCTAACTTTCAAGATTATTTCGATTAAGATTTCACTTGCACTCAACAGACAAATATATGACATAATTTAAACAAAATTAAACTTATGATATAATGTTTTTTCATATTATATAGTTAAGTTGTTTATAAGTTGAAATATCTGGCTCTTCGACTTAAAAAGGAAAACGTGTTCTGTGGTATCTGACTTGTGAGCAATGTCCCACTCATACTGGAATTAGAAACCTAATATTTAGTTATAGCGATAATAACTTATCGAGCGCATCGAAATAGTTGAAATACCCGTTCTTCGCACGGGGACAATAAGGTTTATGTAATTTCAACATAGATGAGGTTCGGGCCTGTGATGGATTTTATAATTTCACTTTGACAGTGCAACTTAGAAGAGATACTTAAAACAATGATCGAAAATGACAAAATTAATGTCGAATCCATAGTTTTCGGGGTCGCTGAGACGAACAGTAACACTTCCGATGCCGTTTAAATTCAAATTCAGCCCCGCAACTTGGAGGAGGGAGAGGAAGGAGATATGTATAAAAAAATGATCGCAAATGACCGATATTAGTGTCGAATCCATAGTTTTCGAGGTCACTGAGACGAACAGTGACACTTCCGATGCCGTTTAAATCCAAATTCACTTCCCATTAGTACTCCTCAGGGGGGATGCTGACGTAAAAGTAATTGAAAATGATCGATATTAGTGTCGAATTTGTAGTTTTTGGGGTCCTTAATTGATTGGTGACAGTTTTAATGTCCTTTATGTCCAAAATAAACCGTATTTTTCCCATGCGAAAAACGAGCATTCTGCTTCACATTTAAAAGTAAAGAAATGGGTGAAATAAATACGCAAGGAAAAGCAACGATTTCGGTGCTCTATCTCTCAATATGAGTGAAATCAATAACGAAGAGTAACGTCTTTGACGCTGTTCCTCTCAATATAAGTGAAATATACAAATAACGAAAAATTCCCCTGTCAATTCCCGAGCCAGCTGACATGTCCATTGTTGCCTAAACTTGGTCTTAAATATCATCGAGATTGTCACCAATCAGCTTCACAATCCCAAAAACTATGGACTGGACACTAATATCAGTCATTTTGGATTATGTTATTTTCATCTCATCGTCCCCTTCAATGACGATGGAAGTTAAACTTACACTTAAATGGTGTCGAGAGTATCACTATTCATCTCAGTTATACCGAAAACTATGGAAATGAAATGAAATCGTTACGTTTTACGTCCCACGGTTATGCAGGCTAGTCTAGAGAAAACGATGATGATGAGAAATGAATTAAATGGTGGAATGAAAAAGTGGGAGTAAACGGAAGAACCCCGAGGAAACTCACACGGTGCTTGCCCACCACAAATCTCACTTGGCGCGAGCCGGAATCGAACCAAAATCCCCATGCATCAGAGGTGAACGCTCTACCACTGAGCCACCGAGGCCCCACAGAAAACTATGGATTTGACTAATATCCATAGGGAGTTCCCTCGTGACTATGTGGTTAACGTGTGCACCTTTGGCACGGGAGACCCGAGTTGGATTCCCGGCAGGAGCATATGGGATTCGGATCTCCCGTTAAGCAGTAGGTCCAGCCTCATACAATCTCATTGCTGAAAGGGAGACTAAATTCCAATCCACGATCACTAATATCGGCCCTCTCGGGTATGTATCTTTACTTTTTATGCATCACTTTCACCCTCTCCCAAATTCGATCCCTCGAGCTGAAAATCGAAAAAAAGAGCTTCGTAGGCTATTACATCTGGTGAAGATCTATCTGCATAGAAAATCTGATGGCTCTTGTTTACTCCTTTCTGTGCAAAAAGTTGAACACACACACATTATATTATTGTTATTAAAGAAAGATAAAGATTTCTCACATAGTAATTCCTTAGTCAGTTTTTTCTTCAATATTTCGAGTGTAAGTCTAGGGTACATAACGGTTTAAAATTTTTTTTCACAACACAATTTTCATATCGTTCGTTTGTGTCTCATAAATGGTAATTTAAGAATATTGCATAAATTTTGTCGATACTTAGGTCACCAGCCTTTCTCAATATATTATAGGTTGCTCTTATTATTTTACTACAGTATATACAATATTGGAAGAAAAATTGACTGAGAAACATTAGTAGGTGAGTAATTTGTAATACTTAGTTCCCGACGTGTCCGAATAATGAGGAAGTCGTCATGTGTTAGCATATTACTTCGATTCTTCTATCGTTTTATTCCTTTTACTGCTTTTCCTAAGTAACATTTCGCCTACGTACTAAATATTAGGTTTACTGACTGAAACACTGCTCATAAATGGCTAAGAAACTGATTGTAAAAGCACGTTAAGTAGTATCTGTTTCATTCTTACAAATCACTGCACATCTACCAGTTATTATTTTAAGAAGTTGCTGATGTAACTGCTAAGACAATGTGACGGTCCAAAGAATTTTAAGCATACTCAGGTCAGCAAGGATTTTAGTAATACTTTACTGGAAAATATCTTAAATAGAGAATTTTATTGCTTCGTTTCTCCATCCCCTTCCCCTTGATTGCGCTCATTGAGCGAATATTGATCTAATATTTGAGACAGATGGAACCTCAAGTTCAGACATGTATGCAAATTAATATAAAAAGACTAATTTTCTAGGAAGTGAAAATTTGCAAAATATCACGAAAATTAAGTAAAATTCAAGTGATCATTAGTTACTACTTTTTTTTTTTTTTTTTTTTTTTAAACTCTTAACAACTATGGACGTGTAAGAGCATTTTCTATTTCTGACCCCCATCAGAAAAGAGTTAAAGAAAATGAATATTTTTATTTTTCATCTATAGAAATTTCTTAACAGTATAATCTTGGAATAACAGAAAAATCTGGCCAATGGAACTATGGATATTCGAACTCCTTGCCGCCGAATGCTTCACAATAAAAAGAAAATTGTTGTGTTGCTTGAAGTTCAACTGGTCATGTCCATTCGACAAGCGAAAGATCGAGGTTCACGTCTGTCAGTTCAATGACTAGCTTTTTCTGTTATTCTAACATTATCTCATATTTACTAGTATACAGTGCCAATATAGTAATTGAAGTATTTGTAAGTAAAATATGTTTATTAAAACGTTATATATGTGTGCTTTCTAAAAGACAGATTTGTTGCTACAATTTTAATTAATAAAATATTTCGTCAAAAGTGATACTATTACAGCAACAACACACAGAGATTAATTAAAATCCTACAGTTCCCATATTTTGCAACATTAAAGGTTATATTTCCAAATTATCGAAATCAAGGAACTAATAATTTTTAATGAATATTCCCTCTTTTAAGAATTTATAAAATGTTTCCAAGGTAGTAAGTTCATGAATTATTGGTGCAATTCTAAAGCTAAATAAGGTGCACAAAAAATATAAACACCACATTTGAATTCCGTTAAGCTTTTTCAATTTAGATTTTTTTTTCCTTATAGAATGGAATAAATTAACTTAAATACAGAACTGAATATTATGGTGAACGAATGTAACAGAAATTCTGAATCTCACTGGTAAGTGCGCGCCTTTGCAAACCATCGTTATGAGTCCGATTACATGTTGCATGAAGTATGCAAACTGGTGAAAATATACAGTTTGAATAAAACGGAAGCTTACAGCGAAACACACACTTCTGGACGAATGGATATTGGAGGTTTTATGGAAGTACCAGCTATGAAGCTATTTACATCATGGCAACGGACCAACTGATTGAGTAAACTTTAATTTTTTTTTTCTTTTGAACTTACCATGAGGAATAAATCACTAGTGAAAGTACAAGACTGATAAGAGTCACTAAATTTCGAAGTAAAGTAAACGAAAGTAAAGTAAAGTAAAGTAAAAAAAAAAAATAATCGAGGAAATATAGTCTACTGTTGCCGTTAACAAATGAAAAAAAAATTTAGTAAGCTGGAACAATTTATGTCAAGTTCCCTAAAATTAAGATACGCAGTAACAAAGTAGAAACTCATCTATAATGTATGGTCACTAATCCTTATTTGGGACTTATTTGCTGACCAACGACCACGTTTCGGTGCTGTAGCAGCCAAGCTAACATAGAAAATTTTCTTACAGAGTCTTGGTACCGAATATAACGTTCAGGCTTCGCTATCACTAGAAGAATGATCTGATGCTGAATACATTGTTGCATCATATGAATTTCGTGATGGATGGAATCAACTATGAGTACTCTCTCCTCAATTTTTGTATACATTCGCTTAAACAGCATGTTTATTTATAATTTAAGGAATATTAAAGTTAAGTTTACATTGCAACATCGTGCTTTTTTTTTTTTTTTAACTCGATGTAAGGTCGATACCTTACAGTGAAGTTATGCTAATTACTTCAACGTCCTTTCACTTATTGTCTCTCAGCTTTATAGGATCATAAAATGCTCAACTAATTACATAAACAAAATATTAGATCTCCTATCAGAAACTTTTTAACTGGTTATTAAGGTACACTACGAATTCCATTTTAAAAAAAAGCTGAATATCGAATCAAGGAAGTTTATTTAAGAGGTGTGAATACGCATCATATCCTATAATTAATGTTTAAGTTTACAAATAATATACATACATACACACTAATCTGAAACTTAAATAATTACACTTTAAATTGGATTTAAGATTTTTAGATTTCTTGGCTTTCGACATCTATGGCCAAAATAGCCCGTTACATATGAGGGATGACGTCCCTCGGCAATCACACTATCCGAGGCAAGGGAAGAAAGGAAGGAAGGTTTTTTTTAAATTTTTTTTTAAGTGAACAACTTTAAGACAATGAAGAATATAAAAAATGTAGAAAGTGTATCAGAAAGTATCTACAAAATGTTATTAAATAAACTATCATTGTTCCCAAACTTCTTTTAATCCAGAAATTCTGGTGCGCAGCTTCTCTCATAATTGTTGGCATTCAAATTTCTACACTATGTGAAATATGTTGATTACAATTATTAGTTCGTGCATTTGGCAGATACTATATATATATATATATATATATATCTGGCTTACTTTCTAAATATTATCGATGTTCTTTATTGTCTTAACATTATTATGTTTAAAACTGCTCCGACTTCTAGGGAAACCGACAATATTCCTTAATAACACAGAAGTGATAGGGTCTTCGTAATTGTTAGGATTCAAATTCGATTTTTTAAAGTTTAGTAAGAAAAACTTCCTTTTTTTCTTCCTGATTTCCACTAGATTAGTGTTAAGCTCTCAGATTTAATATTACTGAAATTAGGAATTTACACTCATTATCTTTATTATACCTACAACAAGACCCTAAGCAGAGACGATATGATTACTAGCCGAAGGTCATATTAAATCAATAATACTTTAATAGATTTATTAATAAGTGTAGTGTTCGCATTCAATTCTCAGTGGGTTTTGAGAACACACCACAAGCAGTAATAACGACTTTTCTACGATATAATCTACCAACATATATTATGCATGTGTAGAATTCTACAAACCATCACCATTACGTATTAGTAAATCAAATTGATACCATAACGTTAATGACAGTGCATTGCAAACACGGTACAACATTTTCCAATACATAAAATAAAAATATACTTATATGACACCTGGAAGCAAATTATGTATTGTTTTAAGGTTCACTGTCTTTGAAACTCCTATTTGTCCAATCAGCTTGCAATGCGGGAATGGGATTACTCAGTAGTGAAGCACTGGCTGCAGGCAGATACTGAATGCTATTTAAACTACATTCTATCTCAGTAAAAGGCTGTTAAGGAAATACACAATATGTATGGGAAGGTAACAAAATTTAAAATTTAAATAACAATATGCATATAAAAGTCATAATCTAAAGTAATTTTGAATACATTATGCTGGAGACATCATTCAAGGCAAAAAGGGCAAAGAATGGACGAACATAATCGAAAAAGAAATACATAAAACTAAACTCAACGGAACACTAGATTAACTGTATCATGTTAAAGCCCGTTACTGTGGTCCCTATCTATCGAATAATCACATCCCTACGTCTAGGAAGGTATCTGAGGCAATTTGGTTTTGCGTAATTATTGAGCTCCTTATGGTATATGTCCTAATGGTAGGTGAAAGGTCTTTCATCGTAGAGAAACATATTTTGCGCAGTTTGATTTTCAATTAATTCAATTATTTGATTTTCAATTGAACAAAACGACAGATGAACTGTAATTTCAAAACAGCCTTTTCAAGTAAATTTGTGCAAAATATCTGCGAACATCTGAAAAGAAATATCTGCGAATAGATCTGTTTGAAAATAAATATATGTTTCGAGGAAAGATTCTCTATTTGTTTAATAGCATCACGAACACCATATCTCAAGTTAACAGTTTTTGCACTAACCAAGTTTTCCGAATCAGGTTACATTAATCTTAGCGATATTAAACCATAGCTTAAACCAGTACATCGTGTTGAAAGAATCTATTCAGTTCTATATGTTAATGTTTGATAGTTCTGAAAACAAGAAAGGAACCATGGGCTGTTCGGCCTGAAATGCCCTTAAAAATGGTTCAACTTCAGAAGCAAGCAATTTAAAAAAAATTAATTTTGGACCAATCATTTTATCTTCTAAAATCTTTTTCATAATTTCGTAGCTTGAAGAATTTGGTCCTTTTTTCTCTCTCTCTTAGCTATTTCAACATACACAATTAAGTTCTTACGGATTTCTCATGCTCTATTAGCAACTTCAGTATTTTTAGCCCAATGTATAACACAAAATTTCTTTGGAAACTTTGTTGAACCACTAAAAGGACACATAGTCCACTCGGTAGATTTTATAGCCGTTTTATAAGAATTATTCACGCTGTGTAGATCACACGTTCCAAATTCTAAGGTAACTGGACTACCATTCATATCTTTACGTCCTTATAATTCTTCTTTAAGTTCTCGCAAAACTTAACATTAACACTTGGTTCAAAAATCGAAACATGCAAAAGACGTCTCAAGTCAAACTTTTCTTTATACTCGACTAATAAATCTGTTACTGTAGAATGACCTAAGATCGATCCTTCAAACATTTAGTGTCATTTACACTATCATGCAACCTTTTTGGTTAGGTTACCTTATTTATATTTTTAGTACCTGGTAAAGTATACTTGTATCAGATAATGATTCCTATTCAGATGTTGGACACAAAAATATTTGCTACATCTATTTTAGAATCACCAATCACAGCGTGTTTAACAGCTAGCTCGGTACTGATAAAAGTTTGAGGTGCTACCACATTTTAAGGTAGCATATTGTAAAATTTAGAGAAGAAATACTAATATAATTTTAAAAGAGCATTTCCTCAGTAATTCAAATATGTGGGGATCTTACCTCTGCGATCGTTATGTCCCCAGAAATACATTAATAAAAGCTGCATTCTGAGAAGCAAACAATCTCTATAAGGAACGCCATACCAGGGTTGAAAACTCATGATACAATGTAAGTGGATTATGTTTTGCTGAACTATGAAGGTAACCAAGCAAGTTCTACCGCTTTCACTCACCACCTTCGAACATCTATATGTCACCTGAGACGTACCTGGAAGATCAAAAATAGTCCCCATCAGCATCGACGACCTTTTGCCAACGTTTTGGAACGCCATGGATTCCATCGCCGTATAACTTGGTAAGCCGTGAAGCGAAGAAGGTATCAAGTGCATTTTGCACCTCTACTAGGGATATGAACTGGCGTCCTTTAAGGTGATTGTCCAAAAATGGAACAGGATAAGCGGTCCGGGGAGTACGGCGGATGCAATAGTGTTTCCCATCCAAGGCGTACAACGATGTCCTGGATCACCCTAGCCACGTGGGGCTTAGTGTTGTTGTGTAACAGGAAGACTCCTTTGCGATTTAGATATGCTGGTTCCAGAGTTTTGAGTTTTCCTTCAACACGGCTCAACTGCTGACAGTACATAGTTGCATTGATGCTCTTACCAGCTGGTAGCAGTTCCCGATGCACAATGCTGCGAGCAGTCAACCAAATACATAGAGGGACCTTCTGGTGCAGTGCTGGTCTTGGCTGTTTTGGAACCAGTTCATGGGATGCTAACCAATGATGACAGCGCCATGAAGTTTCGTACAGGACCAAATTCTCATCACATGTCAACACCCTATCCAGAAATAGCCCTTCCTCAGACGAGACAGCAAAGAAACAGGTGTCTGCTCACGTTACCTTCTGGCTCGGAATCAAATCATGTGGCACCCATCAACCCAACTTGTAGTGCTTCTCAAGCTGATAGAGGTGCTGCCGCACGGTTTCTCCACTCACACTGAATTGTAGTCCCAGTTCCTCACATGTCTAGCTACTGTTCGCCTCAGTTGCTGCCTGAAGATCTACATTTTATACATGTGTTGGTCTTCCGGCATGTGGTACGTCTTCGAGTGTTTCGGCACCGTACTTAAACTTGTTAAAGTACCGCTGCCTTGTCCGCGTAGTCACGACATCCTCACCAAAGGCCTGGCATATCTTCCGCTCCACTGCAGCGGCGTTTGACCCCAGTTTGAACTCGTACAGCATACACGCTTACGACGCTCTGTGGAGGACCCATGTTCATTCTGTCCTTACGCAAGTTCACGGTGTAACTGAACTGCCACAACCAGGTAGTATATTGGATATACCCACACCAACAACTGACCTTCGCCTTATCTCCATTCGCATTCAACTCACTTCGTGAGGGCCAATTGAATACAGGCCTCCACAAAAAGCAACAGAACTTTATATTTCGCGAATAGTTCTTAGTATTGCCATTGGCATTAATAAGCATTCCTGCGAAGTCGTTACCACTCCGTTGCGGGACTAATAAAATGAAACCCTCTAAAAGTTGACCCCAGTAGGTGCGTCGTTCACAACGAACGCAAGTCTAAAGTAGGACAGTACGGATTATTCTTGTACATAAGAGTTCTTGGAACACTCATTTCGCATTTTTAACCAGATAAGCAAATGATAAAATTGACGCAATCCGCTAGAAAACGAGGGCCTCTGAGATCTAGCTGCACAGCGATTCACCTGAAAAACTGGGTGCTTCATTCCCAATTTGTCATCTCCAAATTTGCTAATCGCTACGCAACACCAAAATGTGAAAAGCAATATCTGCTATGCCTGTCACCGCAAACTAAAACGCAATTTTTGTTATGCGTCTACTGAACCGATAGGTAATGACATCCTGGATTTTGAATAATAATTAATTATGAATTTCCTTGTCTTTTCAAATGATAAGAATATATATATATATATATATATGCTAACTGATGAGGCAATATAATTTCAAAAATAAATAAATACTGTCAATAATAATTAATAACTGACGCTTAGGCAAAAGCGCTTAAGTGAAAAATTGAAATTTGGTAAGTACGTAGAAATTGCGGGCACCACTAAGGAAGGATTATTGGAAATTCGACGGGAAGGAAACTTGGTATTTGAACTGAAATTCGGTATGCTTGCAGGTTTATTAGATACGGGACCCTAGGCCAGCTGGGTAGGGAATAAAATGTTCATATCCGGGGATCTCGGAAGGTAAAAGACATGAAACTTCGTATTTGAACTGGAATTCGGTATGGTTGCGGATTTTTGAGGTGCGATGCCGTAGGTCGAGTAAACACGGAGTCTAGGAGCGAAGCCCACAGCTGGCTGAATGCTAATACGATATACAAAATCAAACATATATTTTTGCAGAAAATTTTAAGAATTCCCTGACTTTCCCAGGTTTTCCAGGTACGCAATAACCATGATCATAATCCTAAAACAAATTAAGATAAAACTGAAATACAAAACAATTGGGAAAGAGTTGGGATAGGAAAAGATAAAAGGAACTGAGCCCTGCATAAGTAAGTGGAAAAAATGCTAGACTCAGCTCAGGTACCTTGTAGACGACATTCACACTCACAAGATATGATAAGCCCTTGAGAGATTTCACATAATAAATGAATGATTCATGGTGGCATAATGTACAAATCATTTTTAAGTGTTCTCCATTATCGAAACTAAAATGTCCGACGAAACTTCAAATATTCTCCTGACTTTCAATGGTTTGTCTGACATTCCTTGACTATCTTTAAATTCCTTGACTTTCCCTGATGCTCTCTGACTTTCCACTATGAACCCTATTCTTCTTCCAGATATCCGCAAGAGGTCCCATGTATTCTCAACATGACTATCCTTTTGTTCCTCATGCGTTGTATGGAACACACTGAGCAATAATTCGATGTTTGTACTATCAGTTGGTCAAAATGAGGTGAGAGAAAGGTCTAGAAATTAGAGTTGATGCATAGCTTTCTCACAGAGTATTCTGGGTATTCCTCCAAATTCTGTAGCACTTGTTACAACGTTTAATCACTAGTGAGATATTTGGAGTCGTTCCGACTTCTAGCATCCTTCTATCGCGAAAACGCTGTGTTCAGATGGAACGGATAGTATTGCGAATAAATCAGGTATGTTTCCCTCATTGCACAACTCAGTAGTAGTGTGCATACGAAAACGGGCAGTTTTTGCGACCAACCTGCATAAAGCCATGTCAAGAATGATCCAGGATGGTAAAAACAATATCTCACTTTCAAGTCACTCTGACATCTAAATGAAAACCATCACATACAAAACATGAAATTATTTCATCGAACAAAATATAAAACCGAAATATTTAAGTTTAAAAGCACTGTTAAGGAACCAACGAAGAAAGAAAAAATGTTACGAACGGGCTTATTGCTTGCATTCTTTTCTTTCGCCATAATAAAGTACTGGATTTTTTTGCGTTGCGTTGGTGATGGATTTATTCCTGTTCTGCGTTAGTATTCCTCTTCTATTGGTTCTTTATAATTCTAACTTACCCGTTCTAAATCATTGATGATGAAAAATTAAATGAAATCTTTTACGTCCCACGATTATGCCGGTTAGGCTAAAGGAGACAGTGATGATGAGAGATGAGTGAAATGGTGGAATGAAGAAAGTGGGACGAAACGGGAGAACCCCGAGAAAACCCACGAGCACGGTGTTTGTCCACCACAAAGTCCACACGGCGCGAGCTGGGATCGAACCAGGGACCCCAAGCACCGGAGGTGAACGCTCTACCACTGAGCCACCGCGCCCCCTCATTGATGATGATTACAGGATCAGTGACAAAATGATTTTTTTCATACCACTGAATTACTGTGAACATAAAAGGGCTGATACAATGAAATTCAGAAATCCAACGAGTAATAAAACGTAAGAACAATTCTATTTTATTTAAACCTTTACATGGATTTCGCTCACAGAGTACATTGGAGAATGTAGAGACAAATTCATTTGGTCTTCGTGTATATATCAATATATCAGTAAATTGTCAATACACAGTATTGTTTTGCTTTCCTAGATACCGAACTGAATACTATTACAGAAGTCCACAATTTATTACCTGTAAATTACCTACTTGAAAAGTAAAATATATAATGATAAATACAAATGGTAATAGCAATGAGAATACCTGCTAATGGTAAATCTACAACTATTTCAGGTATTCTAAGTTGAAATCTAGGTTTTACATGAAGTCCGTTTTGCTTTTTTTTAAATATTTTTATTTCATTATATATAGCTATAGGTGGCAAAATGGAAGTGATTAGAAACACAGGACGAGTTTGGATTCTATTAAAGTTTTAAGTTTTCTTAGGTACTTTGGACAAACAAATACATAATACGTTGCAATAGTTAGTGCATTACATATTACAGACAGATAGAACGATAAAAGTGTTACCTATTTTGAAGTTTTTATGTCTCAAAAACTATGATCGCTAAATATAATATTAAATAGGTTTAAGCCGAAGAGTTATTACCGGGAAGAGAGCTATTTCCTTACCCTCAATATACCAGGTGCCCCATAAGTCTAGGATTATATGAAATGACACTTTTTCTTTCTTTGTAGGTATTTCCACAGCTTGAATGATGATGTTAATGTTAAGGAACGTAATTAAATGATCCTGCTTTTTGGAAGACCAGAGGGAAATCGCTGAAGAATTGAATGGACTGAACCCAGATCGATAGCCTATTATTCAAAGTGGCGCGGGAACTTATCCAAAAATTCAAGGAGACGGATTTAAGTCAATAAACCCCGCACCGTACCACCGAGAACATCAACAGGAACACACAAATGAAATGATCTGTGAGCGGGTTCGAAAAAGCCTATTTACAGAGTTCGAGGTCAAAGCTCTACTCACTACAATCTAAAAATTCATAAATGATATATGTGAAAGGAGTAGTTTTGAACATTAAATGAGTGTGATCCCCACTGAAATTCTACAAGCAGACTCCGCATTAAGCTGAGATTCATTCAATTTCTCTTTATTTTTCAGTGACGAGACAAATTTTACGTGAACGTACAGGTAAATAAGGAAAACACACGGTACTGGTCAGCACAAGAACCTCACTAGATTCGACCTTCCAAGGCACAAAGTGACGACGGCTTGATAGTTCACTGGCAAATGATTTTTTAAAAAGCAAAATGTGACTAAATCGTCATACTTCATGCTTCAGTAGGAAGTACTTTTATTTTATTATTATTATTTTTAAACTCAAACGAATTTTCCATACTAGCTTCAACACAACGGTACACCGTTAGATTGCACTACAGATGTCCATATGTGCTGGACACTCTTGACTTTTACCTATGAGGTTATTTAAAGGTCATCGTGTACAGTAAAATCTATAGTGTGGCTCATCTTAGGATACACATCTTAGCATTCAATGTTCAAAATCACTCCAGATTGCCGTGTGAGACTAAAGAGACTGCCTTCAGTTTTGCGTAACAGTCAACAGCGCCCATACTGAACACTTTCTGTGAACTGGACATTTTCCCTATGTTTTCAGACTTATCGGATACCATGTATGTACCCAAGTAGTGACGTATTGTTTGCACTACAAATGACACATTAATTGCTTACGTTCTTAAATTTATAATAATAATAATAATAATAATAATAATAAAAACTTACCGGAGACTGGTAATTTGTATCACTGACTAGACGACCAAGGACTCCAGAGTCCATCGACGCTCGACTCCTATCATCCTCTTCTAAAGAATGTAGCAACTACATTAAAACAAAGTAGGTTAAAATTATTTGAAGATAAAGACAAAAGAAGAAAATAATTCCACGTAAGATAATAACTATAACTGCCATTATATTTTCTTTGTTTGTTTTTACACATTACTGGCATGTACATAATAAAAAAATGATCTATTTCATGTCCACCTTTATTTTCAGTTCTAGGCTAATCACATTACTCAATCTACAAAATTGATCGAATCATATAACACAAAATTAAAGCTAACACGTAAAGAAATTAACTTACAAGATATATCTTCGTAATGAAGCAAACTAGTATTTCCTTGCTACTATCTTAACATCCAACAAACTTCAATCATTGCTATAATAATAGTATTGTTTATATAAAAATTAAGCTATCCACAATAAATTCATACAGAATTTAGAAAGTACGACAATTTTATTTTGACTGAAAAAACTTGCGTGTGTGTACTGAATGATTATCATTTCTGCTTTGCAATCGAGATGTTCCGGGTTCGAATCCATTGGTTGATCACTTTGATGCTTTCAGTTTCACCAGGCAAATACAGGAAGGTTATCTTTAAATACAGGTCCTGGTCGACTTCCTTTCACTTCTTTTCCTACTGAAGTTAATGTTTTCCATTGTCGCTAACGTTTCCAGTATAAACTGGCCTTGCAGGCTGTCTGTAGAGTTTGTTAACATCAATAAATGATGAGATAAAATTTTTAATTTACAATTACAAAAGAAATTTTCCTTGACACAGACAAAAGACTTATTATAATAGCACGAAATAATATATCTACCTTTTCAACTTCCTTTTCGAAGTGATCATCTTCAGATCGGACATCTTTTTGTGATCGTTCCATTAACGTGGCTCTTTTCGCTGCAAAATATAGGGAGCGCTTTATTCTCACATAGAATACATCTGTTACAGCTCGAACCGTGTAATCTGGTATAAAGGTTAGTTTGATCACATTGTCCAAAGTCACAGGTTGAATACTTCCATTTCCTTGAGGTGTTATTGAAGTTGGAGACGAACCTGCAACCATTCAATTTGACTGCATTATATACATGTGTATGTTAAAAACGAAAGAAAGAAAGAAAGAAGAAGAAGAAACTTTGCGCTGATGGCTAATATTCATACCTTTAGTTACGTGGTCCCGTAATTCCAAGTGGAAATATCGATACAAACCGGAAGCTACTTGAATAAAGTAAAGCATTGCCGATCAAGCAACTGAGAAATAATGACCCACAGAATCGTCACTGACCACGGTGGCGAAAGTGCACCTTCGGCCTTCATGAACTGCTGTATTAATAAGTCATTGAAATTCCATTTGTTTAAAAAGTAGACGATTTTAAGAGGGTTACTTATTGTTTGCTATTCTAATGTCCATACTGAATTTTGCAAACAACCGTGGTTTTATTTAGTATTCAATAGGATATCTTATGTACTTCTCGAAAATTCATAAAAGATTATTCATCTAAAGTAATTCTTTAATATAATTTAAGCTAGTATGGCTGTTTGATCATGAAATTTCACACAATCGTACACATTTTCTGCTATTTTACGCAAGAAACAAGTATGGTCTATGCTGTAGACTGAATTATACTTGTATTACATGTTACAATAACGACAATAGCAGAGCGAAAATAGAAAATACGCATGAGTATTTGAAACAAATTTTTCAGTTAAATATTTAATGTGTTCAATTTTATGTGTGATTTACATAATGAAATTTTATATTATTGTTACCTTAAATGAATTGTCAGAAGAAGGATTCTTTTTAATCGTTTGAACCAAATGAAACAGTAGTCAGAAAATAAAATTCTTTTTCCCAAAATCCATTTTTTAAAAAAGACCTTTTAAAAGAGAAAAGTTTTGATGGGCACTGTTGTAGTTTAATGGATACTCCTACAGTGAAATACTCAAGAAAAATATAGTTTCCTCAATCGCATCTCCGAGATCAGGAATACTCTAGAAGATTTAAAGTACAAAAGATACTAAAATAGGAACGTGGAACGTTTTCTTTGCAAAATGGAGACGTTTAAATACTAAATGAAGAAACAGAGAAGAGTAATGTAAATGAACTAGGTCTCACGAAGTTAAAAGGACCAGGAAATAGGATAGTTCACCTTTTCTATGGAGTAATAGACGTTCATAGCTTACGGACGGATCTTACCAGCAGATCGGCAAGTCGTGTTTGTAAACAATAGATTATCATTCTCGATTAGTTTCTGAGTTATATGCCAATAAAACATTATTGTAAAATGAGAATAACTATATTTTTTATGTAAAGTCCGCCATTTTTCAATATTGATGCAATACATAGAATGATGCAAACTTTCATTCGTTAGTCTACACTATTATTTTGAAGCTGACACAAGAACGAAGTTCTAGCTTAATTCTGTGAGTAGATATTGTCATTTAAATGTAAGTCGATGTTTCGGTTTGGTCGCCATATTGAATCCAAGATGGCGGATTTTCCCAAGGTGGGGGAAGGTGGGAATTTTTAGGATATATTCTGGAAAGCATACTGAACCTAACCCAAGTGGTTACGCTTTGTTATTATTTTTGTCTAGGTTTGGCTCAAAAACTGCCTAAAGGCACTGGACTATAGAAGAAAACAGAAAAACTACATTGTAAGGGATCTGTACAAGGGAATAATACAAGTAGACCTCACGACTTCACCGACTGGCAAAATGGAACAGCTACTGACATAGTAGGAATGAATATAATACATTGGCGCAAATTTTAGTTTAGTTGCTAATGTGTTCTAGAAATATGGAGTAGAATCGTGAACGTGAGAAAGCGATTTTATACTGTGATGAAATAGTTCCAAGACCTCATTTTCTCCGAAACAGATGCAGGTACAAATTATGTAATGAATTTGAATTATGTAATTTGGGTAGGAGGCTTGTGTTTTATGGTACTTCCAAACCATGACCGCCGTCTTGAAATTCGCCACATTAGATCGATGTCAACTTTTTCAAATAAAACGGGGGGTCATATAGGGTATGAAACTACAACGGACTTTTCCGAGCAATGTAATTCACTAATTAGTTTTTTCATATTTCAAACGGTTTACATCTTCCAGTATTGGTAAGTCGACAAATTCAATGTTTATATGCAGATAGCAGATGATAACACTAACAAGTAACATAACTACATAGCTAGATAACGTTCTCACCGAATACAATTACGGAAATGAAACAAGTGCAAATCAACAGCATTCACAGAACTGTCAAAACAATTTTACAGTGCAAATGAGCACTTAATATAGAATGAAGCGTCATAAATCTGTCAAAAATGAATACCAGGTATATAAAAAATGTAATTCTTCAGCACCTCAAACTAATCCAACGGATTATCAATGTAGTCTGATTTACAAAACAGATGTCGAAGCATTCCTGTGAGGCGAGGAGAATGAAACTGATTATACGCAACCGAGTGCCAAGTGACAATGATATCTCCGTCATGCAGTTCTGAATGGTCCTTTATTGCATAATCGTATGTGGTACCCCAATATATTTTATATTGGTTAAAAAAAAAGTCGAATTATGTCAGTGGTCCATTTTGGAATTTGTCATACTTCGAGTGTTTTCCAGCCGGAGTTTTTGTACACTGTATCTCTTGATTAATGAATGATGTCCAGCTAACCACTCTTAAGTAAATTTCTGCTACCTGCATTTGGTAAATATCAATTCACATACCATCCTCGCATTTCAGGTAATTCCATTTTACCGGATTTTCCTGTGGTTGCATGTAGATTGCCAAGCCTCTACGCTATCAATTAAATACAGTCTGCAACGTTATAGACATTATTCCGTTCTTTTACTGGAGAACGATGAACAACAAGAACCAACTAATTCTCTCTCTTTAAATTAATTAGACATGATTGCAGTGGCGGATCGGGGGGGGGGGTAATTGCTCCCCCCAGAAGAGAAAACTTTCTTATTTTATATACATAAATATAACCCATCCCAGTGTTTGGAGCTTTTAAAAGTAGCTGTAAGAAGCAGTATTACACCCCCCCCCCCCAGAAGTCCGTCCTGGATCCGCCCCTGCATGATTGTGTACGAATGTGTCTTAGCATTTATCAACATTGCAATTCAATTTTCTTTATATTCACAGATGCAAGCGACACATTTCAAATTGAAAGCCACTGTGGTCAGTATTACATACACGGTGTACATATTTGAAGTCAGAATTAGGTAACACCTCTTTGACGCTATAAAAATAGACTTTAACAGTTTGTACTATACGTGGCTGACGCTCATGATGAAGTCTTGTTTTAAACGTCATCCATAGTCCGATATTATAATATTTGAAGTTCACTAGCCAGGCCTACCAGACTTTAAACTGTTCATATTGAACATCACGAGCAGCATGGCATGCTATTCGTTATAGATCACTGTCAGATATCATTTGCAAAAACACTTCACATGTACGTATGAAGTGGCCATTTAATACCGTTCGTAAAAGTGAAGTCTTGTCCTCGCGTGATAATCCTTCATTTTTTAAAATTTTATTTTTGCTAACAATACGTTCATAGGTCCATTCATTAATACAAAATCGGTTACATATTGTCTTTTTGCGTAGTTTAGATATATCATTTAGTCAATAACTTGATTCGTCTTGTCAACCAAAACTGAAGCGCCTTTCTTGCGTTTTGCTGGTGACGGAATTTACATTTCTAACGTACCCTCTTGGTCTTACTAGTGTTAGGTCAGCATCGTCGGAATTTGTTGTGTGATTACTCCCTTTTGCTTCCACACTCGCTTCTTGGTTACCTCATTATGCACAATTCCTAGAACATTCAGAATGTGATCTATTTCGAATTCCAGTTCCTCATTAGCTAGAAATACAATTATGTCATTGCGATTACTTTTTTCCTATTCTGTGATATTCGTTGCTTTCTGCTTGAGCCATAACGTATGCAACTGCTGTAAGAGGTACGTGGTAATGTTGGTCTTATTTAATGGGTCGTTTTTCGTCTGTCTTGGTTGCCCACCCACCCACCAACACACACACACACGAATACCTCATGGAATTACAAATACACTAAATACAATACGTATTCCTGATGAGATACAACGTTGTATTATGTACAGCTTTTAACTTTTTAAGATTTTGACTCAAATAATACAGGCTTCGCATTAGGCTCCAAATTGACACCGTTACTGCTAGACTAGAAATACCATTAGCAACCAATATTTCTATTCTCTCATCGTGGTGTCCCCTACTACTTAAGAGTCCCAGTTTCAGTGTACAAACGCACCAGTGAAGTGGCGAAGCCAAGACTACTGTATGAATGCTGATGACTTGCACTTATCTCATTACTGTAGTTTTGTTCGATGGGATTGCTATCTATGGGGCTATATTCCTTGTCAGTGTCGTCATCTGTTATCTGCTACAAACACCGAATTTGTTAATTTACTAAGTACTGTAAGATGTAGATAGTCTGAGATATGACAAAAAAAAGTAGTGCATTACATTGCTCGGAAAAGCCCGTTGTTTAATATCCTACATACCATCCTTTCAATTTGAAAAAAAAGTTGACATTGATCCAATATGGTGAATTCCCAAATGGCGATCATAATATGAAAGTACCATAAAACACAGACCTCCTAACCCGATTAACATAGTTGACGTTAGAGCTCTTGTACCCACATTTGTTTCGGATAAAATAAGTCTTGGAACTATTGCATTACAGTCTACATCGCTTTCGAACATTCATGATTCCATTTACTTTTTCCGTTTTCCTAGTACTCATTAGCAGCTAAAATTTGTGCCAATATATTATAGTCATCCCTGCTGAAACAATGTCAGCAATTGTTTCATTTTCCAAACCCATCAGTGAAGTGGTGAGGTTTACTTGTTACCAAAGTATATCACCCCTAGCCCTGGTTGAACTTAGTACAGAATGAAAATATTCTAGCTGATCCTCAAAATTGTATATAGAACTGTGTTTCAGTGATCTGCTAAATATAAATATAGAAAACGAGGGAAAAGGCAGTGAAATGCACACCACAGAACTTCTGATTAAGAAATTTTTACTCCTAGTAATTCAAAATAGCTATTAAGAAATTAAGGAATCACAAATCTCCGAGAGCTGATTCTATTCTAGTCGAAGTACTCAAGGCGGGTGGGAGCATCTCAATGAAAGAGACCTTCAAATTAGTACACTTAATATAGCAAAAAAGAAATTCTTAAGAAATGAAAAGAGTCAGTAATACTGCCTATATTTAAGAGCGGAAATTAAACTAGCTACTACAATTATTGAGGAATGTCACTATCACATCTTATAATTAGTGTGACTTCATACTTGGTTAAAATCAATGGAACCAGATGGGGACAGATATTAGAGAAAAAGTAGTCTTCACAAACTTTCATAATTTTAACAAATCCTACGATTCGATTAAGAGAATAAGTAATAAAACATATTTCAGTAAAACAAGTAATAAGATACGAACAGGAAGAAAGCTGCTATTAGAATTTCATAAGATTCTGATTAAGGGGAAACTTTTTTTTTTTTTTTTTTACATCATTCAGTTTCTTTCAAGAATACGAAATTAGGAAAATTCAGGGCAACAAACAAAGAGAAGCATTAAACGGTCGGAAGCAACTATATATATTGACGATGTTAACTTGATAATAGATATATATGGTATATGACTGGCAGTGTGAAGAAGAGATAGTATATTTCTATAGAAGAACGTTACTCTATCTAGTATTATATTAATACTATTGGTATAGCTTTATCAGTACACTAATATTGCTGCTCTTGCGTGACGACGATGTTTAAGTACGACATTTTAAACTTACAAAGACACAAATTCATACATTCCTGATATATTACCTATCATTGTTGTCTATACCCGGTTTATTGTTTCAGCTAAAATAATTACAGAATTACTTGTACATTTTTCTTTGAATAATTTATTATTCGTTGGCACTTATTATCCACATTAATGTACAAAGACTGCTCCGAAACAACTGTCATTAGCGCTCATATTTTTGAACATCACCACGAGGCGTCCTGACAACGATGTAGATGTGTGGTTCAACTCATTAACTAACGACAGAACGGACTACGATGTACTATATTATATATATATGATGAAATTTATACAGGTGGTAGATGGGTTGAATATAAATTTTTTAAGACAGGAAACCTGAAATCGAACACGCTTTCTTCAAGCGCCACAGCTTTGCCCGTATTAGTACGCGCTTCGAATGATAGTATGTGGTTCGTACCAAGGGACCTGACCACACACAACAGGTACAAGACATGAGGCCAAATGATTCCGCACTTAGAGTGAAGTTCTGTCAATGGTTTATCCAGAAATGTGATGTTATACCCTTCTTTCTGCAGTGTTTTGCTCATGGATGAAGCTTGTTTTACCCGTGCTGGTATTTTCAATAGCCGTAATATTATTGTATGGAGTGAGAGCAACCCATGTGCCATTCGCATGTTTGACCATCAGCATCGACTCCATATCAAATTGTGGGTCGGATCGTACACAATCAACTACCAGGATCTTATATTTTGCCGCCCCGCCTGACTGGGTAACAGTATCTGGAGCTTCTTGGAGATACACTGCCTGAATTTTGGAGGCTCTACCTCTGGATGTCCGTGAGAGGATGTAGGTGCAACATAATAGAAAACTTGCCCACTGTTATGTTAATGTTTGCCATTATTTGGTTACACACTTTCCTACTCGCTGGATTCAAAGGGGAGGTCCCTATCGATTGTCAATGCGTTCTGCGGATCTCAACATTACTGATTTTATTTTGTTGGGGGAAGAAAGGGGGGTATATCAAGACGTTTTGTATGAAACGCCAGCAGAATCCGAGTAAGGCCAGCTTGCCAAAGCCATAGCTGCCTATTGGACTGTGCAACAAATACCAAGGATATTTGAGACTGAGGTAAAATTTCATGACCTATTCTACAAGTATCGAGGTTACAAAATTTTTGTCAAAAGTTAAAAGGGTGTTTCAAAGTAAATAGTTCACCCGACATGTATATTGTTTATATTTCTTTTGGACTAATGCAGTTAAAGAAAAGCACTTACTGCCACATAGAATTACATATCGTAAACTTGACCGTAGATGTGTACTTACCAAAATTCTGGCTAAGTGCTTGCGATCCGAAGTAAGTGAATGGACCACTTTCAAATGTCATATTCTCCCGGCCGACTGTAACTTCCACTCTACCTTCCAATATCAGAACAAAATAATCCGCCGGTTTACCCTGAAATTTAGAAATAATAGAATTAAATGCATTCAAACACAATTATCTCTGATTCATGTAAATTCGCGTCTGCAGTGTGGAACATAGAAAGGTTAACGTAGATTTGGGTTTAAGTTTATGTATTAATTATACTATAGTATTGTATGATTTCTAAAATGTTTTTCTCCCATGGATCATTCTTGTTATGAAAAAAAAAAAAAAAAAAAAAAATGAACTCATCACTGCCTGCAACTCGTTGATTAGACAATATTGACTTAAGTATAGATTGTTTTCTTGCTCTTAATATAGCAAACTGTTAACCTTTTGTATTACAAGTTTCTAATTTGCTTGCAGTTTTATATATTAGGTATTCTAAAAAGTATTAAGCCTTTTGCGCACGAGATAGCGTTAGTATCCCAAATCTCAAGATATATGTGTCGCAGAGGTCAGGCTTATCATTTGAAAGCTGACAGTTGAAGCTAGTAGACTGCAAAAAGTATTGGAATTCTTACTAATAGACGTAAGGTATTGAGCCATGAAGATGAGTGAACTTTCCACAAAACTGCGCTACAGGATTCCCTTCTAATAGCATTTATAATTTTAGTGATACAGTATTTAGTAATAATATCTATAACTTTATTTCGATAAATGTGTAAATGTTGCACAGGCTCGTGAAGAAATTTGTGCATTTTATCGGAAAGATACGTTATCAACGGCAACAACCAAGAAACTAGTTCAGTCACTTTCGATTTTGGAAATTTCGTAGTTTAAAATGCTCATCGTAATGGGAGATTAATCACAGAAAAAACAGATAATATTGTGGCAGAAGTCAAGCACGACCGGATTGTAATTAGGCACGACATCGCCAACGGCCTGAACATCCATCACTAAACAGTGCTAAGCCATTTGCAGAGAGCTGGCTACAAAAAGAAGCTAGGTGTTTGAGTATCAAATAATCTGACTCGCGAACATTTACTTATCGAATTACTATCTGCGAATCTTAATAATGAAACCTAACGAACTCGATACATTTCTAACGCAGTTGATCACGAGTGAGGAAAAGTGGATAAGCTAAGACAACAATGTGCGTAAAAGATCACGGGCGAAGCGAGAAGCTTCCAGTATGTGACGAAGCCCACACTGACGTCCAGGAAGGCTGTGACGTGCATTTGGTGGAACAGGAAGGGCATCGTGCATTACGGTGTGCTGCCACTGGGCAGAACAAGATTCAAATCTAGATTGTCGACAATTAGCGCGAGTACACCTAGCAAGTCGAAATACGCAACCGAAACTGGTCGACAGGAAGGGTGTCGTACACTACGCTGACAATGCAAACCCGCATACATCCGTCAGAAATTAAGAGAACTGGGCTCAGAGGTTTTAATGCATCCACCCTATAGCCTGGACCTGGCGCCGTCAGACTATTATTTGTTTCAGCCTTTGCAGAACTCCTTGAATGGTATTATTTTTAAAAGAGGCCTGTGAAAACCACATGTCACATTTGTTGACCAGAAACCATGGAAGTTCTATAGCGACGTGATTATGGTGATGCCCGAAAACTGGCAGAAAGTGATCGAACAAAATGGTGCATATGTGGTCTCGTTATGTTATTTTCTAATCACAATGAAGTTCCAAAGGCTCAATACTTTTTAGACAACCTATACATATACTATGATTGCATGCCTTGAATACTCTTAGGCGCCCGACAGGACGCTTACCAGTTATAGTTATTCCGTTTATTGTTTCTATTCCCCTGCTTATTCTTCTTCTTCCTCTTCCTTTCTGTAAATATGGATTTACAGAATCAGACATTCTTCTGCGGATTATATACGGTAGAATGGAGATATATATATTATTAATATATATATGTATCTCCATTTATCTCCACACACAAAGGATAGAAGAAAAAGTCATTACTGCAACAAATAGTAAGTGGAATGAAAACTTCCATTACTTTGGGACAATCAGATAAATGTATCATATATTTCAACATTTTTGTACTCATATTTGCTATAGAATACATATTGACTTTTTAGAGACGAAAAGATCTTACTTTGTTCCCTTTTGCTCCCAGGATACAAAGTAAGATCTTTTTATTTTTACGTATGTTTTTCATTTTAAAAGGTTTTAAAAAGCAAAATGAAAATACTACACGATAATTATTTACTTAACTGCCAACTACCACGAGCTCTTTAAATTGTATCGTAAAATTTATTAGTTGCATTTTCATAATCGTATGAAAGGGAAAACTGAAAAGGATGGAAAACTTAAGTGGACATCATGCTCATTTTTACATAATTACTTCAATTTATCCGTTGTGTTTTCCTTGAATCTTTAATATTTTAATTACTCTGAAATTATCTGGATTTTAATTAGCAAACAAAACCCACCAAAAACAAAACAAAAAAGCACGAAATAAGAAATATATCTACACTACGAACTTAATAAATAATGGAACATATTCTTGGTCATAAAAACACAAACACATTCAAAAAAACTACTCAATATGGGTTTTTGCTTCAGTGCAACACAAGCAATATCAAAGATCAAAAGAAAATATCTGGAAAAGTGTTAAACAAATGAACAGAGCATTGTATCATTTTGTCTCTTACCTGCTGATAAATAATTGTCTGTGGATCATTCCGAGCTTTCTCTTTTGTCTTTACTTTTATCTGATATATGACGTCCTGTTTTAGGAGACGCCGTAATATAGTTTCTGAAATATGTTCCGGTTTGAATGCATCTACTGCTGAAAAAAAGTGTGATACAGTAAAAAAGCTGTGTATCTAAAATAATTGTTTTATCACACACACCGAGTTCTCTGCAACTACTAACCACATCTTAATAATTATTCTCTTTCGTTATAGCTCACATTAGTACTTTTACGCAAAATAATGCTAAAACCAGTTTACAGTTGTATCACAGCATTTTAGTAAGATTTCTATTTTAAGAATACATATCTATTATATAAAACTGAAAGTGACTACGCTTGTGACTTCGTATCTTGAACCACCCAACCGATCTCGATCAAATTTTTAACATAGATGAGGTTCGGGCCTGGAATGATTTTCATCATCTCACTTTGACGGTAGAACTTACGAGAGGGGAGGAGGGAGATATACAAAAATACATAAAACTTAATAACTCTTGAACCACGCGACCGATCTCGATCAAAGAGCCTATCCGTTTGCCATAAGGACCAGACTGTGACATGTGATCAGGTCAAAAGTCAAGTTGCTTCCTAAATCGAGTCTGGATATTCCAAATCCAGATGTGATGTATATCAAGCACGTAACTTCCGCGTGGGACGCTCTGGGTAATTCGAAGAAGGTGCATATACTTTATCGTTATTATTTATATTACTCAAACAACTTACTTTCTTGACAATGTTTCATTCATATTTACCTTACGTGCTAAATATCGTTTTTAAGCTCTTGATTTTTTTAAATAAGCTTTCAATTAGCCATCTCCCTATTATAGTTTTTGAGATATGTGGACGAATTAACTTTTATTCATTAATTTTTCCATTGACATTAATGATAATGTTTGGTGGCAATGGTAATGTAAATGGTGTTGATTTTCCACTGACATTCCATGTTTTTGACTATGTTCCATTTATCTTAGAACAATTTGGTTTTAGAATATAGAATCTACATAGTCCCTTCTACATATGACAAGTGTGAGCTGTTGGAGGAATTATTTTTAATTGATTTTCCATTGACATTAATGCTAATGTTTTGTGCGTTCTTTGACTATGTTTCCTCCATTTTAGGGCAATTTGCTTTTGGAATATAGAATCTACATAGCCTCTTCTATATTGGAGCTGAATTTCAGCCATCTCTCCTAAAGTCTGTTCACATCATTGCAACCGGATAGGCGCTTTGCCACATAAATGAAGTTCGAGCCTGCGATGGTTTTTATCATTTCACTTTGATTAAAAATGATCGATATTAGTGTCAAATCCATAGTTTTCTGGGTTGTTGAAATGAACAGTGACACTTCCGATGCCGGTTAAATCCAAATTTAGCCAGACAACTTAGGGGTGGAGGAGATATATATATATATAAATGCTCAAACGTGACCGATATTAGTGTCGAATCCATATTTTTCGCGGTCGCTGAGCTCAACAGTGACATTTCCGATGCAGTTTAAATTCAAAATCAATGCTTCATGTCCAAACTGAAGCGTATTCTCCCAGGTATTCTGCTAGTATATAATATAGAAAGAAACACTAGTAAAAGAAAAAAATGAAATGAAATATTAAGTCCCGCGATTATGCCGTCTAGACTACAAGAGACGGTGATGATCAAAATGAATAAAATGATGGAATGAAGAAAGTGGGAAGAAACGAGAGAACCTCGAGAAAACCCACGCACACTTTGTCTACCACAAAGTCCACTTGGCGCGAGCTGGAATCGAACAGAGACCCCACGCACCAGAGGTGAACGTTTTACCACTGAGCCACTGCGGCTCCTAGTAGAAAGCAGCTTAAAGGTGAAGACAATATAGGTTAATAGATGATTCACATGAGTTTACTTGAAGATAATAATCTTCCTCCATTGCTTTACACTGGTTTTATTTCTGTATTTACACCTCTACTAAATTCACATTAATATTAAAACGGGTAATCTTACACGACAGCCCGAAATATAACTAACAATATACTACAGTTTAAGTCTAATAATAACAGTAATTTCTGCTCAAACCTTATTCGTAATTTATTTACTTCAAAGTGCATAATTTATTAATCTTTCTTTTATGAATGTATACAATATTACAGATCTGTTTCAAAACAATACGTTCTGCAGAATATGCAATTATTCAATAACGCTTATCATACTACAGAGATATTTTATTGAAACAATTACTATTGATGCTCTTTAGTATTTACTCAATTAATCATTTAGTCACATTGCTCCTACTACAGCTACTGTTTTGTCTAGGATCTATTCTTCAACATTTCGAACCGATCTACGACTATGTTCACGAACAGTCAACGGAACAATCAAATAATGTCTTCTAGCTTCCGAAGTAACTCTTCGTGAACAAGGTTCTAGAAGAATAGATCCGTAACAAAATGCAACAGTTGTGGGTACAAAGTGACAGAATTTTTTATTATTGAAATAGTTTTCTTCCGAAATATCAAGAAAACTATAATTGAAGTTTTTGGAAAATTTATTATTATTATTATTATTTTTTAAAATTAAACTACATTTTTGTGAAGTAAGACAGAAGAGACTAAGCAATGAAAATATTTATTCATAAAATAGCAAGAAAAATCAGCAGGGTCATGTTCGAAAAAAATCATCGGAAAAAAATAATACATACACACACAGCCAAGTATAAACATGATGCGTCGTAAAGTAGAGCTGTGAGTTAAATAATCATTTATACAATATGAATAACATAATCTGAACTGTTAAAAAAATTAAAAAAAAAAAAAAAAATCAACGCACTCATCCTTCACCAGTGAATTAGTCCTTTTGGCATTTTCCAAGACAAATGAGTTAAGTCGTGTTGTAGGGTTCTTACTGAAATGTTTATTTATGAAATATGAATACAACTGTGATAACGTATTTTTTTTATTTTAGAAAATTATTCGAAAAAAATAGGAAAAAAAACCTACTCACTCTGGCTTTTCCCAAGAGAACTATGTTGTGTTAATGATCTATAAATAAAATACTTATTTATGAGCTTTATTCATAAAATCGACCGAGTCATTTTAAGAAAATTATCTTAAAAATCCTATAGTGAACACGCTCAGGAATTTTAATCATCATCTAACTTGCTTTAAATTGCGATTTCTGTTCAACTTTCTCCTGGAGTCTTGTGCACCAAGGATAAAATAGGTGTAAAAGAAACAAAAATATCAGGAAAATACGAGGGCCATCCGGAAAGTGGTACCTGTTTGTGCAATAAAGACACAGTAGTACATATTAACAAATATACACATTTTTATTGGAAAGAGCATACTTTACACTTCTTCTTCACATAATCACCAAGCAAATTGAGACATTTGTCATACCGTGTGACGAGTTTTTGTATTCCAGCGTCATAGTCCTCCGCCGCCAGCGTATTGAGATACGCAGTCACGCCTCGTTTAAGTTCTTCATCGCTGTCAAATCTTTTTCCCGCCAGAAAGTCTTTAAGCTTCGTAAAGAGATGAAAATCCGAAGGGGCCAAGTCCGGGCTATACGGTGGATGGTCGAAGGTTTCCCACTTGAATTGCTGCAGAAGTTGTTGTGTTTTCGCAGCTGCATGGGGCCTGGCATTGTCATGAAGGAGAATGACGCCTCTAGACAACAGACCTCGCCGTCGATTTTGTATTGCCCGCCGTAATTTCTTTAATGTTTCACAATACGCATTAGCATTAATTGTGTCTCCACGGGCCATAAAATCAATGAGCAGTACATCTCGTCGATCCCAGAATATGGTTGCCATGAGTTTCCTGGTGGACGGAACTGTCTTGAATTTTTTTTTTTTTTTTTTTGGTTTGGTTGGTGAATGAGCATGATGCCACTCCATGGACTGTCGTTTACTCTCAGGTGATGCATAACAAACCCATGTTTCGTCCCCTGTAATGATGCGATTCAGGAAAGAGTCTCCTTCATCGGAATAACGTCCCAGAAACGTCAGTGCTGCAGCCAAACGCTTGGTTTTCTGCTCATCTGTGAGCATGCGAGGGACCCACCTTGCACAGATTTTTGAACAATGCAGATGATCTTTGACAATTTCATGAACAATTGTTCGAGACACATTAGGAAAATGTTCACAAAGTTTATCAATTGTGACGCGCCGATCGTTTCTCACACATTCGTCTACTGACCTCAGCAGTTCGTCTGTAATGACAGATGGTCTCCCTGAACGCTCCTCGTCGTGTGTACTCCCCCCTCCCCAGGTTGAAGTTGTGACACCAGCGCCGAACAGACGACTCGTCCACCACATTGTCTCCATACACCTCCTTTAATTGACGATGAATTTCACAAGGTCGAACGTTTCGTGTATTAAGAAATTTAATCACGGCCCTTACTTCACAACTGGCGGGGTTCTCAATTCGTTTAATCATTATAAACGAGCACAAACACAACACAGGCACTGCTAGCGTCACGCAATCTCGCACAGAGCAGGCAGACAAACCACTGTCGCGGTCTGACCTGCCCAGCGGCTCCCCGAGTCGTCAGCGCTTCATGCGGCGCAAACGGGTACCACTTTCCGGATGGCCCTCGTACTAAAAAGACTTGTCAAGGAAGAACAGTGAAGATAGCCTTATCAATTTCTGCTTGTGAGATAAAAAGTTTAGCGACATTTTATTTGTTTTCTATTTTACCTTTCAAAGTAGACAATTAAGCATTCCTTATCTTTACAAATAAGCGTTCGTAACTTCACAAATTTCTATTTCTCCGCTGGTTTAATGGCTAGCGTGCGCACCTTTGATGCACAGGGTTCTGGTTCGATTTCCTGTGGGAAAGCCTTGAAATTTGGACGCACTATGGTAGTTCGGATTCCACCTTAAACTGTAGGCTCACGCTTTATATAGCCTCGGTGCTGAAAAGAAACGCTAAACTCCAACCAATCAAACTTCTTTCTTGTTTTGTATCAAGAGAGTATTTAGTTGGTTAGGTTTGTATATTTGTGTGTTGCTGATAGTTCCAAAATGTTTTAACACATAATCTTTCCATTTCCATAGTATGAGTTTCCCTGTGGTTAGTATAAGATTAGCATACACGCCTTCGAAACAAGAGACTCGGGTTTGGTTTGTGGTTGGAGCTTAAGTGGTTCGAATTCCAAGTTAAGCTGTACACCACGTCTCATATGTCCTCGGTGCTGAAACTCCAAAACAACTTTACATTTTTCTACTAAGTAATTCCTACTTTAATGTTAATACGTTTCTAAAAATCAAAGGTTCGGCAATTTTCTCAAAAATCGAAGCCTATTATGAAAAAGTTCTAAAAAATGACAAAATTCTTGTATACTATTTACACTAGCTTTGGATATATTTTTAACTAAGAATGAATAAGAAAATCTGATCAAAGCAATAGCAAAATACTGATAAAAACATAGTTTCGGCGATTTATTACTTGCCTTCATCGCCGAAATATGAACACATCATCTAAACCATCATATGATGAAGGCAAAGATAAATTGCCGAAGAAGTAACATAAGTTACTTTTTATTACAGTAGAGTCCCTAAAACTCGGCACTCGATAACCCAGCAGTCCGGATAACTCGACTACACCTTGGCAGGGCGAAAACACTCTTCTTGCCTTCATAAAGTATGTACTTTTCCTTTGATTAAGGATATTTGTCCAGTTTATTCTCTGTTGTAGCAATTAATACCTACAAGTACAGTACTGTATTTTCTAGGAAACACTCGTATTTATTCTTTTTTAATTCCATTCCCGATAAGTCGGGATTTTCACAACCTCGGCCATCCTGCGGTCCACATTAGGCCCGAGTTTTCGGGAATCTACTGTATTATTATTATTATTATTATTAAATATATCGCATGTGTACTTATTACTTTGGTCAGATTTTCTTATTTATCTCAGTTATAAAGTTTTTCGTTGTTACTTGGTTTAAATTGAATTTTTCGCATTCGACTTATGTTACGTCCATAGTAAATGTAACCGAAGAAGATGATAGAAGTGGCAGTTGCATTTCATTTTTGTAAAGAAGTGCAGCTGTATAACTTGCTTTCCAGCATTGTGATTTTAATTACTTACTTGTACTTAGATACTGGAATGTAGCTAGAGTTAATTGAGGAGAAATATGAATTCTTTGATTTTCACGTCGCTCAGCGAACACAGTGAAGTCCTGCTTCATTCCGTGCTGTCGTCTTCGTTTTGTACGATTGTCCGCTAAAAATAAGAAAATATTACACAGAATTAGTAATTAATAAGTAATTATCAATATTTTATGAATTTGATTCAGTCGTTTTACAGATGGCACATCGCTATTTTTGGAAACTGAATTACATAGCACCACTTTTAAAACTGATTCAAACGAGAGAAGTACATTATATTCAATGCTTTTATTTTCTATCTTCTTTTGTCTTGTCAGTCTCGAAAGAGGATGTATATATAGTCTTGTGTCCTATGATATTACGTATCGAAACATATCTTATTGATGGGTGGAAAATGTTTTAAGCATTTATACTAGCCAGATGTTGTTAGTAAACTGCAATCTTGGATAGAAGAACAAACTATATACACGAGTAGATGTTTCCATTCTATGATTGTGATTGTTGTTAGTTTCTACTGATGCAATTTAAGTTAAATTTAGTTAGAATGCTTTATACCATTCCTCTTTAAATCAGGGAAAGATATTTGTTGTATATTCATGTGGTAGCATCTCTTTCCAACATACTTTACACGTGAAACGAAGCATTATTTCATTATGAGGCTACATCTACACTCAAAACAGCCAACATTGGACAGCCGCAAATCTCCATGTTTTTGACGAAACATCACTGTTGTCTGGAAAAATTGGTATGTAGATGCAATGACTACTTATACTATAGTTATGCAGTATTTGTTCTTAATGTTTTCTGTAAATTACAAAGTTCTTATTACATGATCTTGCAATATTTCGTGATTCCTAGAAATCTTTCCCATTATGAGTCAACAAAATGGCAAAGGTTTAGAAATCATTCTGTATAATGTGGTGCCTTTCTAGAATCTTCTTCCTTTTGGATGGTGTTATGAACGCGATATTGCATTTGATTGTTGCAGTAACTATGGGAGAATCAATCTGGCAACCTTAAAGGAAATTAATGTGGGTGTCGTTATTGACTATTCATGATAAATGAACCAACATGCAGTATCCTCTTCAAGGGCATGCTTGCTTTTATTTAGTGAAAACGTACTGGATAATACCAACTGAAACATAAAGGATATTCCGAAGATGGTGTGTTTGCAATGTGCCATGCAAGCTAACAATTCTTTCGATGGTGAAGAAGCTCAAGATAACTGGCTCCTTTTTAACGAGAGCGGTAAACATCAGCCTGAAACACCTCAAATATGTGTGAATATTTATTTCATTCATCGAATAAGTCACGAAACTGGTTACTCATTTGTCAGAGGGCAGAAAATGAAGAAAACAACCATATGAAGTGCATGTAACGCATGAATTGAAGGAATCGGACAGGAAAAAGCAAATGAGTGAGTTATTATCAATAGTTTCAGACTTAATTTACTCTACAACCAGATATTCTCTTCCTAACATACTTCACGAACGAGGCGTGGTTTCACTACAAGGAAACATCTACACTCAAAACAGCCGATATTGAGCTACAGAAAATCTCCATGTTATTGACGAAATATCACTGCTTTCTGAAACAAAACTGGTAAGTAGGTGCAATGCCTGCTTTGAGAATACTTGGCCTCAATTTTTCGACAAGATTGTGAGCACTAAGGTTTACGGTCACATATTCAACGAATTTGTAGAAACAACTCAGGGTCGAGTTGACGGAGGGCCATTTTCAATAAGACGGCGCTCACATCACATTTTAATGCCTGCATGCAACAAATAAACAGTTTCTTTGGTGACCACATAATTTTAAGGAACTATGGTCTCTCAGATTACCCGATCTAAGCTCTCCCGACATTTTCTTATCGGGTTAATCGAAGGATAGGATATATACGAACTGTTCAAGACCTGGATGAACTGCGCGATACCTCCAGGAATAAAGTTATCAACATTACTATTCATACACTTCAGCAAACATCACAGAGCATGGTGCGAAGACTTTAGTTGTGCTTGCAGGAAGAAAGGAGAACAAATCCGAACTTATTGTGACAAAATGATACCTCGCATTTGCTGTACAATTTAAAACTGTCTACTAGAGACCTGCACGGGCCGGGCCTGGCCCGAGGCCCTAAGCCCGGCCCGGCCCGCGGGCCGACTCTGTTATTTCTTTGGGCCGGGCCGGGCTTGGGCTTGCCGACACTGATTTCTCTTCAGGTCGGGCTGGGCTGGGTCTGATCAATTGCAATTCTTTAATAATTATTGACTTTCGTTAAACGATAATTGGAATAAAGCCAAACGTTGAAGAAGTGTGTCCGTGAAAAATGTTACAAAGAATGCAATAGCTATTTACAGTTTGTGTTGCTTAGCGGCTCCACTTTCACTACAGAGGATTGCAGGCATTATGCGGTAAATTGAGCTCTGACCTTGACCTTCACTGAACTCAAAATATAACAAGAAGGGGTGGGAATGTTTTGCCTGTCGCTAAATAATATTGCCATCTTCACTTTATGCTAAAAATCAATTAAGTTAGATTTTTGTTACAGGGAATGGAGATTTTGTTCTCTCGATGACAGGCAAAGTTCTAGGAGGCAATGGTAACATTCGGGAGGCAAGCGTCAGGTTGTAAACCAGAGATTAGTAAATGTTTCTGAGGTTAGGTAAAATTTAGTACTAAATTTTGAGAAAGATTGGGGCTCGAGCTAATTTTTTTAAAAAAATTATCGTCCGGGGACGGGCCAAAATTTTTTAAAATTTATCGGGCCCGGGCCGGGCTTGGGCCAAGAATTTTAAAAAACTTATCGGGCCGGGCCGGGCTTGGGCCGAAAATCTCCAAAACTTTTCGGGCCCGGGCTGGGCCGGGCCTAGGTACGTTCGGGCTGGATTGGGCTCGGGCCGAAAAATTCGGCCCGTGCAGGTCTCTACTGTCTACACTCTTTATTATTACTTGCTTGATGGTTGTAAGTTAATAAAATTAAAGAATACAGTTCTACATAATTCCTAGCACGCTTGTGATAAATTTCACATTTTACCAGCTATACAGATTCAATAAATACTAATCTTTCGTCGTTTTCAGCAACTTATAAATTTACAAGAACGCATTTTTATCAGCACCTCGCATAATGAAATTTTACTAACATTTAATTCACTTCTAACTATAGAATCGGGTCCGTCAACATTTCAATTACTGATCAAATCTTTGGATTCTCTAAGATTGTGAGATAAAACGTAAGACCAAAATTTTCAGGTTTTTCTTTCTTCTTTCATTCTAGCATTTCAGTTATGTCATATTTCACAGAAATCTTTGTGTTGATACTTACTCCAAACATCAGTTTCATCGACAATCTCTGCCTGAATTAACTCCTCGATCACGTCTTCTAAAGTAACGAGCCCTATAGTTTCATAAAATGGATCACCTTCCCCTTCCGTATTGACACGCTGCACAAAAGCCATATGCCCTTTGTTACCTAAAGAATACAAATGAAATAAAAAAAAACTTTTACGTAACGTTCCAGTCATGACCTTTACCATAAATGAAGGATGCTAAATATACACAAAATCAATCGTAATAAAATAATACAATAATAATAAATCCACACGATGTTTCTATTACCACAAAATGTATGTTACGTGGCTAATAAAGAACAGTTAAACAGAGTAATGGAGAAGCCCCCTCCTTTTTTTTTTTTTTTTTTTTTTACCAGTTTCACCATACTGAAATAAGCTTTTTTAACATTTTTTCTAAGTAGTTTATATCTTTTCAGAGAAATTTATGCTGCAACGAAAACTATGACAATGAGTATGCAGTAATTTCCTGAAAATATGTAAATTTTAAAAAAGACTATTTGACTTGGATAACTAAATATGTTCGTTGAGGAAACAAAAATACCAACTTTTAATTTACTCACTTTCATAGGTTAATTACCTTACACACAACGTTGCAAGAAAATGCAACTTATGTGATTAATATGGCATGCAAATTCAGCCTGATTTGTAGTGGAATGGAGGCATGTAAATCATGATTTTTTCCAGATAAATACTGTAGCATTCCTCATGTAGAGCAGCACTCAGTTTAATCATGATCAAGATTATAGATGTTCCAGCTCTCCCCGTTGGGCTAGTGGCTAGCAGATTTCAGATGGGAGAGCCTTGAAATATGAACGCATTACGGTAGTATGCATTCCAGCTTAAACTGAAGTCCACGTTTCATATAGCCTCGGTGCTGAAAGGAACGTAAAACTTCAATTCAACCAACCACAGTTGCTCTATAATGCTGAGATCTACATAGAAATTAAGCGGAATATTATTGAACATCTATCATCAGTTTTAGACCAGCGACTCCAATGCATCCTTCATCACTGATGCAAGTGCATGAAGAATGGTTTACTATTCTTCTGGAAACGATTCACCAGTTATCTCAATCAGAATATTTTGTAAAAGTGTTTCCATTATTTTGATACCTACGTGGTGTACAGATATTTGTGGGAACACATACAAAAACACCCAATATACATCGTTAGATTCGAATGAAATTCACATCACAGAACTTGCATCTGTAGAGAAAATGCTGCTGGCTAGTAGTTTGAACATCGTAGAACAAAATGACAAGTGTAGTTGTGTGTGCAATGGGAGGACAACGCGATTGTGCACCTAAGTGACTTCAATCATGGTAATATCGTAAGGTTGCAACAGGCCAAATGCACCCGCCATACGAGGCGCACACTTGGCATTCTACTATGGAGCAATAACCTATATACTCGCTTCTGGCCTTCCTTTGCAGTAGTGCATTCTACCGCATTCTACCTATTTCTACTGCATCGTTGATTCGTGACGTTGTCAACTCTGTCCTCCAAATTACCTGGGCACTTTTCTGTATCCCAACTTCCAGCATGATAATACAGGGATATGCCTTCTACCCCGGCCTGCTAAGACTTCGTACTTAAGACATATTAAGAATGTGCGGAACCGCCCAGCAGGCTACATTAACGACCATTGTCCAACGGCGGAAAAATCTACAGCGAGGGCGAGATATCATAATCAGACAGATATTCACCTACTGTCCTCAGTAGGCAACTGGAAGGAACTCAGGACTTCGGTTCGGCCGCACAGTGGACGTATTCAACTCCCTTAGAGAATAAGAGTTACATCGCAATTGCGATTCAAGGTTGAGCGGGCTACTTGTAAGTGTACAACGTGCACGTGGACCAAACGCCCACCATTGAGGAACTACGGACGGGATGCATCAAGCGAAGCCGGTCCAAAACTTAGGCCAAACGGCCGCAGCTCATCAGAAATGGCGGGTGAAATGTGGCGAGTACTTTTTTGAACACTCAAGCGAGATGTCTCACGGGCACTATGTTGGGATCACTACATTTATAATTATTTTCCTCTTGCGTGACAAATTTGACCCATATTCGTGAACTTGTGCTGAGCGTACTTGAATGCGTTTCCATTAGTGTATATAAACTAAAAGAATTTAAGAAGTGTGTTTAGTGAATTTTACAATTAAATGTGAGTCAATGAGTTCTATTCAATCTTTCTTATCCCATTTCTCTGTAATCCTTGTATCAACACATTCTGCTTAATGTGAGAAATAAATAATTTTTAACACACGATTTTCTTGTAAACAAAACCATATTAAAGTCCATGCGTTAAGAAAAAGAATGCACTGCTGAAGTTACATACCAAGACGGAAAGAGGGGAGAGAGAGTGGGGAAGGCAACAAGATGAATTGAATATATATGTGACGAATTCTATAATCAGCTGAATCTTATTAGTAATGCTGGACTGAAATATTGAAGAAGAATAAATTTTCCTTCCAAGAGTCAGAGGGTAAGATCAGAGGTTAATAGATTTAAATATCTTCGATACTAGGTCACAGGTTACTTCAGGAATCATGCTGGAACAGATCCATTTGGCTCGGTTTTCTACTGAGTACAGACAGAATCTTAGAACATTCTACGAAAATAAAACAACGATAAAGAAGACTCTTCCATTAAGAGTAACTTCAGAAAATGTTGCAACACTGATAAGAATGTTCGAAAGATTTTTCAGCTGTTGTTTTCAGTAATTAAAGTACTTTCTCTTTTCAAGTAGGTGTCTGCAGAGAAGTAACTTCTGAAACAGATTTTCACAGTAGAGTGACTTCTGAAACAGATTTCCACAAAATACTGTTATTTTATAAAAATAGGAAAAAGAAATTGCAGAATTACTTACTGAAAATAGCGTCTCATACAATTATTATTTTATTTACCATTAAAACTAAAGGTATAGCATATACAATGCTAGTTTACAATAGAAAGAGTAGAAAAAAATGATTTTTTTTATTTTACGTCCCACGGTTATGCCGGCTATGCTAAAGGAGACGCTGATGATGATGAATGAATGAAATGAAGAAAGTGGGAGGAAATGGGAGAACCCCGAGGAAACCCACGCACACGGTGTTTGTCCACCACAAAGTTCACTTGGCGGGAGCAGGGTTTGAACCATAGAAACAGTAGAATGGAAGATGTCAACGAATTTTCCAAAAGAAAATACAGGCAAAGACTATAACCAACTTCCACTCACCTAGCACGTTTGAGAAGAAAAGTCTGGAAAACTCCCGTCAGGATGATATTCTGAAGGATTCAAAACCGAAACCTTCCCACAACGAAGCAAGGTGGTTAATTGTTCATATATGCCATTCAAAAACATCTCCACTAAGTTTCAAGAACTTTTTCATATTTTTGAACACAAAAAAATGGCATTTTTTTTTTTTTTTTGTAATTTCACGAGTTAGAAACGAACAATTTTTCACTAATTTTTTAAAAAATAATTATAATTCTTTAATCAAGATTAATTATAGGATATGAAACAGCATCAGCCATATCTTAACGGAAAATGTTGCTGTGTTCGTTGGTGTACACACGAGAAGTTCTGGAACTACTTAATTCCGAAACCATCACAACTATAGGAACTAACAAGGAATTAAATAAAAACTATTGAACACTTTCCCTAGCTTTAACTGCTTTTAGAGGAATATCGTACCATGCGAATTTTAAATGTATTGCTCATACAAATTAGCAGGACACGAAAAACGCCATGTGTATTTTTACAAGAATACAAGGCATGTCACCTAACTGTCTGAATACGATTACATATTATTATTCAGATTATTGGAATCTACTTTACTGTCTATTTTATCTGAGAGGTTATGAAAGAAACAAGTACATATTACTAGTAAGCAAAACTAAAATAATTATTTTAATATCGTACAGTTACGTTTTTTATACTAGGAGGGAATAATTAATAGAAGTGTATGATTATGGGATATTTGATGGAATGAAAACAAAGGAAACTGAAGAAACCGAGAAAATCCATGAACATAATCCTGTCTACCACAAAATTACATGGCCTAGGATCGAAGCAGGACTTCTCATACCAGAGTTAAGTGCTTTACCAATGAGCCACCGTAGCCTTCCAGGTTAAGTTTCTATATCACAGTATTGTAATACTGTTACCCAAACCTCAAAATATGTGGATTCATATGAGTGTCTTCATATAAATTGTGAATTTTTTTCAGCTTCAAAACGTATTTTTAGAGCTCAACAGTACAGAAAACTTCGCTCGAAGAGTAATATTACTGAGTGATTGAACCAAATTGTTATATTATGAGCATAAGGCTTACAGATAAGTTATGAAGCATAGTAAGATACCCTTCAGCATTCGTTCTTGTAATAAAAAAGTGACACAATTTAAAATTGACTTTTCAACAGAGCAAATTAAAGATTGGCACTTCTGCGCTTCTTGGAAGGAGAACGTGTACCTCCACTTGCAATGCTTGTACACAAAACTCTTCAAGCCTGTAGGATCATTTTTAACATCATGTCAATAAAAGAAATTTTGAAGTTAGCTCACTTTTGTATTAAAGGAATGAATATGTCTATAAAAGATCGACTTCGGTATGTCTAGTTTTATTAACACCTTCGGCTATTTTTGATCAATATCTGGTACTAGTTACAGTCCTATATGTTTTGCGTCTTTCATAACAAGTGAACAGCAATACATGTCAGTCGATTTTCTAAAGCGACTTAGAAGAAACCAATAGAGACTCAAGAGATTAAACACGTACCTCTTTCTTAATCTAGAACTCGATTATAACTATTACATTTATTTTAATTGGTATATTTTGTTTACAGAGGTTGTTCAGTCTACATTTGGCCAATTTCGACTTACCTAAAAATTTAGAAAAATCCATGGCGCCAGGTCCGTAAGTGTTTGATGTGTTTCCCTTCCCTTGGTTCCTAACAATAGCCCGACAGCGTAATTTCCACTGTAATAGGCTTCTCTGAAGAACTGGGAGAGGAATCTTGTCCCATTCCCTTTGCACAGCTTTCCAAAGTCCTTCCACAGTTGTCACACGCCGTTTTCCCAAAGCCCGCTTCAGCAATCCAAATCCACAATAGTACATAGGACTTGCATCTGGAGATTTAACAGGTACCTCATTGAAAGGTATCACCTGTATACCACTTGCCTCCTCCATCTCCCTGTGGAATGCGAGGGACGATCGTGAGGTATGTAATGAGGCCTTGCCCATGTGAATGCGCACCAAATTAGCGTCATTTCCGTACATTGTTGGAATCTCATGCTCGTAGACCGGCAGCATGATCTGCTCCTGAAAATACTGTGAATTTATTTTGCAGTTCTTCCCCACCCTACGAATCTTCAGTTTACCTCGGTAACAGTAGTCAGTAACGACCATGAACCCTTTTGGGAAGGATTCTTTACAGACACGGACCAACCTTCTGAAGTTCTTGGAGCCTTTTCTCGGTTTGCCGTAGTCGGAAAGGTAAATCCATGCTTCATCGAGCGTTACGACGTACATCCACTTTTGTTTTGTCAGATGCCGTTCGGGCGTTACACTTTCGTTTCTTTTGGTGGTCATCCGTGAGGAGATGGCCGCGAGCTTTCATGACTTTTTCCACCTTGAATTGATGGCGTAACGTCCGCCTCACAGTCCTCAAAGAGACGTTAAGACGATTAGCCATACACCTTTGTATTGGCGGATTTTCTTGCATTGCCATTTTGCGAAGTTTCCTCTGCATGGTGGAGGTGGCCTTGGTGCATTCCCGCTTCCTAGGCAACTTCGTTGGTGATCCAAATGGTGGAGCTTCGTTGCCCTTGTACTTTTTAATAACATTTTTATTCCACTTAAACTGATGTTGCAACCATTCTTCTTGCACTGTTTTCTAATGACAGAAACACTAAAGTGGGCGTCATAAAGAGCCGCAACATAGCCTTCCCAAAACCGGCTTAGTTTGGGCGGCATTTTGGTCACAGAGCGGAAACCTACACACTTGGAAACAAATTTAACACAACACTCACAACAATGGTCCTGTTTTGTCCGCGTGGAAAAACAACTCCGTTCCCAGGAAGCCACTGCACAACACTGTAGGATGCCACGAGCCAGGTCAGATGAATCCATTCTGCCCGGGAGGGGGAAGGAACGAAATCGGCCAAACGTAGGCTGAACAACCTCTGTATTTTTGTTTAAAAAAGCACTGCATCTCTCCTGTCATAGGGAAGAAGAATTTATTTAGCTATATCCAATTAATCGGTTAACTGCCCAATCATGTTTAAAACAGTTACAATCCTCACCAAATCTTCGAATCCTGGACAAGAAGGAACACTACTGAACGGTACAATTCTACGTATGGATGAAAAAAACGGGACAAACTGAAAACCAATTCACCATCAAAAGTATGTATATACTCAATAGAGAAAAAAATACGCCATCTGGCAGGCAACATGATCTATGGTCCTTAATAAGTCGTAGCTTTACGGAGTTTAATTCAGTTAGGTTTTTCTTCTACTGCCTTGAAAGTAAGCACACTATCTTAGGTCATAACCAATATTTTTAAATTAAGGATTGCAGTATTTTAACATATTTCCGGACTATTTAGCTTGATTTGACATATCATTACCGTCACAAAACTGATGAAGAGTTCAAGGTGTTAAACCTAAAGATTGGCATCCTGATTTAGTATTTCTAAGCGTTCATATATCTTTCAATCCTTCAATTATTATCTACTACCTTCAACATTCCTAGTCTTATCATACAATTTTCTTAGTTTATCCATAAGCATATGGAATAAAATAAAGTCAATACCTTCTTTAAATTCTTTGAACATAATATCCAGGGTTGTGTCTTCAAATACAAAGTTGCAAGGATTTTGGTAGAATTGGCAAAGAGTTTTTAAAGGTGTGTTATCATCTGGATCCACAAATGCCAAATCTTTTATGTACAAAAGAGCAATGATGTTGCATCGCTGACCTTCATAGACAGGTACACGAGAATAACCTGACAATGGAAGAAAGAAAAAAATGTCAAATGCATCACATATATATCTTACTAAAAAAAATTAAGAAATTCTCTCTTCTGCGTATGACGGACAGGATAAAAGTTATAAATATATAATATCATGATATTTTGAGTCAATCAATAAACACACAATTTGGTTTAAATATATTTCATATTATGAACCTAAACCATATACATCTTCGTTTATGTCATTGTCAATGCTACCAAGAGACGAAGAGATCAGCTGGTTGTGTAAGAGATTATCATTAATGAAGTCTCATTGACGCAGCTGTTAGCTTCTATTGTTATTTATAAGAGATCAGCTTATCGCCAAACCTTATCTACTATTGTCGTCACAAGTATATTTATAATTCAATAAAACGTAAATGTGTCATAGATATGTAGAAGATCAATCAAAGGAGTCTGCATTTCAATACTCTCATTTTCACACGGTTTCAAATAGTTTGACCTACAATTTTTGGTTTCTTAAAGATTATTATTATTATTACGTATTTGAGCAGGCACTACGATACTGGAAAAACTTTCATTCTACTGCATGCTTCTCTCTCTCTCTCTTTTTTTCCCCCTTTCTTTACGCCTAGATGAAGTCTTCACACTTTCTTCATTCTCAAGATAATGAACGTGCTTTTCTGTATATGTGGTCCCGGGCTCGATCTTCGGTGGAGGTACTTGCATCGGATATAAACCCAAGTGGCCGTTCGAATTAGCGTTGTTAAAATTATTCGAATATTCGTTATTCGAACAATTGATCGAATATTTGAAGAATCCATTATTCTAATTTTACTTATACAACAGGAAGTCCCGTCTGATACAGCTTTGGCGTTGAAAAGCGACCTTAAACCCCAATCAACCAATCTAAAGTATATTCAAATTTCTATTTTAGAAGGTGTCCAGTCAAATTAAACTACATAAGAAGTCCCGATATACCGCACATTATAAGGATAGTTTTAAAGAAAGACAAATGTGAAGATTTGGTTTATAAAATATGTATACAATCAATACTGAAATGAAATTTTAAGTTTCACGACCTACAATTGCAGTTTAGTCTACATGAGACGAATGATTAATGAAAATAAACGATTATGAAAGAATTGATGGGATGAGAATGTGGGAGGAAACGGGAGAATATTAAGAAAACCCATGGACATTATGCTGTCTACCACAAACTCACTTGTACTGGGATCGAACGAAGCACCTGCACCAAAGATAAGCGCTCAACCACTAAGCCACCGTATCCCCTACATTTAATATGGAATATATATATATATATATATATATATATATATATATATATATATATATATATATATATATATTTAAAAATTGGCAATTATTTTTGTTCGGGTCTATTCAGCAATTTATTGAGACAAAAGTTAGAATTCTAACGTCTCGAAACTATACACTGGAGGTCGAAGCAAACAAATCATAAACACATGTGAACGCTTATGAAAATTAATGAAGAAATAAAAAGAACAGAAAAAAAATCTCCGGAAAAAATAAAAATACGAAGAGGAGTTGCGGAAACTTAGCAAAACTCAACCACAGCCATATAGGACCAAGCAATGGAAACATTCAACAAGCATATAAAGAAACTACCGATACCATTATTATGTCAATTGCTAAATCAATTCGTAAAGTTAATTTAAAAATGTTAAGAACACCTTTTTCTTCCCATTTTTGCAACACGTTGAACGATTTCAAAATTACATGCTTCATCATTTGGAGTAGAAATAGGATTTTGGGTAGGCCTACATGCATTTTTTGAACAAAAGCAAACAGTGAGAGAGAGAACTTTTGCAACGATTTCAACTAATTTGGTTGCTCAACAACAGACAGCAAGTTCCTGCTCATTTCTCGGTCAAATATTATATGTGTTGTCACACTGAATTCTACAGTGCAAATAAAGTGAGCACTCATAATCTGAGTCACGTAATGATTTTGCATGTATGTGTAACAATTTACTGTGCGCATCCAAATGAATAATTTCTCTATTTTACGACATGGGCTCAACATATCTGTTTTCTCAAGTTCTGCCTGCTTTGCTTACCCATGATTTCTAAGGAAATTACTCCAATAAAGCAGTAATCACAAAAGCAACAAATGGACCACATGTTAAACATTACACATATTTAGGCAAGAACAAAATTACTGAGTCAGGCTTAACAAGAATAAAATTGCTTCCTAAGCTTACATATTTACATTTCTTTAAAAACAGCACATAAAATACTGAATATACATATGTTTATTGCATTTACAACTATCCTAATTTTCAATTTAAACAAGGTGTGAATACTTTTAAGTCATATAAGCATATCGTATTGACAAAGATTAGTAAGCAATGACTTGAATTTTCGTTTTACGACCAATGTCATAAATTAATACACAATAAGAATACTAACTAAGTTTCATTAAATATTATCTTGTAATGTTCTCCATTATACCACCTTTGATTATTATATACTAAAATTAAATAAACTAATCTCTGAATAAAGCAAACCAATTTTATTACAAAACTAATATCTTGTTTGTGTAGCGATTAGTTTTTTACTTAAGATTTATAATGTTCAGAACACTATATAAACCCTAATTTTTAAATCGATCGTTCTAAAGCGATGTATGTAATGGATAATGATTCGCAATGTAACTAAGTGGATAATAATGACTATTCCGTGCTTCACAATTAAAACAGATCGCACAAAAACAAAGACCAATTAAATCACGAAACAAAATAGACTAAACAATACACTAATAAGCAACAAAATAATTTATGTACAGTACTCAGCAAAAATACATACTTCTCATCCTACATTAGAACAAACAGACGAATTTGGACATTTTCTTTTTGGTATATATATATAGAGAGAGAGAGTAATTTTCTGAGATTTGTCAAACATCTTGATCAAGCTGATCCACTAATTCTGAAGATTCATTCGTAAAAGCAAGTTGTGGGCATAAATTTAGTGCGTTACTTAAATTTAATATTTTTTCATTATTATTATTATTTAAGTATCAGAAACGAAATTCTCTATTTTCCTAAATTCTATTACGAAAAAAGTTACACCCCATCACTAAAAAAAAAGAATCCAAAAAAAAAAGCTTGGTAAAAAAAATCCAACAAAGAAAAATTAGGAGATGCTGGCACACCTTGTTTCATAATCTCCGATACAGTTTCAAAATCCAGTACAGAATCATAGCATAACATAAAAGCATCTTCTAACTTTGTCATAACATCCGCCACGGTTTTTTTCTTCAGTTCCAAAGCACCTGCGATTATGTTCACTTCTTCCTTCTCAAGATCATTGTACTCAGTTGTTAACTGAAAAGTAAAATACAAACTATAGAGTTAAAAAGAAAATCCAAGGCCATACTTATCAAATAAGAAAAGTAAGCTCTCAGAAAAGCTAAATAAATTTACATTTCCAATCTAAATAAACGGCGAATAGCGTAGACTCCTGTCGTCGATCTAGACGTATATTTGTATCTTGTGACTTTTGACCCAGTCTTGTGACTTCGTTCTATGAAGTTTTACGTTTTATTAATGAAATTTTCGTACAATAATCTCATCGGTGTGTTAGTTATAATAGTGTGTATGATGACATCCGAGACTTGGATATAATGGCAAATGTCTTAGTAATACAAAGCTTATATCTAGTGCAAAGGGTCTCCGAGTTTTCTCGTTTCCTCCTATTCTTCTCATTCTATCGATTTTTCTGTAACTCAACCAGTGTGACTTAACTGCTGGCAGAATTTGGAACTCGAGTTAAATTGCGTAATAAAGTATTACACAGTCAAATACATATTATTCATTCGTATATAAGCTGTTGCAAATAGATCAACTTATGTATGCAGTATTGTATTAACTTATACATTTCAGTTCTTCCAAAGTCTCAGGCACCAACTCATTGTGGACGCGCTACATATATATCATTTGCATTTATCACCCGCCTCTTCTAGCCTACAGGGCGTAATAGTCAAAGTTAAACTAAATGTTTACTTTTATTTCATGAAACCATATGTTTAACGACGCGCACTTCTACTTTTCGGGAGCGATGGTCATGCAAATGGATAATGACACAGAAGGAACAAAACGAGTCATCAACTCTCCGTGACTTCCTTCTATTTAACGTCCCACGCCAAAATTATGCACCGAGGCTAATGAGACAATGATAATGAGATGGGTGATAATGAAGTAGAAAAGGAAAGGAAACGGGAGAAGCTCGAGAATACATGTGCACATGGTGTCTGTCCATCACAATGCTCACTTTCTCCTTAACTCTGATTACATGAAAGCAAAGAGCAATAACTAACAGCTCCATGTCTGGAAGTTAATTAAAAAAAAAAAAAAAAAAAACGCTTATATACATTACAGTATAATCCAAAATATGCAATCCAATATTGTTCTGTAAAACTATTTACCGTTTTAAAAGGTTTAAAATGAATATATTTTTTAAACTCTAAACTTCAAAGAGTTTTCATATTATAAAATTACGAGTACATATATATGTAGGAAAATGTGCGCGTGAGCAAAACGAGAACCAGTTACAGGAAGAGCTTTGCAAACATAAGACCATTTATATTCCACAAGATATTCAATTCATGATTTGAACCAAAATTATCGGCAAAATTTCGCAACCAGGGCGCAAAATTTCGAAGTCAGATGCACTTGCCAATCCAAAAATGATGGTCGCCAATATCTCTCACGTACAAGTTATGAGAGCACCCCCCACTCCCCATAGCCTTTGGTTTGACAAAGAAAGAGATTACACCAGGGAACAACATTTCAAAACCAGACAATTAAATTCAGGATAATCAATTTTGAATTGGACAATTCATAATCATGTTAAAAAATATCTTACCTTAAGACTTCACGTTTGTGTAACGCTCTCTCTCTGCACTGAAGTACCAGTTGTCGATTACAGTTTTCGGATCAAAGTCCTTAAGTGAAAGGCAATTGATGGAAATCGTGTTTTATTCCTACTGAACACTGGTCGCCAGCTACAAATTTCTAGTCGCTAATGGCGACCTGGCAGAATATTTGTACACTATCTATCGAGGAGGTAAATGTATAGCTGTTTAAAAGTCTGGCATCCCTGCACCGACTGGTGTGGAGAATATGAGAATTAAATCAGTCAAATCTATAACTCGGTGGAGAGAGGCAATTAAAGTCTGCAGCGAGTCTTGGCTCAAAGCAAGAGGACGAAAAACTGCAATGAGGCAGGGCCATTTGCATCCCTGACTGATAAGTACTGATTGAGGATGCCACTGTTCCACCGTCTAAGATGAGGAGTCAGGCCTCATCATATTGGACTTTCACTAGGCGCACTCTCAGCCTACTGGGCATCACTTTCCAGTACGACTGGGTGTTGAGAGTTTCCGTTCGTAGTCAGCCGACTACGGATCCGAACATCATTGCGAAACGTATTCACAACTGTATCATAATTATAAGTCAAACAAGACAAACAAAATAAAACAGACAAACAAAGAGATGCACAAAAAAAAAAAAAAAAAAACCTCCAAATCTGAGCCTCTATTTTTTACAGGCTCAATCCGATGCTGCAAAATGCAGCTTTTCCGTAATGAAGGATCAGTCTAACAAAACACAACCCCAACCTGGAGGACAAGAGGTTATTCCAGGATAATGCTGGACGATATGTCACGTGTAGAGCATTGTACTCTATGCAGCAGGGACGTACATTATGTAAAAGTTATGAAACGAGATTAGAGATTTTTCAAAATGTGAGTGTGGAGAAGAATGGCGCTAACTGCCTGGATCGAACAGAACAATTTTAAATGTAATTATAAAGATGAAGAGAAACTGGTTTAGAAATTGGCTGAGAACGAATTGCTATCTTGAGTGATGTGCTTGAAAGTATGGTGGCAGGAAAAAAGGGAGAGTGCAATAGAGGCTGATGGGTGGTATTAAAACAGGAAAAAGTGTACATGAATACGTTAGCTGAGGATGTGGTGCATGGAAATTCATCAATTTACGATATAATTCCCGTGATGATGTTCTTGTGACATCGTGTAAAAAGTAATGCTACTTTTTCAACACTATTAGTAGTGCCTTGATAACTGAGCAAGTTTTCTCTGAGAATTCGCGCTTTGAATGATTTAACACTGACATCTAGGTGCTTATTCAGTAGTTAAGTTTAGAAACCCATGATTTTTGGGGAAATTGTATTTTATTTTAAATTTACAGGAGGTAGACAAAAAAATCTAAAAACACTTCATACAGGACACGTAAGTTTGGCCCTCCACTGTACAACGCGTATTGCGGTTGCCGATCGTTTTTGTTTTCAATGTGTCTTGCGGACCTTTCTCTTCCGTCAGCAGTAACCCGTTCGCCTGTGAGTGTCGTGGTGTGAAAGTGGTGCGGTAAAATGGGGGACCTGACAGACATCCAAAGAGGCATGATCGTTCGTGCTCGTCTGGTTGGAGCTTCAGTGGCAACACTGGCGAACATTGTGGGGATATCGAAAGGCACTGTGTCCAATGTCACGAGGGCATACACAATTCATGGGCAAACGACGTCTGCAAAGCACAACAATGGTCGAAAGACAATCCTGTCAGATAGGGACCGGAGGGCATTAAAACGGATTCTAGCAGCTGAAAAGACCACTGCAATGAAAATTACGTCTGAACTCAATTCCGGCCTAGAGCTCCCTCGTGACTAAGCGGTTAGCGTACGCGCCTTTGGCGTGAGAGACCCGGGTTCGATTCCCGGCGGGAGCTCATGTGGTTTGGATTCCACGTTAATCAGTAGGTCCACGTCCCATACAGCCTCGCTGCTGAAAGGGACGCTAAACTAAAATCAACTCAACTCAATTCCGGCCTACAGAACCCGGTTTCATCGAAAACAGTGCGACGGGAACTTCATAAAATGAAAATTCATGGCAGAGCCGCTATCGCCAAACCCCTGGTCACAGCAGTAAGTGCGAAGAAGCGTATCCAGTGGTGCAAGGACCACAAGGCGTGGCCTCATGAGCGATGGAAACACGTAATGTGGTCCGATGAATCGACATTCACCTTGTTTCCAACAACCGGTCGTGTTTACGTATGTTACGTCGCAGGCCTATGATACAGACTGTCTGCTCCCAACTGTAAAGCATGGGGGTGGTTCCGTTACAGTATGGGCAGTGATACCGTGGTTTTCCGCAGGTCCCATCATAGCCCTGCATGGAATGATGAATGCTAAGGCGTATGAGGCCATTTTGGGAGACCAGGTTCTACCCATGGTCCAAATATTGTTCCCTGATGGTGATGGCATCTACCAAGATGATTTGGCACCCTGTCACGCTGCAAAAACAGTGAAATCGTGGTTTGAGGAGCATAACCAGGAGCTATCACACTTCCCCTGGGTCCCACAATCACCAGATCTGAACATCATTGAGCGATTGTGGTCTGAGTAGAAGTCCGTGTTCGGTCTCATTACTCTCGACCAGCATCCCTTAAGGAACTGGAGCATGTTTTGGAGGAACAATGGTACAAAATTCCACAGATTACGATTCAGGAGCTGTATACGTCCATTCCACGTCGGATCCAAGCTGTTTTGGACGCAAAAGGAGGCCCCACACCATACTAGGTTTGATTTTCACAATTTTGCAAACGTTTTAGATTTTTTTTGTCCAACCCCTGTATTTGTGGGCAAAAATACAACAGCTACAGGTAAAAAGTTCGGATTTATTATACTCTGAAAGTTGGTTTTACAAGGATATTTTAACAAATATGAAATAAATCCGAACATTAATATTTGTAATTCGCCGCTGCCTTTCTCCAGTTCGGGTTTTGGTTTTAATGTGTTAAGAATTGCACTTTAACGGGATGATCTACCTTTTCTCGACACAAAAATTTTTATATTGGACCTTATGGGGAGAACATGGCTACCGAATTTCCTCAGTTTCTAAGGAACTAGGTATCTCTAATGGGAAAGAAAATTTTTGCAGCATTCTACAGAAGTTTATTAACGGGTTGAAATACTTAAATTGTATATTTGTCTGCTAGTTTAGCAGAAATAAATTATTAAAAAATTAATAAATTAGTTTCTTTTTATACAAATTATAATATGTCTAACTTTGGAACCAATTATGGTAGAAAGATCAACTTTTTTTTGTTTTATTCCTTGAGAAGAAACGACTCTAATAGTTTTAATCACAACCATATCTGATACGTCAATTAAAAAATAGTATTTTAATATAAGTATTAAAGTCCACCTGTCAAAGTTTGACGAGGGTAAGTCACGCCCCACTCTAAGCTTGGCCGCGGAAAGGGCGTGGGTTGGTGAAATGGAGGGGGAAGGGGATGGATGTCTGAATGAAACAGGTTCTCGACCAGTTTCTGACATGTGAGATTACTTGTCAGCTGCCAAATACTGTTAGCTTTATAGAGTTTGTCTGCCTCAATGGTTCCATACTAAGAGACTGGACGATGTGGTGTGAAGTATCCTCTTTTCCCCGTTACCTCTGGAATTTCATCAAGATGCATTCTAGAGTACGGGCCGCGGTGGCTCAGTGGTAGAGCGTTCACCTCTGATGCATAGGGTCCCTGGTTCAAACCCTTCTCCCACCAAGTGAACTTTGTGGTGGACAAACACCGTGTGCGAGGGTTTTCTCGGGGTTCTCCCGTTTCCTCCCACTTTCTTCATTCCACCATTTCATTCATTTCTCATAATCACCGTCTCCTTTAGCCTAACCGGTATAACCGTGGGACGTAAAACTCAAAGATTTCATTTCATTGCATTGCATTGCATTCTAGAGTGCGCGGGAAGAACAGTATATATAAGAAAACGCTGTTATTTTGGGATTTTTTTCCCTTCCGGACAAATATTATAGCATACAGTAATGGCGAAGGGAAGGGGGGCAGAGGGGTGCCCCCACAGGATTCCGACAATGTAAAGTCCTGGCCCTCATATATAGGTGTCCGTAAAAAATGTCCCCTAAGTTCTTTTTAAAATAATGTCTTGGGAATATATTTCAAATTTGAGGTGTTTTCCTGGTAGCCGTCATTTTCCAATATGGCCGCCGCCCTACGTAAATCTCTCTCTCTCTCTCTCTCTCTCTCTATATATATATATATATATATATATATATATATATAAAGAGAGAGATCGTGAACCAAGGCACTTAGAAAGATAATTTTGGTGTCAAACTATAGATTTCTGAGGCCGATGAATTTAAATATGGCATTGTTTATTGCCACTTAGAAACCTTACAACCTGGCAACACTGTTGTCTAACGATTAACTGTACAAAGTTACAAATGCGTATATGCACGCATTACTCTAGGATGTAGCGTACTTCCTTAGGACTAAACGAAACCTACTTTTTCTGGTAGCTTTCATCACGACAAGACATATTTTACATGGTAACATGAGAGAACATTTGTCTAAATCCAATATGGCAGCCAATATGATGGCTAATTACTAGGCAACCAAGTAATGGACTTATTCAAATGCCTGTCAGTCCTAATTGGCCTAGAGCCTAGAGAATGGGAGAAAGAGGCAGGATACGGTCTCATTGAAGAAGCGTCTCCTGAGGGGACGCGGGAAATTTAAAATACTCAATTTTTTAATGAAAAACACGGTTTTGATTCCTTGTCCGCAGACAACACTGCACACCAAATGCTCTATAAGACGTTCTCTAAATAGCCCTGTTAGATCCAACCTGTATTGTATGTAAACCGTGCATTTTCACGGGGGAACAGCGGAGCAAAAGCCCTGTTTTTTGTGATATTTCTGGTTTCTCGTGCTTACTTCGCTAAGACTAAGCACTGTAAGCCAATCTCCAATTATCCTATAGCAGTGTTAATTTCAGATCATTTCCTCCGGAGGCACCACGCACAGGGGGAAAAGCGACTAAAAATTGCGTGCTCCACAGAAATTTCTGCGAAGATCTCAAGCACCCGAGGGTGAATTTCGTAGCTCTTGGGAGAATTCCTCCCCCCCCAGAATCACCCCTAAAATCATCACTGTCCTAGGGAGTTGAAACAAGAAGCAGGATACGCAAAAAAGAACAAACTTTCAAAGCATTTAAAGTTTAGGCTCATCTCGCTAAGCGCCTTCTTAGGACGAGGATATGGGAATTGAAAAATGCACGTTTTCTTTTATTTATTTATTTATTGAAAAACATGTTTGCCCTTTTTTGTCCCCAGACAACCATGCAGACGACACACACCAATTGTCTTATACAAAAATGTTGCCATGATAGCTCCTGTAAGATCCATTTGGAACGGTGTCCATACTGTGCATTGTTATATGGGGACAAGGGAGCAAAGCCTTGTTTTCTTTGACTTTTTCGTTTTCCGCGCTTACCCCGCTAAGACTACGCACTGTCAGTTAGTCTCGATTTATCCTAAAGAGTTGAAACAAGAAGCAGGATACGCAGAAAAGAACATACTTTCAGAATGATGGCGTCCTATGGCTGGGACCTACAGCTTAATGTAGGATCCGAATCACTTGTGTCTTCATCGAGAATCAAACAAGGGACTCCTTTATTATAAGGGATGAGCGTAACTATTCATCCACGACACACACTTACATACATACAAACATATATATATATATGCAGAAAACACTGGATAGATTTCTTTTATTCTCCGATCCTGGTACTGAAATAGCCTTTCTAAGCATCCACGATTTCTTATTTGCCTTCGATTGTTTATTACTTCTGGTGGTCAGAACATGACATTCAAATTCCTTACTATTGTTTGGGCATTTCTCGGAACTAGCCTTCTCTTCAATACAAAGAAGCGTCCTACGGGGGAAATATTTTTGTTGAATGTTTACGCAGGCATATCCAAACGTCGGTTCGCGGGCCAGATCTGACACGACGAGATCTTTTATACAGCCCGCGAAATTGTCCTTTATTAAATTATCCGGTAATTATTTCTTGTGAAAATGTAATATATTACTTTTTACAGCCCGTGACGACAGTAAGATTTCTGTGATTCGGCCAATCCCTGTTCCTACTTGCAAATGCCTGGTTTATAGCATTTACGCTATTAGTAAGCGCTACCGAGGTCAATAAGAGTTGAATTAGATTTTTGCGAGGGGCGCTTGTTATAGCATGTTTTCTAACGCACAAAGGGGGCAGCTATGTGTATGTTTAGCCAATGGAGCCATTTGTATCTTCGTGGCTTTGCACTCTAACTCCAAATAATAATAATAATAATAATAATAATAATAATATAACTTTGGCCTCCTGAAAATAACCAGATTGTAAAGTTATGGTCGATACATTTTTGGAATTCGAAGGCATTTTAGAATGCTTGTCTATCATCTGGCTATCAGAAATAATTGATCACCATTTTATCTACATATCTATAATTTTCTTACAGGGTAGAAACACCTCCTCGAAAGAGAGAGAGAAAAAAAAAAGAAAGAGAAAGTGGCCGAACTTGGGCTATTGAACGTGAGAACAGGATGTTTACATTCGAATTGACACCTGCTGTGAAAACGGTCCCTTCATATCTCTCGGGACAAAAACAGAAGAAAAGGGTGGGCGCAGATGCCTTACCCTCGTCAAACTTTTTGACAGGTGGACTTTAATACTTATATTAAAATACTATTTTTTAATTGACGTATCAGATTTGGCTGTGATTAAAACTATTAGAGTCGTTTCTTTTCAAGGAATAAAACAAAAAAAAGTTGATCTTTCTACCATAATTGGTTCCAAAGTTAGACATTATAATTTGTATAAAAAGAAACTAATTTATTTATTTTTTAATAATTTATTTCTGCTAAACTAGCAGACAAATATACAATTTAAGTATTTCAACCTGTTAATAAACTTCTGTAGAATGCTGCAAAATTTTCTTTCCCATTAGAGATACCTAGTTCCTTAGAAACTGAGGAAATTCGGTAGCCATGTTCTCCCCATAAGGTCCAATATAAAAATTTTTGTGTCGAGAAAAGGTAGATCATCCCGTTAACCACATGGAAGCTAAAGAAGCACCTTACTGACGGGGATAAACCTCTAGCATTGAATCTAATAGGAAGTAGATCTCTTCCAAAAAAAATGGCGTGTCTCAGCATTTATCACAAGTATTAATTATTTCTTATGTAAATTAGGTGGAAACTATATTAAGCTAATTTTCACTCTTAAAATATTTAAATTACATTTTTTGTTCTCTTGAAAAAGGACTCTCTTAATTTGAAGTTAATTTGTGGTTGTAGAAAGAGAAAGGTCATGTACTTTATTAACACTTGTAACACATCCCACACTGCCACTGAAAATTTTAAGTGGAATGTTACCTCACAAAAAGGCATGAATATTTATGGTTAAATTTAACACATATAGATTTCCTCCAAAATAGTACTGGGTCTGAACATTTCTGAAAGATATCAACTGTTTCGGAACTAATAACGATAATACCTTAATATGGACCGTGGTATTTTGTAATTCGGAGAAGAGCATAATATATCCCTCGTTCTGTTTGTGCTATAAAAAACTTTTTCCCGGAAACTACTCTAGTGTTGTTGCTCATATTTCATGTCTTTTCTGAAAAGTTTCGATATGAAATAATTCGCATTTTTCTAACAAAACGCCAGCAACAGTAGTGTATTGATAGGAATGAGTTTTATGATGATGATTTTCTCGAAAACGGAGGTAAATATTTTGTCTGGGGTGTCTGGGGGTGAGTTTTATGTGGACGACTTTCTCATAAACGGCCTGTTTCATAAATATTTCTTGACAAATGTTCGGAAAGCTCTTTATGACGCCCACTTTAGTGTTTGTCATTAGAAAACAATGCAAGAAGAATGGTTGCAACATCAGTTTAAGTGGAATAAAAAATGTTATTAAAAAGCTCCACCATTTGGATCACGAACGAAGTTGCCTAGGAAGTGGGAATGCACCAAGGCCACCCCCACCACGCAGAGGAAACTTCGCAAAATGGCAAGCAAGAAAATCCGCCAACACAAAGGTGTATGGCTAATCGTCTTGACGTGTCTTTGGGGACTGTGAGCCGGACGTTACACCATCAACTCAAGCTGGAAGAAGTCATGAAAGCTCGCGGCCATCTTCTCACGGATGACCATCAAAAGGAACGAAAGTGTAACGCCCGGAAGCTGTACGAACGGCATCTGGCAAAACAAAGGTGGATGTACGTCGTAACGCTCGATGAAGCATGGATTTACCTTTCCGACTGCGGGAAACCGAGAGCCATCATATACCGAGAGAAAGGTGCCAAGAACTTCAGAAGGTGGGTCCGTGTCTGTAAAGAATCCTTCCCAAAAGGGTTCATGATCGTTACTGGCTACTGTTACCGAGGTAAGCTGAAGATTCGTAGGGTGGCGAAGAACTGCAAAATAAATTCGCAATATTTTCAGGAGCAGATCATGCGGCCGATTTACGAGCATGATATTCCAACAATGTACGGAAATGACGCCAATCTGGTGCGCATTCACATGGACAAGGCCTCATCACATACCTCACGATCGTCCCTCGCATTCTACAGGGAGATGGAGAAGGCAAGTGGTATACAGGTGATACCTTTCAATGAGGTACCTGTTAAATCTCCAGATGCAAGTGGTATGAACTATTGTGGATTTGGATTGCTGAAACGGGCTTTGGAAAAACAGCGTGTGACAACTGTGGAAGGACTTTGGAAAGCTGTGCAAAGGGAATGGCACAAGATTCCCGTCCCAGTTCTTCAGAGAAGCCTATTACAGTGGAAATTACGCTGTCGGGCTACTGTTAGGAACCAAGGGAAACACATCGAGCACTGACGGACCTGGAGCCATGGATTCTTCTAAATTTCTAGGTAAGTCAAAATTGGTCAAATGTAGACTGAACAACCTCTGTATAATCATTAATTCACGATAAATTATTCACCAATCCTTACCGATCAAAAAATAGTATGGTATCTCTTCCGTGTAAGGAATGACCAAATGTACAGCTTGCTACTACATCTGCTACAAGCGATTGATCTAATGCTCCCATGCGGATCACATCCAAATTGGATGGAAAGGTTTTAGATAATGGAACTATTCCACACCATTTATAATATTTTGTGTGTCTAATTCTTTTTTAGATTTGCGTCAGTATAAATTGCATAATAAACAAATGGACTCTGAAAAATCCTTTTTTCTTGTGACAGTAGGTTAACTAATTTACTGTTTTTTTTTTTATATTTGACAGTTTGAAGACAAAAGTTTTAACAAGGTATTATAAATACTGCTATAAAACAATGGTATTAAAGTGATTTGTAAGTATATTTTTTATATGCTGTAACTATTTTTTTTAAAATTATCACATGGTAAATTTGGTGAAAAACAATGTTTTTATTCAGTTTTTCAGTTTGGAATTCATTCGCTTTTTTTTTTTCTTTTTTGCTACTTGGTGTAAAACATGAAGTGAGACATAGCTGTTAAAATAATTCGTGTTTTTTAGTCACGAATAATAAATAAATGTTTTGTCAGGAAATCTTAAAGAAATTAAGTGAAATTGCAAAGAAAATAAGTCTTATGTAGATTGGTTCTGTGTAGAAGAGCTTAATTTGAAATATTATGCATAAAGACATAACGTTTGGTCCGGGACAGTTGTTCTTGGTTAAACATAATAAAAACTACCTGATACATAATATTTATGGAGAAAAAGAAGGAAAAAGGTAAAAAAAAAAAAAAAAAACAGTATTTTTAATTTTCCGGGCGGAAACAAAAAATTCCGGTTTTTTTCAGGCCTCAAAAGCACTAGTTGTAACACTTTTTTTTTGGCATTGTATATTCTAGCTGCCCCCTCACAAACGTCGGGCCCCTCCTAGATAAACCTGCAGGCTACACCCCTGTACATAACTCTCCTCTGTGGAGAATGTGTGCTTCATATAACGAAATGATTAGATTTCATGTAGTAGATGTATTTGATATGTCCGAAAGCAGTTCGAAACAATTGTCAGGCAGTAACTTCTGTACAATTAAACGACGTATATTTGTGTCTGTATAATAATGTATGTATACAGGGCCGGATCCAGGATTTTCTGACGGGGGGTGGACCAATAACTACCAGTACATTTGATTTTTTTAAAAATACCTTTAGGCATCTGTGGTGTGAATGAGGAATTGACCTGGAAATGCTAAGACTCTGCTCTCGCTGAATCCTTTTCCTTCAACTTTCAGAACATTGACTTAAACTATTGGTTTTGTCAAACTTTGCTTTCTTTGAAGCCCAAACGGAAACATAACAGCAGAAATTTTCGGAAAAAGTTGTTGTTTTTACTGCAAGCTACTCGTTTTAGGTAGTGTATATTTACAACGAAGCGGGGTGAACGTGCACCTTTCCAGCCCCCTAAATCCGGCCCAATAGTGTATGTTAGATAATTATGTATACTACACTATAACTGGGCATTAAGCCTGTTGTGTTGCTCTTATGAAATAAATAAATAAAAAAAAATTCTTACCCGTGGCCTGATCATTATTAAAATATCTGAATTAACATTAATTTTAAAAAAATCATTTACCAACATAAT